>NW_025814825.1:63835000-64435000 GCF_022079265.1 Lynx rufus
AAACGAGTCATCATGTCTACTTTACATGAAGACATATTTGTGGTCACTGGTTTTTAGCTAATTTAAAAGAAAGATGGTCAGTCATAGTTCCATTATGTCTGAGAGGTATTATCAGGCTCTCATTGCCATGAACTTTTCTTAGAGAGAGCCCTCAGTATGTTTCTAAGATTTTTTTTTAACCTTTCTTTTGTTTAAAGGATTCACGTGTTTGGAGTCCCTACAGGCAGTTTATAGAAACAGAGATCAATGAGAAATTAATTTGCGGATAAAATTTAATGTGTTGCCCTCGTGTCATGTGGTTTAAGTCATAGGCTGCCTCCAGCAGCTGATGTCAATCAAGGTATACCTGCTAAAATTTTATTAAGCATGCAGGTGTTTTCAGTAGAAGGCTTAAACTATGTAATCCATTGTGCTTATTGCTTTGATAATCCATCTAATTGTCCTTGGAGCTTCCAAGCTGTGGGGTTTGGCTTCACTGATAATTTTATGGTCACATTAATAATTGTGTTACAGCATCTGAATGAATGTGTTCTCCAAATATAGATGAAACAGATAAATTCTTTCTATAGGACAGAGAACACAAAGTGCTCTTATGGAATTTCCCTAATTTTTCCTTCTCACTTGGAAACAAGTCATAAAACCAATACTTGAAATGATTATCTTTTTAGATAGCCATTGCCATGAAGAGGGGCAGTCCAAAAATTTTGAACTACTGGACCAGATACTTCTGCATTGTCAGTAGGGCTAGAGATCTTTTGTGATTGTAAGTTTAGAGAAGAGAAAGATTGGGTTATTGATATAAAAGATTCAGAGAAAGAATGTCTTGATGAAAAATTACAAATTTTCTGTCTTGCAAGTTAACTGCTGTCTTTGTGAAGCTCTCTTTCCTTTTGTTTTGAGGAATTATACCTCATACAGGTTTATAATCCTATGCCTGTCACAATGCCGGTATGCTATTTGGTTAATATTAATTTGAACAAATAATACAGTCACTCTCTTGGTTCTCCTATTGGAGTTCAATAATAGACAAATCTAATGAAACAATTCCAACTAAGTGCAAAAAGCAAATGAAAAGTATACATTGTGCAAAGCTCTGGTCCCCACTTTTTCCCCAGCAGGAACCCCTTTGGACACTAATGATAAACATGCCCATTATAAACATGGATTTTCCATGCATTGATCTTTGTAGCATATACAGTTGTACCATTGTAGCTAGTTGCCATTTGTCAGTCCTTTTCTGGTCTTAACGGTATATGTAACTTGGAAAAACAAACATATCATTCAGCACCAAGGACAGTGCCAAGTACCAAGCTGCTGTCTTTGGTATTTTTTCTCTTCTGTTCCCTTGATTCTCTTGCCAGCCCCCACCCCCCACCCCCATCCCTCCAGCTCACAGTTCTAACTGAGGAACAAATTCCAGACCCTGGGACCTCTCCTCACTTGATACCCTTTTGACACTTCTGCGGTCAAGGAGGGCTTCACTGAAAGCTAAATGAGACTAGACATGAGTCATGAGATGATTAAGGATGGGAAGAGCATGGACATCGTGAAAACACACAGAGGAGGAGTTGCTCAAGATTTGCTAGAGCAGAAGGATGTGGACAAGCGCGTTTTACAAGGTGGTTTTGGCGGAGACCAGGTGGAGAGCCATTTCCACTTCTGCTTTGTGGATGTCTTTATAAGACCTTGCTCTACTTTAAAGGAAGTGAAATGACTGTTGTTTATAGAAGACAGTGTGGAACTCTAGTCGGGACACCTCATTCAGACACAACATTGGGGCCTCCTTTCTGGAGTGGCCTAGAATTCTCACGTTTAATTCTGTGGGCAATTCACCAGTTTCTCCAGCTACCTTAGGCTTCTTCTGCAGTAATCTGCTCCAATATTTAGTTGTCGTTTTCAAAGATTCTTGTAAATAGGGGCACCTGGGTGGCTCAGTCAGCTAAGCGTCCGACTTCAGCTCAGGTCGTGATGTCACATGCCCGTGGGTTCGAGCCCCACATCGGGCTCTGCGCTGACCGCTCGGAGCCTGGAGCCTGCTTCGGATTCTGTGTCTCTGTCTCTGTTTGCCCGTTCCCTCCTCATTCTCCCTCCCTCTCTCTCTCAAAAATAAACATTAAAAGTTAAAAATCCTGGGCATAAAAATATACTTTTGTATGCTTACATAAAAAGGAGAAAATTGGGGATGAATTTGGGGTTTGCAAGTCTCTGCTTATTCCTCTTGCGGATCAGTCACAAAAGACGTAAGGGAAAGTAGAGTGGACAACAATAGCAACAAAGAAGGTACGGTATGTGGCGGAAGTGGTGTGGAAGTTTTTATAACAAAGCCATGGGGATGATGAAGGACGAAGGATGGCTACCGGCATCAGCCTGAGCTATGTCCTTGGAGGCAGGGGCCCAAGAGCAGGAGTGGCAGTGACAGACAGCATGTGCTTTCTCGAGAATGCATCACAGGGAGATCTAAGATAGCAAGGCCCTAGGTGGTAGGAAAGGGTGCTGAGAAATGTCATAGAAAGGTCACCGAAAGCTTTCTTCCTGGCCACACATCCGAGCCGCTCTTAGTGTCTGAAAGACCTTGAAGATGACGCCCGAGAGTCAGGACTAACAACTCTGACCCTCCCCAGCCCCCAAATTAATTGGTTAAAAGGTCAGGAAAGGAAAAAAGAAATGTCTTTCACTGTGCCTGTTATCAGAAACAAAGTCCGACAACGTCATAAATGGTTGGCAAGTAGAAATTAATCCTGTGATATTCAGTAGTAATTACTAGCACTGGATTATTGGATTGGCTTTAACCATGCTGCTCCTATGGCCACATCCCCCGACATGATTTCCTCCATAAGATCTTCATGTCCCAATTGAAAATGTCCTTCTTTCACTCCTGGGTGACTGTGGGTGTTTTTTGACTTCAGAAAAGCGTTCTCCTCTCATCTAATGTCACAAGTGTGTCAGCATGAAGTGTGCTGTGGGCCTGTCCCACACGGTGCCCGTGATCCCGTTGCTAAATTGCTGGTCTTTTAAGTGGCATGGTGGTTTTCAGCAGGTTCGGAATTTCTAGCATGCAGGCAGATGGTGTCTTAGGTGATGCTAGACCCAGGGCACGATCCTTTCTTTGTGGTCTTCAAAACACATACGTTATGTAGGGTAATGGGTTGGTCCCTTTGAATGAACTCAGAGCTGTGTTTTAGGCCCTTAGCTAGAGATGGTGGTTGCTGTAAAAAGAAAATGGCATGATCTCTACTCTCAATGATAATTTTATGTACTTGTTTAATTTAGGCTTATTTTGATCCCTCGTGTTCTTCTGGCTTTCTCACTAGGTGCCAAAAAGTGTTTTCTCTACCTCATTCTAGCCCAGGTGTGTGCTCCAGCCATCCCTTCTTGATAACGCAGCCATCACTATGTCAGCATCTTAAAGGGCTTTTTCACTTAAGAGTCACATTAATTAGAGGCATAAATGGAAACCACAACCATTGTTGGGAGAAATTAAGTTTCAAAAAGTAGTCAAAGGCAGCTGTTTTCAGTGACCCCGCACTGTGTTTTAAGACCACCTCTGGCAGTGTTTTTGGCTTGTTCCCAAGGCTGAGTTCTCACTAGGAATTTGCCAGATTATGCTCCGGAAGTGCAGCCACTTCTTATATTAGCTGTTCAGCAGTGAAAGTGAATTTAACTTCCCATATATATCCATGTAAACTCAACTCTGCTTTATGCGCTGAAGCTATTAAATGCCAGGATTTGGTGGGGGGGCATCCACTTAAACTTTGCTAAACAATGCAAAGTCGATTGTCCTCACAAACCCCCAAGGCCATTCGTTGATCAATAGAAGGCAGAACCAGCTTTCCCTGGCGATGTTATGACCGGTTCCCTTTTCCCCAGAAACTGATGGGAGCTAGCTGCTAGCCAGTGGCAGTCCTGTGCTCACTAGTGGCCTGGGATCCCCATCCGGCTAAGCATTTTGTGTCCTTTAGAAAGTGAGGTTGTGTTTTAAAGAATGCGAAATAAGTGACTCCAAATCTTAGCGGGACCCCTGTGTCCCCCTGGGTGTCCAAAAGGGCTGGCTGGTCTGAAGCCTTCTTAGATTCTGCAGGAGCAGCCTACAACTGTGCCTCGGGTGCCTTCGGGCAGCCCCCTTACCTTTCCTCTGCCACAACCGCTACCATTCAGTATTGTCTCGGTGAGCTTCGTACTTTTCTTTGTTTGCCCAGCCCACAGCCTGCATGCCAGTCGCAGGAGATGTGGCAATAAACGTTTGTGGCTACATGGAATGAGGAATGGAAGAACACATCAGGGAATTAATTGGGAAGGTCACTTTGACTCTGTAGATCTATGAGGGTTGGCTTGATCGCAGGTCCAGTGAAGTTTAGCGGCTCGTACCTGATGTGTAAATAAAAAAACTCAGTTTTCTGTTCAGTATCTTGAATATGGTATAGGGCAGACTACATTAGAATTGCTTTGGTATAATTACTGAATTATTTGTGTTTTCAGAATTCTAACTAGCAGTCATTGCTTATTATATAACCCTGGTTTCTTTCCTTTCCTGCCCTTTTGCCTGTAGATATTAGGTCAGGCAATAAGGCCAATCCCATTAACTACTGGTTTCCTCTGTTCATCTAGGACTTCTCTTTTGGAGAAAATAGCTCTTATTGACATTGAAGTACATCAAACTTCTTCTCCGTATAGCCTCATGTGATCCTCCTGAATGTGAATGTGCATGTTCCAAACAAACCCTGTATAAAAAATAGAGTTGTCCTGGCTGACTCCCCTAAGGGAGATCTATTTTTGGGCTTTCATGTTAGAACGGAGAAGGAATATCCTATTACCAACACGATGGTTAGACTTTGTAGCCCTCTTCAGTTGAGCCTCAGTACAGCTGAAAAAAAGTTTGAGGGCTAGCCTGGGAACCCTAACACCATCTATAATTTTGGCTTGTTGCAAAGTGTGCTGAGAGCAAACAAATTAATTAGAAATGATGGTTTACAGTCCATTCATAGATTGAAGTAGTTCTTTCTTCCTCCCGTTTGTCTTCACCTTGATTTTTTTCTACTGGAGGGTAGAGTTCTCAAAGTTGCTATTAATCTATTCTCCCAGAGCCAGGAATTGAGATGTTGACCCTTAAAGAACTAGCCCCACATGCAAGCCCCGAGTCACCTTATTAGACACATCGGTAGTCCTGGTGATCTCCTCTTCATGTTCTAGTTATGAGACCTTAAAAGACTTGGCTCTAGATTAGCCAGAACAACCGACTCGCTTTCAGCACGGTTGCACGTGATGTGCACAGTTCATCAGATGCTGTCTGAGCGCCAGCTTGGTGCATGGCTTTTTTCTGAGGAGCAGTTGCCTGGGTGAATAAAACATAGTCCTTGCCCTCAAGACACTTCAAGTCTCAAGGACACGTGTTTCCACTGTGAAGGAGCTGCTTGTATGGTGACCAAGTAGAGTTGTAGAACTTTGAGAAATCCCACTATTTCTGGAGACAGTTTCTGTGCTCACTGAAACGTACATCCTTGTTCTGGCCCAGATGCTCTGTTCCCTCACAGACAGCACATCTTCTGGCAAATTCCCAGCACCCTGTGGGGCCGCAGACCATTTTTCAGTGGATTTTGATGATGTGATCAGGTGTCTCTGTCCCCGGTGACTGAGAGCATCTTGGGGGCCACGGGTTCAAGTTCCCAATCCTGGCCCAGTGCTCTCCATGGAGCAGGGTGAGGTATACATCATAAATATCTGTTTCTTTCATGACTCCTCAAAATGGGCATGAGATCTCTCTTCTCTGCTTTTGGCATTTCCACAAGACTCACCGCTGTTGAACAGGCCACACGTTTTAGTTCTTAGTTTGCTTTCAGTCTGTATCCCCCATGATAATGTCAGCACCATGAGGGCAGGGACTTTGGTCTGTTTGTTCCCTGATGGACATTCGTGGCTCACATCGGTGTGTGAAGTGTAGTGGAGGCTCAAGAAATATTTTTTGAATAATGAATGAGAAAACGAGTGAATGAAGGAGTGAATGAATGAGTGAATGAATGAATGAATGAATGAAGCATCTGTGTGAGTACCCTGCTGGGTTAACTGACATCAGACACTTGTGCTTCTGGAATGGAAACTAGGACGGTCTGCTTTGCGATGTTCCCAGCTGGATCAGGTGAGAACATCTGTCTCCAAGTATTAACGTTATCCCATCTTAAATTTCTCCAGCAAGTGGAAAAGGTCAGTCATCTTCTGCTTCCCACACCCAAGTATTAAAATATGTGGCTCAGTCCGCACCTCAGCCAGCCCCCTCCTCGTCCCTGGGAAATGTCATTCCTTTATCCCAGAAGCAACCCTGGAGAACAAGTTTCAGTGAGAAACAAACACCTTCTTAATAATGAATGCCGTTGCTTTCTTTATAGGGTGTTGACACATTAAATTTTATTGGCCTGGCAGCTCCCCAAATGTGGTGACTCCATAATTCCCGGGGGGCTCTGGCTCTTAGGGAAGCTCGTCATGCTTGTTTTTGTTATAAAGCAAAGCAAAATGGTGGTCAGCGGAAGAGCATGGCTGCTCGTGCAACACGTCAAGCACGTGCGGGTCCGTGGGAGCCAGCTGCTGTCCCTTGCCCTCTGCCTCACCTCCAGCAGTGCTTCCTGTTGTCTTTGTGTCTCCCTGTGGCTCTGCCTCAACTCCCTGCTTGCTTCCCTTGACACAGAGCCGGGCACGATAAGCAATCAGAATATATTATTATTATTGCACATACGTTATTATTACTGTCAGATTCGGACAGAGACAGACACCGAGATAAACACTATTATTAGAGCAGAACTTCCCTCTTGAGAGTTTTAAAATCACTTTTCCCTAATATAAAATCATAATAGGCAGGAATTGGAGAAGATAGTAATTATCATTTTGTGTGTGGACTGGCTGGTGATGTTACCAACAGGGCAAAGCTTGCGTCTTCTTTCATACGTCCCTAAGTTGCAAAATGAGAGCCGTGGTGAGAAACAAGTCACTTGCCCCAAAGGGCACCGGGAGTAGCTTATTCATAAGGAAAACAACTTTTTAGGGCTGAGCTGAGGCCGAGCTGATTAACTTGTTTTCCTGGAAGACAGATAAAGCTTGAGCTATAATTTATTGAAAATTAACGAACACGAATTGTGGTGGCACTGGCTACCCCACTAGAATGAGGATAGGGGTCTGGGTATGTTGTATTAAAAGCAAAGCTGGCTCCGGCTTTGCCATTTTTCTCCGGCACAAGTACCGTGGGTACCCGAAGTCTGACCTACAGGGGTTTTAATCTGAAGACAATGTGCATTTGCTCTTGGTTCTGCTGGTAAATATCCACAGAGGCCTTTAGTTTTGAGTGACAATTTCTTTTGATGTATTTTATTTTACTTTATTTTGTTTTGTTTTATTTTATTTTTTTAGAGGAGTTTGGCTCATTTGAAATCAGAACTTAGGCTTTGTGAAGCGTTTGGCCATTGTTTCAAAAGTCTGACCTTGGACTGACTTTTTAAACAACGGCTTCAGAGCTCTTGCGGTTGAAGATTAAAATCTTTAAATTCTGGTGCCATCATTTATAACATTCTTGATGTCCCATTATGAGACTTTTATCTGGGGAGATAGTCTGGTGCTGTAACCAATGAGATACTGATAGGAAACATTTACTCTATTTCTTGGTGTCTAGGAACTCGATTCTCAGAAACGTCCTTTCAAATCCGGCCTTCAAAATACATGCGTGCTTACTTTGGTTGCACTGCATGCTTTCCTCAACTTGTTCACATGAACTTTTGAGGAAGTCCTTCACATTTGAGGAACGTAGAGGAGCCCGCGGGGCCCGTGGCGGTCACTTTTAGTGCGTCACTAACGTGAGAGATGGTACATGAAGGTCTAGAAGTGTTTTCCCCGGGAAGGTTGCTTAAGGATAGATTTTGTGCTTGGCATTCAGGTCCCTCAAGATCAATGGCTTTGGTTCTTTTGAAATTACTTCACAGAGGACATTCCTCTTAACTGAGCTTGAATCCTTAAAAACATACTTCAGTACTGGCAGCCCTTTAAAAGCTGCATTAGAAGCATACTCTCTCCAGAACCTAGGTTTGCATAGACCTCACCAGCTCTGGGCACAAGAGCCTCTTAGTGCCTTCGAAGTAGAAGGAAGAATGCAGATTTATAGTCGCACCAAAAATGCCTGCTTCTTAACTCTGGGCGGATATGTGAGGTTGCCTATTTTTAGAGGGTGAGAGAGTGGGTGCCCAGGCCAGGCAGGTCTAGATGGGAAGTCTGCCTTTGCCAATTCTCACCAGCCTTCTGACCTTGGGGATGTTTCCTAGCATAGCTAAGCTTTAGTTTTCTGGTGCAGATAATTTCTACCTTCAGTGTTATTTTGAGAATTAAATGCAACAATGCAGAACGCTCTCATTGTTGGAGGTGCTCAGAACAGCTGGGCTTTATAGTGGCTCGGCCCAGAGACACTCACTTCACCGAACTGTCATACAGACCCAGTGGGCAACAGAGCTCGAGCCATTTTTGCAGAGCTCAGCAGAAATTGTATGGGATTTTAAAAAGTATTTGAAAACTAGAACTTGTATTTCATCTCTTGGAAAAAAAAAAAAACACCTGAATTCTGGGACACAAATCCATAAATTCCATAAACGTTCATGTCATGCCTTGAATTGCTCATTTTATCTGCAAATGGGGTGTCTGGATTGCCGGGTAGCTCGGTGGTGAGGCGTTTATTCACCTACCAACTTGAAAGGCCGGGGAGGTATTTGAAATCTATTTTGGCATTCTGCACAGGAAGATTATTTAAATTACATTTTCAAGTATGTGTGATACCTACATGAAGCCCAAAGCAAGAATCTGGAATGTGTTTTATATTCTTACAAATCTATTTGCTTCATTTCTCGTATTAAGGCTGGAAAGCCTTATTATTTTTCAAGAACTTAAAAAAAGTGTTTACAAAGTTATATAAGCCGTAGAAAAGACTCACCATGGCCCCATGCATTAGGCGAAGGGACTGCTGGTTAGAACATGATGTGTGCCTTCGATTGCAGAATCGTAAAACAGAACGTATTCTTGAGGCTTTCAACTTGAATATTTGATCACACATTTATAAAAGCCATTAGATGCAACAGAAAAAGAAAACAAAGGTTTTTTTTCCTGAAATCTGTTCAAAGGATTGCAGCTGAAAAGGACAGAAGCCAATTCCAGCATCTGTAGCAGGTGAAGAGCTACGGAATGAAGTGTCAGGGACAAATTATGACTTTGGGCTCCCTGGACGCATTTATTGAAGGACGTCTGCAGAGAGGGTTGTGTTGCCTGATTCTCTCCCTCTGTAAACTTTTATATGTATTTTCGGGCAGTGGCTGAAATTAGGTTGTTCTTTGGCCTCCCTGGAGGATTTGTTCTTAGAGCAGAAAGGAGCCGTGAGGGCCCCTGTCTCATCTTGACTGTCCTTCCCTTACAGGGGAACATGTATCTGAGAGAGGCCAGGCCAGGATGAGCTAGGACCAGCCTGTGTCTCCCGACTCCAAACCCCGCCTGTCCGTGACCCCAATTCCGCTTGGTCTGTGCACTCCTCCGAAAATGAGTACAGAGCTGAGGTCGCCCCTGGTAACCCTCCACCCCTCCTCACCTTCAGAAATAAACCAGCCTGTATAATAAAGCAGGAGAAGCTCTCTGAAGGTGCCTTGCTTACCTAACCTCTCCGCATGTTGGCACTTGGAAGGGTGCTTCTCAGTAGTAACAAAGCAAGGAGGGGACGGAACTTTTACTGACTGCTAACCGAGTCCTGGATTGAGAGCCTTGTCCTCCGTATTTCGTTTAATCTGCAAAAGCAGCCCCCAAGCAGGTAGTCTTAGCCCACTTTTAGAGAGTGAGAGGCTGAGGTTCGGAGAGGTTAACAGCCGTGCCTAAGCACAGCCAGGGGAGAGAGGGGCAGAGCAAAGTTGCCGACTCAGAACTGGCTGCCTGCAGGGCCCTGGTCGTCCCTCTCTGCTCCCTCCCCACCCCGATCTCCTTCCCGGAAAATGGGAAAACGGAAGGAGCAGGAGGCAGACCTCAGTCGGCTGGCTGCAATGTTTGGGATAGGACACGTGTGCAGAGACACCGAAACTGACTTATCGAGAGCATTAGAAAATGAAGTGCTGACATTTTCATCCCGTTCAAGCAGGGAGTGCGTCTGGCAGGGAATAAGGACCTTTCTGCTCCTGATCTCTGCGCTGGGTGCTGCTTTCTCCTTGGTGCTCACAGCTCCCTGCTTCTCTGTGATGCATCGTGCCAGACCTCTGGCAAGGTGGCCCACAGCATTCATTCCGGAGGGGACCCACAAGCATCGTTTGTGGAACCATGATGCCACCCACCTGCTCTCTTCCAAATGTGGCCGTTCCAACCCGGTGGAAGGCCCAGCTCTTCCCTCGCCTCTTGGAGTGGGGCTCTGGGAAGTTCACAGAATCTCACACTGAGACCTTGGCGAGTCCCGCGTTCATGCCCTGCCTGCCGCAGTGGCGCACAGATTTCCACGTTGGTTCTTTCTGCTGTGTGACTTAAACTGCCCCCTTATGCTCCCACTGTAACTGTGGTGCAGTATTTATTCTGTTTGGGCATGGATAATGAAAGCAAATTCAGAGAGATTTCTCATCCCCTGACAAGTCCTTCTGAAGGGTGCCTGGTTCTGAGTGATCTGTCAATATAGGGACATAAGATAAAACGACTGTATCACTTCTGTCCATCTAGCATCAGTCTCTAGGTGGAAGCAAGTCACGGGGCACAACTGTGTGCGTAATGACCTCTTATTCCTGCTACAAGGAGGGGAGTGAGACCTTTCCCAGGTCTCAAAGAAATGCTGTCGTGTATGTGTTATACACACAAATGACATATGTGTGGATAACAGATACGCGGGGCTCACAAGCAGAATTCTGAAGGTCGTATGGGCCGACAAACAGTCAGGCGTAGGCTTGAACAAACTGACCGCCAGCGAGCTGGGAACGCTTCATTCGACTTGTATGCCCTCCTTGCCTGGCACAGGGCTCAACAACTCCCATATGTATAGACCTTCCGAACATGCGAGTGAACGCTACACCTGTCTGGCAGTCACACACCTGGGACTGTCCCGCACCCATCTACTGACCTGGCTTCCAGTTGAGTAAATGTGGTCCCTACATTTACAAGACCGCGTGGCACAAGTCGGCAAACTCTGCTAATGGCCCCAATCTGGCTACTGCGTGTTTTTGCGTATCGTTTCACGGGGACACAGCCACGCTCGTGTGGACACATCTTGTCTGTGACTGCTTTCATGATACAGTGGCAAAGCTGAATCATCAAAGTCGAAAATATTTACTATCTGGCCCTTTGTAGGAAAAACGTGCCACCAGTTGCCACGTCGAAAGGTGACTCTGAGGTCTTCAAATAAACATAGATCCCGAAAGCCTGATTTTTTTTTTTTCTCTCCCCTAGACATGAGTATCTGCACATACTCTCACCCGGTGTGTGGCCGGCCGCCTTGCTTTAGTGATTAAAAGAAAACAGAGCTGAGCAAACCACACAGGATTCCACGCTGGGTTTGCATTAACTTGTTCCCGCCCTCAGGTCTTTATTTCTACTTCCTTTGTCTTCAAAGCTGCTGTGAGCACTTGCCCTCAAAGGGCCCCTGATCTCAGGGGGATTCCCTTCGCTTACTTTTCTTTGCTCTCCCCCGTGTGTGTGTGTGTGCGCACGTGTGCGCGTGCACGCGCGCGTGCCCCCGGACCTCACGTCACAGAGAAGTACTCTTTCTCGGTGAGGTTGAACAGGATGGACAGGACCCCGGGAGCAGTCACTGGGTTCACGGCCCTTCCTGCAAACTGCCGGACCCCTTGGGCTAGTTTGTTATTTAGGATTTTCCCATTTTCAGGGAGGGTCCCACATTCGCTCTGACTCAGTACAGATGCTTCAGGGGGCTTCAAGATTTCGTCTCTGTCCATCCATCACATCTGAGGGCCCAGCGTGGCCTGGGTTCTGCTGTGACCCCATTCTCCAGCCACCCCCCCCCCCAACACCCAGGCCTGCAGGTGACACCCAGGTGATGTTGGGACACTTGTGACCAGCGAAAGAACCTACTTAACTTCGGGGAAACACAGATCCTGCCCTCATGCTTGACAGCACAAATACAGCCCCTCATGTCGTTTTCGGGTCTTCTCTGAATAGCAGAGTATCATTAGACTGTCACTGGCCATTGAACCCATGAAGACACTAAACGTGTGGGGTACAGACTTGGAAGTAAATAAGCGTCTCCCTGTGGAGTGCCCACCACAGTGGCTGGGGAGCGCATGCTGTGAGCACTTGGGACCCACAGCCCGTGGGTCCCAGGGGCCCCTGCCCAGCAGCCCACAGCTGCTCTGGGTAATCACGACTGTTAGAAGTAGTTGAGATTTTAGACTCAGTGCCCCGTTTGCCTGGTTCAGCCTTCAACGACTACATTAACGGCTTACTGAGGCAGTCTGTGTGACCCTGAACTCCCTGGGAAGAGACCAGAATAATACCGAGAGCTCTGAAATAAGCAGAATAATTCTTGGCATTCATCCAAGCAGAGTGACCAAATCCCGCCCGTACTGCATAAAGCGAGCGATTTCAGTGAACTGCCCCAGCAATTTGACAGGGACTAAAAGGCGTGATTCTGAATACTTTTTTCACAGCTACCCGCTTATGGAACGCGTCCTCTGAAATGCTCATATTAGGGCGTGTCCGCTCCTCAGTGCCCGCCGTGCGTTGGTGTCTGCTCCTAGCTTTGCAGGCACCGTCCTTATGCTTCTAGAAGCCTGTGGTAGAAGATGTAAATGGAAGCTGCCTGAGATTAAGTAACTTCCCTAAGCTGAGAACGCTCTGCGAGACCTTTTGGAAATCTACGTAAGCAGATGAGATTAATGAGTCTCATGGAAAATAATTTGGAAGCTACTAAATGTGGTTGAGTTGGAGACACAGGCATCCCCATGCCCAGAGGAACGGCTTCAATGAGCTTGTGTGAACCACTCACTAGTGAAAAGAAGTCCTACTAAAAGGTCACACATTCAGGGTGCTTCGAGAGATGGAAGTTGGCCACTGGCCACGTTTCGAGAGTCCTGGCTCTTCCCTGGCTCTGTCCTAACCTCATACCCCAGGGCAGGCCCGTGGCCTCACCGTGAGGGGCGGGTTTAGAGGCAGAACTTTCCACTGGCATTCAAAGTCGTGGGCTCTGAGGTGCACATAAGCTGCCTGTCCTCACCCAGCTTTCTCCTGATGCAGGGAAATTCTTTACAAAGCAGGCTGCCTGTGCTTCACTTGGGGGTGGAAGGTGGACAGAGAAATTGATTTTACCCAGCTTCTGGGTCTTCTCCACTATCGATGACTTTATAAACGCTAGAATATTTCCCAAGGAAAACTCTACTGGTATTTTAACTTGGCCATGGAATTCTCTGTCAGGTTATTATGCAGTGAGTATATAATAATCTACGTAAAGTAGACTGAGTTCTCATTTTTTACCATGAGGTGCAACGGTAACACCTCTTCCCTGGCTCAGGTTGAGGACATAAAGTCAGTCCTGTGAATTCCTCCTTTAAAGCGACGATCCTGGTGCATGCCCTTCAGAGGACTGGTCTGGTGCTCAGAGGAGCAGAAGGTGAAACTGTCAGGATTTTGTCAGCTGGTCGCAACTGGCCACAGTAGCAATATGGACGCCGTGGAAATCAACAAATGCTACTATTCCCCACCCCCACCCCCGGAACCAGCTGTTAAAGAGGTGCCGGCAGACCTGTCTTACATCCTCCCACTCTGCGCTGGACCCAGATACCCGGGAGAGGGGCGGACAAGAACCCTGCTCTGTCCACCTGTGAGGCTGCCGTCCTCTCAGATTCCGGCATACAAAAGAGTGATGGAAATTTGAGTTTGGGCCAAATTAATGACCATGGGCATGGGGAAGAGGGCCACTCTCAGGGTGGCCTTGGAGTTTGAAAGCACCTGATTCATTGTTACCTGAGTCCAGAGGACTCAGAGACACAGGTTTGGAAATGAAGGATCTGGAAGAGATGTGGGAATTCACCAGGATACAGAACTGCCTTCCTGCAGTGAGCTTGTGCTGCACAGGCAGCGGCCAGACTGGGCATTGATTCCAAAGTCAGGTCACCCTTTCCCTTGATCTGTGGGGCCCGGTGCTCACACGGTTAGGAGCCCAGCACTGTGCCTCGTGTGGGGGATACTGGGGTGACGGACTGACGGACTTTTGGGGACGATGGCAGTGCCCCGTGTCCTGTGCAGGAGCCAGTCCGTGCACGTGGCTCTTGAGCACCTGCCGTGTTGCCAATGCAACTGAAGAACTGAATTTACAATTGTAATTAACTTGAGTTTGAATTTCAATAGCCACATGTGGCTGCTGGGTACTGTATTGGACAGAGCAGCTCAGGGCTTGTAGGAAGAATATTGATGGCAGCCTGTGTGCCGAGAGTGTGGAGGGTACATTCATCACACTGGATTCAGATGTGGGACTGCTAAGTGTTCTCCAGCACCTTTGCCCAGCAAGACCAATCAGTCCCATTCAGATGCGCCCGGCACTGGGCGAACCGCATTAGAAGGTCACCCCGTATCCTCCTGTCCCCTCCATCTGCAGGACGTGTGATGATTCCCAACTCCCAGGTGAAGAAACAAGGCACAGAGAGAAACCAGGCAGTCCATGCCCCAGGTCCTCAGAGTCCTAATTCCCACCTCGAGGTGCCTTCTTAAGTGCACGGCTCTGTAGACCGACAGCACTGACGGGAACTCAGAGGATCCCATTTACAACCAGCGTCCACACTTGTTCTGATAGTATGTGGAGCCTACATGTATAACGTGGTTCTCCTTGCGTGGGGTGTTCGTGGGTGTTCAGCCTCGGCAGTTTTTAGTTCAGCGCATACCCTCGCGAGCATACACATTAGCATATGCATGTGGCTTTACACCATTTGGTGACTCTTCTCCCTCCCCCAACTAGTGACGTTGGATTCTTCCTGTTTTGCTGTCCGGTTTCAGTCACTTCAAGCTGCCTCAAAGGCAGTGATCGGGGCCCGTTTGGGCTTTTAGTTCTTCGGTGGGAATGTGGTCTACCTATCGACAGACCCCTTGCAGAACCACCTTAATGTGTTGCTTTTGGCTGTGCACGGAGTCAAGCCTAAATGACTGAAATGGGATGAAAATGGAGATGTAAACCCAAGACTGAAAAAAAGGCCCTTTGAAAACATTCTGCAACCTTAGGCTCCTGCTAATCTCCTGTTAGATTATTTTATGACTGCCTAGCAGCTTAATACCATCGACTGCAAACAGTACTTCGTATGAGGGGGTGGGGTTATTGAGAATCTGCTCCCTACTGGATGAACCACCTGTGCTAAGCGGGAGAAGCCAGCCTCCGGGCCCAGGGCTTAAGCCTCACCTGCTGCCCTGGGACACACAGACTGTGTCCTCCGCGTTGTCTGTGGTCCGCAAACGCTATAACTAAACCACAGCAATCCTCTTGAGGAAACCGGCCCCCACGTGGTTTGTGCCCTGACGGTACATTTCTTGGCTTACCTTCACACTGGCTACTAGCTTACTCGACCCGGGGTGGGGGCCGCAGGGGTGGGGGTGGGGGTACTCCGATCCCACCTCCAGACCATTGCCCGGAGGGAATCCAGACAGTGTCAGGGGGAAACGGGAAAGAGAAAGCCCGGCAGTGAAGACAAAGGCTGGTAAGCCGTGGGCACCGTTTCGAGAAGCATGGAACTTTTGTTTCAGCACAGCCCGCTGCCAGACCCATACGAGCCTTCCTAGCTAAGGGCTCAAGACTAGCATCCTATCGTTAGGTCATTTAAGTTTGCTGCTGCACAGTTTAAAAGATGGGGAACAAAGTTCAGCAATCTGATGTCAATGCCTGACAGCTCGGGCTGCTAACTGGGTCTGGTTCCCCCTATGGTGCAAATGCACGCACAAGACCACTCGGGGAAAGGCACGTCTCCTCGTGACACACGGACGGGGCTTGCCCGAGGGTGGGCACTGCCTCTAGGAGCTCCTCACAAGGACAGAGAGACATCTCCCCTATTGTGGTAAACCCTAGCCCTAAATATCAATGTTCTTCCAATGATTTAATATAACCAAGTCAGCATTTGCTTTGCAGAACGCCACCTCAGTTCTGTTCTCTACCATAACCCGATTCCTATGAGGCGAGGAGCATCTGATTTAGAGAATTTGGACTGGCCTACCCTGTGAGACGTCCTCAGTGTCATCAGCCTTTCATCGCAGGGCACACAACAGAAAGACCCAACAATTCATTCATTCAAACTATTGGCACATGGTTTGAATTCCAGGCCAAGCACCTGAACGCCAACCATCAAATAAATCTTCACGGCGAGTACGCAGTGATGTCTGGCATCGTACAATAACCTCGGGGCCCCTCTGAGCTCACGCCATCCTCAGACTATCGCCTTTCCGCCGAAGTGCGGAAATGTCAGTCTCACTAAGGATCTGGGCCTTGGAGGCTCCCGAGGGACCCTGGGTGGGCTGGGCGCGGGGGGATGAGCCCGCATGGCTTCAGGGGAAACGTGGGCATACATACCCTTCCCGGTGGGCCTCTCCTTTCTCCAGCTCCTGAATGACCCCCAAGAGCACTTTGATGGTTTCCTGGCTTGAGCTGATCAGGTCCTCCATCACCTGGAGCTGTGCTTTCAGGTCGACGACTTCCGTGTGAGGCACGATTTGTCGGGATTCTCCACCCGCAGAGGCCGCCGCGGCACAAGGCTGGCCGTCCTCCCCCGGCGGGGCCCGGGTCTGCGTGGGCCGCCCGCTGCATTCGGGGGACAGGCACTGCATCGGGGGTGAGCGGGCCGCCGCGGGTCCCTGGAGCCCGTTGACACGCGAGGCTCTCCCCCGCTCCTGGTCGGCCGCCGGGCACAGGGGCCACTCGCTCGCGGTGGCAGAGTTTGACAAGGCGGCCTCGAGGGCCTTCGCGCCGGGGGCAGGTGCGTAAACGGCGGCCACCTCCGTTTTGAACACCGTCCCGTGGGCCGGCGGAGCGGCTTCCTCCGTGTCCGGGGTCGCCCTGCCGTGCTTCGCTCTGCCGTGCAGCTGGTGGTCGGGCTCCCGGGAGGAAGGCCGAGCGGAGTTTTGGAGAGGCTCCTCTCGGCAGCCGTGTGCATCAGGGTTTTCGCCTGGCTCTGCGCAGTTGAGCCCGGCAGGCTGGTCCAGCTCATTCACGTGTTCATCGGAATGGAAAACCGAGGCCGCCGTCTTGTGCACCCGGCCGGCACCCCAGGGCCGGGCCTCCTCCCCCGCCCCTTCCTCCTGCTTCTCCGCCACAAACCCGTTGTTTTGACTTTTAAAGGCATCCGCAGCCGGGATGCTTTTGAGATTCCCCTTTTTGCGGTCCAGGGGGAAGGTCTGGTAACACTTCTTCAGGTCCGGCGAGGTCTGCACGCCTGTGCTCTTGGTGACATTGGGGATGGCCCTCCGCGCGGGCACGGTCATGTATTTGCGGTAGGCTGCTCTGTAGGACACGGGCTTCGCCTCCCGCTTCTCGCCGGGCTGTCCCGCCGCGAGCCGTGAGTCCCTCTGCTCATTCTGTGCCTCGCAGATATCCTTAAAGCGCACCTGCAGGGCTTTATTCCGCTTTTTAATCTGCCGGTTGGGATCCAGGGCGTATCTCATCTCCAGGGCCAGGCAGGCGGCAGGTTCGACTTCGCTCTCTGACGTCGTGAGTACGCATTTGCCGGTTTCCTTACTGACCATGATTCCTGCGTTCAGAAACATCAACACAGGCGTCAGTGGGACGGAAACACACACGCGCGAGCACAGGCACACACAGCTCCTAGCTCACCTCGCTACTGCCTGCTTCCTAATTACTTTTAAACAGGTGAGGTTGGCCTTTCTGTTAAGGAAAATCAGACAGGCGGAGAATCGCTGGCAGGCACAGCTTGAGATGCTTCTCCGATATTAAAGCCTGCCTGCTTTTCCATGTGGGATACACTCGTTTCTTTTGGTAGTAATGCATGTTTCCCCATTAGACAAACCTGTTTTACTATATTCATCAAGAAACCCAACGATGCTGCCTCTTCTGCCTTCAAATTATCATTTTGCACACACGCCTCCACTTCATAGGCAGATGGCTTTCCAAATGCATCTTATTCGGTTTGGGCTTTTACTAGTTTTTTGAGGATGACGTGATTAATCTATTACTGGAATCCAGGAGAATCGGTGTTTTCTTATTGGGGAGTCTAGGTCCTGATCAGAGAGATCCATGTGGAGCGCCCTACGACGAAGGACGGAAATAAACCTCTTTGTCTGTCTTTGCCAACACGGGCGCCATGGGACAACGGGCACGCTGCTCTATGCGAACACCAGAAACGGTTAATCTTTGCAGTGTGGCTTGCTTCTAATGGGTTAACGCTAGCCCTCGAAGGAACATGGGTTCCCCTGCATCGATAAAGACCGTGTTAGCAGCTCTGTTCTTTGATTCTATGGAGAGTGGTATTTGAAAAAAACATTAAAAAAAAAAATTATTCATTCTAGAATCAAGTTTTGTGTTTTGATCCCAACCTCTGAAAACGAAAACAATGGTGGTGGTTTCAGTATTTGAATCCCGAAAGAAAATAAAATCACAAGGCTTTATGTTAATCATGCAAATTCATCTTGGGCTGAATTATTAAATGCATCTAAAAAGGTGCAGGTGGCCGATGATCCCTCTGGGGAATACCAGTGGGGTAAGTGCCTTCACTGTATCAGGCAGATTCACAGCTGCTCATTGCACGTGGAAGAATCTTCTTGAGGGCCGAACTTAAAGGAAGAAAATAGTTACGTTGTTCGTGAGTTAGCGCTCTGGAAGAAAACAGTCGGATGGGAGGGACCGGGGTATACAGGGCCCTGGCCTTAGAGCAGCACGTCCAGAGAGGCAAGGTCACAGACGTGAGCCAGATGAACAAGAAGGGGGCCCAGGCTGCACTGCCCAGTGCACGCGCCAACAGGCCCTTCGGGCTGTCCGGGGGGGGGGGGGGGAGCCCATGAACCCGATACTGAAACCTCCAGGAGCACTTTTCTGGAAATGTTACAGGAGCTGGGTGAGCGTATGGGCTGCCCGGGGCTCCACTGATGCGTGTAGACTATACCTAACACCTTTAGTGCCGTGTGGTCCATTTCAAGGAGGAAAGTGGGGTTCAGAGAAGTTATGTCACTTGTTAACGTCACACAGCAAGTAGGACGGACATACAGGCCCTGATCTCCCTGATGTCTGAGTTCACGCCGTTTCCCATAACCTCAGGTGTCCAACAGAGAGGCACCTCCCCACATCCTTAATTCTTATTGGGGTAGGAATGCATGATACTGGGCATGATCGTCCGGTGAAGGCAAGAAGTGGGGAGAAGCCCAGAGCCCCCATTTGAGCGTGTTCTAGGACAGCCTGGGACTCTGCAAACTGGCCCTGGCACTTTGCAGGTCTCCGCTAGAGTTACTGAACAGAAGGCTTAGAGAGAACTTAATTATGTCATCACTTATGCCATGAGGATGAACCAGCAGTCACGTCGGAGGGCAGCAGAAGTGAGCTCTGCCAAAGTTGCTTTAGGTCGGACCAGGGCTTCTCAGCCTTGGGACGCCTGGCATTTGGGGCTGGATGACTGTTTGGTGGGGGTGCTCCTCTGCACACGTAGAAATGTTCAGTAGCATCCCAGCTGCTGCCCATTAGACAGGAGCACCTTCCCCGTGCGCCAGTGACCTGGGGAGAGGGGGACACAGCTGCCCCCAGGTAAGAACCACCACATTAGACCGTTCCCTTTCGATGGCTGGAGTGTGTCCCCGCAAGGGAAGGGCCTTCCTTCCAGCAAGGTGAATGGCCGAGAACAGATGGCAATGTCCCGGCTCCCGGGGTGGGGGATGGGTGTTCTGGAAGGTGCCTGTTTCGAAGGGCTAATCTGGAAATGACCCAGCTCTATGCCTAGCCAGGAGGGAGCCACACCCTCATGCCACTGCCACATCTGTGTTTCCTCTGACAACAGAATTACCCCTAAACAGTCGCTCTCCTAGGTAGTCTAGAGAAGACAGAGAATAAGCCTTCTTTGGCTTTTAGGCTTTACTGGGCGCTGAGGATATCTGGAGGCCTTTGTAATTTGACACTTGAAACACTGGGCGGTTTTGGAGAGAGCATTACAGGAAGGGAACAGACTAGAGCCGCATCATATCCTGGCTCTGTGTTGGGAAGACAAGATTCTGGATGGCGGGTGGGATAGAGAAGGCCTGCTAAGGAGAGATAATATATATCTTTTACAGACACTTATCCCAACAGGTTAGAATGATGCACACAAAAGGACTTGGTGTGGGGAAGGTATGGGGGACTTGGGGGTCTAATGAGAAAATTAAATCTTAACCCTCAGTCTTATCTCGTAGTCATTCTTGAGCTGCCTTTGTTGTCCAGCTGTGTCAGACTGTATTGTCCCATCATTCTGCAGAAGACCTTCCTCCCAGGGAAAATTTGAAAGGGAGAGCATTTTTACAAAAAGCAATTTACTAGTAATTTTTCAGCCTTTTCCCTGCCACTACTGAAAAATGTGTGTCTGAATAAGTTTGTCCTACCACGCCATTCATCATCGCGATTTGCCAGGAACTGCACCGAAATAATTTTCTTACATCCGTCCACTGGTTTGGAAAGATATTCTGCATCTTGGACCCAACCATCAAACTAATAAAACAAATCAGAAAAATTAATTGCCAGTGGCAAAATAATAATAATAAACAACTCCAAGCTCCTCTCTGCTTTACAGGGAGTTGCTGAGTATATAAAAATCATTTTCTTATTAGTAAAAATGATGGTGATACTTCAGATTCTTTTGCTCAGTGTAGTTTGTTGATGCATTCGTTTTTGACTAGAAATGGAATTGTCTTAATCTCACCGATAAGAAAAGACATCAAGGAGTTCTTGTTGTTGACTTATTTGGACCTCAGATGGAGATCTGCACACCTTTTGATGGCTGGGTGGCATTTACTCTAAAGCTTTAGGATGGAATTTTCCTGGACACTGAGAATTACTTTCATATTAAATGGTTACATCTTTCTGGGGGTTCACTTACTGTTTATTGGTGGGGGGGGCGGTGCGGTGCTCAGGCTGGTGGTGATGGTTAAGGAAACGGTTTTGTCGTGAAAGGACATCAGGTGTTCCAGAGAAGACATTCCATAAATCGAGGGTTCTGGCACATTGTATTCATTCATCATCCCTTCGTTCATTCAGCGCATGAGTGTGCACCCGTCACGGCGCGAGGTCAGCGTGCAGTCCACATGTCCTCCTGCTTCCAAACAAATGCTAACATTCTCTGCACTTCACTTGGATTTTCTCCTTGACCCTCAGGACGGCCTCCCAGGGGAGGCACTCTTACTATCCTCAAGCTGCAGATAGAGAAATTGAGGCTTCAGATTTTTTTTTTCTTTCCTAATTCGCCGAGGGTCCCACAGCTCAAGGGCCCCACCCTGCATCCCTCTAAATCCCGGGCATTGACCTGCTGTCCTGCCCAGGCAAACCTGGAGCCTCTAAAGTGAGTGCCCTGCAATGAACTTCAGAAAGCATCCAACGGCTGGACCTCCTCTCAGCGACTTCCTTGGCCTGTTTGTCGCAAGGCATGTGGGTGCGGGTTATGCGGAGAACCTGCAGGTAGTTCCCAGGAATAAACCTGGCCCCGAGCACAGACTCGGGCCCGTGAGGGCCACCCGGAGTGTTGCGGTCCTCCTGAGGCCACAGTGGCATTTTCAGCGATGGCTCGCCTTGGCTATGTCACCTCTGAGCAGCATGGGCTCTGGGTCTTGGAGTTAATCTCTTGGTCCCAAAGCAGCAGGAGTTCATAAAGTTTATTTCTCATAAGAAAATTGTGTTTGGGAAGTCATCGGACTGTGTCGTCTTGAGGTGAAGGTGGCGAGGCACGCTTGAGCCCGTCTGGCTCGGGGAGAGCTGGGGGTGTGGAGGAGTGTTTGGAATGTAAATGTCTTAATTACCCTCAAATTAAAGTGCATAATCAAATGTGAGTTGTAAATATATAAACCCTGTATTTTTAGATTAGTGATGGAGAGTCATCTCTGCGTGCTGCTTTAAATTAATAGCTTATATAAAAATGTTCCTTCCAGCCCAAGGAGTGATAAGTGGAAACAACTAAATGCCTAACAATAGGTAAACGGTTAAGTAAATTATGGTGTACGTTCACTCAGTGCGGCCATTAAAATGATAATTATAAAGATTATTTAGTATCATAGAAAAACACTTACGAAATAATGTGAAGGGAAAGAAAGCAGTCTCCCCAATTGTACTGGAAGGAAATGAACAAACATGGTCACCGTCGTGGTGTGTGAAGATCGGGCATTTGGGGAGATTTATCTTCTTCCTTCTGTTTTCCAGTTTTTGTTGAGGGAGCCTTAATATTATCGTGTTGTTTGCCAATTAAAAACCGCAGGGCGAAGTCAGTCCGCACCTCAGGCAGAATGACAGGATCAGGCCGCTGGAAATTACACATACTTGCATCACAATAAGAAAAACCCAGAAATGATTAGATTTGGGTGCGTGCAGCCTCCCAAAGGTCACCTTTTATTGTTGGGAGGAAGCTTTGAATAAAGGACGAAAATGAATTTCAAAGCACTGATGTAAGCGTTAGCCTGTGGAGTACGTGTGCAGATGTGCACACGTGTGTGCACAGAGCTGTGCACCTAAGTGTGCGTGCACAGGTTAGGAGAAGCAGCGTTTGGTAGAAGATACGTCGGTTTCCGAGCAAACTCACTGCTGGGGTGAGACCTGCCATCTGTTTTAATTAGACGTGAAATGGATTTGACCTATAGTCTGCATTATTTTCTGAAGTAACCTGGGATCTCAGCAGCTGACGGGAGACTCTCCACTGGATTAGCTCCATTCGGGAAGTGTCTGCACTACCGGGAGGTTTCCAGTTTGGCGCTGTGTGGTGATCTGTGTGGCACGATGCAGCTGACTGACCGTGGGGGCTGTTGAGCACCTTGGCCTTGCCAAGACGGCCCCTAGTGTCCCATCAGTCAGTGGAGATAGCAAAAGAGCTAGGCAAGCAATCTGAAGAGTCTGGAAGGGGACTGTATGATATTATTGGTTTTTCTAGTGGCTTTCCCGCTGTTGAGACACCTTGGAGTCACAGATGCTGGCTGGAATTCAAGATTAATTGGGTCAGCATTTTATTCCATATGCTGAGGGAAAGCCTGAACATTAGGCCAGTCAGAATGGCGGAGGCGGGGTGGGGGGGGTGGGGGTGGAGCGGGGGAATGAACCTACCTTCTTTAACACTCCGCTTCCCGGAGGGAGGGGAAAGAGGGACAGGATCTCCCCCATTAAATGACCTCGTTTGTGTTGTGAAATGGTTAAGTTTAAGGCCTTCCTTAACAGAAGTCCTCCCTTCCTCAGGGCAAAGCTAACTGCTATAGATTTTGGACTGTGTCTTAGTTAGATTCATTATCCCATTTAATTTCCTTTAATACACTGAAATGATATTTTTCCAGACATTTGTTCACTTCTTCAAAGGTCACTGATTCAGAGGACTAAAACGGGGTAACCAATGAAAACCGACACCCCTCTGAGATTGAAAGTTTAGGGAGGAGGCCGCTCCCTTAGCGCCAAGGCATGTGGGCAGAAACACCGCCCGATCGTGGCCCGTTCCCTTGATTTGTGGAATATCGCAGTAAGGCCTCCATCATTAAGAACCGATGACCGTCCAGTCAGAAGGAGGGAAAGGGGGCACTCATGGAGCTTCCACGCAGGCTTGTGGCAGAAGGAAAGCTACCCGAGGCGGGGCCCCAGCTCACACGTATCTGTGATTTCAGATAAACACATTTCAACCAACAGAAACCCTACAGTCAATTACTTCAGCCACATAATGTAAATCAGTGTTGCCACACAGACTCACACTGGCCTGTTTCTAATGAGCGGGGAACCATCTAATGAGAGGAAGTGAACCATCCGTGTTATACATGGATGCTTGGGGTCTGATGTTGAGGCTTTAGAGAAATCAGAACGTGGCCCTCTTCAACAAATCCGACGTTTTTCTTCATTTGTTTCACTATTTACTTAGTTCTTTGATCTTCAGCTTATACTGATGTTAACCTTTGCTCATCCTCTGTCCAAATGGAATCTAAATTAGTAGAAATGAATTAGCAAAATTTTATGATGTTGGCAAAAATCAACTGGGAGAGATGCCTCCTCCAAGTGAGATGTTACATCAGTGTAGAGAACAAATTTTTTATTTGTGGCAGTTAGCTTTGCTAATTGATAATGTCCAAAGAGGGTCCAGAAACACCGATTCCAACAACCCACCAAAATCACATGTAAGATTAGTAAGAGGAACTAATTTGCCTGCTCCTCTCTTCTCCCCAGTCGGCATGACAACTAGACTCGATGTTAAATGTAAGTGCTCTAGCTTTGAATATAGCTCATTGGTTCGTACAGATCAATGTAGCTAACGTCCCACCTACTCTCCTGCCTGGATGGCTCCAGGTAATTAAGCAACAATCGTTGTTAGTTTGGAGCTCCAAAGAGGTTGGAGTTAGGTGGCCTCCCATGCTTAGACTTCATGGGAATCTCAGTGGAAAACATGTACATAGTGAATGAACTTCGGGGTAGTTTTGCCTTACTCATTGTGATGAATCTGTATTTTTTTTTTTTTTTTTTTACTAAATGGCATGTCTTCACTCATGACAAATCCTTAAGCTAAAATTAGGACATTGATTTTTCCAAAAAATAAGGATGTCAGAAGAGTTTATGATTTCCCTGCTGTTTCTCAAAGTTGAATCTCAAGATACTGTTTGGGAACACCCCAGGGCAGGGCTTCTGCTTGGAGGTAACCGGTCACTGCAATTGCAATGATTTAGAGTTGAAGATGCAATCTATCTTCCTGGCAAGACCATGTGAGTGCCCATCTATTACCCTCAAAACGGATCTCCCTTGTATTTTTCACTGTATTGCGTCTCCTGTGTTTCCTTGGCCTAGCCAAACCATAGACTTTGCGAGGTCTTGAGTTTACTGCAGAGGTAGCTAAGAAAGAAAGGGAGAAGTGAGCCTTTCTTGTGATCAGTTTCTATTTATAAGTGGACAGCAGAACACAGAGAAATTACTGCCCCAGGAGCCCACTGTACAGAATCCTAACAAGAGGCCACAGACCAAGACCTGAGATCCTGGGGTGGTCCGTACTCGACCCAGAAACATAGCTACTATGCTCCCCTTGGCCACGCATGGAACAAAGGTACCTAGTATTACATACAGGACTGAACGTGGCTTGCAATGGCGTCTAAAGACGCGTCTCCCAACTTAGGGCGGTGGTGAGTCCCTCGCTGTCCATTGTGAGCTCACCCTAGCAGGTGCTGGCAGTACTTGGCCTGATTCATTCTCTAATTTAATTCTTCGAAGCCAGTCTTCTCTAGGTCCCAGTGATTTTTGTTTTTCCTTCCTGTTCCTTTACCTGTGGGCTTCCTCCTTTCTGTTCCCACTGCTCCCACCCTGACCTTGGTGTTCTCACATCCCCTGCCCTCGGCTCTCTATCCTCCATCCTGGAGGTTCTGCTCATCCAGGCTTCGAGTTCCTGCACTGTCTCTAGAACATTCCGTGGGCAGTCCCTGCTTTGTGTCTTCAGTTCCTGTGGCCCCTGTTCCAGGACCGTGCTTCTCACCTGCTTTCCCCAGGTGGTCTCGTCTTGACGGTCCAGTTCTACCCCTACCTTCTCCGGCTTCTCCAGTCCTCATGCTGCCTTCACTGACACGAGGGGTAGCGCCTGCGTGTCTGGGGTGACCCGGCACCACACCAGGTGCTGGGCACACAGGAAAATGAGGCACAGTTCTGGGGAAAGACGTGCGTCTGTTGATAGCACCAGCCCACTGTGCCTCCCCAGGAGATGTGCAAGAGCCGGCCTAACGCCCGAGTCACTTCCCTTTGATGCGTGTCAATTCTCTCCTTACACAAATATAAATGATTGTAGACGAGGTCCCTCTAAGCACCTCTTCTCTCCTGAACTCAGTCAGCTTTGATACGTAATTGGTCTACGAATATAATGATATACATCACAGTATCCTCACAGCTGGGGCCTTCCCCGTGGATTTTTAGAAGGCTAAAGATGGGTATATCATATTGGTGGCTTCTAAGGATACTTTCTGCGTTACCTGAATCTTCAGATCAGGTGGAATGTGGCTGTTTTCTGAAACCTGGGTAGGAATTAAATGGGTGGAAGGGAGAAGGATACGGTTTCCTGAGGTTCATAGGTAAAACCATGCTGAGATTTTTATCTTCTGAATCTTGACATAACTATCTTGAGTTTGAGTGTTACAAAGTATTACCTTAAATTTTCTTCTTTGCCTGTAGAGGTGAAAGAGAGGACCCATACACTCGCAGAAATGAGTATATGGTTCAGAAATGGTGTATGCATCAACCATGCGAGACTTTAAGGATGCCAAACCCCGCATAGTCAAAAATCTGCGCGTCACTTTTCACGCCCTCCAAAACTTAACTACTAATAGCTTACTGTTGACTGAAAGCCTTAACTGATAACATAACACTGATTAACACATTTTATATGTGTTATGTATTATATTCTGTATTCTCACAATAAACTAGAGAAAAGAAAATGTGACCAACAAAATTATGAGGAAGAAAAAAGTACACTTACAGTACGGTATCGAAAAACAAAACCCCAAAACTCACCTATAAATGGACCCGCACAGCTCAGACCCATGTTGCTCAAGGGTCAGCCGGATGGTATATTTAACCATGAGGTAGGGTGGGGCCCCTAACGACACGTGTTGTAGTAAGTATGACTTGCTGGGGCCTGCTATTGATTAGTTCTTACGTTATCCAGCTTTGTTCTCGAAAGTGGGACACAGCAGTGGTAGGATTCAGTAAGCACTTAATTCAAAAATTGCAATAGCTTGGGATAACAAAAACATTTAAAAGTGTGGAATCTCGCTAATCTCAGCCTTCTAACTGGACTGTGGTTTTTGCTACAGAGTGGGGGAGCCATTGGCCTGCAGGGGGCTGGGGGTGGGGATCCGTGGAAGGTCTGGAGCACACCTTTGAGTCCGGTGACTTCGGAAGGGTATGTTGGGCACACGGCTTTTGAATGAAACAAACCCCTTTCATTTCTCCTTACTTTGAATTGAGTACACGCTATGTGAAATTGTACTCGATACCTAAAATCGGTACTTAGGAATGTAATCCTGCACGACTTTTTGTTCATGATGAATATAGACAGGAAGGAAAAGGGGAATGAGGAAATAGGAGAGTGGGGGGGAACGTGAGGGTGACAGCCACACAGATGGACCGACAGACAGACACAGGAGAGGAAGGCTGATCCTCAGGGAAGTTAGTCCCAGTAAACCACGTCACATCCTGCTTGCTGTTACTTGGAGCCCCTGCCGTCAGCTATTTGATTCTCTTTCAGGGGCTGTTGGAGCGGCCCCTTCTCATCCTCTCCAGAATGGAGCCTGACCGCTCATCCAGGCTAGGACAGGCATCCGAGGTAGGACATCATACGGCTTCATGTTCTATGAAGCCCCCAACACAGTAAGTGAAGTGTTAAACCTAGTGAATAATCCTAATTTAAGTTTATATGTCTGGGTTCTGCTTCTGCCTTTAAATCTCTCCGAGACCCTCCTGGATCGGATGGCCTTTTCCTTCGCGAGGCTTGGGAGGGAGGGACCGGACGGTGGGGACGGATTCTGTAGGTTCGTGGAGACAAGTTAGCTCCATAGTGAGTAAGCAGTGCTGATGATCAGGAAGCGAGTCTCTGCATACATCACAACCCTAAAAGTACTTTTTCAAAGGAAAACACGAATCTTTCCAAAACCTTAAGCGACCCCTCTTTGCTTTGGCCTTCTTGAAGCTGTGGACGGGAGCAGAGGTGTTAAAGAAGTGGAACCTTTTACAAGTTTTGGGGTTTGTTGGTTTGTTTGTTCCTTTTTTTTTTTTTTAAAGCATTTTCAGATACGTAGAAGAGACTGGATGGAGGCTGTGCTTCCACAGGAAACAGAGAGACATGATCCTCCTTAAGGGTTCTACCCCTGTGCCCATCTTCCCAGAATAAAATCTATCAGTCCCCACCCCAGTCCAGATCAGTCAGAATTTCTGGGGATGGAGAGAGGGCTGCAGAGATGGATGTCATCATCCGTCATGCAGAGCCTCCAGGCCGCACGTTTTGTCTTGTTTTCTTCCCCACCCCCTCATTCTCTTCTCTTCGCCGCCGTATCGCTAAAGCACAGAGCAACACGGGGTACATAAAGGTACCTGTAAATATTTATTGAATGAAAGGAATAGTGAGTGATGTCCCAGGGGGGCGGGCACGGCCAGCCCCTTCCATTTTGTCCAGAATGAACCTGGGGCACAGCCAAATGCGGGGTTGGTCACCAGCACTGCCCAGGCCACGGCTAGCAAGGTGGGGCCTGCGGTGGGGGTGGACTCACATTCTGCAGAGGGACAGTGAGTGGCCGGTCATTTGTCAGGGTTTAAAATAAGGGGCCGTTTGGTTGTCACCGCTGCCTTGTGGACTGATTAGTGAACGGCAGATTCCAAAGAAACTGGCACCTGGCAGGCTAATAGCAGGAATATGGCATCTTCACACCTCTGTTCTTTTGACATTTCTGGTTGGGGATGTAAAACATCTCGAATTCTGTCCCTTCCTAGGAATCCCACGGCTGGGGAAAGCTCTCCCTAACCATGGATCTGGGCTTTGAGATCTGGGCTTATACATTGGAGGGGGAGTACTCAAGATCATCTATTTAAGATTCTCACACTCTCGGCTTTTCTGGACATAGCGATTCCTGCGTGTGTTTTCTCCTATGATCGTTAAGAACTGGGGTGTAGAGACTGACTGCCTGATTGAGTTCTGGCCCTTCCTTGAATCAGCCTAGAATCTAGAGCATGTTACACAGCCTGGGGGGATCATAAAATAAGAGTTAATACTTCTGTGGTGCTTGGCACAGATTAGTTACCCTTTTGTGCTTTATGTATGTTCTAACAATGCGTTCTCCAAACTCTCTCAGAAGGAGAGGTTCCCAGTTGTTGTTGTTGTTGTTGTTTTAAAGTTTATTTATTTTTTTAGAGAGGGAGAACAGGGCAGGGGCAGAGAGAAGGAGAAGGAGAGAGAATCTCAAGCGGGCACTGTGCTGTCAGCGCAGAGTCTAAAGCGGGGCTCGAACCCGCGAACCGTGAGATCACCTCTTGAGCTTGGAATCAAGAGTTCCACGCTCAACTGACTGAACCACCCGGGCGCCCTGAGGTTTCCATTTTTTATAAAGGTGGAGACATCGAGGCACTGATGGCAAGTCAGCGCCCATGGCCACACGGATAGTAACCGTCAGAACTGGGGGGACAGGTGCAGACAGTGTCGCCTAGACATTGCTCTCAACACTCCGATCTGGGACGAGGGCTCAGTCGGTCGGTGCCTTTAAAACCCTCAGAGTGCGGTTCTGGTGATGCCGTCTCTGGTGGCGAAGGGGACGCTGATACGAACAACACACTTAGAACATGTTATGCGTGTGGGCGACACCAAGTTCAGTCCTTGACAGAAACATGCTTGAAGGTTTCAACCTCGAGTGGCTGAATAAAAGTCTATACCTGTCTTATTTTTTTTTTTTTTTTTCCCAAGCCGGGCACACCATTGGTCCCTCTCACTGACTCTTCGGGTCTAGAGTTAGAACTGGTGCTTCGATGTAGCATTTAATGATCGCTAGGAGCGATTTAATGATCGCTAGAGCCTGGAGCCCTGGCTGACGGTCCATTCTCTAACACTCACTCGGCGGCTGACCGTGCGCCACAGAGGACCTGCCCCGCGCTTCCTCCGCTCAGTAAGAGTGGGCGATATTTTCATAGACCCAGTGTTCCGACCATGCAATAAATTCCATCATTCAGCCTCACCCTGGGTATTTTTGGCACACTAGCAAATCCGGTAGACACAATAAATAAAGTGGAGTTATACTTAAAGGAGAGTTAACTTCATATACAGAGACAAATATAAAGAACAGGAACAAAGCAACTTAAGCAAGGATTGAAACCATGTCTGTGAAGCCACCAAGCTGACAGCCGCCATTAAAACAAACACACACAGGAAGTGATCGAGAAAGGCAGTTCTCACTGGGCTCTTCGATGACTGGAAAAGTCAAATGAAAAATACGGCCTGACGGTATTTTTTAAATTTCAAATTCTCTACACCGGCATGTGGCATGAACTTTTCTTGGGAATGATTCCCGTCCACACTTCTCTGAGCTGTGTGAGACTCAAGTGCATGATTAATAGGAAATGGCCATTTGTGCCATGTGATTTCAACGAAGGAAAAAGAAAGAGGGCAAGTCTTTATGCAGCACTCTGCTATTGGTAACAAGGAAGTGATAAATTGATGAGCCTGGCCCAAAGATCCATGGAGTTGATGTCATGATGTGAAACTGAGTTGTGAGGTCAAGGCCGAGAGGCAGACAGATATCTTCCCGTCAGCCTTCAGTTGACTCTATGAGCTCTCCAGTATTTTGGTAAAGCGGTAGTGAAAGTTCCTTCCAACCAAAAAAATGGTTTGGGGGTATAGGAACATTGTATGTGTCTGATTGACGTGTTAGAATTTCTCATTTCTCCTTGTTGTTCTTTTACTCTAGTACTAGGCCAATAAACTCAAACACTTTCTTCCTTTAGAAACTCAGTTTCTACCCAAGTGAATTTTTTACCAAAGAAAACTCTAAGGTTGAGCCTGGTGGTAGAAAAACCCAAGTCTTGGATTCCTTTTTCTTGCCTAAACACCGTGTAGCCAGGTGTGAGGACTGTCCATTTCTAGAAGCAGGCTTCCTTTTTACCACCCTCTCATGTATTTCCTTTTAATTTCTACTACAAAAAATGTGCAACTTCAAGTGAAAGAGAAAAATTATTGTTCAATCTGGATTCCCTGAGTTTCTAGCAAAATCATTGATGAGGTTTATTGTTAGTAGCCTCATTAAATATTTATTAAGCATCTGTTATTAGGTAATACTATTCTTTGTCCTTCAAGAATTTCTTTGTCTTGTGAATCCTTTACTCCATTTTCATTCTCTTCTTTGAAAGTATTTCTCACGTTGGTTCTAAGAAGATGATGAAACTGTATTTTTTTGAAATAGTATTTCTGGTTCGAAACTCAAAGTCAACTTTCTAATGGTCATCACATCTTTTCCCCCAAACCTGCTGGTTCCCTGACTTCCCTGTTTCCATCTATATCACCCACCACCCTGGTGGTATCTTTATTTTTTTTTTTTTTAAATTTTTTTTTTCAACGTTTATTTATTTTTGGGACAGAGAGAGACAGAGCATGAACGGGGGAGGGGCAGAGAGAGAGGGAGACACAGAATCGGAAACAGGCTCCAGGCTCTGAGCCATCAGCCCAGAGCCCGACGCGGGGCTCGAACTCCCAGACCGCGAGATCGTGACCTGGCTGAAGTCGGACGCTTAACCGACTGCGCCACCCAGGCGCCCCCCTGGTGGTATCTTTAATCCCGTCTTCATGTTGCCACGTTGTAGAGATCTGCCGTGTGGGATATTTCTCTCACAGCTGTCCCCTGACATCTCTCCCTAATGCCACCACTCACCCTTGGTACCAGTTAATTCTCACCTGTTATACCCTTTCATCTGGTTCATCTCTAGCTAACAAGACTCAGTCTTCTGGACATGTATGTTAACTGTTCAAAGCATTCACCCTTTACCCATAGCTAGTGAGTGGAGGCCATTCCTGTCCTACTGGTTCTACCTTAAACTGGCTCACACTCCTTCTTCACTCTCCGATCCTCACCCCTGCACCTTTGCCTGGTGTCGCTTCTCACTCTTCCCGTACAGATCTCCGGCTCTGAGCACGTGACGGATGGGCTTCAGCTCCAGGATTTGCATGTGCTGGGCTCGGGGGTCCAATCTCAACCTTCGTCCCAGCCAGGGTGTTGCTTTCTCTTGGGTACCTCCACGTGTGCGGTCTGTCCTATCCCGATTCTGCCTCCCACCTCCTTTCGCCCTCCTGGACTGGAGCTTCTTGAGGAACCCGTCACTTGGTTTTGTGACACTCACACATTGTCCTGGCCACTGCTGCTACTGCTCAGTACATTTCCATGAACGAGCAGTCCTTTGGAGACAAAACCATCCTTCTGTCAGTCTACCTTCCTTATGTGTGCCCATTTTTCAGAAGCCAGGTTTTATAATTCCAGTACATTTCCAAGGACACGAAAGCCACTTACTATGAAAGCAAGCAGATTTCCTAAAGCAAGTTAAAGATGACCTAAGGTGTTTAGTCTAACCACTAAGGACACATGGAAAAGATAAAGAAACGAGAAGTTGACGTACACATGCTTCCCGGGGAACAACCAGTGTGGAGGGACCCACGTCACCACTGAAATGACGAACAGAGACTGGTCAGTTTCACGGAGGTCGGATGTGAATGTGATGCATCTCCACGGTAGTTGCTTCACCTGAGCAGCCGAAATGAGCAGCTGAGGCCATCAGCCTCCTTTCCCCCTCATTCCCTCTGGAGTACTGAGGAGAGCAGCTTTTCTTTGTGCAGCATTTGTGGCCTCCCAAAGTCCTTCTCATGTCCCTCGTATGCTATAGTTTACGGCATTCCATTTTATGCCCAAGGCTAGATTATTAAGGACTGAATTGGAATTTTCCATAGTAACTGCAGCATAAACTTTGATTAGCATCTTGCCATGGTGTTACCATCTTTAAAAAATTTCTTTGCCCCGGTCATGGCTATAAGAGTGTAACTCAGGTGAACGTAGTGTGCCAGCCTGATCCCCTCTCTGATCTTTTCTGACCCACACCTGAGTAACAGCAAGATGACGTGGTAAAGAGAGTAATGTGGATGTACAGTACTCTGAATAATCCGATCAATATACTAGAAAAGCAATATTCACGAATATTGACTTCGGGGATATTTCTTTTCCAATTCCTTTTAAATATGGTATTAGTGAAAAGGTGTGTAATTTGGAAACACGATCCTTCTTGTCCCTAATAGCTGCTTTTCTATATTCAAATTAATTTTCTCTCTGTCCCAGTTAGAGCTGAGAATATGCACTCAGCAGAAAGACACAGAACTATCAGGTTAGAGTGTTTTGTTTTTATTTTAGATCAGCAGTTTGTCTCTTGATGATATCTCTGTATACCTCGAAGCCCCTCAGCTCATTCATTATGGTATGAATGATGTCTGAAGTGCACAGACTCAGACCCACGCTGAACATCCTGATGGCTTATGGAAGAGGAAATGCTGGTTGACTTCATATCAGGAATTGAATTTGGCACCAGGACATGTGTCCTGAAGTCATGGTTTCTCTTACTCTGAGAGGTACGATTCTTGGTCGCTTGGAGACACTTCAGTGCCTCTGGATCTGAGGCAGATACAGTAGCATACATGGTCCAGAGGTTCGAACCTGTACTTTGTATGGGTTGGCGTTTAACGTGAGATGACGTCTCAACAGTTTGTTTACATGAATCCCGGCAGGGTCCCCACAACTTGGTCCCAATCCACTCCTCTGACCTTAATACATAAGATGCGCAACTTTTAAAGTAAATGGACTATGGTGGCTCAGTCGGTTAAGCATCTGACTCTTGATTTTGGCTCGGGTCATGATCTCACGGTTCATGGGATTGAGCCCCATTAAGAGCGCATGGCCTGCTTGGGATTCTCTCTCTCTGCTCCTCCTCTGCTTGCGCGCATGTGTGCGCTCTCTCTCCAAATAAATAAACTGAAAAATAAATGGATGAAAAATTATGATGTTTTACTATGTTTATGCTATAAGTGAGCTCAAACGTCGAAGAAAGGCTTATCCAAATGTTTGTATGCGAATTTCACGGTAATAAAAGTGTTGTCATGTAATATCAATCATATTAAATTTTCCTTTAAAATATTGAAGTCGCTCCATAATGTTATGAAATATTAAAATCAAATATGTGAGGAGACTGAGAAGGATCTGCTTCATAAATTATGTCAGCTAATTTGGGGCTGGAAGCGAAGGTCTCAATGGAATTACGGTGGGGAAGGGTTCTTCACATTTGTGAAGGAACTGTTTAAAAAAGATGCCAGTTTTGTTTGGGGAACCCTAATAACCTCCCTTTCTCCCAGATGACTGTGGTTTGCCTCAAATAGACATGCTTTTTTTGGTTAACCACCGGATCGGTTACGTAGCAGCCTTGACGTGTTACCTGCTCAGGTGTCTGGTGGGCTGGTCCAGAGCTCCAGGATACCAAATCCCCACTGCCCCTGCCCCTGCCTTCCTCCGCGGATGCTGGTCCGTAGACCCATCGCTGTGCCGTCTAGCTGTGATTTCTTTATCGTCATTCCCCGGGAAGTAGCCTGTCCCCAACAGTAACTAATCTCCTCATCCAAGAGAGCTCAGTAGTTGCTGCTCTAAATGAGACAGCCATGGGTTGGAACAGCCAGGAGAATACAAATGTCTAGCTAAGTGAACGCATCTGTCCAGCCGGTCTGCTGTGATCAACTGTTCTGAGAATCATTTTTATTTTCTGACTGCTTATTTCAATGTGTAGGAGTCTTCCTGGTAGACTGATGCCTTTCATGCACAAGCCTTTCAGTTACGTGCTTGTTTACTTGCATTTTTTTTTTTTTTCTTGATCGAGGGAAAAACAAGACAAAAATCCTCTGTTCTGCCATGGGGAAAACAATTGTGGCAGAACAGAGAAGCCCCCCGGGCAAACAGAGTAATAAGGGTATCTAACTTTCCACGGGGCTTTTTGGAAGCGATTTGTGCAAAGCCTGGAACTCTCCGGCTTTTGCCTTCTTTGCCTATTTCTTAACCGGTATTTGTGCTCGTCAATCGGATAATGGGCCTGATTGAAGTAAAAGCTCCAAGTCCTAATCACAGTAACAAAAAATGAAGTCGTGACAACTGTAGGAAGTTCAAAGGCATACTCTGCGTTTCAAGGGCATCCTGTCTTTAAGCAGAGGTCTTTCATTTGGCTAAAGAAATTAAACAGAATCCTCCTGTCTTTAAGGAAATGGTGAATTGGGTGAAGAAAAGCCCACACTCCCTGTAGCTAGCATAATTTATGCAAAATCATGCAATTAGCGATAGCTGTGCTAGACATTTTTTATCCACATGCGCCTCCAATAAAACCATCATGAGTAGCAGTGCCACCTAATGTAAGTAGTAAACATGGGTAGTAAATTACTAATATCTGGTGAGGCATGCAGACGGCAGGCCTTCCATTTTTCCTTTGAGATGCTTGTGCCCATTTGCTAATCATTCTTGCAACAACAACAACAACAACAACAAAGAGGCAAGGATAAATATGAACTTTTCTTTGGAAAGTGACATTCAACAGGATATGAATGCAATAAATAGCACAACATGAATAGTACAAACCAGCACTTTCCGCCTCTGCAAAGTGAAACGATGGTTACTTTCTGCTCGCTCGGTGGCAGAAGCTTAACAACATTAGAGCACTTTCATACATGTGCGACTCGTTGGGAATGGCCCAGGTCAGGTGATTTGGGTGGGATTTTTCAGCCAAGTCCCCTTCGCTCTAACCTTGACAGTCCCCCACTGGCATGTGGACAGGTAACCCACAGCCAGTCCCTGTCCCAGGGAAAACCTCCCAGCGCATGGACGCGACCCTCTGCTAGTCTGAGCTGTAGTCCTGTGAAATGCTGGTGTGCGTTGGTAGCCAAGGCAGGGCTAGCCCAAAGTTCCTTCCCACTCTGGCCAGTTCACCTCAGGATGCTTCCGCAGGATTTAAGCGCCTAAGCAGACAAGGTCATATTAAACTGCTCCACTGCCTTCTCCGGCCCCAGCCCCCAGGCACAGACCTGCGGCGGGAAAGGGGTCGGGGCAGAAGCCCTGCTCTGTAGATGAGCCAAAAAACACCTACTTTCTCCCCTATTTACTCCAGAGGCGCCTCTCCTCCCCCACTCCTGGCATCCCCTTATCGCCAGCTCCATCTGCCCATGGCATATTTCTGGGTAGTAGAATGCTGAGGTCACAGGGACAGGTTCTTCATCCCGGCGCTGGAGACGCCAGCTGGGAACCCTGAGCATGAACCAGCAAGACGCAGACTCTCGCTCTTGACTTTGGGCTCCAGGCGCTGCCCCGGCCCCGGGCCGGCCCGCGGGCACCCTCCTCCCTCTTGCCCTCGCCCGCCAGCAAGCTCGCTCGCTCGCTCTGCAGCATTGGTTGGTTTCCCACGCCTGTCCCGGGCTGACACGGGATGCCGCGCACCCCGAAGGCCCGCGGGCACCGACCCGGGCCCGCGGCCCCGCGAAAGTGCCAACCCGAGCGAGCCCTGGCGCCACGGGAGGAAATGGGCATTTCACGTGGGCATCTGCCTTCGCTCCCGCTCGCTCCTCTCCTTCGCGGCCGGCGTCAGGGCCCTTCTGCTCGGACGTATCCCCACCCCACCCCCCACCCCCGCCCCGAAGTTAATCAGCCGTACTTGCCAGTTCGCTTTAGTTTGGAAAATACTTAAACACCTCGAAACGTTCCGGGGACGCGGCCGCCCGCGATCCCCCAGTTCTGCCTGGCCAGGGCTCTCGGGCGCTCAGGAGGCTGTGGCGTTTGTCTAGAACCGACAGCGTAGACATGCAGCCCCGCTCCTCCCAGGCCGTCGCCAAAGTTGCCAGACGCCCCTCGGCGACCCGGCCGCGCCAGATGCAGTTGCATAACCTCGCCCGCCGCCCGGTCCGCTCCTGGCTGCACCGGCGCGTCCTGGCCCCGGGAGCCGCCGAGTCCCCGGCGAAGCCCGTTTGGGGGCGAGTGCGAGCGCCCGACCGGGGTCGGCGCCCGTCCGAGCGGTGCTCTGCCCGCGGCCAAGTGCAGCGGGCGCCGGGGCGCGGGAGGAGGGCGCGCGGGGCTCCGCTTACCTTCCGCTGCTTACAGATAAGTCGAGGTCGGTGCGGCGCCTGGCTCGGGCATGTCTCGCCGCGGACCCGGGCGAGCCTGGCGCGGCGCGGAGCACTCCGGGCAGGGCATCCGCGGCGAGGCTCGCCGGGCTCGCGCGGAGGAAGGCTCGGCTCCGGGGACTTGGCCGGCTGCGCGCCCGCCGCCCGCCCCCTCCACCGCCGCCGGCCCGGCCCGCCCGGCCCGGCCGGCCCCCGCGCCGCAGCTCGCGTCCGGCCCGGCTCAGCGACGCGCGCGGGGAGGCAGCGGCTCGGCCGGCTCCGGGGACGCCCGCGCGTTCGCTCGCTGGCGGCGCGGCGGAGCCTGCCACAGCCACCCGGCGCCGTGCTCCTCCGATGTCCTCATTTACTGCAATTGTCTTCGGCGAGATCTCGGAGCCGGGGCTGGCAGGCGGGGGCGGAGAGGGGGAGGGAGCGGGAGGGAAGTCCTTGCAGCCGCCCCCGGGTCCCCGCTACTCCGCGGAGCCCGGCGGCCGGAGGAGAGGGCGCCGGAGCCGCGCGCCCGCCGCCTGTGCGCCCGGCTGGCACCGAGGCGGGCGGAGCCCCGGGCCCCGCGGGGCGGGGGCGGGGGCGGGGGCGGGGGCGGGGGCGGGGGCGGCGCGGGGCCCGGCGGGCCGCGTGCGCGGGGTGGGCGATCCGGAGGGAGCGGCGCGGGAGGGAGTGGGGGAGCCCCCGCCCGCCGACGCCCGAGCCCGAGCCCGAGCCCGAGCCCGAGCCCGAGCCCGAGCCGGAGGAGGAGGTGGAAGGAGCCGCCGGCGGCTGCCGCCTGTGCGCGGGGCTCCACCGCGGCGCGTCCTCGGGGTTTCTGGGCTGCAGGCGGCGCTGCGCGGCCCGGGAACTTGTTGAGTCTACCCCCCGGCCGCCTCCGGAGCAGCCGGAGGGCGGGGGGACCCGGCGTTTTCTCTCCCGGGAGGGGTGGCTGGGGTCCCCGCGCGATGGCTGCCGGCTCTGCCAGTGGGCCCAGCCCCGCGGGGCTTTGAAATCCCGGAGCTCGGGAAGGGGGGCGGGGAGGGGGCTTAGGCGTCTGCCCCCTCACCTGCGGATGGCTGCCTAGTGGAGGCCAGGGTCAGGGGCGTGCTTCCCGGAGGAGTCCACCCCGGGGTCAGCCTCTGTAAGCGGAGGCCGACAGGCAGGCCAGCTGTGAGTGTTGAGGACAGAAGGGGGAGTGCCCCCCGGGTCTGTTGCCCGCTGACATTAGGAACACTCCAGAGCTGGCGGCAGGGCCGCTCCTGATCGAAACCCCCCTCCCTCCCAGACACACACACCACCGGCCTGCAGATGCCACAGGGTATGTGTTGCTTTTGTTCCAGGGCAGAGTTGAGCTCACTTGGGGAGGAAGCCGGCAGGGATGCACGAGGAGGTATGCCCCACCCCTTCAACAAACCCGCCAGATCCACCAGTGGGGGCGGGGTGGGGGTGGGGGGGGAGGGATGGGGTTCTTCTGAGCTTTTCCTGGCAGACCCTGGTTGGTGCCTGGGCCTGGGACTACGAGGCCAGCTGGCCGCAGGTCTCCTGGCTCCCCCAGTTTTCACAGGCTTGGGGCTTGAAGTTCATTCTTCTCAAACGTACTTGAGAGTGGCCACGTTCATGAGTGTATTTCCCAAGAAAGGGCAGACAAATGGTGGGTCCAAGGGCAGCGACATGCTTCGGGGGGGGGTGGGGAGATGGGAGGACTGGAGGGAAAGTACCTTCGCGGCCTCTCCAGATGTAGGTGCAGGTGTGCACGCCTCTGCCTGTGCATCCTGGAGTCCCGGCCTCAGCCCCAGCCCTAAGCCTGGGACCCAGCGTTTGCTACTTCCTTGTTCCTTGAGCTGGAGTGAGCCTAGCATCATGCTTAACACGGTATCTGTTCTTTATAGATGGCTCTACATGAGATGCTTTATTTGTCTCTATGTGGTGCTTGGGGCATTGTGTCCCAACGTTCCAGAAGAAAGATGACCTAACACCTCCTCGTTTCTCTTCTTACCTCTCAGCCTCCTTTGGGACACAAGTCTCCAGTCCTTTGGCATCCGGAGGTACCCAGGAAGGGAGTCCTGAACCTGTGACTCCAAACTCTGCCCACTCACTCCTTTTATCGTCTTTTCCTACTCCCCATCCCGAGTTTCATTTTCAGCCTGTTTACTTCTCTGGCCGGCCCACGGTGCTGCTGAGAGCCGGCTGGAGACATGTGCGAGCAGATACATGAACCGCCCGGGGACCCGTAACCCCCTGCTCTGCCTGGAAGGGACCCGATGTTGGGCTGTGTCGGACTTGGGGGACCTAAGATGCCAGGTGGGAGGGATCATTGCCACGGATCGCGCCAGTGTAATTCCCCTGGGGATGTGCTGTCGTTATTGCAGGCCCAGTATTTCTCCCAGTGGTCCGGGTAGCTTTCTGTAAATCTTGCTTTATTGCTAATCCATAAAATCGAAATCTGCCTTCCATCTCTTAAACATGTCACTGTAAATAAAGCTACCAGGAAATACTGAAATTGTGCTGGTGGTAATGGACAGCTAAAGTTTTAGGGGCCATGAGTGAAAACAGATAAACATGAATGCATGCACGGGAGGATGGAACGGAACCACGGGGGGCAGTGTGAGCTGGCAGGAAGAAGGCTCCAGGGACGGTGTTATTTGAGATCCACATGGTGTGTAATTCTAGGAAGAAAATGGAAAACTGTAATTGGCAGGTTAGAAAACCCACTTATATGAAGAAGAGAGTTTAATGAACTTCTTAGTGTCATCAAGACTACCTTTAGGTGCTCGATTGTCTAGGAAATTCATAGTTGTTTTTTCAGTTTTTCAGATCACCGGTATTCTCCCTCTGTTTTGAAGTAGGAAACCGTCGGTCTGCTGTGTTTCTTAATTGCAAATCTCCACACATCACAGATGTAAATACTGACGAAAGCTTGTTTCACCATACCTCTGCCTATGGAGGCTCTACACTGGTGAGGTTAACGGGTCATCATGTTCTAATCTTTAAAGGGAACACTGTGCCAGAGGCTGGCTCGGGAGACCCGGGCCGGGGAGGGGGGTGGGGATTCAGCATCTTGCAACCTCCAGCCCCCGACTCCGTTCTTTTTTACGGATGAGACATCTGTGTTTTTTAGGGTCTAGGATGAGTTGTTATGTTCACTTCTCGTGGGAAAAGAATTAAAGTTGCTAGAGAGTAGATTCATTTTAGGAATCAATTAGGGAAAAATTGGTTTCTTGCATTTCCCTTCCGATTTTTTGCTGAGAAAGATGGACTTGCAAAGGGAAAAATAGCTCCTTTTAAAGTGGGATTTCCTGAAGCAGAAGGACCCGGAAAATAAAGAGACAAGATGGTACGAGAGAGATGACTAAGAAAATAGTCGAGTCTCTCTTCTTTAGGCTTCTTCTTGTCAGTGTGCAGGTGTTGTGCAGAGGATTGCTGGATTCCAGCCCTACCGTTGAGTAAGTTACGAGGTCTCAATTTCCACATTAGAAAAGACAAGGATATACAGGGGTGCGTGGGTGGCTCTGTCTCTTGGGCGTCTGACTTTGACTCAGGTCATGATCTCACGGTTCGTGAGTTCGAGCCCCGCGTTGGGCTCTGTGCTGACAGCTCAGAGCCTGGAACCTGCTTCAGATCCTGTGTCTCCCTTTCTCTCTGTGCCCTCCCCAGGTTGTGTGCGCTCGCTCTCTCTCTCTCTCTGTCTCTCTCTCTCTCTCACAAATGAATAAACGTTAAAAAAAAAAAAAAAGACAAGAATATACAAATCAGAGATGTACTCGAATGTTTGGCACAGTTTCGTCCATCCAGTTCCAATCTGGAGATTACTCAAACACGTGTCAAAAGTAGGATAGGTAACAATTCCTGGGTTTACTCATGCAGTAGACTACTATACAGCAAGGAAAAAAAGTAACGACTGATGTGTGCAGCAATGCCAACGACAGTCACAAACATGATGCAGAAGAAGCCAGACGCGACAGTATATGTCATAGGATTCCATTTAAATGAAGTCTCAGAATACAAAAAAAATAAAACAGTAGGACGGTGGTTCCCTTTGCCCTGGACCACACTACCTTCTGTGGTACTGTGTTATTCATATATTGAGATAGGTCGTTGCATACTTGATACAGATGGGAAAATTAATTGAGATGCCCTCCCTCTCTCTCTCTCTCTCTCCTTTTTTTTTAGTAGGCTTCCTTTCTGTCTGGGTATAAACATTGCCTTTGCAGTGTCGATACACATACTCCCCTAATCTACCCCTTTAAATGAATTGGAGTATCAGTCAGTGAAGTTCACTTGATTTATTGCTAATCCGCAAAATTGCTGAAGCCACGTTGTCTCCAAAACCCAAGGTAGGAGAAAAGAGGTGTCTGCAAACGTAGTGCTGTTCCGGATGAGACTTCTTGCATAGCTTTGTATGGGAACTTACGTTTTTGGGAGTCTCGTACCGAGCATGTGTCTGGCTCTCGGATGCAGCCATGATGGAGTTCGCTTTGGAAATGATTTTCGTACCTCGTCCTTTAATGTTCTAAGTGACTCTGTCGGGTGAGTCCATGTCTGTGATGGCAGGTTCCGTCCTTCAGTTCAGAAGCTATAGTAACAGACCAACTGCGCTCAACCCCAACAAAGGAGAGGTAACTCGGGTCGGCCTGAACCTGGAGGGGAGAGATCAGTAACGTCAGGATGCTTTGCTCTTCTCTTTCAAGAACAAGACTTCACGCTCAAAGGGTCTCCAGCCAGACCTCCTCTTTTGCCTAGAAGACTTGCGAGATAGCCCTTCTGAATCATTTCCTTTGTCATTTGCTGCTCAAGCATTTACTCTCTGCTTTCTGGACTGGCTTTCTGAGCAACGGAGTCTCCCTCTGTGTAAAGCCCCAAGCCTGCGGCTCTCCCATTGTCCTGGCAACAAAGCTGTGTTTCCTCCTGGTGGGAAGCAGAGCTGTGTCTCTGAAGTGTGGGTCCGTGCCCCAGGGACCCTCCCCACCCGGAATTTCTTTTCCTTCCGTGATGAGCGACTAGAGATGGTTTGTTGGCCTGGAATACAATTTGGTTTGGCACAACTGAACATCACACAGATTAGTTGAAATCCCTGGTTTTCTATTATGCGTCATTGTGAATCTCATTTATCTGTAGGAAATGGAATGGTTCTATTTTTCAAGGGAACAAAGGTGGCTGTAGGTTTCCTTTACCACATGGTACAACAGAGGCAGTGTATTTAGAGATAGTAAAGAGGAGGCACGTGCTTCTGGCTCGCTCCCTTCTTTCCACCCTAAACTCCCTCATTTTTAGGGCTCCGATCGAATCCAAAGGCTTTTGCCACCCCTCGGTCAGTTCCTGCCCCTTGTTGCCTGTGGGTGGATAGGCCCAGAAAATAAGCACATGGCCTGCATTTTGCTGCCTGTGGTCAGTGGGGGTGCTGGGGTCTGTGGGGGTTTTGATTGTCCTGGTCTGACCTACTGGGGAGCCAGCCTCCTCCTCCATATGAGTAGATGGCTAAGGGGCTTTTCTGAATCCCTTCTGGTGACACCAGCAGCTCTTTGAGCTGGCCGACGGCAGCCCCTCATGTAGCAGGTAATGTGCCAGGCCCTAGAATGATACCTTGGAGCAGAATTAGGTCAAGAAGGGATAAAAATTGCTTTCAGATTCCAGTGTCTGCTCTGCTAATCTACTTTGTCGGTGTCAAGATTGTCGACGGCCCTTCCACAGGCCGTCTGCCCCGGTGCACGCAGGGCCTCTGCCAGTTTCGGTGGGCGCCGCGGGGAGGCGTCGGGTGCTGCACGGCGCGTGCGGGGGGGGCTGGGTGCTGACTCGTATAGGTGTTTCTCTGCCCTCCGTCCGCACCTGAGCTTTGCTCGCACTGACGGCGGGACGGGGGCAGGGGGAAGGAGAGGAAAGCGGAACCCTCCTTGTTGCACTCTTGTCCTTCCCAAGGCCTGTTTGACGGTGGTGAGGGGCCACTGTGGTTGTAGAACACAAGGAGCAGGTACGCTGCCCAGGTTCTGTCTCCTCCTCTGCTCCCGGTACCACCATGAAACTGTTACATTGTGGGCACCGGGAAAGAACAGAAACGTTGAGTAGTTTCTTCAAGGTCACACAGGCAGGAAGGGACGAAGCCTGGATTCGGGTCCAGTTCTGCCGGATGCCCCAGTGCAACACTGCCCGCTCAGGTTTATTATTTTGATACGAACTTGAGCGTTGCCCAAGAGCACACGTTATATAAGTCAGTGTTACTCTAAGTTACTGTGTGCGACTCAGACATTATGGCCCTAATTAAGAATGTCGTTAACTGGTGGTATCCTCTCCTGGTACTTGCCCGGCCCTAAGCAGTACCTTGTACCTGTGTCCAGAGAGGAACACCTCCCTTCGGGCGCTCGTGGCATTAGCAGGGCTCTCTCATGGGACAGATCCTGACTAGAAACATTAACTGCTAACCCAGGCGTCTCATAAAGCAGATAGTGCGTCTGGGCTGACCAAAGAATGTCTTTGAGCGGGTGTTCTTTTGCCTTTACTAGCCGTACCTCATCACTGTGTCACTTCTACTTTTATTTTTAAGTGTATTTTATTTTTAAGTGTATTTTAAGCGAGTGGGGGAGAGGTAGAGAGAGAATCTCCAGCAGGCTCCGCACCGCCACCATGGAGCCCGATGCGGGGCTTGAACCCACGAACTGTGAGATCACGACCCTAGCCGAAGTCAAGAGTCAGACCCTTAACTGACTCAGCCACCTGGGCGCCTCTGTATCCATTACACTTTGAAGTCAAAACAGTCCTTGGAACAGTGATGTACCAAAATCGTGTCACATTTGGATAGCACCTGCTGCTTGTCTGATATAATTTCAATATCCTCACTTTTTTTTTCATCGAATAACAGCTGTTGGCATTGTCCATCACAATATATATATTCCATATATACCACACTAAAAACATTTCAGATCCTTTTGGTGCCAGTGGTTGTGACACAGTATTACTTGGGTTGTTTATCCTAAACAACCCACTGGTGCTTTTGTCACCGGACTTGAGACGTGCTGCTCAGTATTGTGGCTCGTGGACGACGTGGTCACAAACTACTGCTGTACGTTGGAAAGCAGGCATTTTGTTTTTGATTTCTTTTAACGTTTATTTATTTTTGAGAGAGAGAGAGAAAGAGAGACAGAGCACAAGTGGGTAGGGGCAGAGAGAGAGAGAGACACACACACACACACAGAATCCGAAGCAGGCTCCAGGCTCTGAGCTGTCAGCACAGAGCCCGACATGGGGCTCGAACCCACAGACTGTGAGATCATGACCTGAGCCGAGATCAAACACTTAACTGACTGAGCCACCCAGGCGCCCTGGACATTTTGGTTTTATTTATTTATTTATTTATTTATCTATTTATTTATTTTTAATGTTTATTTATTTTTGAGACAGAGAGAGACAGAGCATGAACAGGGGAGGGGCAGAGAGAGAGGGAGACACAGAATCTGAAATGGGCTCCAGGCTCTGAGCTGTCAGCACAGAGCCCGACGCGGGGCTCGAACTCACAGACCGTGAGATCGTGACATGAGCCGAAGTCGGATGCTCAACCGACTGAGCCACCCAGGCGCCCCTGGGCATTTTGGTTTTAAATGCCAAGTTCCAAATGGGAAGAATATAGAATTTTAAAAGAATCTTGAGTTACGTTTGATGACCTCTAAGGTCATACACAGAATTTCAGTTCCATCTTTTTTTATAGACAACTCTTTTTTTTCATTTCATTGAATCCTTGGAGAATTAAATAGGTCATCACTTCAATTCCACTGCACTGTAGAGTTGCAGGTCTCCCGTTTCCTCTTTGCCTAATTTGTGTTTTGGCACATTCTGGAGCTTTGTTGAGCTCTAAATGTACGCACTGCCTTCGACCTCACTTCGCTTCTGGCTTGCCATTCATTAATGCTAGTGTCCCTTCAACTGATGTTAAAGCAGTCATCAAAAACATATTTTGACACATTTCTTACACAATTTTCATTTTCTCTGGGATTTCAAGAAAAGCAAGACATTTAAATGTTGCTCAGTAGTCTTTTTTTTTTTTTGAAGGGAACTTGTTTTAAAGTTTATTTAGTTTTGAGATAGAGAGGATTTTTTAAGTTTATTTTGAGAGAGAGAGCAAGCAGAAGAGGGGTGGAGAGAGACAATCCCAAGCAGGCTCCTCACTGTCCATGCAGAGCCCGACGTAGGGCTCGATCTCACATACCGTGCAATCATGACCTGAGCCGAAATCAAGAGTCAGATGTTGAACCAACTGAGCCCCCCAGACGCCCCTGCTCAATAGTCTTTCTTAAATACAAAGCCAGTGCTCACTGATCACTGTTCACGTGGTTAGATGTGCACATGTGGTGCACATGTCACAGTTTTCTCTGATCTCTGCACCCAGTGATCACCGCTCAGTGGCAGGTCCCCTCCCATCCCTGGAAGGAGAGCTCCGAGCCGTCCACAGGCCTCCTGAAGCTGGAAGAGGGAAGTGTCTTGATATCCCAGAACATTTCATTTCAGTGAGGGAGGAAATTCATGTAGAGCTTTTCCCCCACTTTGTTCACTGGTGGACCCTTCTGTTAAAAGAAGAAACTTGATGGGGCGCCTGGGTGGCTCAGTTGGTTGGGCGTCCGACTTCGGCTCAGGTCATGATCTCTCGGGCCGTGGGTTTGAGCCCCCGCATCAGGCTCTGTGCTGACAGCTCAGAGCCTGGAGCCTGTTTCAGATTCTGTGTCTCCCTCTTTCTCTGACCCTCCCCTGTTCGTGCTCTCTGTCTCAAAAATAAATTAATGTTAAAAAAAAAATTAAAAAAAAAAAAGAAGAAGAAGAAACTTGAAAATCAGTGTTGTTTTTTTTTTTTTTTTTAAATAAACTGGAGATGTGAATTTGGAGATCGTGACCAAAAAGACGGAAGAACATTAGCAGAAAAATCCATTACTCCGTGTAAAATTTAAAGGGAATCTTAATTCATTTTAGGGGTGAACCCCAAACAGAATTTGGTAAATAATAAGATGCTCAGCTGGGGTTAAGCCATAAATGAGGGTACAAGACACTGTGACAGTTGAGGCCCTAAATGGCTGGTTTTGGCCGCGGTTCCACGTGTCGTCATTACACTCTCGGCCCGTTTAATGAGATCTCTCTGCCCATTTAATGCGGATCACTTTGCCCCACTTGATCAGCCTGAGCAAATGTAGAATTACCCCTTTATTAGGGTGTCTTGGAATAGGACCCTTGTGCCCTCAAGTTCTAGTCGAAAATGAACTTTATTGATGATTTGTTTTGTTCCCTGAGTGCAAATATGAAAACGTTTTAATGGTACCTTTTCTCCCCCTTCCCAGCAAAGTAAATATTGTCACATGAAACTGCTGATGATACTTCTGAGTCCCTTCAAATAAGACTTGTGATTCATTCACACCATGAAAATAGTAAAGAGCCAACAGCTTCACCTGCAGTTTCATAAGTTATTGGCTCTTTCCTTTTTGGTCCCTGGGTGTTAATGAACATTTTCACTTCTGGAACTTGCTCTGCTCCGACCCCAGCAAGGACCAGGAACGAGAGTTCTGGCTGTCTGGTTCAGGCTCTGCTGTTGTGGGCAAATGGGCAGAATGGCATTTGAAATTTTGGACAGCCTCTCGTAAGAGAATAGGGTACCCCCTCCTGGGTGCATAAGTGGCCTGGGGCAGATGCCACACCGTTGAGCCTATAGCTTTCCCAAGAATTGGTTTCCTTTAGTACCTCAGGCATGTGCAGGGTGCGGGTTTGAATTCTTGCTCTTCTGATGGAAATGCATACTTTGTTCGTACTTAAAGGACATTTTAAAACATTGCTGAAGTGAAATCAGCGTAAGGTGTGAGGCATGTGACAAGTGTTGAAACGCGGCTGATGTTCGCCATGAAATTTAAATAAGCCGTGCTAAAGCAGAAATAATATCTATAGACCATGTAAAATGCAAAGATCTCCTGTAGACTTGCCTATTCTTTATTTCTTGACAAGCATGCATAATCTCCACATTTGCATACAGAATAGAATCAATATTTTTAAAGTTATCCATTCAGGGGTATAACTCACTTTAAACAAACTCCTTGTATGAAAAGTATGGCTTAGCAACAGGTCAGCGGTAAGGTTTCCCTTTAACAAACGCTTATTTGGAATACGGCTTCCTTCAAATAATCGCTGCCTCTCACGCACTTACAGGGATCGCTGGTCAAAAATTACTAAATACATGACTTTATCGGCTTGCGTCTCTTTTGTTCAGCGCGATCTACCATGTGTTCTTGTATATCGTGCATGTAGGAATGCACGTATACACTGGCAGTTTCCGAAATTGTGCGGATTTCTGCACATGTTCCACAAGTAAGATGGTCTGGGCGTGATTAAGGCTTCCAGCGCAGGACGCGGGCTCTCTCTCTGTTTGCTAAAGTCTGCTTCTAACACCTGGGTGGCATTTTCTCAGTAGAAGCCAGAGCTCAAAAAATAAAGAAGGCAACGTATCTCCCAAAGAGCCAGGCACCGTACTCGGTGCTGTGCACATTTTTCTTATTTTCATCTGCTGAGCAATGTTAAGATGCACTAAACCATGGAATCTCACCTGATAGGTAAACTGAAGGACTGGTTGTACAGGTCGTGCGAAGGAATCGTGGAACATTCCTAGCCAAAACCTCTTCTCAAAAATTGGAATATACTCATGTTCTCTTCTTAGTAGGTCTATAGATCTCGTCCAGTGTGACTCTGTTTATTTCTGTTTTACAATAACCAACACTGTGCTCTCCCCGATATAAATATAATAGACCCTTGGACAATGCGGGTTTGAACTTATGTGTGTATTTTTTTTTTTGATAAATAAAATGCTATAAATCTATGTTCTCTTCCTTCTGATTTTCTTAGTAACATTTTCTTTTCTGTAGCTTGCTTTTTTGTAAGAATACAGTAGCTAATACATGTAACCTCTGAAATATGTGTTAATTGACCGTTTATGCTATTGGTAAGACTTCCGGTCACCAGTAGGCCATTCATAGTTCAGTTTTTCGGGGGTCATGAGTCACACGCAGACTTTCCCCTGCATGGACGTCACTACCCCACATCCCTGCATTGTTCAAGTTCTGACTGCAGACTTACTGGCTCATTAAATATTTTCTTTGAAGTGTATGCTAATTTCCTCTGGATAGAAGACTAGTCTTGGCACCTCAAGTCCTATTCTCCAGGAAGCGCAGGCAGGTGTGGGGTGCGATCTTTCCTCCGTAACTATTTTTACACTCCGGACCTTCGTGGAGAAATAGAAAAACACTACCATCCCCATTCTCTAGTTTCGTTGAGCTAAGTCAGTTTATACCGGTCGGTTCTTCTGTGCCGGTCATGGTTCTAGAGCTCTTACATGAATTACCACCTTAATGGTCCTAAAATCTCTGTAGATCTAAGTGCCGTTATCAGCACCATTTGTCAGATGGGGAAAGAAGCAGGGGGAGGTCAACAAATGTGACCACGTAAGCTGGGAATCTTCCATAGAAGCCACTACTGAGAAGTTGTGAAGGGTTAAGAATGGACTCCGAAAGTATCATGTAACAATGCAACTTCCGATGAGGCAAAATATAGATAGATTTTGCACTTGTTTGTTCTTTCACTTGTACCTGGATGAACCAATGCCATTTCATTCCAGGTCTTTTGTGAGACCTGGAATTGCCATATCCTTTTCCCAGGAAAACAGAATAGCGTTCATTCTTGTACATGTTGAGAACGTGGATGAGTGTCACATTTTGGCATTGCCTTTATAGGCAAGTGACTCTACCACCTAATTATTGATGGGAGGAATAGTTTATAGCAGTGGTTGTAAACTTCTTCTCAGAGAGGTATATAATAAATATTTTCAACTTTGTAGGTCATGCAATCTCTGTTGTGAAAACTCCTCTCTGCCGTTGAAGCAGGAAACAGCCATAGAAAATAGGTAAACAGTGAATGTGGCTGAGTTCCAATAAAACTTCATTCGTAAAACCAAGGGGTGGGTCAGATTTGCCCCATGCTGTAGTTTGCTGGTCCCAGGATTATAGCATAAGTCCTTCTGAAGAATTTCGATTCCATATGTAGAACCCAGTTTTAAGGATGAATTAATAAAGCACTTGATTCATCATAGGAAACTGTTTTTGTTTTTGATTTTGTTTTCCTTTTGCTTCACATATATGCCAGATTCTAGGAAACCTGCCTCAATTGAAATTTGGGCAGAATTAGGTCAGCATATTCTATCAAGGATTACTTGTGGTGGGGGGTATGGTGATGGAGTTGTGTGTCTGTTTTTGAGTAACGATAACTGCCTGCCTCAATATTCACATCCTTGGAAAAATAGAAAAAACCCAGACTGGGAATGGTAACATCTTTGTCATCGTGTGCCAGAAGAATTTTGCTTTGCCAGTTACGAGAATACTCTAGTTATTGGAACTAAAAATGCAGTAGTCTCTTCAAAGGGAAAGCCGTGTATGTTGGGGGTGGTTGCCATTCCGTGGTTCCCCCCGAGAAAACACTATATAAGTCAAGACAAGACAATACTGAACAGTTAATATTGGATTTTCATCTCTGGCTGATTTATCTAAGTGCTTCGTGAAACCAAATGGAATATCTTTGCTGTAGGCTTTTAATACTGGAGCTTTTATGGTGACTGATGTATTGTTGTTTGTTTCGACAGCTTCCAAGCAATGGAGATGAATAGTTAAGTTTCTGTAATTGTTCCTTGTACCCACATGAAAAATAATTATTAGCTTAATATGAATTTTTTTACAAAAGTGCGGATCAATAATCGGTCAAATATCGTTATTAATGTTCTACTTAATTCTTCAGATTAAATGTCATTAGGGAGCAAAGATTCCATGACCTGTACTTTTTTAAGCATGCCCAAAACGTGACATAGCGCCTTTTCACCCACTTGAATTTTTTGTCCATACTGTATCATCTGTTAGTACTTTGCAAATTCTCTAGAGACATCAGATACACTTTTAATTTAGTTTTCTATAGCAACATTTTTGTGTTGCCTGTCATTAGGACTGTGGAGCTCATTTATTAATTAAAATTAGTTCCTTGTGCGTTGTGCCCTGATTTGCCAAGTGGTCGTTAATATAATCTCTCTTTGGCAGTGGCCGTGTGTTTACCCAGCAACCAGACGCCTAGCCTACCTTCATTTCTCTCAAGTGTGTTTAACCGAAAGAAGCATTTTATTTTTTATTTATTTTTTTTTTTAAATTTTTTTTTAACGTTTATTTATTTTTGAGACAGAGAGAGACAGAGCATGAACAGGGGAGGGGCAGAGAGAGAGGGAGACACAGAATCTGAAACAGGCTCCAGGCTCTGAGCTGTCAGCACAGAGCCCGACGCGGGGCTTGAACTCATGGACCGTGAGATCATGACCTGAGCCGAAGTCGGACGCTTAACCGACCAAGCCACCCAGGCGCCCCGAAAGAAGCATTTTAGAATTTATCTTCTCACTGCGTAACTCTTGGAAGCACTGAAATTCCCTTGAATATCCAGAGGCAGTTCTTTGGGTTTATACTTTGCTTCAGCCGACAGCATGTGGGAGCTTTGAGAACCGATGAGTCAGGACGTTTGTCTCAGAGAAGTTAGGAGAAGGGTGAGCTTGCCTTTGGAGTTTAAGAATAAACAGGCGTGCACGCGCGTGCGTGCGCGCACGGCTGTTTGTATGTATGTTTGAGGGCTTGATTGGATTTTCATATAAGAAAACAAAATCAGAGGTCGTTTCGCATGGGAAGATCTCACTTAAGATTTTCTGAGGGCTGGAGAAAGCAGCAACCGCAAGTTGAAGCTTTGGGGAGAGCGCAACGTGGGATTGGGCGGACCCCGTGTCACCTTTGTCTCTTGGACGCAAACGTGAGGCTGGGCGTCATCCCCCTGCCAGGACTGACGGTATGAGGGGGCACACCGGTGGAAGGTGGGCTTCACGGGGCTCAGCACATCCACTCTTCCTTTTTCCCTTGGTCAGAGCTGCCTTCATTTTGAAATGATAGGTTTGGGAATTGCAAAAGTCGTATAAATGCAAGAAAGTGATTCACACCAGTGAGCGCTCCATCAAATAAGTTGTAAAAATAAATATGCCCCGCAACCAGGGCGATTAAGTCTTACACGTAGAATTTCTTGAAAGGACTTCTCAGAGACCCAGGCATCGCCGTGACACTCATGAGTGGCTGTGGCCGCCTCCTTCTGTTCCCTATTCTTAAAAAAACTTTTTAATGTTTATTCATTTTTGAGAGACAGAGACAGAGCACAAGTCAGTGAGGGGCAGGGAGAGAGGGAGACACAGAATCCGAAGCGGGCTCCAGGCTCCAGGCTGTCAGCACAGGGCCCGTCGTGGGGCTCAAACCCACGAACCGGGAGATCACGACCTGACCAAAGTCAGACCCTTAACTGGTGAGGCCCCCAGGCACCCCTCCTTCCGTTCACTTGTGCTCCCAGCTAGGCAGAACCTCTGAGCACTTGACTTCAGTCAGGACCCACTTCCGAGTTCACCCGAGTAGGGCCTCAGGGTTTCAACGCCTGCTCTGCTGTTCTCCAAGGACAGGGAGACTTGACTTAGCCAATCCAAGCTGGGCTGCCGTGCGGCTGGTGGTGGAGTCCCTCCGACGCATTACCGTGCCGGGCCAGTCTTATTATTCTCATGTTTTCAATCAGGGGGAAAAAAAAAGAGAGCGAGAAAGAGAGAGAGAAGATTTCTATCTCCGCTTCTTGCTTCCCTCACAGTAAGAATGAAATTTTTTATGAAGTCTTAAATTTGGTGGTTATTGTCCCATTACCTTGAGAAACTACCGTAAAGACTCCATTCTGCTGCCATCGACACGTGCCGCGGGCACCGTCAGCGCCCATAACGTGGCCCCAGCGCTCATCCCGGGAAGAACGGCCCCTGCTCGCCTCTGCAAACGACTCCCACAGAAGCCGTGTGGCACCGAGGAGGTGACAGGAGGCATTAGAGCCGCTGTAAAGGGACCCGTGCCTGAGAATTTCTTCTGAAGGAGGGAGGGACCTGTGCAATTGGCTGCTAATACAGTCAGGAGGGGCCTTTCTGTGATTACCAGGACATATCTCTCCGGTTGAGCTCAGGAAGCCAGATGCGCAAACCTACCACGAGCCAAGTCGGGCTGCTGCGTTTTCCTTCCTCCTCTGCTTCCTTGGCCCTTAATCCTGCCCTCTGTCACCGTGCACCTCAAGATGCTCATGGCACAGGCCTTAGACCCTGTGGTGCCCTGCAAGCTCTTTGCTCTGCCCCTCCCGGCAGGAGCCAGGGCTGGTTGAGGTTAGGGCAGGATGACCTCTGCTGGTCTCTCTCTTTGTTTTCTTCCCTGAGGATTCCTCAGTACAGGAAGTTGAAAGCCTCATGCAAATTCTCTCCCCCTGCTGCCTGGTCCTAGGCACTCCTAAGATGTTTTGAAAGAGTGACGAAAAGCTCAGACTATTCTTGAGGCTCATTTCTGAATGTGACAAGGGCTTAATGACTTCGTGCATTACAGCCAGCTCCCCCCCCCTCCCCGAGTATCAGGCTGGGCCCCTCCTAACCCTGTACACCCACCGCAGGAGGGGGCACTGGGGAGAGGGGGTTTGTGCGTCTCCTCTGTTGGGCAGGACGTTTCTCTTAATTTACTCAGTGGGTTGATAGTCGAGGGTCCTAGGCAGATGGTATCAGATACTTAAAAAAAATGTTTTTTATTAATGTTTATTTTTGAAGGACAGAGAGGCAGAATGTGAGCAGGGGAGGGGCAGAGTGAGAGAGGGAGACACAGAATCCGAAGCGGGCTCCAGGCTCTGAGCCGTCAGCACAGAGGCAGACACGGGGCTCGAACCCATGAGCCGTGAGGTCGTGACCTGAGCCGAAGTCAGACACTTAACCCTGAGCCACCCAGGCGCCCCAGATGGTATCAGATGCTTTAAGAGGAGAAACACTCCAGCCAGGGTGCTCCTGAGACTCACTGACCTTGGCAAAACCTGGATCTGTGTGTGTGGTTTTCTATCTTCACAGAGGCGTGTGGAGTGACTATCCCCGCCTCCATCTGTGAATCTGGGATCTTGAGACATATCTCTGACCAGCATCTGGTCCCCCTTAGAGGACACTTTTATTACTGTCCTATTTGTCTCTGGCATTTAACAGCTTTTATTACTGAATTTTTAATACATTGATTTTTTTTTCCTAGTAGAAATGATTTCCTAGTAGAAATTACATAATTGGTCAAGTAAGAAAAGTTCAAACACCATAATTTCTATAAAAAACACATTCAAAAGCAATGCATGTCGTTGGTGACAAAAAGATGGTGTAGCCAGCGAGTGGCAGGGACCCTGTCGTCGCCAGCCACCCCTGGGGACCCGGAATCCTCCCCGGGGATGGGGACGTGCCCTGAGATTACACCCTGTGGCCGGGAACATTGACCCTTTCCTGACTCAAGTCCTTTGCCTTTTCCACGCAGACGTGAACGTTGCAGATCACTTCCTGTCGGTGCAAACAGTTGTGGTTCCCAGGTTTGAAAATAGTGCCCCTGAAAAAGATTTAAACCTGCAAACAAAATTACATTCACTTTCGAGAATACAGTGCGTTTTCCTCCTTGAAGAAGTCAACGCTTTGGAAAGTATGCCTTTGTTCCAAAATTATCCCACACTGGTTTTTATCCTGGCGATTTTTGAAAATCAATTTTATCTCGTTCAGCTTTTAAGAACTACCCGTCGCCAGTGGCTGCATGATTTTGATTATGGGCGTTATATTCGATGGCTTGGAGGGTAATGTCCTGAAGGAAAACGCACCAAAACTCCTGGCTTATCAGCTCTCTGCCCGCCAGTCCCCAGTTGCGTGTCTGTGCGGATCAGCACAACATCGTTTCAAGGCTCAGTCTGGCCGTTGTGCTGACGTAAAAAATGTCGGTAGAAGCAGACGTGCGCCAGGCCACTATGTGCGAGCCGAGCCGGGCTGCGTTTCAAGAAAGGGAGACTTTATTTTTACTAGTTGTTTCCTACTTAGATGTGCTAGAGGGGATATGTAAGCCTGTGACAGAATCCAGAAGGAATTTGAAAATGGGTTTCCACTGAAAGGTAAAAAGCTTTACTATTACGAACCGATTCAGGCATGTGCCGACTGCCTGGGACTGGACCCCTTGCTTCCTGGACCCTCTCTTCATATTCCCTCTGCCCCCGTGTGCTTTCAGATCGGAGTTAAGCTTTGCCCTGCCAATCACTCGGAACCTCTCGTGTCCTTTATGAATGTTTTGACTGTTTGTGCAGACTTTTTTTTTCCATCAACCAAGGATGAACTTACGAGTCTATACTGTGCCTGACCATAAATGGCAGTCACGATGACCTTCTCGGTTAAAGACTCTGCAAGACCCAGTCAGCTGGTTGGCCTTGTTGTGAAAGCTTCTTCATTCCCTACCTGCCGTGCTCCCCCCGCAAATGATGGAGAAGATCACGTTTGCTTCCAGGCCGCGTTCCTGCAACTCAGTTCCATGATGATGTTCTGCCCCTTAAATTTCACTTTGGAGAAGTGTTTTCACTTAAAAAAAATTATTTGTTTTACTTTTAGCTATAGTATGTGCTTTGTGTGATATGTGATAATCATTTAATGAAAGGATGCATGAAATCAAATCTCACTTCTCTGCCCCGTCCCCCTTCCCCTTCCCGTGTCTGCTCAGGTAGTTAACTGTGCACACAGACTGGTGTTTTGCCTTTACACACCTGTCTTCATGTTCATGAGAATTTAGGCAATATTTTATTTACATACGTAAGCTCGGATTATTATTGGGAGTGGAAGGGAGAGTGGTATTTTCTTTGTTTAGTTTTGTTTTTACAAAGTAGAACTAACATATTGACATTATCCTGCAATTTTTCAGGTTATTTTCTTAGAGCAGTTTTAGGGTCACAGCAAAACTGGCGGGCAAGCACAGACATTTCCTCAGTATACCCTGTCTTCACGCATGCACAGCCTCCCCCGCTATCAACATCCTGCACTAGAGATACATTTGTTACAAGTGATGAACCCACACTGACACCTTATAATCACCCTAAGTCCATAGTTTGTTCGGGTTCACTCTTGGTGCTGTGTATTCTGTGGGTTTGGACAAATATATAATAACACATATCTACCACTATAATATCATACTGAGTAGCCTCATTGCCTTCAAAATACTGTGTGTCAGGGGCGCCTGGGTGGCGCAGTCGGTTAAGCGTCCGACTTCAGCCAGGTCACGATCTCGCGGTCCGTGAGTTCGAGCCCCGCGTCAGACTCTGGGCTGATGGCTCAGAGCCTGGAGCCTGCTTCCGATTCTGTGTCTCCCTCTCTCTCTGCCCCTCCCCCGTTCATGCTCTGTCTCTCTCTGTCCCAAAAATAAATAAACGTTGAAAAAAAAATTAAAAAAAAAATACTGTGTGTCCTTGTCTGCTTATCTGTCCCCAAGATTCCAATCCTTGGTAACCTCTGATGTTTTTACTGTCTCTAGAGGTTCGCCTTTTCCAAAATTTCACGTAGGTAGAATCCTACGATATGTGGCCTTTTGAGATTGGCTTCTTTCACTTAGTAGTACACATTTAAGGTTCCTACTTCTCTTTTCCTGCTTTGATAGCCCATTTGTATTTAGCGCCGAATAACATTCTGTTGTCTGGATGGACCATAGTTATACATTATCATACTGAAGGACATCTTTGTTGTTTCTAAGTTTTGGCAGGTATGAGTAAAACTCCCGTAAACATCTACGTATAGGTTTTTATTTGCATTTATGTTTTCATCCAGTTTGGGTAAATACTAAAGACCACAATTGCTGGATCTAATGGTAAGACTATGTTAAGTCTTGTCAAGTTGCTTTTTTTTTTTTTTTTTCACTTGACAATATAACAGGGATATTCCTGCAGTCCATAGATAGAGGTGTAAGTTCTGTTTTATTCTACTAGAGTATTCTTCAAACATTTCTCACCTGTAACGAACTCAAGGCTATAGTTTCTCCCCTAATTTTTCAGAACAAATTTATTAGTACTAATTATCTTTGCTGCAAATACATTCATGTTTGTTCTTCCTGGTGGAAAAAAAATGATTTTAACACACTGCTTACAAGTTAAGCATTTTTGGGTAGCATTACAAGCAGCAGGTAGGATCCTAGATACAGGACACGACATATTTTTCTTTTTATTCAGAGAATCTGTGATATTCTCTAAATGCTTCAAAAGGACAATACATCTAGAATGTTCCCCTGAGTGATCTGATGTATTCCTCATAAAGTACTCCTGTCTGCTTCTGGGCTAGGGTAGACTTTATAGGATTTGGAATCCAAAATAGGATTTTGGGGACGATAGTGATCAGTTCTGCTTCATGGATTGGTCACATAAGATTGCAGAAGATCGAGTCAAACCAAATGAAAATGTTTCCCGACAGCAGTGTTTGCAGCAACTTTAATATGTTAATGTACGCTGTAAATTTGTAAAATCTGAGACAGAGCTGAGCATTACAATGTTTTCCGGACTTTCCTTACAGGGAGCTCTTTATGTATGCATTTTTGTGAAGCATGCCGGGACCGTGTTCCAGGGAACACACTTTGGGAAACGATGCTCCCTTGTTTGTATATTTTGCAGGGAGAGCCCTGGGCTTTCCTACTACAGAGCTTTCTGCCTCAGTCCCCTGATTGTCAGCATCACTGTCTTCCTTTCATTTTTTTTTTCTTTAAAATCAAAATCTATCGAGCATAGGAGAGAATAAATACAAGTGTGTACAGTTTATTTATTTATTATGTTTTCATTTTCATTCCAGGTAGGTAACATACAGTGTTATATTAGTTTCAGGTATGCTGTGTAGTGATTCAACAACTCCATACAAATACGTGCAGTTTAAGAACATAATAAAAACGGGCTGTATGCCGCCCACAGCTCAAGATCCTTAGATGTTCCCTTGACCCTCAACTACACGCCTCTTCGTTTTTCTTTCTTTTTAAGCTTTTTTTTTCTTCTTAATATTTATTTATTTTTGAGAGAGAGAGAGAGAGAGAGAGATGAGCAGGGGAGGAGTAGAGAGAGAGCGAGACACAGAATCTGAAGCAGGCTCCAGGCTCTGAGATCTCAGCATAGAGCCTGACGCAGGGCTTGAACTCACAACTGTGAGATCATGACCTGAGCCGAAGTCGGGCGTTCAACCAGCTGAGCCACCCAGGCGCCCCTCTTTCTTTTTCTGCTGTGGTCTTCAGTCAGGTTTTTTGAGCAACTTATCTCCTTGCTCTAACTTGATTGCTGCATCGCATTTTCATGTATCCCTTAACAGTATTTTCTTACATTTTGCCTGCTTTCGCCTTTCGTACAAGTGGAGTGATATAACACGTATTTTCCTGTGACGTATGGTTTTGTAATGTGGGTCATTCCTTTTTTTTTTTTTTTTTACAAAATATAATTCCAGGTGTAGAACAACATCATGGCCACGTTATCCCTTCTTCCTGCGTGGACGTGTAGGCGGTGTCCTTGTTTGTCATTGGAACAGTGCTGTTAAAATCATCCATCTAACCATGCCCTGGTGTTCTTATGCTCGAGTTTCTCTAGGCCACATACCCCGGGCTGGAATGTGGGTCAGAATCTCGGTAAGGGGAATGCATAGGCAGGCAAGGAGTCCCCAGTGCTTCCTGGGTCCCCCAGATCTAATCCGTGCCAGTCATAATGGAACTTACTCTCTGCCTCTCTGATCTCCCCTCAGGCACTCCTCATTCTCCTTCTCCAATCCAGAATTATGTTTATGGTTATTATATTTGTTAATGTAGGCATGTACCGTTCTGTGTGATGGGGACATATTGGTGGCCTGACCCTGAGCACTGTCCCGCTGTCTCTAGCTCCCAGCAACCCTGGAAGCCGAGGGCTTGTGACCAAGACGATGTAGAACAGGAGCCTCAGCTAAAGTCTGTACCCTGTTTATCTTGAGTTCCTGCTAGCAGGGATGAGCAGTGATGGATTGTGAACAAATAGCGCTGCCTTGTTTTTCTAGACCCTGAAATAGACAGGATGGCTCTGGTAATGCTCTTTGACTGATGGGCACTTTTTGTAACTAGAGCTCATTCAGAGGCTTAAAATATGCTTCCACAAGGTTGATTTCAAGATAAATGAAGCAGAGCTAAAGAAAAGGCAGAAAAACCCTACCCACACATGAGATAACTTTTATGGACATGGTCGAAACAGTCAAGACCCAACTTTTTTCTTTCTTTTTTTTTTTTTTAGTAGATGCAAAAAAACCCAGAAAACAATAGCAAAAATATCAAATTTTCATTTATTTACTTTTTTAATGTTTATTTTTGAGAGAGAGAGAGAGAGAGAGAGAGGCGCGAGTGGGGGAAGGGCAGAGAGAGAGAGAAGGAGACACAGAATTCGAAGCAGGTTCCAGGTTCTGAGCGGTCAGCACAGAGCCCGACACGGGGCTCGAACTCACGAACCGTGAGATCATGACCTGAGCTGAAGTCGGACGCTTAGCCAACTGAGCCACCCAGGCGCCCCTAGTAGCAAAAACATCCAAGTGGCATGGGTAGTGAGAGCCAGATTTCTCTTTTACTTACCCAGTACCTTCAGCCTAAAGGAACCATGCCCTCTGTTCCAGAGTGGCTCTACATATTCATTTGTGTTGCTGCGTTGAATTATCTGACTGCACCTTTCTACCCAAGATGTAAGCTCATGGAGGTGCTGCTCCCCAATAAATGATTACCAGCTTTCAAAGGAGGGTTCATTCCCAGGGGTTGGCATCACAGAATCCTTGACACCTGGGAGTCAGGGAAGGGACTGATTATAGAATTCATGAATGAAATTATTTTCAGGAAATTGTGGTCATCTGCCAGATCCATGGGCTGAATCCAGGCAAAGAACAAAAACTCCCCTTTGGAGTCACTTGGGAGTCACTCAGTGGAGACTGTGTGTTGAGGTGTCATTCATTATATTGACTCTTAAGTACTGGAGTTTGGAAGTATCTTCTGTGAGCTTTTCTATCAGACTCCATGTGGAAGTGAATATGTGGTCCAGAAGGAAAGAAACAAGTCCTTGGAAGCAGCCTGAAAGTGCACGGTACAGAGTCTCACTGGGCAGAGACAAAATCAAGGTCAGTGTGTGTCCTCAGAGGCACCACCAGCTTTTAAAGGGAAGACCACTTGACATGGTTGACACCTGTCATTCTTTCCGAGTCAGGAAAGAGGTGGTCCCAGGAAGCACCACCCTGGGAAGTGTTCCTTATGACCCTGTGTGGCAGCCTCCGGGCCGGGCGACCTCACTGTTCCACCTGTTGGAAAATGAAGAGGCTAAAATTCACGCTCATACTTTCCGAATTCAACATGTCTCGGGTGCATGAATCGTGCCCCACCCTCCCGTGCTGCAGAGCGTTGCCATTCGAGAGACGTGGGCAGACCCCCACGTACCCTCCTCTTCCCACTGTAGAAGCCTTTATCTTTTCTCCTTACTTTTCAATGTGGCAGAGGTTGTGAAACATTAGAAAAAAAGCCAGCCTTCTAACTGAACAGAAGATTCAGCGCTGAGTAGAAAGTGTATGCGTGACAGGTGCAGCTTTGCCCTCTCCTTTTGGAGTGGGCGTGTGTCCCTGGAGGTGTAGGGACCCTCCTGGAACTGGCAGCCTTTCTGTTTGGTCAAGAGCGTAGCTTGGCTGGGGCGCCTGCATGGCTCAGTCGGTTGAGCGTCCGACTTCGGCTCAGGTCATGATCTCGCAGTTTGTGAGTTTGGGCCCCGCATCGGGCTCTGTGCTGACAGCTCGGAGCCTGGAGCCTGTGTCTCCCTCTCTCTCTCCCTGTCCCTCCCCCACTTGCACTCTGTCTCTGTCTCTGTCTCTCTCTCTCTCTCTCTCTTTCAAAAATAAATATTTAAAAAAAAAAAAAGAGCGTAGCCTTGGGACCATACCTTGAGCCCAGGGCACAAGCCTTGTGGTTGAGGCCACCAGGTTGCCACGTGCCTGGTGGTCTGTGAGCTCTGCTTTGCCAAGTGGCACTGCAGGAGACACATGTCCGCAGAGAGGACTTCCCTTGCTTTCTCTCCCTGTCCTAGTGTCCGCCTGTGTCCCCTTGTGTCCAAGCTGGCCGCCTTGTCCATGGCATGACTGTCTACTTGAGCCCTCGCTTGGAGGTCACGCTTCCTCCCTCCGCGTGTTTAATACAAGCCATCAGATAGGAGTGGCCTCGGGCTCCTCTTCCTTCGCAGTCATTTGAGAAGGACATGCCTGTTGTTGGCGGTCCTGTCTACAGTCCTCTCCTGAATTGGAGACAGATGTGTTGTCTCTTGTTCAAAGCCGTTTGTGCTTGATCCTTGTTTTCACTCCCTCACCTTTTGTGGATTGCCGCGTTCCCGAGTCCCATGTCCTCACGTGTCCCCTCTCCAGTCGTGCTGGAGCGGAGAACTCTCCTAGCCCTCAAATGCTGCCACTATGCTTCCCCCTTCCCAGGTCACACTGGTCTCTTCTTTCTTGCTCTGTTGCCACTGGGCAGCTCCTAGGGAATGTCCAGCTGCTGCCTTCTAAGCACTCTGGGCATCTCCCCCTGCCCTGCGGTCCCTAACAGCCTCCTATTAGGGTCGGATGCTCTTAGGACAGCTTTCATCCTGTGGGCATGTAGTTATCTTTTTCTTGTTGCTGATGGATAGACCAGGAGGACACGTTTCATGATCCATTAGGTATCAGACATTGTCAAAACAACCTTTGAAGGTAAAAATAACCACCCTGAATCTATACGTGAATAAGTTGCTGCTCAGAGAGATTAAGTAACATCCCTGCTTTACATTATATATGAAATTATTGGAATTATGCTACCAAAATGTGTGTATGTGTTTTAAACACACTACATACCTTAAATTCTTTCCTGTTTTTTTTTTTTTATATAAAGTTTATTTTCATAGAAGGAGCAGGGGAGGGGCAGAGAGAGAGAATCCCAAGCAGGCTCCACACTGTCAGCACAGAGCCCGGCGTGGGGCTCGAACCCACGAACCCGTGAGATCATGACCGGAGCTGACATCAAGAGTCGGATGCTTAACTCTCTGAGCCACCCAGACGCCAAAATCCTTATTCCTTTTATCTCTCTGAGCACTTTCTCTTGCTCTCTTTTTGTGGCATTTCTCAATCTGCCTGTCTCCATCCTGGTCCATCCCTTAATACGTTTTCTCTTTCAGTTTCTCTCGTTTCTTGTTACTTTCCTGCTGCATAAATCTTGGCCTTGCGTGCAGACTTCCATGGTGTGCTGCTTCCTTTCCCATCACTTGCTAGAAGTCCTTACCTGGGTTCCTCACTGGTGTACCTATTGAATATCCTGCGACTGGCTCTTTTCTCCATGTTCCTGCTTTGCCTTCCTAATAAAACTTTGCAAATTTTACTGGCCAAAACAGTGTTCCTGATTTTTCTTAACTATTTTGTAACTGTAAAATATTTAGATTATCTCCAGGGATAAGTAATGCTGCTTCGAACATCTTTCTGCCTCGAACGTTTCTCTGCTTAGGTTTGTTTCCTTAGGATCTGCTCTCACAAGCAGTATTGCTGTGTCAAAAGCATTTGAAAGGAGCACTTAAAGATGTCAGCGTGAGAGATCGGATGAGCAAAACAGGAAAACAAATTGAAACTGCAAGCCTAAAAGCTAAAAATGAAATGGTATCTGTAAATGAGAAAAAGCTTCAATGCCTATTTAAGTATCAAATATTCTTGTTTATCATGTTCGTACGCAGCGGGTTGCTTTGGCTTTAAGCTGTGCACGGATCTCTGTAAACCGTCAGGAGCCTGCGTTTTTACAAGCGTGTTGGAATTTCGTCCTTTCTCCTTGTGGTAATAATCCGTATTCCGCCCCGTCAACTGTTGAGGTACCAAATCCCACGGCGGACACCCAGATCGAGCCTTACGCTACAGCAAGGTTTTACTGGTAATAGGATTCTGGTTCGTTAATTTCATAAATTAATTCTTGCCTGCCGCTACAAGGTTTTTGGCCTTCAGAACAATGTATTCATAACTGCAGTCAGACAGAGGCTAGAAGCCTGTAGTTGTCAAACGGAAGACCTCTCCTAGCAGCGGTGAAGTCAGGTGGGGATTTGAGCTATGCTTCAAAGGAAGAATGGCGTGTACTCATTGGGAGGGAAAACCGTTCTCGAGCAGGGCGGCGGTCCCAGCGGCTGGCTGGCTCCGTCGCCGTGTCTGTGCGAGGGGCCGGGTGTGGCGTTTGGCGTGGTTGGTCCCGCAGCTCTGGTCTGGTCCAGTCCAAAGAGGGGCACACACGGGCCCTTGTCTCTCTTCGTCCCTCCATCTGTGAGCTGTAGACAAGGGGGTGGTTGGAGGTGATCATTATTCATCCGCCATATTTACAAGGTGATCATCACATGTCTATGTTCTCAGTTCTGAGCCTTCAGTGCTGCACCCTGTAGCCTTGACCCTGCCCTTGTGGACGCTGTGTTATAACAGAGAGGCAGCAGGATAGGGGAGGGATGGGGCGTGGGCGGGAAAAGCAGGAAAACTTGCCAAGATGTGCATCTCAGGACAATGTGCCTAGGACGAGCATCTGCTAATGGGATCCCTGCTAACACCTTCTTCTTTCACTGCACTTCAACTTTGTCCTTGATTTCCAGCCTTAAGAGATGAAAACTGGTTTTTTAATTAGATTCTGCACATTGCTTCCACGAAACTGCGTAGTGTAAGCGGGTTAAGCAGTTTCATGCTGGGTTTTATTTCATTAGCTACACTATGTATGGATTATAATTCACATAAAATGATAATATGCTAATTTTCTAGAAGGCCGAACGGTGAGAAACCTACTGTGTGTACTGGCAGTCTGTTGAGTATGCTGTGCTTCTCCGGAGGTTTCTGGGCTCTCACGGATTTCTCATTCGATTGTTTTTTTTGACAACAACAAAAAAGAGCCAAGATATTTTAAAAATATTTCCAGTTTGGGGCGCCTGGGTGGCGCAGTCGGTTAAGCGTCCGACTTCAGCCAGGTCACGATCTCACGGTCCGTGAGTTCGAGCCCCGCGTCAGGCTCTGGGCTGATGGCTCAGAGCCTGGAGCCCGTTTCCGATTCTGTGTCTCCCTCTCTCTCTGCCCCCTCCCCGTTCATGCTCTGTCTCTCTCTGTCCCAAAAATAAATAATAAACGTTGAAAAAAAAATTAAAAAAAAATATTTCCAGTTAGTAAATTTTAAGTCCGCATAATAGTTTCTTACCTGTTTGGAGATCCTCCTGGAAATCATGGTGAAGACATGCCTCTGACACCTAATGCCAGCCTATTGGCTGTCCGAGCCTCCTCAGACATGTTTTTGTGTCGAAGAATGAATTTTTCTTGCATGCCGATAGCACCGCTCTGAGAAAGAAATGCCACTTGGAAACTATTTTATGAGACTTAAAAACTGTGGGCTATAAATACCTTCACTAATCTAAGGGAATCTTGGTTAAGATATTTGGGGATTTCCTTCATAGAAAGGTAAGCCTCATTTGACTTAATACGTGGTCGTGTATGTAAGACCTCGGAACTGAAAATATCGCCGTGTCTTAGAATCTGCTTACGCACCTCTGGTCTTGCAAATAGTTGAGCCAGATAAAGAACGTCGGTTCAAACTGGATTCATCAAATCATAACATTTTGAGCCGGGGGACTCTTTTTACTTGTTTTATCTTATTTTATCGATTTTATTTTCTGTATTTATTTATTTATTTTTAACTGAAGGGTAGAGCACATGCCAGGCTGTGTGAATTTCAGGTGCACAGCGTGGGGCATCACAATTCCACACTTGATGCCATGGTCCCCACAATTTGTACAGCTACCATCTGTCAACGGACAACATTATTACAGTATTACTGACTATATTCTCTATGGTGTGCTTTTCATCCTCGTGACTTATTTACTTTATTATTTAAATAAAATGTTTTTGTAATGTTTATTTATTTTTGACAGAGAGAGAGAGAGACAGAGCATGATCGGGGGAGCAGATCGGGGGATCTGATTTTCCAATCAGAGAGAGAGGGAGACACAGAATCCGAAGCAGGCTCCAGGCTCTGAGCCGTCAGCACAGAGCCCGACGTGGGGCTCGAACTCACAGACCGCGAGATCGTGACCTGAGTCAAAGTCGGACGCTCAACCGACTGAGCCACCCAGGAGCCCCCTTTATTTTATTATTTTTTAAAAAAATGTTTATTTTGAGAGAGAGTGTGTGCATGTGGTGGGGGGAGGGGCAGAGAGAGAGGTAGAGAGAGAATCCCAAGCAGGCTTTGAGCTGTCAGCACTGAGCCCGATGTGGGGCTCGAACTCATGAACTGTGAGATCATGACCTGCGCTGAAATCCAGTCGGATGCTTGACCGACTGAGCCACCCAGGAGCCCCCTTTATTTTATTATTTTTTTAAAAAATGTTTATTTTGAGAGAGAGTGTGTGCATGTGGTGGGGGGAGGGGCAGAGAGAGAGGTAGAGAGAGAATCCCAAGCAGGCTTTGAGCTGTCAGCACTGAGCCCGATGTGGGGCTCGAACTCATGAACTGTGAGATCATGACCTGCGCTGAAATCCAGTCGGATGCTTGACCGACTGAGCCACCCAGGTGCCCCTCTTAACTGAAAGTTTGTGCCTCTTAGTTGCCTTCAGCTGTTTCATCACCATCCTCTACACCCACCAATTTTTTTTCGTTATTATGAGTCTGTTTTTGTTTTTAGTTTTAGTTTTTGGTTGTGGGTAGGGGAAGTGAGAATTTTCTTTAAATGAGAAAAATAGGGGCCTGGTGTGGCTTGCTGGCCAGTGACTAGGACAGATGCATATGCCTTCTCTCCGGTCAAATCTCCTGCCCATCCCTGTGCTTATCCACACTTTGCCCAGGTCACCAGCCAAGACTGCTCTCTTGGCAGTTACCCCCTGCAGTTTGCACTGAGGCAAAGCAGTGCTTTTCCAGAATTCACCTGTCTCCCCTCTCTGCACTGCTGATGCCCATAGTCTGTGGCGTATTAAAATTCAGTGTCCTTGTCCCTTTTTGTTCTCGCTTTTTGCTGTTATTTTCCAATCAGAGGACAACCGTGTTACTAACTTCTAACTTCTAGGATATCATTTACTTAATTCTGCAAATTCAGACTTGGGCCTATGGATTTGTCCTGGAGTTTTCCTTTTAGGTGAAAATAGATCAAAGGGTAAAGCAGCAGCCATTAATTCACTGTGGCCGCGCTAGACTTGCTGGAATGCTCCGCAGGTCCTAACAAGTATGAACATGTAGATGCATTATCTGTTCAGACCAGCCCTAAGGAAGTAACGATTTTGGTTAAGCTTACTGCTGTTCAGGGTTACTACTTAGCTTTGTGCTAACTTCTTCAACCTCCATCATTCTATTTGCCCACCTCTTGGCCATTTTGGTCCATGTGGGGGTGGTAGGTCATGTCCAGCCTGATTTTTTTTTAAGTTAAAAAAAAATTGTGATAAAATATACATAACACAAAATTTACCACCTTAACTTTTTTTTTTTACATTTTTTTAAAAGTTTATTTATTACTGAGAGACAGAGAGAGACAGACCGTGAGCAGGGGAGGGGCAGAGAGAGAGGGAGACACAGAATCCAAAACAGGCTCCAGGCTCTGAGCTCTCAGTACAGAGCCCGACGCGTGGCTCGAACTCAGAAACCGAGAGATGGTGACCTGAGCCGAAGTCAGACGCTTAACCAACTGAGCCAGCCAGGCACCCCGCTTTTTTTTTTTTTTAAGCGCAGGGTTCCAAGGCATTGAATACGTTCACGTTTTTGTGCAGCCTTCACCTCTGTCCATCTACAGATTCATTTTATCCTCCCAAACTGAAATTCTTAACTACCCACTAATGAATAAGCCTCCCTTCTCCCCTCCTGGAACCATTTATTCTTCTGTCTCTGTGGATTTGACTACTCCAGATAATGGAGCTTATTCTGATGGTATTTCTGAATGTGGAGTCCCATCCAATGCTGAGCGAGACCCCATCTGGGGAGCCCACCCTTACAGGCTGGGCAACTCTGTCCCCAGCCCACCTGTTCTGTGATACTCATCACTCTTAGAATGTGTAGACTGGCCCTTACCTTTCCTGCAGCCCTGTCCAGTGTTCACACTGTCCTCTTCCCTCCTGATTGAGATTCTCACATCTTGAGACTCTGTCTCCTATTTCTGTGTCCTCAGCCTCTTGCTCAGTCTTTGGCACAGAACAAACACAAGAACATTAGGGATAAATTATGGAGAAAAAAAAGAAGTTCAAAAATTCATCTGGGTTAAGATCCTTCCTCTCTTGGGTCCCGGAATGGCCTTTGTTATATCTTCCCGGGCCAATGAGCAGTCGTCTTTCTGAGTAGACACAGTATTTAAAGGTACCAAAGTTTAAAGTTTGCCCAGAGAAGAGAGAGAGAGAATAGAGGAGCCAAGAAAGGGGCCTTGGGGAACACCCAGACTGAGCAGATAAGAGGAGGACGGGGAGGAGGAGCAGTGTGAGACCGGGGAGGCTCAGGGATGTGTCTGAGAGCAGTTTTTACTTGGCTGCAGAGGAGGAGGTTGCAGGTGCAGCCCCCCGTCGGCAACTAGAAATCTAGAGCCTCCAGTTAAATGTGAATTCCAGATCAGCAATGACGTTTTAAGTATAAGTATGTCCCAAATGTTGCATGAGGCATACTTACTTTAAAGTAATTTGCTTTTTGGGGGCGCCTGGGTGGCGCCGTCGGTTAAACGTCCGACTTCAGCCAGGTCACGATCTCGCGGTCCGGGAGTTCGAGCCCCGCGTCAGGCTCTGGGCTGATGGCTCGGAGCCTGGAGCCTGTTTCCGATTCTGTGTCTCCCTCTCTCTCTGCCCCTCGCCCGCTCATGCTCTGTCTCTCTCTGTCCCAAAAATAAATAAACGTTGAAAGAAAAAAAAAATTAAAGTAATTTGCTTTTTGTCTGGAGTGAACATCCGGCAGGAGACCTGCATTTTATGCTGCAGTCCTGTCTGCAGAAGGAGGGGGTTCCGTGAGGACAGATGAGTGGAGGAGTCCCCCGCTCAGCAGCAAGGGCAGTAGGGGTGGAGATGATGGGGAGGCACAAGGGAGACGGGGACATGGAACTCTATCTCCCACCTTTAAGGAGCTTGCCTTTTTATCCCCCCCTTTTAATTTGTCTTCACCTCTGTTGGGAGTTGTTCCCTTTTAAATATTCATAAATTCATTCCTCAAGCAACTGGTTTTTTTCAGCGTATGCATTTATTTTGAGAGAGAGAGAGAGAGAGAGAGAGAGAGAGAATGAGCTAGCACAAGTTGGAGGGGGGCAGAGAGAATGAGAGAGAGAGAGAATCCCAAGCAAGCAGTGCAGAGCCCAACTCGGGGTTCGATCTCACAAACCGTGAGATCGTGACCTGAGCCGAAGGCACGAGTCGGATGTTTAACTGCCTGAGCCACCCAGGCGCCCCCAAACAACTCTGAAATGCCCTCCACTTAGCTTGGTCAGTGCAGCCTCTGTCTGTGCGGTCACCATATCCGGGCAGCAGCTGGCGGCTGGTGGTTTTTAAGGGTGACTGTACCCAGTGGCTCAGATGTGTCCTTGCTCAGAGCCACTGGTGTTTGTTTCCAAACCTGTTGATAACACCTGTCCAGGTTAAAATTACTTGGCTTTGTTACTTGCCGTAGGAGGATATTTCATTTTCAACAGGCTACAGAACGGGCAAGTAAAGCTAGTCACTAAACGGTTGTTGAATTGGGGGCTTCTGGACCCTTGTCATAAAAATCAAGGAAAAATGTATATTCAGGTTGCTTTTCATATGTCATCAAGTTGTTTAAGGGAACTGAAACTGAAAATTGTAGAAAATGTGTTAGGGATATGATTTAGGAGACAAAGATACGCTGGTGTTTCTCTCACAGGACCCACACTCAGAAAAAAAGGAGGTCTGGTCCTTTCATGGGCCAACTTGTGTCTTTGCCCCTGAAACACAGGTGCCAGGTGTCAGCCTCCAGCACCTTACACAATAAGAGTGTAACCTTATTGGGAGGTCAGGTCTTTATTTGTTTTGTAAAATGTTTCTTTATTGAGAGAGAGAGAGAGAGCGAGCGAGCACAAGCGGGTAGGGCAGAGAGAGATGGGGACAGAGGATCCAAAGCAAGCTCTGTGCTGACAGCAGTGAGCCCGCTGCAGGGCTCGAACCCACAGACCTCACAAACCATGAGGTGGTGACCTGAGCTGAAGTTGGACGCCCAGCTGACTGAGCCAGCCAGGCGCCTCAGAGATCAGGTCTCAATTATCTTTTTAAAGACAATGAAGTTCAAATGAGGCCGTTGGGGTGGGTCCTAATCCAACGTGACTGGTGTCCTTGTAAGAAGAGGAGATTACGACGCAGAGGAGAAGCAGGCGCTCAGAGGGACGGTCAGCCCTAGAGAGCCCAGGAGAGAAGCCTTGGGAGAAACCGGCCCTGCGGAGCCCTTCAAAACCGAGAAAATTCATTCTGCGGTGTAGGCTCCCCTGTGCGGTATGTGCTGAAGGCAGCCGGTAGTGGGCAGATCCAAATGAAGTTACTGGGACACGTAGAAGTTGCAGTGAATGTCGGGTGCGTATTGTGTTCAGCGCCTCCCCGGTTGACTGTGGTTTGATCGACTGTCCGATCAGAGCGGCCGAGAGAGTCTTCTCCTGTGCGCCTCGTGTGACCACCCGGCACGCTTTTAGCTCCCCTTTAGCGTCCGCTCTTTCCATCCTGGGACTCGCTGCTTCAGGGCTCACGATAAACCACGTCAACGGTTGAAAGCGGGGATTTCAGGAAGTCTGTCCGCCCTCAGGGTCAAACGTCTCTTTCTGCGAGGTGTCACTGTGACATCTCAGGACTTCATGAAGTGGCCTCTGCTGTGGATAATAGCTTCCAAAGGCTTTCTGGTACAGCTCACCAGTCCGTCTTCGGGAAGTGGTGTCGTGGGCAGTTCTCGGGAGTCAGCATGCGTCTCGAAACGGTAATCGCTTGCGTGGAACCCGCGTATTATTGGCTTCTCATTCCTTTACTGGGCTTTCTTCAGTCATTTCCTTCATTTAATATAGAGCTCCGTGCTATTTTAATTAAAAAAAAAATCGAAGTTAACCGTGTGGGAGGATGTTGTGCGTCTTTTGATGTTCAGCTCTTCTGTTCTGGAAAGCAACAAAGGCATCGGCCTCCCTCGGAGGGGAGTCAGTGTTGTGCCGTGCGTGGACCGGCCTGCCGGGTGGCGGAGTCCTGCTAGGGTGAGGGTTGGACACAGGCTCTTAAACGCTATGGGATTCCCTCTGGATGCAGCTCTAATTGGACCGTCCGGCATTGTTGTCTTTGGTGTGGGCACATGGGGACATCGCCGTGTCCGAGCTTTCTAGCAGCAGCACAGTGGGTGCAGGCATGCTGGTATTTCCAATCAGGATTTGTGCTTGCAGACGGCTGGTTTGCAAGTCACTGCGTAACGAGCTTACTAAACCCCCTTTTTGTCATTAGTGTCTCCATCTTTCTGAAAAATACACCCTGTCTTTTTATTTATTTATTTATGTTTTAATGTTTTATTTATTTTTGAGAGGGACAGAGAGAGGGAGAGGATGAGCAGGGGGAGGGGCAGAGAGGGAGAGACAGACAGAGACAGAGACACAGACTCCAAAGCAGGCTTCAGGCTTGGAGCTGTCGGCCCAGAGCCCGACTCACAGAGGCACAGAGCCCGATGCGGGGCTCGGACGCGTGAACCGTGAGATCATGACCTGAACCGAAGTTGGATGCTTAACCGACTTACACCCCGTCTTTGAGACACCCCATACGTCAGCACGGTTTACCTTCTTTTACAGTCAGCTTCTGGGAAGAACTGTCTAGCACACCCACAAATACGGGGTTTGTGAGACTCAAATAGCTGCCTTGAAGCACCAGTTCCTTTGTTGTATCCAAGTTTTAAAAAAGGCTTAAATCAGAGTATGTTGCTTTGACGATCAGGATGGCCCTCACTGGATGGCAGTAGCTGACTCATGCCGGGTTCTTTTTGTTCAGGCTTTTTGATTAGACATCTTTATGTAATTAAAGAAAACAAAATCATTACATAATCATCAGGGTTTCTCACCAGATGAATTTTATAGTTTTTCTAGAAAGAGAGAGAGATCACTCCCCCCTTTTATTTTTTGGTGTTGCATTTCTACTATTATTTTTTTTTTAAGTTGGCTTTAATAATTTGGAGTAGACTTATGGAAAAGTTGCAGAGATCCTACAACACGTTCACTCACACGTACCCCTGACTCAGTTTCCCCCAGTGTTAGCATCTTATGTTGCTGCTGTGGGACATGTGTCACAACTCAGTGGTCAACTGCCCGGCCACTTTTGAGTTTATGAAGATGTTTGATTATTTCATTTTATGACTGTACAAATTTGGAACAACACAAATCGGTATCTTTTGAGGGTATTTTGAATAAAACTAGCTTAGGAATGTGTACAAAAACAAATTAACTATTAAATTTTGTGTGCTTATTGTTTAGAAAGCTAACAATCAATTAGTCCTAGCAAAATGATCTTTTTAATGCCCCTTAATTTAATGATATGCCACTTACGATTTTTTGAGCCTAATAATTTCATTTTGCTAATACACCTTCAATTCCTACTGCTTTGGTAGAATGTTAATAATATTCTCCACCCAGGAAGCAATGGCTGAGACAGAGCATCAGAACCGGGCTGCTAACGAGCACTCAGCCCCTTTGGGAGTGATGTCTGTCTCTCTAGAGCAGTGGTGTTTGTGACAACATTGGTCCATTCTCCTCAGCTCCCCCTCTTTTTATTGTGGGGGAGTGCTGGACACCTTCCCGTATGGGGACAATCTGGGGGTGTGCTGCTTCCTGGGACACTCAGTGGTAAAAGGATAAGTGAGTGTACCCAGCGGCTGTTGAGAGAGAAGTGGGTTAGCGTAACCCTGGGAGACGCCCCTTGCTGTGTGGTTTGTTTTCTGCTACTTCGCTTATCAAAATATATTGGAGACCCACAACAAAAATAAGATATTGATATTTTCCCGAGTATGTGTTTATATCCATGCTTTGGGCTTACGTGTGCCTTGTTAAAAATTCATGTATTTACTTTCTGTCCCTGGAAAATCAGTTTTGTGTGTTGTTTTTTTTTTTTTACAAGCCATTAATTATTTATCAAGAATTGGTTTATTATATACAAAGACAACTTTGGATGACGATTTTTAGGATGGATAAAGACTATTAAGAAATACTAATGTGTTTTTTTTATCATGGCTTACATTATTTGAAAGAAATAATTTTAAATAGAAATAATTGAAAATTTGAAGCAGGAGTTTCGAGAAGGGCAAGAGTGTATGTAATAATTCTTTTAAACTCAAAATAGTAGACAGTTTATGTCTGTTTTAATGAATCCAAATATGTTAATAGGGCTGTTGGAATAGTAAGAAAAAGCTAATACATAACCATTAGACTGGATGTAGGTATCAGAAGAGTCACTATGTATACTTTAGTGGATTTTTAAGTAAGTTCCTGTATATACATAAAATCTATTTTTACAAAATATATGTCAAAATTCACATTTCCCCCCAATAGCCATTCTCTCTCTGCCAGGAAATCTGAATTAAAGAGATTTGCAAGTCATATGTTATTATGTGTCAAAAACATACAAAATAATTAGTGGGAAGGGGAACAAGAATTGTAATTTGTCAGCAGGCCCCTTGTAATCGAATTTTCTAAGTACTACACTGACTTTTTTTTTTTTTTTATAAATATAATTGAATGTTTTACTGGCAAAGACAGGAAAGGAATACGTTTCAGTCAGTCACGCAAAACGTTCCCCTACTTGCTGTGTCAACGCTCCAGGCAAAGAGGGGCGTCTACAAGGTGCATCCCAAGGAGGAGCAGGTAACACCTGCTGTGCCCTCTGGTTTGTCACCTTGACATTTTCTCTGATCGTTGTTCTTTCCTCTTCGATCCCAGAGCGGTGACGTGCCACCGAGTGCCACCAGGGCTTCCCTGGTTGACATGTGTCTCTGCCTCCTGCTGTTCCCCGTTGCCAACAACCAAGGGCGGGCTTGGTCACTCGTATCCTTACACGGAGCTAGCCTTCGGAGTTCTAACTATCGTATGTGTAGTCTAGAAAAATTGTGAGTTGTTCCAAAGGTATCCTTTTCCCTTCTTCACTCTGTGTTTGGTAGAAAAGGAATTGCGTGTGTGTGTAAGAGCGTGCAAACCAGAAGGCAAATGAAAGCTGTTATCCGGAGGAGGTAGTTAATATATACATTCATTTCTAAGTGAACATCCAAGGTTTTGGTGTTTTGAGTTTCCCTAATGGGGCAACTTTCTTTCCCATCACGTTAGCTGTACGTGTAGACGGGAATAGCGTCCGGCCTACTCTTGGGATGGTGAGTTCTAAGACATAGGAGGCTTGAAGGCAAGGAAGATTAAACAGCGCCCCCAAACCCCCATTATTTCTTGGCTTCTGACGAAGGCTCAAATACAAGAACAGGATTGGCGAAGGCTGCCAGCCAGACCCACTGGCCTCCTGGCTCCACAGAGCCCATGGCGTCTCGTGCCCGGTGTCCGTGACCGTTTCTTTGCTCCCCTGTTTCTTTCGGCCTCTCTGGCCGCTTCTTATCACGAGGCCTGCGGGGCTCCGAGGTCTCGGGCTCCTGACGCCTCCACCGTCGTGATGAAGCATCGCCTTTGCCTGGACTGAATCCATCCCCCTACCCTCTCCACCTCCACCTGGCTAGGCTGTCCCTGTTCCCTTCCTCTAGAGCACCTGTGTCCCCCGTCACCCCTCCTGGCTCTGTCTCGCTGCAAGGATTGTTCCTGTAATGGTGGTTTCTCGCTAGACACGGGCAGGCACCATGACGGTTTATTTCCCTTCACGTTCCAAGCTCCAGCACAGGCCTTGGCCTATAGCAAGGGGCGACGCGCACATTTGTTGACGCCAGGGAGTGGACCATCCCGAGGACCCCGGTTCCAGCAAGCTCCCCAGTGGCCCGTTCTCAGCGCCTTCAGCCCACCGTGTAGCCGGGCAGCAGGCTCTGAAGGACACGGCTGGAACGGACGCTCCTCCAGTTCTCTCTTTCAGTCTTCTTTGGCCCTACTTGTCCTAGTCTTTGGTTCTGTTGCTCCAGAGCTTCTGTCCCGGACACCCTGGGTTCAGGGCCACGGCCGTGCGGATATAGACGTGAAGACACCCGGCCGTCGCTGAGCGCCCCTGGAGCAGGGGGAGGGGAGGCTAGGCTCGCAAGGCTCTGCCAGCATCGGCTCCCTCAGCTCTGGGGACGGTTGGCAGTGGTTTCCATGCAGCACGTTTTACAAGCCGTGTTCCTGATGCTTCCGCTCTGTACCCTCGGTCCGTCCTGAGCACCCATCTGAGTGGCAGGAAAGAGACACAAAATGGGCGTGAGCCGGGCTGTCCAGTCTCCTGCTGTCTTCATTCTGAGCCACCTGCCAGCAGCCCGGTCACCGGAATGGATGGTCTGAACCCTTTGCGCAGATTCCGGGTCTCACAGGCATGACCCTGTTCTTCCTGGACCCCAGATGTTGCTCTCTGATTGGAAACGGCTTCCTTTGCGCCCAGTTATAGGGGTGAAGCCGCGGGGATGTTCGGCTCTGCCCCGCGGCTTCACGGTTCCAGGTAGTCACCCCGGGCCTGTGGGAATCTGAAAGAGGCCGCCCTTGACTTGTGACTGTAATATCGGGGTGTCCACACGGAGCTTTCTCGCTGTGGCTCAGACCCCCTCAACTCTGAAAGCCGCGTCTCAGAGTGACTTGCGGTTGGTCTCAGGATAAGTTCTGGGCGAGCCCGCTCGCAGCGACAAGTGGTGAGTTCGGACTTGCTGAGCCTTTTGAAAACCTGGTCTGTTGAATGTTTCTGGTCTCTGGCTGTTTCTTCCCCATTACTTTCATAACCCTTAACTTGAATTTTACTGCTTGACTCCTAGCTGATGTGAGTAATCAAGTAGATTGTCCATCAGGCAAAATCACAAACCATTGGCAAGTCGAAGATAATTTTGATATTTCCAAACAAGCTGCATATGCCCTTTGCCTCCTTATGAAAGGATTTTGCTCTCAGGTGGTAGCATGAGCGTTAGTTGAGTCATGTGGCCGCACGACCTCACTCTTTCCTGATTGATATACACGCAGTGCACTGAGTAAACCCTCCCGAGAGTTGTGTCTGGGTCCCCTCAACGCTGCCCAGGCCCCGTGGTGGCGGCAGGACTCACTTTGCTTCTCACTGATGAGTGCAGTGCGCCGGGCACGATGTTTTCTCCGACGTGATGAAAATGAGGTTTTCTGCTTCCTCAGTTTTCCTGGATTACATGCCTGCGTTGTGATGGCTCGGTGGGTACCAGCTCGCTCTTTTTGGTCTTGGCCTTTGCCGTATGTTTTGATGGAGGCTTATACTAAATGATATAAGCCCCGATGTGGCTGAGCCCCAAGGGGAAGCTTTGCCTGGGAGAGAAGCCACAGGCTGCATGCATTTCGTGCCAGAGCAGAACCTTGTTACTGCCTCATAAACACACTCACACACCCTACTTCTTACGACGGAGCCCTGCGCTTTTCGGTTATGTACAACATTGCAGAAATTCTCCAGCGTACCGGGTACTTGTTATTAATGCAATTTCCATTCAGTGAGCAGGACTCATTGGGTGGGTTTTTTTCTTTTTCCTGGGCAGGGTTTAATTTGTTTTGAAAATGATAAAATGGAGAGAGAGCGTGCTTTAGAGAAAAGAGACCACCTGTGAATACCTGTGGCCCTAAGGTAGATTTTAGCATTCGAGTGCCCTCCCTACAAACCCCAGCGCAGAAATGTGTTGCCAACATGAATTCAGTACCACTAGACACAACGAAACTCTGGTAGCACCGTTGTCCCAGAAAGTGCGTCTCAGGTTTGTTGTAGAAGTTGCTTTGGTGCATGAATTTCTTTAGAATGATACCCATTGGCTGTCAGTTGAGAGGGATCTTTAAAAGGATGAGAAAAGCACTAGGCAACTTCATCAGAAGTACCTTCTCCTATTTATTGGTAGAATCGGTCTCTCCTTATTTCAGGTCGTGGCCTTTGCTGCACCAAACAATTTCGCCTTCTACTTGTTCGTATTGGGCCTTGTTCTCTTCTTTGACTTTAAATATTATTAAAAAAAAAAAAAAGACAACTGAATGCAAGCATTAGTCAGCCTTGTCATGGATTCATTGTTCTTTTCTGGAAACGAAAGGTCCATTGGTAGTCAAAACCCTGCTCTTGTGGAGTCTACATTTTTGTGAGGAGAGTTGGTGGACCATGATTCTAATGAGCAGGTGGATTAGGTAATGTTCCCGAAGAGGGCAGGGGCTGGAGCTGGGCTACAAGTTGAAATGGAATGTCGGCTTAGCTGGTAGAAAAGGAGGCATTGAATCCAAACACTGGAGAAGGGGCGGGGGGGGGGGGGTGGGTGTCAGATGGTCTTCTCACGAAGTAGCCTTTTTCAGAGGGCATACACAGACAGGCGGTCTCTACAGGGGGAGGGAGCTGGGCAAGGTTCTAGGACGCCTTGGAAGTGTGGCTCGAGCAGGGAGGGAGGTTGCTAGTGCTTCCCTAACAAAAGGCCACAGAGTGAGTGGCCTGAACAACAGAAATTCACTTCCCCAGGGTTCTGGGGGATATCCAACAGTCCAAGACCAAGGCTCTGGGTGGGGTGCTTTCTTTTAAAGCCTCCCCTTGGCTTACATATGGCTTGCATTTGTAGGTCTCCTCTTCTAATGACACCAGTCATATTGGATTTGGGACCCCCATGACCTCGTTTAACTTTAATTACCTCTTTTTTTTTTAATTTTTTTAAATGTGCATCTATTTTTGAGAGAAAGAGACTGAGCATGAATGGGGGAGGGGCAGAGAGATAGGAAGACATAGAATCCAAAGCAGGCTTCAGGCTCCGAGCCCCCAGCACAGAGCCCGACGCATGGCTGGAACTCAGGAACTACGAGATCATGACCTGAGTCAAGTTGGACACGTCACCGACTGAGCCCCCAAGGTACCTCTTAATTACCTCTTTTGAGGCCCTCTCTCCAAATAACAGTCACATTCTGAGGTGCTGGGTGTTAAGACTTGAATATATGAATTTAGGGGGAGCACAGTTCAGTCTACAACAGACGTGGATTCAAGGGGAGGGGCGGAGCATCTCATGGTCTTGCACTTGGAGGCCTGTACCTTGGTCCGCATTAATACTGCAGTTTTGTTTTTTATGTGTGATAATGGTTTTATCCCAAGTAATGGTGATCACCTTACCAGAATGTGCGTGTAGCAGTGTTTGAGGTTTGTGATTCTTTCAAATAAAGGTCTCCTATTGACTACACCTCTACTTAATTGATCAACCTAGATTTCTGCTTTTTTGCCTTTTCGTGGCACCAAAACAGTTGATTTAAATTCAAAACAAGTGGGCTTCATTATCCCGTATGCTTTTTGTTTAGACAGGAGCTAGCAACATTACAGTTTGCAAACTTTTAACTGTGTAGCCAGGTAATTAGCTTGTGGAAACTGTACTCAATTTTGCAAACAAGTAGCGACTCTGGAAAATAATTAAAATTGGTCATTTTAGTATCATTTTGTGGGTTTACCTTCCTTTACATGCTGTTAAGACCTTGCCTAAGCAAGATTAATAAAAAATAAAAAAATCTTGACTGAACATGTGTTGGAAAGTGACTTCCAATTTGCGTCTTCTCCGTGTGACTAGTGATTAGAGTGTTGGGGTCAGTTAATGGGAAACCCATTTGGTTGGTGACGCTTTCGTTTTTAATGATATGCGCTTGGCAAATGACTGCAGCGTCCTTGATTGTCGTAATGTAAACATGTTAACCTTAAAACTATATGAATTTTGTTCAAGGAGATTAACCTCCACAATCCGATGTTTCGTATTCCCTAATTTAAAATCACGACAGTCACTCCTATGATCAAAGCTAAGTAATTCGGTAATTATAAACTGCGCCTCTATTTTTTCATCAGATTGGTGGAGTGGCCTCTTCTAGTATTTTCATTATGTCTCTGTAGAAATAAATGAGAAATATAAGCTATATATTTTAATTGGCATCCCCTTGAATGTTTTCACCAAATGGACATTCAAGAGGGTTCCTTTGCTTTTGCACAATTTGATATGACGATACCTACAATGTATACTTGCCATGAATATCAAGGTAGTCGTTTACCTCAACTCTAACAAGGGAAGCTAATGTTGACATTCCTCTGCCGGTTAGCTCCCTGTCAACACACTGTGTCCACCAGAATGCGAACCACATGTGGACTTCAGAATCTGCTGCAAATACAGCGTGCCTCTGTGGATGTCTCTTACGTGAATGAAAATAAGGAGTGGTTCCGTTACCCTCCAAGGAAATGAGATGTCTAAGAGGTGTTGCTGCTCTACGTTTTATTTTATTATAGCTAGCCTGTCCTTACATATTTATGTTTTCTGGGGAGTCCCATTTTTACCCATTAGTAAGAATTTAAAAGCATACCTATGTGGTTTTTTGATGCTTAATTTTTTTTCTGATGCATTCGCTCTTTAGTGAGAAAACTCTTCTCTGGTAATAATATCCATAACCATCTTTGTTTAGCCTCACATATTTTGTTATAAGTGATCTCTAGGTTTGGAATACTTCCTTAACATCATATGCAAGGTACATCCTCAACTAATATCCAAGAGACTAGATCTTAACTGTTCTTACCACACAAAAGAAATGGTAATTTCGTGACCCAATGGAGGTGTTCCTAATGGTATGGTGGTAATCAAATTGTAATAAGTATATAATGTATCAAATCAACATATTATGTACCTTATGCTTACACAGTGTTATATTTCAGTTATATCTCAATAGAAAAATAGACATTAAAAAATCAGACCCTAAAGCATGCTGACTACAACCTTTAAGAAAGCAAAGACACCAGGAGTTGTTATTACAACTTGACATTGTATGCTTGGTGGTGATAGACTGTGTCATGAGTCTAGAAACAGAAATAAGAAAACAGAAGTACAACAATGACAAAGGACAACACAGAATTATTGACAGATGTTTGATTCATTTAAACATTTTTTTTTAACATTTATTTATTTTTGAGAGACAGAGAGAGGCAGGGTATGAGCAGGGAAGGGGCAGAGAGAGAGGGAGACACAGAATTCGAGGCAGGCTGCAGGCTCTGAGCTGTCAGCACAGAGGCCAACACAGGGCTCGAACTCACAAACTGAAATCATGACCTGAGCCGAAGTCGGATGCTCAACCCACTGAGCCACCCAGAAGCCCCATGTTTGATTCATTTACAGCCTCCTCCTCCCCCACAAAATTAAAAAACAAAACAAAACAAAACCAGTTAGAAGTAGTAACAGAATTCTGTAAGTTCAATTACAAAATATACACATCAAATGTAGTCATTTTCCCAAATATACCAATAAAAATGTAGAGAAAATTTAAAAGGTTTTTGAAGAAGGCACCCTTCCCAATAGGGGCAACGTTAACAAGAGCTGGTCATAGTCCTTATGACGAAAACCACAAAATATTCTTGAATGGCGTAAAAATAGACCTGAACAAATCTAGACACATTGTGTGTGTGGAAATGAGAAGGCTGATATCCTAGGCCTTTTCAATTAATTAAAAAATTCAGTGGGATCTCAATTTAAATTCCATTGGGAACTGTTTCAAACTCAATAATGTGGTTGTAAAGTTCACATGTGAGAATATATTGGCATGGATACTCAAGAACAATGTGAAAAACGAGAGGAGTGATGTAGGGCTTGCACCACCGCATAACAAAGCCATTTGAAAGTGACAATAATTAAAGTATGATCCTGCTTTTATTAAAGCTAGTCTTTTTCTATATGTGCAAGAGCGAGAAAGAATCCAGTATAATATCAAGATTAGTTACATATCATTTACAGGGAATTTTTTGATTGTCAAATTTTCTTCTTTACGTATATTTTTAAGGTTATACAGTCACATCCTTACTTTTTAGTTCTGCATTTTGACAGGTATGTCCAGTTCTGTCATCAAGACCAAATGCAAGGGTTAGAATATTTCCATTCTCTTACAAAAGTCCCTGGTGCCCTTTTGGAGCCCATCTTTTCCCCTTGGTCAATATCGTGTTTGAGTTTCCAGGATGTCAAGTAAACGAATCCATACTCCAGGTTGCCTTTTGGGTCTGAGTCTGGCATCTTTCACTTACCCCGATGTGAGAATTGTCCGTGTTTATCAACAGTTTATTCCATCTGGTTGCTCGGTACTGTCCTACCCCATGGACGTACCACTATTTGTTTATATGTTTGCCGAATAGTAGATGTGTTGATATCTCCCTGTTTGGAATTATGAATAGAACTGTCTACAGGAGCGCCTGGGTGGCTCAGTCTGTTAAGCGTTCGACTTCAGCTCCGGTCATGATCTCGTGGTTCATGAGTTTGAGCCCCACGTCGGGCTCTGTGCTGACAGCTCAGAGCTGGGGCCTGCTTCGGATTCAGTGTCTCCCTCTCTCTTTCTGCCCCTCTCCCACTAACACTCTGTCTGTCTGTCTCTCTCAAAAATAAATAAACATTAAAAAAATTAAAAGAACAAAATCTGGGAAAAGAACTATCTATACACATTAGCGTAGAGGTCTTGCTGTGAACTTGTGTTTTCACCTCTCTTGGGTCCCTACCTAGAAGCAGGATGGCTGGGTCAAAAACTATATGATTAACTGTATAAGAAACTGCCAAAGTGTTTCCCAGAATGGCTGTATCATTTTGCCTTCAGACCAGTGATACAGGAGACTTTCAGTGTCTCTGCATCTTCCTGCTTTTTCTTTTTTTTTTCCTTAAGCTTCAGCCATTCTAACAGGTATGGTGGTATCTCCCTATGGTTTTAATTGGCATTTTCCCATTGAGTAGTGACACCGAATGCATTTTTTTGTGTGTGTCCTGGCCATTTGAATCTCTTTTTCAGTGAAGCATCTATTTAAATTCTTTTGCCAATTTTTTGATGGGTTGTTTGTTATTGACTTTTCAGAGTTTTTATATATTCTTGACACAAGCGCGCTGTCAGATATGCATTTTGCAAATATTTTCTCCAATTCTGCAGCCTATCTTTTTACTCTTTACAAAACCTTTCAAAGACCAGGCATTTTTAATCTGAGGAAGTCCAACTTACCATTTTTTTTCTTTTGTTTTATGCTTTTTGTATCCTAAGAAGTATTTGCCTAAGCCAAGGTCGGGTTTTCTCCTGTGTTTTCCTCCAGAAGTTCTGTTGTTTTACGTTTTTTTGGTTTTTGGTTTTTGGTTTTTGGTTTTTTGGGTCTTTTTTTTTTTTTTTTTTTTTTTTTTTTTTGCATTTGGGTCTATGATCTATTTGGAGCTGGTTTTTGTATGTAGCATAGGGTATGGATGGGCCTTACTGCCCTCCCTTTTCTTCCTGTCTTTCCATATGGTGTCTCATTGTACCCTTTGGAAATCCCACTTGTTGAAAACACTATACTTTCTCATTGAGTTTTCTCAGTACTTTGTTGAGAGTCAGTTTGCCTGTTGTGTGGTCAGTTTGTCTCATCAGTTTATTCTTTCCCTGGTATGCCTGCTCTCTTGATATCTGTAGTTTTATAACACATCTGAAAATCTGGGAGTGTGTCCTACTTGGTTCACAGTTTCTTTGGCTGCTTCACGTTATTTGCCTTTCTGTAGAAAGCTTAGATTCTGATTGTTAGTTTCCACAGTAAACACCTGCTGCTATTTTGTAACTGTAGATCAATTGACATCTGAACTCTATTGATTCTTCTGATCCATGAACATGATATATATCTCTCCATTTCTTTTAGATCTTCTTTGATTCTGTCATGAATGATTTGTGAGTTTTAGTATACAAATTTAGTGACCTTAAAATAACCCTCTGTGTATGTTTTTCTCTTTTATCCACCATCATCATCATCATCGCCCCCATCACTGCCACCATGAGATCCCTTATTCGTTACGTAGCCAGCGACTATGCTAATATCCTTACATATCCTTACCTATATGACTAATTTAAGCCTCTCAAGAACTGCACATTTTCAAATCACCGTGGCCATTTTACAGATGAGGCAACCGAGGCTCAGACAAGTGAAATAGCCTGTTCTGCTCCATATAGTGTTCTTGATCTCAATCAAGGGATTACTCCAAAATGTCTGCCTCTCAGACATTTACTCCTAAACTAATTTTCTGTTATGTACCTGTATAACTTCTACCATTAATAGAATGGTATTGTAAAATACCAAAAGGAGAGTGAGCGATATGTAGATCCATATTTGGTAGGGAAACAGGATGGTTCTGTTCTTCCATTTCCCTTTCACTGTAGACTATTTTGTTAAGGTCAGAATACATACGTACAGGGCATGCTCCCAATCAGTTAGGCATTCTTGCATTTAAGAAAAATGCATATGGCAGAGCTTTCTGTGCAAAAGCAATACACCCCCCACTTAGTTCTACTTCAGCTCCTCGAACATTTTCCTGAGTGAATATTTCTGGGTGTGGGTTGCTTAAGGCTCTTCACTTTTATCTCCCCTCTCCAAATGTGTCTCAAAATAGCTAAATCATTGCTTGTGTTCCTGTTATTATATTGAGTAACAGTTCCTGTGGCTGGAAAAGGAGCACTTCCTCCTTAGAACTCTCTTGTCAGTCTGTAATAGCTCTCTTTTATAGTATCTGTAACATTGGGTCTTAATTAATTGTTGTCATGTGCGTCTTCTCCGCTAGACTGCGGGTAGACACTGTATTCCCTCAGCTTTTTATCTTGAAATTTTTCTTAGGTGCAGAAATTTGAAGAAGCTCTGATAGTAAAAGCCAGTATACTCACCAACCAGATCCACCACTTACGGACATTTTGCCCAAATGCGTTGTCTCTGCCTCCCCTCCCTTGTGGAGTTGTATGTGTGTGTAATGAAAACTGGTTTTTTACTCGACCAGAAGTCCACCACAGACATCGTGAATGTCATTCCTAATTGTGTTGTGCTTCTGCTAAGAATAATTCTGCAACACAGTCAATACGATTATGATATCCATAAAAATTAGCAGTGATCCCCCTAATAACATGTAATATGTGGCCCAAATGAAATTTCTTCATTGATTTTTTTTTTTTTTTGGAAGGCCTAGGACAGTTGTCTTGTCAAAAGTCCCATTTCTGGATCTGTCTGTGCATTCCCTCATGAGTAAATATTTTTTGGCACAAAACCCTACCTAGGTGATAATGTGTCCTTAGAACACCATCACACTAGGAGGCACAGAAGAATCTGTGGGGGGATACAGTACTTTCAAGCTGAGCAAATGTCTTCCTTTCCAGTGAGCTTGACCTACTGGTTTCAGTACCCATGCAGGACCGTTGCTGGAATCATCCAGTCCTTCTGGAGTTGAAAGTGGCAATTTTTGCATTTTCCTATGCCATCTACGTTATTTAGTCTTCTGTAAGAAGGGCTTTGCTTTCTCTTCTCGTCACCCCCCCCCACCTTGTATACCAGTTTATCAATGGAGACTTATGTTTTTCTTTTTTTTTTTAATTTAAGGTTTATACTACTTTGCTCTTAATGTTCATTTTGAAACTCGGATGTCCCCATTGTCCCACTTGTGGCCAGAGGACGCTTCTCAAGTATCCTCCTGTGTCCTTTTGACTTGGTTCCACTGGTCTGGGAGAGAGTTGTGCCCCTGGTTCCACGTGTGCTCCTCCTAGGCAGGGCTGTCTACTCACCTCTGACCTTCCTCCAGGAGCTCCATGCTGTGGACATGTGCCCACTCCTTAATGTTCATGGAGTGTTGTACTTGGTGCTACTCTGCGCCATTTTGAATCTTCTCATCAATTTGGTCTTATTCCCTCAGTGTCTTCTGGTGTTTCCCCAGTGGCCCCATTTCCTCAGAATCTTGGGAACCTTTGATTTTCTCCGGGCTGTGGTGATGGGGAGACAGGGTGGGCATAGAGCCCCAATGGGGGGTGTTTCCTGTATGCTATGTTCTCCTTTACACACCTGCTAGACAGATACATTGTTCTGCAGAATTTCTTTGGCGTTCCCCCAGATTGTTAATTTCTACTTCTCCATAGTGGGAGACTTTGAAAGTAAACGTCAAGGCATTTAGCTTCAAAATCTCTCGAGGGCCTACAGTCATAAGCAGACAAGCCATGAGTGCTGTGTCATGATGTATAGTGCTTGTACAGATATCTGCACACAATATATGTATTTATGTATAAATAAGTATTTCCTAAGAAATAATAGAACTGAGATTATCTCTTTTTCTAGTATATAATAATCTCATATTTCAAAATATATGTCATCTTCTTGTGAGTCATGAACTTCGTTTTCTTAACACTTGGTATGTGACATAGTTCCCTCCTCACCAACACATCCAACCAGTGTAAATAATATTGAGGACAGTATCCTTTATGATTCATATAGAAGAATTTCTTTTTATCCAAGAAAGTTTCAACTGTAATCTGTAACTATGATGGTGACAGTGTCCTTTATGGACAGAAGTCAATTTAAAAAAAAATCTGTAGGCATATTGATCCTCCCTTCAACGGTAAAATTTTATTAACACTGAATTATTCTTGTTTCTATTACAGTGTGTTTACAGATGCTATATATCTTGGGAGAAGATTTGGGAAGTCCTAGGCCCTCTAAGGCTTTAATATTATCTGATTGCCTGAGTTTACAAAAATAAATTTAAAATTTTCTCCTCTACTCTCTGATTTGTGTTAGCAACAAATGAATTATATTGAGAAGTTATATTCAAGTATATATTCCTCATTATACCATAAAGTATAATTGTACATGTAAAATTTTACCGTAATTTATTTTTATCCTCTGTAACAAATGTGAGTATGTGTTTAATTTAGTGCATTGAATAAGTAGCAGATAATTGTTATGGGGAGCTTAAGATCTACATTTTCCCTTTTGGTGTATTTGGCCTATAAATGTCTTCCTACAATTACTGCCACTGTAAAATTGAAATTGATTTTGTTTTGAAAATTAGATTTCTTTCCTTATGGTGTCTGCAATAATATGAAATACTAGTATTCTCTGAACTCAACCAGACACTCCATTTAAATTTAAGATACAGGTTTAATTTTGTTGCTAGGAGTTGAAAAAGCTAATAGATGACATTAGTGTAGTTTCTCAACCATACTATTCTTAATTTTGCGTAGTTTCTTTTTACAAACATTTTTCACTTTATGGTCCTTTATAAAATCAAGAATTTCAATATTTGGGAAACTAAATGAATAAAGCAATGCATACATTGGATAAAGGCTGCGTGGGGGCTGAATTTGTCTTGAAGCGAGAAAAGGGACACAACACAGTCCTCAAGTTTACCGTAGATTGTATTTCCGGGAACGGGCACCAAGTTTAAATGATGGGAGTGAATACTCATTTTCCCAAGAACCTGGGTTTTAACTGAACTCTCTGATTCAGGCTTTCAATTATATCTTGTGCTTCGTCAAATATTTAATCAACAACACGTGAAATACCTTTCCAAGGTACAGCAACAACTTGTGCCTTCTGATGTATTTTGCATGGCACACTTTTCCTTTCTTCATTTTACAACGTTGTCCCGTCTGCATTTTCAGTGATTGTTTCTTTATAGTTCCCCTCCAAACCTAGAGGGGTGAAGACATTTCATATGATGTGGAAACACAAGTGAGTAGATCAAAACAAAGGAAAGAACAGTCGTACATCTATTTCAGAAAATCTAAGGAGAAAGAACAGCTTCAAAAGGATCATAGAATTTGGAAGTGTTTTTCTGAGTGTGTTATTTTGATTTTAAATCTGAGTAGTACATTATTTTGTTGCTAAGGGCGAATAGTTTACTTGTCCTGAGAATGAGCTGTCCCCTGCCGCATCCTCTCCAGAAGCAATCCCAATGCACTCTGCGACTCTTTGCTTTCCTTTTCTCTTTAATGTTTTAGAATCATTGTTTTAGCCTTAGTACTGTGAAATCTCATGATGATAAGTCTTAGTCATGCTCGACAATCAGTGCGTGCCATTTGAGAGAAATTATATCATTTAATTAATATCTATTTTTAAAAGCTTCAAAAAAAGTTATGTTTATTTATTTTTGAGCGAGAGAGAGAGACAGACAGACATTGTGCAAGCAGGGTCGGGATACAGAGAGGGAGACACAGAATCTGAAGGAGGCTCCAGGCTGTCAGCACAGAGCCCAGCGTGGGGCTCAAACCCACAAACTGCGAGATCATGACCTGAGCTGAAGTCGGACGCTTCACCGACTGAGCCACCCAGGCACCCCTAAACATTTTTGACAGCTTTATTGAGATGTAATTCATATATCAAAAAATTCATCTATTTAAAGTGAACAATTTAAGTGTTTCGTATAATCACAGAGTTGTTGAACTACTACCGTAAGCAGTTTTAGCATATTGTCATCATCCCCAAAAGAAACCTGTACCCATGAGGACTCGCTCCCCGTTTAACCCCCAGACTTCCAGCTCTTGCCCGTCACTGACTGATCTACTCCCTGCCTTTCTGCATTTGCCTGTTCTGGACATTTGCTAACAATGGAATCACACAGCATGTATGGGGTTATCTGTGATTGGCTTGTGAGGTTCTACAAAACAGCAGGCTGGGATTTTGATAGGGATTGCATGGAATCTGTAGATTATTTGGGGGGTGCTGCCCATTAATTGCTGTTAATATCATAGCATTATTAGGTCTTCCAATCCATGAACATGGAGTATATTTCCATCAAGTATCGTGCTGGGTTTGGTGCTTTTGTAAATAGAGTTATTTTCTGAATTTGATTTTTGGGTTGTTCACTGCTAGTATATAGAAAAACAATTGAGTTTTGTATTTTGGCCCTGTATCCTGCAATCAGCTGAACTCATTCTAATAGTTTTTATATGGATGTTCTATCATTTTGTAAAACAAATAGCTTTTTTCTCTCCATCTTCTGTGTTCTTTCTGGAATCCCTGTTTCTCAGATATTGAATCTCTTGAATGGATTCTCTGGTGTTCTTATTCTGTGTGTGTGTGTGTGTGTGTGTGTGTGTGTGTGTGTGTGTGTCTTTGTGTCTTTTTTGTTCCATTTTCTGGAGGATTTTGTTAGCTTTACCTCCCCATATTTCTGTGAAAATAGTTATTTCTGCAAACATAATTTGAATATTCCAGAATCCTTCCTTGGTCTTTGTTCCTTTTCATAACATTATGTTCTTGTTTTATGGATATAATCTCCTGTGTGAAGGTAAATATTATAGGTCTTGGAATTTTCTTACATAGCCCCGTTTTCCCACCCCCCCACCCCACCCCGGCTTTGTTTCTGTTTGCTTTGGTTTCTCTTACTAATGACTTTCCTCATGAGACTGTACAGTCTTGATCAGACTGTTTCTCATGTGTGCACAGAGTTTGGAGGTACAACAAGGCTGCGTGGGCTGAACCTCTATGGGCAGACAGTGGATATGCTGTCTTGGGCTGTTCGGTTTCTCCAAAGAGGATTTTTCTGGTCTCCCGTTCTATTTTGACATGGGGCTAAGACCGGTAGAGGAAGTTGGTTTAACCCCCACTTGCTGGTATGTTGGGAGCTGGGCAGAGCAGAGAGCCGATTGCTCATCACTAGATATTCTCAGCCAGGTGGCTCCTGCCCCCTTCTCTTCTGCTTTGTCAGGCACCCCCCTTCCGCAAGCCCCGCCCCAACGCCTTGCAGAGAATAAACACGTGGTCCCCTGCCTAGGAGTGAGTGGGCGTGTCCCTCAGTGGACTTGCCAGAGTCGACAGGCCACATGTTGGAGACATCAGTGCTCTTGATTTCCACCTCGTATGTAGTCTTGCCTTCTCAGTCTTCCTAGGGTTCTCTGCCAGGAATCAGCAGGTTCCCGTTAGATGATCACCCCCTTCCTGCATCTGGGGCACTCAGTAACCACTCATGCTTCCCTTGTCTGCTTCCAGAATTCTCTTGTCTTTACTTGTGTCTCTTCTCTTTTTCTTCTTATGGGTTTGTGAATTAAAAGGTGTTCTTTGTTATCAGTTTAATGTGAGGAAACAGGGGTGAATGCATGTGTTAGATTACTTTTAATTCATCATGCAGAAGCCCCTAGGTATATTTTCACAAACCTCATCTCTGCAGAGACTTTGGAGGAATCTTTGGGCCTGTGAGCGGCGCTTTGAGGTGCTCCTTGTGTTAGCTTTTTGGACTCCTTGTTTTTCTTTATAAAATTTCCTCCTGGCAAATAGAAGCCTTACACATTCCACTCGTGGCTTTCACTTTTGAAAACAGAAAGACTTCGTGCATCCTAGGGCTTTCCCCTTAACTGTACCAACAACTCATCCATTCACGCCTCACCTCCCTTTGAAACAGAAGACTTCGCTCTGTTACTTTCCTTTTCCCTATATTTCCGGTGCTCATAGTGTTGCTTTCCGGTATCGGTTCTTTGGCTTGAATGTCCCCCAAAGTGAAAGTCGTCAGGAATTCGCCAAGTCCTTTGTCCACCCACTTTTACTACGATTCTTGCCCAGTGTCACTGAACAGTAGATCCTAAATGTCGCTGAGGGATTCCTTTTTCTTTAATCTTTAATGATGATTAGGAGGCAGGTTTGTTTTCTTTACTAGAGTTGATACTTCAACATCTCAATAACAGTTTCTCTTCAGAGGACTTGCCTCGGTGAAAACACGTTTAAAGGTTTTAGCAAAAGTCGTCTCTGGCAGTCATGGAGTGTGATCCCAGATTTAAGTGGAAGTCTCTGGTTACTCAGATCTGGAGCCTGCCCTCCGAACTCGGTGCTCCTGGGTCACTCTTCACAGCTCTCACAGCGCCTGTGGTTTGGGGCTGTCCCCAAGTCCCTTGGCACTTAAAGCACTTTGAAGAGAGTTGAAATTTCTGCCTGTGCCGTGTGTCCCAGGGAGAACAGGCGCCTGCCTGCAAAGCGTGAGCTCCAGGATCATGTGAACCATTGTTATCTTGTTGACGAACCTCCAAGAGCAACTTCATACCTCACCTTCAAGTCATGTGTCTAAGTCTGTCTTTGTTATATAGAGAAGTCACACCCTCTCAACTCCTCCGGGCCAGGCATTAAAACCCTTAGGATTGTTCTTTTAAATGAAACACTCGCCCTAAGACCTTAAACTAGGCAGAGTTGGCAAAGGTACTGTGTCAAAGGTAGGTCTCATCCTCAATTCCCGTTTTCCAACATCTGTCCTTTTTTTTTTTTTTTAAATCCCTTGCCCCTGTATCCCTCGGTGACATCTTACATTAACCTACCTGCCACAGAATGCCCCCTCCTCCACCACCAATGCTTCGTTCTGCCTGTCTTCTGTCTGAAACTTCCCTGTCCTACTCTCCACCTGCCTGGTGCGCTGGGACCCCAAGCATATTTAACTGGAGCATTGAGGGTTGTTCTAGGAGGTCAGGGGCAAGTTTAGTCCAGGACTTGAGGAATGCACAGCAGTAACCATGTCTGCATGGACAGGGCGGCCTGAGGATAAGATTTTTGAGGATCGGGGGGCAGGAAACACAGAACTTAGGGACAGGGAGGACCTGTCTTCTCTCAGGACCGTCTTCTAAAATATTAATATGTATTTCAGTTTATAAAGGTAATCTGGTTTTGTTCTCCAACCCCCAAGGACTACCTGGTTTGTTTGTTAGTTGCTTAGATATGTTTTCTTTCTTGTGCTGTATTCTTTACATTGCTGAAATACGTATATGTAATCATCTCCAGGTTTGTTCCTCAAGCATTTTCTCATGTAATTAAAATAGTTCTTATTTGCATAGTTGACGCTTAGTGTCTTAGTGTCATGATCACGCTGTGGTATGGTTGCCTGACTTGGCAAATAGCGATCGATACAGGGTACCCGGTTCAGCCTGAGCTTCGAATAAACAATAAACGGATGAGTTAGCATATGGATGTCCCATGCAATATTTTCAATGCGGTATTTGCGACATGCTTATTTCCTGTTATGTATCTGAGATTCAGATTAAACTGGGCATCCTGTATTTTATCTTGCAATCCTATACCGTATCCTATCACTTACACAGTTTCTGGTTGTTGAACATGCAGATGTTTTCAGCAATGCAGCAGACATCTTTGGGCGTAAACTTCCATAGTTTTGAATGACTTCCTTTGGTGGATTGTTAGCAGTATCATTACCAGGGCGATGAGTGGGGTTTTTTCCCCCCCAAGACTTTTCAAACCTATTGGCAAATCGCTTTTTAAAAAGGTTATAGCAATTTGTGCTCCCACCAGCAGTGCAGAAGAGTGCTCATTCCCTGCACCCTTGCTAACATTATCATCCCTTAAATACTTCTCTGCGGTTTTGGCAGGCAAATAATGATATATCATTTTCATCTGTGATTACTAATGAAGTTCACATTTTTTGTTTCTTAGGCATTCTCTGTCCTGATTTTTAAGTTTTCTGCAACTGTATCCTGACTTCTCTGCCCCGATTTTGCATTGCTTTGAGGTCTCAGGAATTATGTCTTGTTTTTATTTATTTACTCATTTTTCCTCAGCCTCTGGGGCTGGAACCTGGTCCCCACACTCAGGTTTCAGGACGCGTCCTGCACAGTCACCACCAGCCTACCTCCCAGCCTATCAGTTGTTCAAAAGTAAAAGCTTCCTATGACTTCTCAGTGCATTTCAAATAAATCAATTAAAAAGCAGAGAATAGTAATTTTCTTTCGAGCCTGCAGAATGAGTTTTCCTTTCATAGCTCTCCCCCATTTCTGCTTCTAGTTTCTGGCTGGTTTCAAATACAGCTTCCATAACGACCCACTGAATGCCTCCCCAGAAACCCACTGGTCCACCACATGGGGCTCCACGGGGTCCACGAGAACAGTAGAGCAATGGTGACTGCATGGCTTCCCTTTGGAAATACGGGTACCCCATGCATGGGACTCCATTCCAAAGGCCATAGGGAACATTTCTATGGATTTCAGCAGGCATATCACCCCATTCCAACTGGGGTCCAAGGCTTCAGCTTAGAAGGGAGCTGAAATAGTGAGATTTGCTTCCTCTAAGAAAGTCTGAACAGGACAACTGCTCTGGAACAGTTCCGTAGGTGAAATAAAGAATACATTTGCACCCCCTGGCCTTTTGCCCTCTAACTCATGGTGCAGCCCTACCTCTGTCCCCTTCCCTGGGCGGATTCCCAATTGGTCCTCGTCGCCGTAGAGTAAGAGGCCATTGGCTTGCCTCCATGACATTCTCATCCAAAGCAAAGTCTGCCCGACTGGCCATTTGCATATTCCCAGGACTGGCTTTGTGGAAATTGCTACCTTCTCATCATTTCGTCATTCCTGCATCATGTCAGTTGCCCCAGTCTTGGCCCTGCGTGAAGTTTTCAGCATTACATGGCAGTCTGCTGCCTACGTTGAGTGTCTCCGTATCACCTGTTTGAGTGTCTGGCCAGACTTGGGATGCGCACTGTTTCTTCTCATCCATGCTGCTCAGTGCTTGGGCGGTTGGCATTCTCAGGACTGCTCTGGGGTTCTGCTTTTCTTTCCACTTTCGGCTTGATATTTTAAGTTAAGTACATGGGTATACTGGATCTAATTATATACATAGCTGGCTTTGTGATTTCCGACGATTCTAATGTGTAGGTTCCCATTGTTTAATCGTTTTGACCTGCAGAAAATTAATTTGAGCCCCTGCCAGGTGCATCTTGGCCAATACAGGCCTCTACTTGGTCTAAAAAAGCCCGGTGTCTCCTGAGGAAAAGGCCGGCCACAGATAGCTGCGTCCAGGAGGAAAGTGGGACATCGTGTGTGGCCGCCTTTGCCTTTCCTCACCTTCCTGCAACTTTCTCTGATGCCTGTAGAAGTACGGGAAAGTCAGTCTCCAACTCATGTTGGCCATTAGCAGCAGCCTCAGGTTTCTCCAAAAGAGAATTAAAATGTACATCTGGACAAGAGGAAAGAGATGAGTTCAGCTACAAAGTGCCCGCCTAGCAGCTGGAAGTACTGGCTTTACACCCGGTTTTGCCATTTACTCATTTAGAGGGGAACACTCAGCCCCCTGTCTCACTGCCTGTAAAACGGGGCAGGAAGAGAATCTGTGGTGTGGTGGACTGGGCCTCAGCACAGCCCTTGACACATGGTGGTCAATGGTACAGGGACCATTTTCCAAAAGGGCATCTCCTAAAGAGTAAGGGAGATACAAAGGCAGCTTCTCTGGAGTCATGAGGATGCCAGATATTTACATATTTTACAAGTTCATATTCATGGACATTTTGCCATTTTCCAAATCATCCCTCCAGTGGAAAACAGGCAATCTTCAGCTCTTTCTCTGAACCCCAACGTGGAATCAAATCTCAACAATTATCATCATTCACAAAGAATTTATGTTTCTATACAAGTGGAAGATAGCATATTGTCGTTCTTGTATTTGTTCAGTTTGTGCAGTGCATCCTTTGAGGACTCATTTGGAAGCATACATGTATACTATAGGAAAAAAATGGATTGGGAAAAATACCGGACGGTAACATTTCCCTGTAGAGTATGCGCCCAGATGAATACAGAGCGCATTTAGGTATTCCGGTAGAGTGCTTGGAGAGGTGGGGTGGGTAAAAGAACACAGTTCGGGACCGCATTTAAGAGGGCAAAATTGGGGTATGTCTGAAAGAATGTCTCATCCTGTAATTGGACCAGACTCGTACTGGTCGAATGGGCAAAAATGTATTCCCTCTGTTTCTTAAAATGTCATTAGTTTAGGGGGGAATCTAGAAAAGCAAGGAAGGTTTTTATGTTTTTATGTTGAGCCATGACCCCCCAGAAGGGATACATTGTACCCAGTGGTAACAGGACCACCTGACCCTCTGCCCACCCACCAAGCCCAGCCCCCTTCAGCGCACACACCCACAGCCGCACACGTACTGGCTGCCTCTTCCTTAGTTGCTTCGCCCCGTTCTTTCCTCCATGACTTGATTCCGTGTGTTGGTTTCTGTTTTCCCTCCTCCTCTTCCTTTTCGCCCGGCTCCGTCTGCCAGGAGAAACCGTCCTCTCTGCCACTTTACATTCTGATGAGCTTGCATGCCTCCTCACATTCTTCTTGTGGAAGAGAATTGGACCATAACTCATCGTGGAATCGGTGGTGATTGCCTCCAAATTGGCCAAGGGGGACACGGGCAGATTTTGAGAAATAAAAGGCCTCTCTTTGCCACGGCCCAAGAGGAAGGGCTGCACACACATTTCGCCTGGTAATAAGAGCAGCAACTTTCCACGGAGCACAGAACACAAGTGTCAGTGGTTCCAATCTCGTCTTTCATTTTTGCATATTTAATGCAAAAACATTTAAAGCTTGTTTTTCCAGCCTCGACAACCGTGTGTCAGGAAGCATTTAGTGCAGCTAGAGAGAAGGAAATAGAGCAAAGCCAAGATGGTGAGGTTGGCAGTGACCGGTCCTCACGTGCCGGGGGGCCAGAGCTCGGGGGCCCCCACCCACACCCCGCTGCTTCTCTGCTGGTTTTGCCCCCAGACTCTTAGTCGATACCGACTTTCCCCGTTGTTCTCGAGAATGTTGTTCTCTAATTGTGCCCTTTGACTCCTTTACAGGGAAACTTCGTGGCTTGTATGACAGCTATTTTACGACAGATGGAAAATTATCATTACGCCCATTTGATCAAGACTTTTGGAAAAATGAGGACTGATGTTGTTGTGAGTGTTACTTTGACCCTTTTCATATAACCACGTGGGGAGGGGGCAGCATTTTAGGCAAAACACTGGTGTGGAGATTTCCATTTTAAATGTGATTTTGCACGGGGACTTGGCTCCAGTTGACTTGAGAAGCCACCTGGCAAGGTCCTACTGAAGTCACATCTCTAAGAAGATGAGGGTCCCCACCCACAGGCTTGTTTCTTACACTGAACTGGGGAGGGACTCGTCATCTCAGCCCAGAACGAGCTTTCTTCTCTGATGGGTTCCCTCTCCCGTGTTCAGGGATCACTAAAGATGTGGAGATGTCCCAAGGAGAGTCTGCCGGTAACTCCCGTTCACCTGTTGACTGGCTTCTCGGTAGCAGAGGCCAGAAAGTCTTTTCAGCTTTAAATTATACTCTGGTATTAATTAGCTCCAGTCATGGGAGCTCATCAGCATTTCTCCTAATAATTCTCTAGTCATCCTCAATACAACTATGACACAGCTCAATTAGGAGAAGCATAATAGAGGGGAAGTTACCACTTAGGAACCACCTCCCTAATGGCCTGAGATCCCACGGCCATATGGCAGATGTCTTCCGCAAAGCTGCAGCCGCACTTGTTGGCGGAGTTCTCGATTAGCTGTTGACCTCAGCTCTGGAATCTAGTAACGCAGAGTTCATTTCTGAGACCCCTGGATTCCTATAGGGTACGGCAGATGCTATTACTGCCTCCACGACTAGGTTGCTTACGCTGCATACCGTTAAACCTCCCTTACTGAGGGAAGGGCAGAAGAATGCACTTAATGATTTTTTTCAAAGGATTATTTCTAAGAAGAACATGTTCTTATTAATTGTTGCCACTGTGAGTGTGTGTGTGTGTGTGTGTGTGTGTGTGTGTCCGTCCACGTGGATGCACTTCTGTGTATGTGTGTGTGCGTGTGTGTATTTAAATTTCTAAGGAGACAACAATGAATCTGCATCTTAAAATCTTAGCGGATTTCCTTGAATAAAAAGCAAAGGAGCAAGAGTGTATGTGTGTATGTGTGTGTATGTGTCTCTGGGTGTTCAGTTCATTTCAAAATCATCACCATGGAGTTTAAGGTAGGGGTGTGCTCATGGGGGGATCTGTGTTACATTTATATCCTGCCAGTCTCAAGTACTTACGGCACAGTGAATTCACATTGGATATACGTGATGTTCCATGCCCCCGGTGAATCTTCACTGGATCCCTTGGCCCCGTTTGGGTCACCGAAAGGATAGTTGTAGGTGAAACTATGTGCACATTTTCCTAACTAGCCTTCCAGACTGAAGAATACGGTCTTTCGAGTGAGAAGTACACCCATCCTGAGTAATTAGGATCTAATTAATAATTTGCCCTTTATCAGAAGAGTCCTGTGATCAAAATCCCCACATGCAAATCGCTAAACATATTTCATCTCAACTATTAAGAGGTGCTGTTGGTAGAGAACCTTTAGTGCATTGTGAAAGTGATGTTACAAAATGGTTTTTAGAAATGACTATAATTTGCTGAATTCCGAGCGTGTGCCCTCTCTCCTTGCACAGAGCAGACGATCAGATACTTACTCCATGTTGTGGTCCTGATTTCCCCAGGGATTTATTTTTTTCCCCCTTAGACACAGCAGTTCAGAAAATCAATTATTTGCAGACGATTTGATTTCCGTTATCAAATGGCATTTGTGGTTTGGATATCAGGAATTCAAACTGTAAGGATCGTAGACCTATTTTATTGTTGTTAATCTGTTGGAACCTTTGTAAAATGTGTTCCTGTCCATTAAGTATACCTAGAAAGTATTTGACTGTTTTTCTACTCTGACAACCACTCACAAAAGTAAGAGATCATTTTGTGTTAAATAACTGAAAGTTAGTTAGTGCTGCAGGAGGAAAATAGTCTAGGCCATTTTCTCAAGACTATTTCCTTGTAACAAGTGCTGCTTCAGGTTTTCAAGCGTAGCCCTCTTTTGGTTGGATGAGTGATTCCCATACGCAATCGCAGTTCCTATCAAGACCAAAGTCACGTGCCTCAGAGCTGTTAATTTTATAGTCTCTCAAATGGTCCCTTAGACCCCAAGACAGTGAGAGAATGGAGCACAGCGTGAGGCAGATAGACTGATCCAGAAAAGAAAAGGAACCGACACGTTCCGTTGCAAACTCTCTCGCGACACGGCGATCTCTGTAGCATGGCGAGCCTCGCAGGACCGCAGTGGGGATGCCGGGCTGCAGAATGGGCTGCTGGCTGTTCCGTGTCCAGTGTCAGAATCAGGAACACCAGGAGAGAACTTGCAGTGTCCACGGTAAGATCAGAAGTGATGCACAGTGCCCCGGACCTTGCAGGGAAGAGAGCGGTCTTGATGCTTATCCCAAATTTCCCAGTAGGTGGCCTTTACGAAGCGTCTGTTGAGGGACTGAATGGGCAGTGTCCCATATCCAAGGACAGTAGGGGCAGAAGTGACGCTTCCTGGTTAAATGTTGAGTGAACGTGGCACCCGAGTACTGTAGCCCTCTTGCCTCTACCTTGGACTCGTGGCTGGCCGTGTGTCCCCGAGCAGCCCAGCCTGTCCCCATGGCCTCTCCACTTCTGGGTTCTTTTTTTTTTTGTTTTTAATGTTCATTTATTTTTGAGAGAGAGAAAGAGAGAGAGAGAGAGAGTGGGGGAGGGGCAGAGAGAGAGGGAGACACAGAATCGGAAGCAGGCTCCAGGCTCCGAGCTGTCAGCTCAGAGCCCGACGCGGGGCTCAAACCCATGAACTGTGAAATGATGACCTGAGTCGAAGTCGGACGCTTAACTGACTGAGCCGCCCAGGTGGCCCTCCACTTCTAGGTTCTAACCTAAAGAAGCCAACCTGGCAGACCTGTGAGTGAGCAGGGCCCTCTATCTGGAATGCCCTACCCCCTTCCTGCAGCTTCAGTCCCACCCCTTCGGAGGACCCTGACCTGACACCTGCCCTGGTCTCGCCAGGAGGATGCACGCCCTGTGCTCCTTCCTCCTTTCCTTGTCTGTCCCACTCGGCCATCAGCCTGTACCGAGGTGGTGCTGATGTCTCACGCCCGGTAGCAGTGAGTGAGGATGCTTGTGGGGGTTGGGAAAGCAAGGACGGGAGCAGGTGACTATCCACGCCCGGGAAACATCCCGATGTTGGGTGAGCGTTGAGCACCGTGTGAAGCAGCCACCACGGGGTAACCTGCAGCCTGTGTGGGTGGCGTCCTGAGTGGGAGGAGGAGTCTTGCGCCGAACACGTTTCTCTACTTCTTGTGACCATTTCCTTGTAGACGAAGCTGGAGTGTAGGTCCTCCTCCCCGGACGGTGAATCTGTGGGGTGCAGAGCCCTTTCAGAGTGAATCCAGTCAGTGGCTATTTATTGGGCACCAACTTTGTGTTAGCACAGTGGAGGAAGTCGTGGGCAAAGCAGACAGTTCCTGTCCTCCTGGGCCTACATTCTGGTGGAGAACATCGCAGCTCATCAGGGAGTCCTTCCAACCAATTCCAGCTATCCATGCTGCAAGGGCATGGTCCTTGTAAAATAGCCAGACTGGACTGGGTTGGGTGGTCAGGAAGCCTCCCTTACAAAGGAGAGGACTGTGGAGTATTGAAGAAGGGAGAGCCATGCAGTTTGTGGGGGGGTGGGGGGGACAGCATGTACAGGAGCCTCTGGTGGGGGGAGGCCGTCGGTGGGGGGGGCAGCAGTACCAGGGATGAGATGAGCCTGGACAGAGGCTGGGATGTCAAACCGCATGGACCCCACAGGCCAAGCGGAGACACTCTGTGCTCTTGGCTTGTTTGTTGTCGACTTTCTACACCGTTTGTTTGCTATTTTCCCCTGAATTGTTTTAAAATTATTTTTCCAGACACTTATTTATTTACTTATTTATTTTTTAATTTTTGAGTAAACTTTTTGGGGTAATCGTAAAGTCACCCGCGGCAGTAAAGAGAGAGGTCTGTGGGCGCTGCGCCCGCTTTCCCCGGGGGGGCAACATCTTGCGGAACTGCAGCGCGGAGTCAAGACCCAGTGCCGGCGTTGATGGGGTCCTTGGCTCTCAGGCGTCTTCCCCCAGTTTCGCTTGTACTCTTTCCCCTATTTATCGTGAGAAGCTTCAAACATACGGAGAAGCTGAAAGAACAGTGCAGCGAAAACTGCTGCCCCTGTCCCCCAAAGGCATCGGTGGTGAGCACTGCACCATGTCTGCTTCCACCGCGTCTCTCTGTTTCACCAGCTGGGCAGCCACATCCCGTAAGTGTGTGAGAACCATGCGTCTCCCCTGGTGGTTCAGCAGGCCTCTCTCGGGAATGAAGATCTTCTCCAGTGGCCTCATTGCCTTTCCTGAACATAGCAGCCATGCCCTCATTGGTGCCATTGGTATTCACACTCTCTCAATTCTGTCCAGTCTTTCTTGTCTTTCGTTAGGGGCTTCGGCAAATCAGGATCCAGCCCACGTTCACTCATCGCATGTGGTTGTACCTCCTTCGTCTCTCTTTCTGCTAGAACAAGTGCCTCACCTTGGTTTTTTTTTTTTTTCTTTCTCCGTGCTGCTTTGGGATGCCTCTCAGTGTGTTTCTCCACCCCTCCATATGTCCTGCAGACTGGAAGGTTGGCCTAAAATTCAAGTTCATCCTTTTGGCAAGGGTGCTTCAGAGCTGGTGTTAAGTGCTCTTTGATGCCGTGCCCACTGGGAGGCAGGGATTGCCAAGCTGACCATTACTGACGAGAAGTTTGATTGCTTGGTTGACAGCGGGAGCAGCCCGATCTCCCCGTTGTGAAGCCATGTACCCCGTTACAATTAGCACGTAGTCTTTGGGTGATACTTGGGCACGCACAAAATGTCGGCAGATATCCAATCCCCTGACAGTTCCTCATCTGATGAGTTTAGCATCTGTTGAGGGTCCTTCTCTCAAACAGTTATTTCTTTGGCAACGCAGAATTTCTTACTTCTGGGAGTCACAACATTTTGGCTTTAATCTCAGAACATTGGGAACCCCCTGGGGATGTGGCTGAATGGGAGGTTGGGAAGTGTTGGTGCCTTGACCAGGTTTACAACTTGAAAAGGCCATTCTGGGTCAAGCGTGGGGATCGAGAGGGACAATAGGGGACATAGGTAGACGGGCTAGGATTCTCCTTGGCAGTCCAGGTGAGAGAGGATGACCGTTTATTCAGGTGGATGGGGGTAGGGATAGATAGAAGCAGGTGGATTTATGACAAGAAGATTCCGCCTACGCATTGGTGCCTTTTGTTAGAGCTGCCCACTTATCGTATGGGGCATCCGGTACCCCCATAACAATCAAACTGGAAAATGCCGCGGGAAGGAATTGGCGCTGAGAGCTGAAATTTTCACAAAAAAACCTTGTATCAGTCCTCTGTCTCCCCTTGTTGACACGGAGCTTCCAGCGTAATAGTCTGCTAAGCCTCATCGGCCATGGTGGGGACCATCGCCATGCCTAGTAAATTATGCAGACCGACAAGGACGCCTTTGCAGAACCTCATCCTCCACAATACGCAGAGTTTTGTCTGATCAGCAAAGTACCAACATTGAACAGCTGAGCCATACTAATGAAGTATGGGGCTGTGTTTCCTAGAAAAAAAAATCAGGGAGTTGGGAAAATATGCTCCTCTTCCAGAATAATAAAACCCAGACCCTGTATCTCAATTATCAGGCTTTGAGGAGTGATCAGCAAGAAAGCCAGCAATTTTATGCAAATAGAGATGTGGCTAAATTATGGCACCCAGCCGGCCAAATGTGCAACCTGGTCATTAAAATGTGAAAGTCTTGGCAAAGCGGGGAAACTTAAGTGGTGAGGTCTGCATGGCGGTCATTGACCGGGGGAGAGGTGCTGTGCGTTGTGTCTGGGTTGCCCGGAGCACCCCTGGTGGTCCGAGCTCGTGTGAGCAGGGTCTGGAGGACGTCGGGATGCCTCTTCTCTCTTGACTTTGGCTACGTCCCGTACCTCTCTTCGACTGGGGGCCCCTGTTGTAAAAAGGGGGAAGGGATCACAGTTGCTCCCTGAGGTCTCAGTCATGGTGGGGGGCCCACCGCAGGCACGACTTACCAGAGCCCGACATTGCCGTTAAGGTTGCCGTGAAAGTATTTAACTTTGCACATCAGCTTATTGATTCTGTCAAATGGAGCTTGTACCTATTGGCGAGAACCGCCTGTTTCGAACTTTGCTAAGAATCGCGTTCCTGGCCGTTTAACTTCCTTCCTTCCGTTCGTCGCCTGAGTCCTCACGGCCGTTGCACCTCCTTATGGTTCCGTAGATTAAATAAATGACACACAGCCACTCACTGGGCAATCTCTGACCACGGCCTCATTTTTCTAAGAGAAGGCTCTGTTGCTTTTCCCCTGCCCACCCCGGACCTTGAGGGAGCATGCACGCTCCTGGGGCCGTGTGCTTTTGAGGATAAATGCTAGTTTTGTTCCAGTCAGCTCGGAACAAGTGCCAAGCTGTCAGGCTCATGAAATTCTGCTACTTCTGACAGGCACAGGCCGGAGCCCCCAGGAAAAGGGGTGTCCCTTCCTGATGCCAGGAGCAGTCTTAGCGTGGAAGCAGGGTAGCAGGGCAGGGCATGCCCCGTGAAGAGCAAAGAATCGTGCCCAAGACAGCACAAGAATCGCTGAGTAGCATGTGGGGTCGTAGCTGCCAGATGAAAGTGACCACGCTACCGCGTAGATGCTCAGAGGGTCATGGCGAGCTGAACAGGTGCAGGTGGTCGGGAGTTCCCACCCGAGCCTTTTCCTTGTTAAGTTACATTAAAAACAAGGAATGGATGTTAATACCCCGTATTCCACCTGATGGGCCCTGTTCGTAATGAAAAATGGATTTAGAGTAAACAGAACAAATAGCTACAGCCCGCATGTGATGCTTGCAAAATATCTGTTTCCCTGCAAGCAGAAAGAATGCATATGGGTAACCTGAAAATCTACTCCTTATGACCATTAGATGTACCCGGGTGCTGTTTCTGAATACATCCCTGAAAACGTGATCGCAGACAGGAGGTGCTCAGGCAAACAGAAAAGTAGAAGTAAGGCACAGCTCCTGTGAAATACATCTTCATTACTTTTTAGATTGTTTTCGTTCAGCCAAAAAAAAAAAAAATGAAGTCATTTATACTGTAATTATTCAAGGGGGGATTGGTTTTCTCCTTTCTCTTGGTGGGCTGTTTCAGTGTTCTGTTTTTTATTTCAGGATTTCCTGATGGAAACATTCATCATGTTTAAGAACCTCATTGGGAAGAACGTCTACCCTTTCGACTGGGTGATAATGAACATGATGCAGAATAAGTAAGTACCGGGAGGAAAGCTGTCACCTTTTACAAGGTGCCTAATTCACATCTGGTGGGCACAGTGGTGTTGCCTGGATACCATGGGGGCTCTCCTACAAAGGACACATCCTCCCCATTCTGCGGTGCAGACAATTATTTGGAGAAACGGACCTGGAGATGGGGTGATTTCCTTGTGCCGATGCGGGGCTTTTTCCCCCTGGGGAAAGAGGGAGTTGAGCCCTAACCCCTCCTTAGCCTTCGTCAGAGGCGACCTTTGTCTATCTCTTGCCATCCATTTGCCGTCGTATTTTAATCACATGTGTTTATTAGCCCAAGTGTTTCTCACCCTGTCGAGGTTTTTGAAAGGTCTTTGCATTTTCTCATTTCAGCTTTAAAGAGTGAGCATTTTCTTCATACTTATTAAATATTAATCCTGTGCCCGGTTTATCATTTCGCTGTGAAGGCTGTTGGTTAACGTTCCAGCTCTTGTGTTCTCTACTTCCTGTAAGCACCAGCAATGATCATTGGGTTCTCAATCACATGTGATTTCTGGAAGAAATTCCCCCGACCTCCTTTTTTTTCCCCCCCTTATTTCTTATTGCATTTTTTATGGAGATAGTTATAGATTCATAGGCAGTGCGGTTGTAAAAAGAAATACAGAGAGATCTTGTGTATACTTTCCAAAGCCAGGTTCCCTCGATGATAACGTTTTCCAAGACTATCGCACGATTCTGCTCCCAGGGAGTCGGCATGGATAGGATTCACCAGTGTTACACCGATATTCCCATTGTACTTGTGTGTGTCCTCCGCTCCTGTTCTTGAATCCACCAGCACAAGGGGTCCCTCTTATTGCCCATCGATAACACATCCTTCTCGCCCCTCCCCCTCCCCCCTCCCTAAACCCGGGCAGCCACTCATATTTTCTCCACTTCTAAAATTTTGGCATTTCCAATGTGATACATAAATGGAATTCTACCGAATGTAACATTTCTAGGATGGACTTTTTTCACTCCGCTTAATTCCCTGGAGATTCACATAGGCTGTTGGGCATATCGATAGTTTCTTCCTTTTCTTTGTCTGGTGGCCTTGCAGGGTATGGATGGACCACAGATGGTTTAACCATTCATCTGACGAAGGACGTCTGGGTGCTTGCCAGTTTGGGGCTACTATGGATAAAGCTGCTATGCACATTCATGTACAGATTTGTGTGTGAACATAAGTTCATTTCTCGGGCGTAAATGCCCTGGGGTAGGTACGCTGGGTTGTATGGTAACTACATGTTTAATTTTATAGAAGCTGCCAGGCGATAGCTGTACCATTTTACGTTCTCACAAGCGATGTAAGAACGATCCAGTGTTTCTGCATCCTTGCCAGCATTTGCTGTCCTCGCTATTTTTCGTTTTAGCCCTTGTGATAGATGTGTTGTGTGTCTCATCGTGGTTTTGATTTGCCTTTTCCCTGATGCAACAAACAGTGGCTTGCCATGTCATTGAAAAAACCGTAGACCTGGGTCTCTTGCTGAACAGAACCACAGGCAGGCCCCTGCGCAGAGTGCGGGAGCTGGTGGGTGCGGACTCTGCTCTCCACCTTGTGACCCCACACGTGAACTTGACCTGCGTCTCTCCTACAGAGTGGCCGTGGCCTGGCACCCAGCCTAGGCATTCTACACCCGGGGCAGGGGAGGGGGCAGTGCCCCCTCAAAGGTCAGATGTGATTCATGCCCCAAAATTGTTTGATTCGGTGCCTCTGATCCCAGGGGTCCCACGGGGTAAACTGTCAAGGAAGGTGTGGCCACACTGTATTGATTTATGCTACTCTATGATGAGTGAGAGTCTGTTTTCAGTTTTAGCATGAAGATTGCATTGTTCCCTCTTCCCACCACTCCGCCATCTGTCTCCTGCTGCCAGCCCTGAAGTCTGGGAGCATTACCCCAGAGCCACATGCGGGTGAAAGCCATGTGGTCTTTGGTTCCAAGTGAGGGGCACTTGTTTAGGGTTTCCTTCTCTGGATATTCTGTCCAGCTTCTCCCGACATGTTCTATTATTTCTACAGTGAGAAGGTGGCTTGACCTGTGGCCTCTGGAATCACATGCTCCCTGTACATCAGTCTAGCCTTGTCCCTGTGTCCTTACTCACTAGGGCACCTCCACAGGGCCCAGCCTCATGACAGAGATGCAGGTGTGTGGTGGCATCTCAGACCCAAGCCTTTGCATCTCGCCATAGGAGGAGAGTCTTGTTTGGGGGGCAAGGAATATCTGTGAGGGAGAAGCCATAGGGTGCTGTGTCCTCATAGCAAGGGATGTGATGGACACTTTGGGGCATAAAGTCTTGTGTAGGTGATAAGAGAATTAAAGTCTGGGGGCGCCTGGGTGGCTCAGTCGATTAAGCGTCCAACTCTTGATCTCGGCTCAGGTCATGATCTCACGCTTCATGAGTTCAAGCCCCGCATCAGGCTCTTGAGCGGATGGCACGGAGCCTACTTGGGATTCTCTCTCTCTAACCCTTTCTCTCTCTCTCTCTTTCTCTCTCTCAAAATAAATAATAAATTAAAAAAAAAGAATTAAAGTCTAGAGCGGGAAGCCCATCCTTTTATCTTGTTCAGGGTGCACGTAGGCTGTAGCCCCAAAGGACATCTCGACAGGGGACACACTGAGTATAAAATCCCTATGGTCTGACTCATGTTGCACATCAAATGTTGTACACGATGGTCTAATCTAAAATCCTAGCACTGTGACACCAGGCCATCCAGCCGACAGCGTTTCCTCTGGCAGCGCTTTCCAAGGATGAGCAGCGTTTGTGTGTGTGTAAGTATACACGTGGTGTGTGTGTATGGGCACGCACGTGTGTATATGGACACGTTCACGGAGGAGTGTTGGTACCAAGTAAAATCTCCTTGATTTGCGGAGATTCTGGCTGTGAGAGGCTCAAATCCATCCAGGTCCGTCTCACACTGCCGCCTTCCCCAGGAGCACATTCCGAAGCCAACACGTACAGAGAGGCATAAGCCACAACGGAGGCGTTTCGGTCAAAGTTTGGGCAGCAATGATCGTAATCTTCATCCTGGAATCTTCCCACTGCCCCAAATGCTGCCCCCTCTGTTGAGTAAACAGTGTCAGTTTTTAGAAGCTGAATCAGTTGGGTTTTGGAAGGAAAGGTATTACTTCTGTGCCACCAACTCGCTAGAACTTAAAACTTTTATCTCAAGACATCTGCTTTAGTGACCCTGCAGTTTTCTTTAACTTTGGGTTTAAATGCCAGCTTCAGAATGAAGCGCTTATTTCATTTTCTTATTGAATGCAGTCCTTCTTTGTGATGTGTTCCGTGTTTGCCCCCTAAGACTCAAGATGAGTATTTAGCTGCTTTCTACGTGCCAGGCGCCGCTGTGGGGACATGCGGTACTCATGGCCGTAAAACCCACGGCAGCGCTCTGAGACGGCTGGGTTTTTATGCCCATTTTACAGATGCGGAAATCGAAGCATAAAGCTTGGGTAACTTGCCAAAAGACGCACAGCTGGGAATTGATGGGGCCAGTATTTAAATCCCGAGCACACCCTCTAAACCACCCTGCTACCCTGAGTATGTTTCCTGTCTTTCAAAGAGAGTGTTGTTTTTAACCCTGGTGTCCTTCGAGTGGGACTTTCCTGCAAGATTTCCTACGTATCTAAGTGAATGTTAAGCCTGGAAGTCAAAACATTCTTACTCAGCTTTTGTCGCCATGAAAAGTGTATGCTGTTAAGGAGGATATCATTTACTACTGGAGTCCTGTTGTAAACTTCTAGAAGAATAAAAGGTCATTAATAGTGCAGTAAGATCATTTCCTATAGAAGTTACGTAGATGCCACATAGCATTGTTTCTATGCCGTTATCTGCCTTTTTAAAAAATCTGTAACTTAATAGCTCGATACCTTCTGTGTTGCGAGACTTCCCTGCTCTTCCTCTGCTTGGCATGTATCAGAGGCTTCTTTGCCTCCACAGGATGAGCCGTGATGCCCAGAAGCTTTCAGGAGTCCGTATTAAAATATTAATGGTACAGCTGGACACGCGGTTTTACCATCCCCAGCTTAGAAATGGACAAACTCAACCCCTGCGGTCTCCTAAATATTTGTGTGCTTGTTCAGCTTTGCATCTGCAAAGGCACCATCTCAACACCTGGGGCTTCTTAAATGTAATTAAAGATGGTGCCCGTCAGTTCTGGTGCAACAACTCCAAAACCAAGGAAGTTAGAAGACACAATGAATGTCCCAAGGACAGGAGTTGCTCGGTCGCCGTGTTGTGGATAGCAACTGACTGGTGGTGGCCTGACGTTAGAGCTCCGCTGTAGGATCAGACAGTGCCAGATGGCAAGGTGACATTTAAGATAAGCACAGTTCAGATAGTAGAAATGTGCTTGCCTGTTATCCAGAAGTGCTTTAAAATCCTCCCGGAGGGAGGTAAAGGCTAAGTCTCCGTGTAAGATCTGAGGCTGTATTGGAAGCAGAGACCTTCACCTGAGTCTCGAAGTGCTGGTATCCATCCTTGAACTCACATTAGCCAGCTTTTTCAGAGTTAAGCTTCGCAGGGTGGGCAGCGTAGTCTAATGTTGAGGACTCACGTTGCGACTCTTGAAGAGTTCTCCTTGGTTGCTAGCGGAAACGTGACCACTTGGTTGAGCTTCCATGTCTTTCTTCTAGTCTTAGGACTTGGATTTGTCATAGAGGGTGTTTGTACACTAAAAATCCCTGACTCGAATTTTAAGGCGTAGGAGTGATCGAGTAGGCATTGAGTCTACTCGCTGGTTTCACCGAATCTCTTTTTCACCTTGAAGAAAGCATCTGTTATTAACCGCCATAATGTCACTTGAGAAAGACACTTCTACACTATACTGGGTGAGAAAAAGAGCAGTAGATTTTTAGAATTAGACTTTCTAACTCATATTGAGAGCAGAACATGGTACAAAACCCTTTCTACGTTTGTCAACCATTCAGTCTTGGCAACAGAGCTAAAAACAAATTCAACTCCCCTGGTTCGGATTCTCACTAGGCCTTGTTGTTTGTGTCCCTCTCTCAAGATGAAAAAGGAATAAAACCAACAGGTTTACTTCCTCAGAATACTCCTACCTTGCAACAGCGATTATCCATCGTTTTGAAACATTCCTGAAGATTAGCACAGTTTCTGTGTCTTGTGCTTCTCGCTCTAAGCTGGGGCCAAAAGGAGATTATATTTATGACTTGTGGTTTATATCCTACCCACTTTCAGACAGGACTTGGTCTGTTTTACAAGTAGCGATTCGTAGGCCCCGAATATAAAATAGAACATGTAAAACCACAGAGAAAACATGAAGCTCTCTAGAAGCCGAGCAACTTGAAGCTACCTGGAAGACAAAGCAAAGATAATGGTTTGCAAAATTCTCGCTGGATGATAAAAAAGTTCCTTGCCAATTTGTCAGCGGAGACTGATGATATATGTTACAGATCCTTAAATGACATATCAAACAAGAGAACATCACAGTTAAGGAATCGGTTGGGAAGTCAAAATTCTGCTCACAGAAAAGGGAAGAGATGGTCATTTCAATTTTGAAATGCTTAGGATATTGCCAGTTGGAATCTACTGGCTGTAACAGAGCCTGGTCATAATTGGACCTGTCTGAAAGACTAGCTTGTCAAACGAGTGGGTTTTGCTAACTTGCCAAATAGAGCATTGTCTAGTTGTCGACCGTTTAAACATTAAAGACCATCAGTCAGAAGTGATGGTCTGGTTTTACTATATCTGGAATCCATTTAATCTAATATTTGTCCTTAGCAACCCTGAAATTTAAAAAAAAATTTTTTTTTATTAACATTTATTGATTTTTTTGAGAGTCAGAGAGAGACAGAACACGAGCAGGGGAGGTGCAGAGAGAGGGAGACATAGAATCAGAAGCAGGCTCCAGGCTCCGAGCTGTCAGCACAGAGCCCGACGCGGGGCTCAGACTCACAAACCGTGAGATCGTGACCTGAGCCGAGGTCGGTCGCTTAACCGACTGAGCCACCCAGGCGCCCCGCAACCCTGAAATTGTATCTCATCTCAGAATTTGTGAGATCATTATTGCTACTTCCTTCATGCGTCAAAGCCCTAGTTTCAATCATGGCCATGTGGAGACTGTCCCAGAACAGTCCAGGCCGATGTTTTTACCATCTGTTTTTGACCACCTTTCTTTGGCCTACGGTGTTAGTGCATTTCTGTGTGGCCTCTTCTACGCCTTCTTCTCTCCTCCATGATTCAGGCGTCTTTTGACCGGGATTTGTTAGCCTCAATGCATGAATACAACGTAGTATGTTTCCACCACCCTGATTGTGCACATCACATATTCACACACGCATACTTGCGTGTGGCTCCTTCGTGGGGTAAATTTCCCATGCACATTTTTATAACGTAGCCATTTCTCTCCTTTTAAACGCAGCACATTTCCCCACTCATAAGTAGTATCCATCAGATGTATCAGAGTCCAAGATGGCAAGCTCATGGATGTTTCTGCCAAAATTAATCTGGCGTATAGTCAGGACAGGAAAGGGCCTTAAGCCTTAGAAAGGTATTCTACCTTTGAGATGCCAGGCTTCTTAAGGATAAATCATGATAATGCTCAGAAAGCAAATTTGCACGGTAGGCTGTTTGCAGGTACAGTGCCATTTCGTTTCATTGCTGTGGAAGAATTTTTGTCCTTGTCCACACTGTGCCCTGGGCTCAGAGCAGAGGAAACGTGCCACTTGCCTTAGGGTGAGAGAAAGCGAGGTGGGGGGTCCCCACTCACTGGGGATCTGCCTCAGGGGCCCTGACAACAGCGATAGCTGAAAACGGCCCAGTCTGGGAGGACTGTGTTTTCCTGCTCAATCTCCTGCTCAGGAAACACCTCTCCCGTGAAAGGACACGCAGCTGAAATCTTTGTGCAAGTTAAAAGCATGGATATAAAGCATTTGGGGCTCCGGAGACTCTTGGATTATTTCTCCTCAACATCTTTTTACTTCCTTTGAAGCCTGAGGTTTTAGTTGATGTTGTTACTTTTAATTTAATTTATTTTTTAAATTTACCAGTTTCCTACCGAGGCTTTGCATATCCAACGTCTTGAAGATTTTAAGCACACCTCAGAATCCTTTTTCCCTTTGAAACTGTATACAGTTTCAGGCCGTTGACAGAAACACTGTCACCACACAACTTGCTGAAGACCGCAGGAAAAAAAATAAATAAATAAGTATTGTTTTTCGGTGGAAGAAAGAGGAATTCGACGTCAGTATAATGAGAACATTCTGGAATGAAAATTTCCCCGGAGCTCAGCATGCCCACATTGCACCCAGCTCTCACACTTAATAATATCGGTCTTTGAACTTGTGTGCTTCTCCAAGGAAATTGGCCTCACCTGAGACGTCTTGCTGCTCAGACCCCAGTTTGTAGACGGTGAAGGCACAGGCCTGCCTCCTTGGTTGGGCCAGCCGGGGCTATCCCTGAGCACGGTTCTGGCTGGTCTCCTGGGGAAACACGGGAGATGTTTCTCTGGGGCTCGGCTGGCCACCGTGAAGCCCTGGGATTTCAAGACGGATGTTGATTCAGATCTAGTAAGGGCACCTTGGATCTCTGAGCAGGACTTAGACCCCCACCCATGCGGTACTTTGCCACCAGTTTGCAGTTCCATGTATCCTTTATGGCATTTTCATAAATTATTTTGGTACTTTCCACATAGTTATCCAACGGTATGCGTGCTTTTGCTCTGTGCTTAATAATTAAGCTTGGCCTGAAAACAAATAATTCCAGATTTTACCTCGTTCTGTATAACCAATTTATCACACATAACGCAGATCTTTTATACAGTTGGGTTTTATTCAAATTGCCTCTTTATTTAATTCAGAGATGAGAACTCAAGCTACTCTTCAAAGGCATGGCAGTGATGAAGAGCCCTTAGCCGGGACTCTTATTGAGGGAAGCTCGTTTCAGAGGAAAGTTTTGAAAGGGCAAAGTCTGCTGAAGAATTCTCAGAGACACTGCACACCTTGCTGTGAGCTCGTGGCTGGCGTTGATGAGTCCGTCTGCTGGCACTTAATCCTGGAGGAGGTACTTCACTTCACGAGAAATGATGCCAAGCACACTCTCTGTTTGATACATGAAATTTCTTGCAATGCGCATGACAAAATGGAGGAAATACGTTTTATTAAGGTCACCCTCCAGATCCCTTTGTCCTAAACGTTCACCTCCAGTGGTACCGGGACTTCGAAAAAATCATGTGCAGTGTAAGACCCTGTGCTGTTACGCTTTTATTTCAAGTCTAGGATGGGAGGGAGGCGGCAGCCGATGTGGATTGAATGCCTGGTGAGATGCCAACATGGTCTTTGGCACCTTTTCCGTGGTTCTCAGCCACGGGGGATTTGGCCCCGCCCAGGGGACATGGCAGTGTCCAGGCACATTTTTGTTGTCGCGGCTCGGGAAATGAAGGCTGCTGACATCTAGACTCCTGGGATACTGCTAAACGTCCTTCCATGTACAGGATAGCCCCCTTTAAAGAATCACTCAACTCAAAATGTTGAAAACCCCATTTTATAGGTGGAAAAAACTGAATCTCTGTGATGTCAAGTAATTAATAGTAATATATGTGATTGATTGCAGTGACCCTCTTCTCTTTATTTGCACATTTCTTCGCCACCTTTTCCTGTTGCATGACCCCAGCAAAGACAGCATCCCTTAGAATGAACCCTAGGGGCCATCCTCTGAGGACGCCAGGGCTGACCTTTCACGTATTCAGGTGGTGCCTGTGAATTGGAGGCATTTTTCTCCAAGATGCCCTGGCAGTGCTCCAGCTTTATGGCAAATCTCTGTGGGCGTGGTCCAGGCTCACATGGCCATGGGAGCAAGAAGGGTGTAGAGAGTCCAGCCCTACTGACATGAATTTAGATCCATCCCGCCCGTCCTAATGGCTGGCCTGTAGGACATGTGTAGAGACTATTAGCAAGTGTCTCTTCTGGGGGAGTTTGTGTATGTGTCTTTTATAAAACATTATACATAAGTATAATATTATAAATTATAAATAAATAGGATTCCACATATAAGTGAGATTACACCAGTGTTTGTCTTTTCTTTGTCTGACATATTTCACTTAGCATAATGCCCTCAAGGTCCACCCATGTTGTCACAAATGGTGAGATTTCATCCTTTTGTGGCTGAATGATTCTCCATTATCTCTATCTGCATCCCATGTTCTTCATCCATTTATCCATCTATGGACACATAGGTTGTTTCTGTGTTTTGGTCTTTGTAAATAATGGTGCAGTGAACGTGGGAGTGCAGATATCTTTTTAAGATAGTGTTTGAGTTTCCTTTGGAAATCTCCCTGGAAGGAGACTTGGTCCATTATGTGCTAGTTCAATTTTTTTTTTTTTTGGAAGAATCTCCATACTGTTTTCCACAGTGACTACACCAGTTTACATTCCCAATAGTCATACACAAGGGTTTCCTTTTCTCCACAAACTCACCAATATTTATCTCTTATAGTGTTGATAATTTCTATTTTAACAGGTGCGAGGTGATATTTTACTGTAGTTTGATTTGCACGTCCCTGATGATGAGTGATGTTGAGCATCTTTTCATAGGCTTGTTGACCATCTGTCTGTCTTCTTTGGGAAAATGTCTCTCTGGAAAAATGCCCATTTTTTAACCGGTTTTGTTTTTGCAATTGCGTTATGTGAGTTTTTTATATGTATTTTGGATATTAACCAGTTATTTTTGAATGTTTAGTCCTTACCTCACTTGCCTTCTCTGCTTGCAGGATAAGAACCTTATGTGTGTTGCAGATATGTTTTCCTATTCAGTTACTGCTATGTGTTTTCTTTCTCTCTCTCTCTCTCTCTCTCTCTCTCCCTTTTTTTTTTTTAAGTTTTTTTTTAAAAAATGTTTACTTATATTTGGGAGAGAGAGAGAGAGAGGGGGAGGGAGGGAGGGGGAGGGGCAGAGAGAGAGGGAGACACAGAATCCGAAGCAGGCTCCAGGCTCCGAGCTGTCAGCACAGAGCCCGACGCGGGGCTAGAACCCACAAACCGCGAGATTATGACCTGAGCTGAAGTCGGACGCTTGACTGAACCACCCAGGCATCCCTTTCTCTCTCTCTCAGTAGTGGTTTTCTTGGTTGACATTAAACATTTTCATTTTAAATATTTTTTCCTTTGGAAAAAATCTTCAATGACTCTTGCGGAAAGAAACTGAGTGGACTTCCTGCTGGCGAATTGGTTGTAACCAACATGGTGACTGTCCAGATACTAAGGGAGCCTGCTGCCTGGTATTGTAGATTCTGTCTGTATAGAAGCTCCATGAAATACAGTTCCTGAAATAAGATTATCTTGAAGACGGAACATGGAATCACACCATTAACTACCAAACTCCTGCTATTTTCTAGACATGGGATCAGAAATAAAATTGACTAATAATTTTATTATTATTCCACCACTTAAATTGTTTAAAAATCACATATGGAATATATTTTCAGATTTATTAAAAAATGATAATAATATTTTTCATCTTTTTATTAATTGTTTTTAATTTTAGAGAGAGAGCATGTGAGCAGGGTGAGAAGCAGAGAGTGAGAGAGAGAGAGAGAGAGAGAGAGAGAGAGAGAGAGAGAGAGAGAATCTTAAGCAGGCTCCACTCTTAGCACTGAGCCCAACACTGGGCTCGATCCCACAACCCTGGGATCATGACCTGAGCTGAAATCAAGAGTCGGACACTCAACCAACTGAGCCACCCAGGTGCCCCAAGATATGATAATAATATTTAGTATAATTTCTGCATAGAATCAAAATGTCAATAGGATTGTGGCATCTTCTCTACACTTTTGCTCATACAAGATGCTTTTATGTGTCCCTTGTTCTTTTCTCATGGAATTCTACACATTGGCGCTTGAATCTTTGATGCTGCTTGGGAGAAATCCCTCCTTGTCACTATGATGGCTGGTCAATGCCCAGTGACCCTGCCTGGCGCATAGCAGGTGCTCAACAAAGAGTAGCTGCCTAACTGAAAGAATGTCGATGGGAAATGTTTTTTCTTACAAAGTCAACCGATAAAAGTACATGACACATTTTTGTAGCAGTGCTTTTCCAGGAATACAATGCAGTTACCCATTTTATATTTGTGTCCACAAAGAAATCATTCCAGAAAGAAATAATCCCACCAAGAGATAATTTCAGTTGTGTTTTTCATGAAAATGAAAAATGGTACTTTTTATTATCTTAGGGATCTGTTAGCTAGTGAATTTCCTTAACTGAGAGTTGTTCTAAACTTATGGGCGAGGGTGATCCACGTTCGTACCTATGTGCGGGCGTCGCTAAACAGCAGGGAGATTGCTGTCTGCTGTTTCATGTTGACCTTTCCAATAAGACTTCACAGGAGGGTTTTTACTTAATACTGTACCTGTCAAATTCCCAGAGCTGCAAAGAAATTGAAGATACAAATTATATTGTAAAGTGAAATATTTTGTGTTAGTCTACAGTTTGGTTGATTTAGGAAGAAAATGAACACTGACAGCTTGGTCTTTTCAGTTCACTGGATTCTAATGGCTCAAAACAAAAGCCCTCGACGGAAAGCCTCTTCCCACGTTGCTGTATCAGAGATGGCCCGAGCTGTTCTCCGTGCTTAAGACCCGGTGCCCCTCAACTCCCATGTCATGGATACACGGGGCCTGGACGAGGGACAGACAGTGCTAAGTGTGAATATTTGTGAATATAAATATTAACCATCCCCAGCAGGGGAGAGTGCTTGAGCTGTCCGGCCGTTTGGGCAGCTCTTTAGCCCTTGACAGTTTTCTTAGCACGCAATCTATTTTTCATAGCAGGAAAGCTCTCTCCCCCAGTCTGTCTGATGCGTTGCCCTCGCCTCACTAACATGGGGCTGCTTGGGATTCAGAGGCCTGGGAGAGTAGGTTAGAGGGCGCCTCTCTATCTCTCCTTTTCTGTGATTCTTGACAGCCTGTCTTCTCTCCTGATGCATTGTGTTCAGGGGGGCAAAACCCTGAGGTTTCCGGCAAGAGCTAGAAAGTCCTAAATGGTCAGATTGAGTTCCTCTGCTGTGCTACAGCGGGATGGGATGTATGTTCTGAAAAGGTGGGGGAGTGTTTCATCAGGCTGTACTCCTTTGATGGAAGCTAAGCCATAAATACTTCCCAGTTAGGGTTTCTTCGGGGCATTTTCCTCATCTTGGTCCTGACTGCAGTGGTCGCATTTGACAGGTGGCAGTCAGGGCTCTCTCCCTGGGACCGCTCCCCCCCCCCCGCCCCCCCCCCCCCCGTCCCTTCCACGTGGCAGCTGGCCTCCTGGCTGCTTTCCCCGCCCTCCGGGGGATGAAGGGGTCAGAAATCTGATTTGATTCTTCAAACGGAATGTTATTGCTTGACTAAAGTAAAAGGCCATCTCATCCCCGTCTGATGCTGCAGTTTATTGTGCGGAAGGTATTTTTAATTCGCCACTCACCTGCGGATGATCTGGGCATTGAATGGAGGAGTCTAGCTGAATATTGGATCGATTTGTTTATTTTTGGTACTAAACCTAAGAATTAAGCTTGGTTTAAAGAGAATGGAGTGCTCCTCTTTTATGAGATACCCTGAGGGTAAACATGGTCTGCGTGTCATTTATGGGGGCCCGGCTCTTCTGAGCGGTATTTGTCAAACAGGTTTTCTCTCTTGGACCTTAAGGTCCCTCACATACAGTGCATCTCGAAGTGAGTTTCTCATGGCGAGGAAAATGGGAGAGAAGGGAAATGTCCCACTTGTTATTTCTATTCTACCTGTCGGATGGATTTGGGGTGGTTTTCAAGTTACAGGAAACCGTACGTAACAAGACAGCACCTAAAAAGTAACCTCAGAGTAATCGTGTAGTGAGATGGGGATCTTTGTGGGTAGAAGGGGCCAGAGGGAACCCCTGGGAACCCGGCACGTTGTAAAGCAGCCCATTCTCTCCCAAGCCTTGCCAAGCCCAGACAAATGAGGGACACTGTGAGTTCCAGCCTTCTTGGGGTCTGATCAGATAGGCGCAGTCTTTCTCCACAGGAGGCCCACTTTCCCCTGACTATAGTTTCTAAGGGAATTTCTTTTTTTTTTTTCTAATTTTTAAAAAAATGTTTATTTGTTTTTGAGAGAGAGAGAGCGCATGTGCCCAAATGGGGAGGGGTGAGAGAGGGAGACACAGAATCTGAGGCAGGCTCCAGGCTCCGAGCTGTCAGCACAGAGCCTGATGCAGGGCTCGAACCCACGAACTATGAGATCATGGCCTGAGCCGAAGTCAGACACTTAACGGACTGAGCCACCCAGGCACCCTGAGGGAACTTCTTAATGCCATCCTTGGCGGCGGGGCAGGAGTGGTTTTTGTTTTGTCTTACTTAATAGAAAATGTCCTCAATGGTGGGCCTGAAGAAGTGGTGTAGCCCTTCTTTGTATATTATTCATCATGGTCACCTGTCCAGAGTCAGGACGGAAAAGCGATCGCCTGATGAGCTTTCTAAGATTGCTAAGGTTGCGTCACAGGAAGGGCTCACTTTGTAGACGGAGAAGCACGCCCGCTTTACGGCGGGTCATACTTTGTTTTCAGCACACCCTTGGGAGTCGGGTGGCTGTGGGAGAGTGGTCCCCTCCCCCCCGCCATGGGCCACCTATGGGATGCTAACATTCTGGAAAGATTCATGTTAATGTATGCCAAGTGATGCTTGGCATCCACTGATGCTGGAGGGAATGACCTCCCCATGCCCATGACTATTATTACTGGACTGTTGTTGCATTAGGGGTCGAGCTTTGGGGGCCTGGAGAGCAGGTGGCTCATGAGGCTCTGGCCTCTTTCTCTCCGCTGTCCGTGGAGCTGCACTTGCAGGAGGGGCAGCTCGCCGGGCTATCCGCATAGAGCTTTGTGGTGCCGGTGACCCCCGTTAGTGGGTGGACATCAGTCCTGTGGTGACGTTTTGTGATTCAGTGCGTCCCGACCCCACCCTGCCTGGGTGGACTGGAATGACTTTATATTTTAAGTCCTGTGCACGTCCAGGGCTGCTGGCCTGAGAGGGTATCAGCCTCCAATTTGGCCCCGAGCCTGGGTCCTGGCACCGAGCGTGACCGGGGGATGGGGCCCAGCGCTGTGCCCCGTCTGAGGTTCCAGGAGATCGTTCTCTGTGGCCCCTGTGGTGCTTTTCACACTGTGGTCTTCCCAGGGTGAATGAAGCCCATGTTCTCTGACTGCTTCAACCTCTTTTTGCCTGTTGGAGGCCTTGAACCTGAGTTCTCTACCACCCCAGACAACGGCTACTCCAAGGAAGCCTGACCCCTGCCGACTGAGGCCCCCAAAGGAGAGCTTGCTTTCTGTGCTGCGAGCCGTGGGGTCCTCACTGGGTAGCACCTGTCTCCCTGCTCAGCCCGTGCAGCTCTGACAAGAAAATGCTCCTCGTAGCTGTTCCTATTTAATTAAAAAGAAAATTAATGTTTATTATTTTTGAGAGAGAGACACAGAGTACGAGCAGGGGAGGGGCACAGAGTGAAGGAGACACAGAATCCAAAACAGGCTCCACCTCTGAGCTGTCAGCACAGAGCCCGACACGGGGCTCGAACCCATGAACTGTGAGATGATGACCTGAGCCGAAGTCAGACACTTAACCCGCTGAGCCACCCAGGCGCCCTGCTGCTCCTGCTTAGTTTACAGAGCTTTGGGGGTGGGGGAGGGAGTCGGACCCTAAAACCTTTCCTGGACAGCGAGTGATCGGGTCCCCGGGGTGGGGGGGCGGGGCGTGGAAGTGCTCCTTTAGTGGAGGAGCTATGGTCTTCCACATCTGTGTGCCGAGGTCCCTGCACAACATGTCCTTTCTACAGGTGGCAGTGTCTGTGTCCAGGGTTGGGCCCAGTGAGGCCTCCAGAGCTGTGAACGCTTTGGAGTTCTGGGCATGGAAAAGAGGAAGAAGGATCTGGTAGCTTCACAATGGCCTCCGGTAGGCTCCATGCAAGACCAGCTCTGCAGGATGACGTGGCCGGACCCCCAGTGATGAAGTTCAAGGCAGATTTTGCAGCGGTTGCCTTGGGACTAGTCAAAAGTCTTGAGCTTAGACTTAAGGGGAATTATTTTTATTCGGTGGGATTTCTGATTTGTTCTGTGAGGGACGAGTCAGGATCACAGACTCCCAGAGCGAAGGTGTGCCTGAGGCTGGGAGGTGGGAGGTCTGGGAGTCCAGGAGAGAGCTTTTTACCCACGGTCGTGTGGCATCACTGTGACGAAGGGAAGGCAAAAAAAAAAACAAAACCAAAAACATGAGGTGCCACGTTGTCATGTAGCTTCCTTTTCTCGTTAATTTTTTTTTAATTCTGCTGCTCATAGAAAGAGAATATTTATCAACTTGTGATTGTGTCCGGATGCCATGGGAGGCTTATGGTGGTTTGGTGCACTGAGCCCTGCAGGTTAGCAGAGAACATCTTTAAGTCCTATCAGGAGGTTGTTACGTGCATTGGGCCGTCTCTTGTAGACAAACACATCCTGCTCTGCCTCATTGCTGAATTTCACTTTTCTTGGGCCTTTGTTTCTTTAAAGTAATTCCCTTTGGATTTCTAGGTTTCATCTTGAAAACCAATTTCTGCTTCAGGGTTGAGCTATCCAAGGACAGGTCTTTTTCTTACCCCCAGAGCTGCACGTAAACTTGTTATTGGATGGATGTGGGGATAAAGGGGGATCTAAAGGTGTGCCCAGCCTTCTGGAAATTCTCGAAAGGGAACAAATAAAGCATGAAAATAGCGTGAAGCTTCCGAGTTTGCCAGTTCCCAGACTCTTTGTTTTTTATTGTTTTTAAAGTTTATTTATTTATTTTGAGAGAGACAGGGACAGTGCGAGTTGGAGAGGAAGAGAGAGAATCCCAGCAGGCTCTGCGCTGGCAGTAGGGCTCGAACTCACAAAACTGTGAGATCATGACCTGAGCGAAAATCAGAGTCAGAAGCTCCACCGACTGAGCACCCCCCAGGCGCCCCCAGACTTTTTAATTGGCAACCTGTGTGCAGAAATTACACTTTCCGTAAACTGTTTGGGGTGACCTTAGTGTTCATTCCACAGACAGTGGCCATCGCTGGCTGTGTCCGCACCTGTGCTCCCTCTGTCCGGCTTGGCCAGTCTTCCTCCACGTCCTCCCTGTCATGTCCCTCTCATCACTCACGCTCATCCAGATGCTGAGATCTCTCTTTGTCAGACGTCAGCACTGAGATCTCTCTGGTCCAGACGTCCGTGCTGAGATCTCTCTGTTCCAGACGTCAGTGCTTTCATCCCTTCACTGGACTCTCGTGCAGTGTTCCTCCTCTGGGTCTTGAACACCTGAGACATTTGGTGCACATCACGTTCAAGTAAATGTTGTAACTCCTCAGCCACGCGGCGGCTGCTCGAGGAGGGAAACCAAGAGGCAGTGGGTGGCCACAAGGGCGCTGGAGGCATCAGCCCAAGGCTCAGGTTCTAGGTTCACAGAGTAGCCACATCGTGTCAGCCGATTCCATTAAATCCGGAGTCTCTGCTTCCTCGCTCCTGAGTGGAGGTAATAGGGGTTTATTTACAATGAGCATCTCAGAAGATGCTGTAAAGCAAATAACCGGCCTGCAGCCGACACACCGTAGCTTAAGGGAAATAGCGAAGAGTTTGATGTCTGTGAGAATGAAGACTTTTCCGCAAGTACCCTGGTCCTCATGGAAATAGAAGACGGAGAGATGTTGCAAATAAACAAAAGACGGAGCTCTTGTCTTAACTCCATCGGAACATCTTTAGCCCAGTGTGACGTCCTCAGGCGCAGGTGCAGGTGTAATTCCGTGCTGCTACGTAACGGGAGAGAATTTCACCGTGCTGTCTCGCCGTGGCGTGCTTTGTGAGATGTGCATGTGTTGTTGTTCACGCGTGGGAAAGGTGTGGCACAGAAAGTACATGGCAGAGCGGACCCAGCCCCCAGGGGCCCCAGGTGTCTGAATTATCAGAGTTCAGGGTATTTGGGAAAGGACAGACAAGAAACAAACTGACAAGCAAATTAATAAACCAGAGTCTAACCACGAGAAAAACTACAGACGGACCCAGATTGAGGGACCTTCTGCAAAGTGCCTGACTGGCTTCTCAAAACTTGTCAAGATCATCAAAGGTGGGGAAGAGTCCAAGAAGCTGTCACAGCCACAGGGGCCTGAGGGGACATGAAGACTACAAATGATGTGGTTTCTAGATGAGATCCTGGAACAGGAGAAGGACATTAGGAGGAAACTGGTGAGATCCGAGTAAGTCGTGAGGTTTAGTGAATAGCAATGAGGCAGTGCTAGTTGCTTGACGGAGACAAATGTACCACGGCAACCAAAGAGCCTGAGTGTGGAGTGGCTACCAGAACTCTCTACAACTTTTCTGTACATCTGCACCTACGATTTATGTGTATTTCAAATTAAAGAAGAAAAAAACCCAAAGGAGCAAATTGGGGTATATCCAGTGGTGATGAGGATCCCCCAGATTTGAAAGGCGGCTGTGACAGACTGGGGCGCCTGCCTGAGAACCGCTCCTCAGTGAGGGCTCCCGGGGGCAGCAGTGAGGCAGCATTCTAAATGATAGGCAGATGGGAGAATGTTCCAGACAGAGAGAGCAGGTGCCACAAAGCTCTCGGGTAGAAGGAGCAGGAAGAAGGCCGGTTTACCGTTACAGCAGGGATTTGTTTTGAAATGGAAAGTTGATGGACAGTTTAAAACCGAGAAGTGGCATCACTGACCCGTGTTTTCATGACACTGGTCTGCAGCGTAGGCAGAAACCGAATTGGAGCACGAGTTAGGAGCTCGTGGCATAACGTGGGCGGACAGACTGTGGCTGGGGCTCAGGTGGTCTTGGGGGAGAGAAGCCAGTGGAGGATTTGTGGTGTGTTTCGGGGGGAGGGGGGTCAGGTGGACTGCTCTAGAATATGCAGGGAGGGAAGGAAAATGAAGAATCTGGGTTTTTGGCTGGAGCCACAAGGGATTGGTGGGGTTTTTGAGGAGAGTCCAGTTTAGAGGGGTGGGGTCCTCATGGGCTCTGTCCTGACCTAGCTCCCTGTTTCTCAGCCTGATTTTCATTATCACCCTCCTAAGGAGAAGGATTAGATTAGATTTACATTTAATTAAGAGACATTAAGTGCTAACAAATAAGCTTTTGCAGGGGAGGGTGTGCTTTGGAAGGCTGCGGGCCGGTATAATATCTTCGTCTTCCCCGAGAGCCCATTTCCACCCTCTCGGGGTAGACGTTGGCCCCATGGAAAATGCGTGGCCCCGTGAATTACGAGGTGCCTGGGCGGCCGTGGGCAGTGGGAGGGCGGATCTAGGGAGCAAGTGGAGATTTCAGCCTGAGGTTCGGGAGAAAGGGAATGTGTGAAGGTACAGCGTGGGGCGTCCCTAGCATTCAGATGATGCCTCTGCGGCCACCTGGCGAGTGACTGTAGCTGGAGAAGAGAAGCAGACCAGGTGAAACCCCGGGTCTCACTCCCTTTTAGGAGCTTCACAGTTGAAGCTAAGCCAGCAAAGCAGTTGCAGAGAAAAGTTGCTGCTATCAGGAGAAGAGTCGGAGACGGGAAGATGGTGTTACAGAGAAGCCGTAGGTTCTTCCACACGGGGTCACCGCCAGTGTGGACCAGGGCAGTGCCCTTGGCGTGGTGAGGGGGAGACCGGCCCGTAGGGGCCCAGAGCAAGTGGGATGTTGAAGTGGGCGCCTCCTTCAGGATTTGGGGATGCCAGGGGTCACAGTGATGGCGTCTGGAGGGGGCTGTGGTATAGACGGGTCTATATGGTCGCTGTTGATTTGGGGCATGCTGGGAGAGAGGAGCGGTGAGCGGTGGCCCTGGAGGCCGGTGGGAGCCGTGAGGTCCATGTTGGAAAATGTGGAAGGGGAAGGGCTGGCCATCGATGGGACCAAGTACGGTCAATCCGTTGGGACAGGAGAGAAGGCGGAGTGGGCACAGTGGTCACCACGGGGCTAGATGTGGGGACTGGATGAGGAGAAAGACTATGTGTGGTTTCTTTCTATTTTCTCGCTGGAGTATGACACGAGGTCATTAGCAAGAAGGGGTTTAGGGAACAAAGATTAAAATATACCTGTGTCTGTGATGACCACGTGAATCTTTCATCTGCACCCTGTTCCCTGGCAGATCACACTCGTGGGTACAGAGTGAGCGTGAGGTCCCTGGATCTCAGGCTGCCCTCTTACATAAGCCTGGGAGAGGCCTCATAAGCGGATACGTCTAAAAAGATACATTGCTTTAAATAACTCAGGTGAAATCATCCTTCTGTGAACATTTCTAGATGGATCTTGTCTTTTAAGCTTCAGTGAACCCTATTAGCCATCAAAACCGTCCAGTCTCTCAAAATAGCCCTCTCGCAACGTTCCTCCCACACACCTGCGTCGCGGCTGCGTGGCCACTGGAGAGGCTGGGGTGGGGTGTTCGCTGTGCCAGTAGGGACCGGAGGCCACCGGCCTCCTGATGTCTGAAGTGTAGACTCTCTGAGGCCCTATGTGTCTCCTTCTGTTTAATTCAAATGAGGGCTTTCGTCTTTGGGAATGGGCAGCACGAAGCCTGTGTCTGCAGGTGCCTTGACCCGCTCACAGCCTTCCCTCCCCTTGGGCGGTGAGTTCTACACTTGATCTTAGCCAAAAGGCCGAGAAGCGATTGGGCGGTGAGTTCTGTGATGCTGAGGCATCTTCCGTGACCCCTTTCCTCTGCCGCAGCCTCAGCTTGGAGATTCCTGGAAGACTGTGGCTCTCTTCCTCTTCTCGCGTCCCATACTTCATGGCTTCCTCCCCTCACCATGTTCCTTAAGAACAACAAAGGCAGGACATTTCGGGTCCCAGGTGTGGTACGCTCCAGTCCTTCCATTTGTTAGCAGGTTTTGAATGCACAGCTCTCCACAGAGCTTCTTTATCAGGGCCAGGAAATCGTGACTGCAGCGAAAATTTTGAGAACCAAACACTTCTTCTATCGCCCCAGTTATTCTTTGGTCTTCATGAGGCTACTTCCTTTCCTACTTCACCATTGCAGAATGCACGGAGGGACTTTCGAGATCACATGGTAAGCGTTGCTGACTTCACCTTCCTGGTTCCTCAGAGACATAAGATGAATATCCCTGGTACCTGTGAGCAGCGGTCAGTATGTGTCGAGCTCAGAAAGCTAATAGCCTAGATGCACATTCCTACAGAAGGGTCTCCTCTCTTGGCCCAGCTGGAAACTTCATGCCGGCTGGGGCAGCCATGATGAAGGGATTCCTCTCTTCCCTGCCGCCATGTTGAGGGTTGGGAGCAAGCTCCATTGAATCATAATCAGTTTTTCCCTTTCAGAAAAGATGTCAATGTAGAAATATCTATTGAGCACCAGTGATCCCAATGGACTTTTAATTAACTTTTTTTTCTTTTTTCTTTTTTTTCTTTATTTATTTTGAGAGAGAGAGGAGTGCAGGCAGGGGAGGGGCAGAGAGAGAGGGAATCCCAAGCAGGCTGTACACTGTCAGCACAGAGCCCGACACGGGGCTCGAACTCACGAACCGTGAGATCATAACCTGAGCCACAACCAAGAGTCGGACGCTTGACCGAGTGAGCCACCTGGTGCCCCATGATTTTTTTTTCCTGTTTTCAGTACTGCAGAAGCGTTTCATTCAATTCAATCATAACATAATTGATTGTTAATTGAAACATTTGGTGAGGTCATGAATCACTGAAAACATAATACGTACATACCACCCACGCTTAACTTGCAAGCGGTAAGTGCACGTCCATTTCACGAGGAAGGTCGGGCACTCTGCTTCACTTTGGTGGCTTGAAGACGGGTCTCCTGGTGAACCTGTCACATCATCGTCCGGGCATATGACGCCTCTGGTGCCATGTTCTCCTCCCGCTTGCACAGCAGTTTGAACTCTTTTTGGATCGCTGGGGCCCTTCTGGGGGGTCTCATGCCCACCTGAGCCCACAGCAACTGAGTTGTCACCACCTGTCTTCAAAGTGATTCATCTTTGTTGTCTTTTCAAAGCTTCCAACTTCATTTTCACATGAAAGTCAACTTCCCTTTCATGGTCGTAGGCTGTCAAGTTATGTAATATTTTCAAGTAAATCAGGAGGTTATGCGAACAGGTTTAATGAGTATAAACCAGGTTGAGAACACATACAACTGTGTGTACAGGCGTGTCTGTGTGCTTCGTGCTCAGTGGTACCATCGCTCAGGGAACTATTGAATGGAACCCGTGGCCCATGGTGTCATTGTTGGACAGATTAAAACAAAACAAAATAAAACAAAAACCTCTGTTAACGTAAAAACTAGATCCTCCTTGGTTAGTGTTGGGTGTAAGGGATTTTGTTTACGGGCGTCTCTCAAATCCATGCACATTAGAAGAAAGCGACCTACTCTAGATTGTGTTGGACGTTTCCAAGCAGAGACATCGACATACATTAGCCCTAAGTCTATACTGGCCGTGATAAAACCGGTGGTGTTTACTGTTGATAACCAGCTATTTGCTGACCTCTCAGAGGTGGCACGTTGGGGAGCTCTCAGATCCTCCAAAAGTGAGACCGAGTTTTATTAAAATCCGAGAAGAGAAATAGAGTAAGCAGAACCAGAATTCAGGGGACCAGAAGGCTTTGTTTTCGTTTTTCTCCTGTCTCTGATCCAGTCCTGGGAGGGTTAGGGAAGGCTGAGGGAGTTGCAGCAAACTAAGTTCGGAAAGTTATAAAAGAAGGTGGATGCCACTTTAGGTTTATGTTCTCTTCTAGCCTGAGCATTGAACCTAATCATGTAGTAAAGCACCGGCTGTCACACAGTGATTGACATGAGCACACGGTGCCTGATGACAGGGTAACTGATGTCACATGGTACCCGATCACAGGGTAACCGGTGGGGTCACATGGTACATGGCCAGATCACATGGTTAACACCAGCCAGGCTGTAAGTGGTGGCAGGGGAGAGGGTGGGCAGGGGGAGATGAAGAGAGGAGAGAAATTCAAAATGCTATCACCCATGTTAACAAACTAACAAGATGCTCTTAGCACTTTTTTTTTTTACCAAAATAGGAAGTTTCCCTCTGACAAACAGAATGTTTGCTGCTTGTAAGATGACGGGGACAGAAATAAGTACCTAAAGAAGAAATAAGTATCTAAGCAGACTCCTGAGGTATGAACTGATAGAAACTCCAGCATGGGACCCGCCACCTGGTGTAGCTGCTATGCCCCCAGGACACACGCTCAGTGCCCCGAACATCGGGGTTCCCAGGAAGTATTTGATGAATTGACGAATCTGTTGTTCCTACTTCATATCTAATTAATAATTTCCCAATGCAGTGTCTCCTACAAAGGGATATAAATCTGTGCGCCTGGCCTTTTCACAATAAAGTAGCATTCATGATGCTTTGACACCCCTTTGAAAGCCCCAGATAGTTTCTTAGAATTTCCGGTGTGCTTCGCAGGAATTGCTATCAAGGATGATGAAAATCATCATATTTAATCTTCATCAAGCTGTTAGTCTGGGCTGCATACTGTACTTGTATCATTTTATTTCCTCCTCTCGGTAGCCAGGAAAGGCTGGTCATATGATCCTTATTTTTGAAGGTGAAGTTGATACTGATTTAGCGGCTAACCAGTCGGCCAGGACCAAATTCACACTCTGTTTGCCTGATGCCAGAGCTTGTGTTCTAATTTTTGAATTTTGTTACTTTTTCACCTCCTTCTTACCTTCTTCCCCCTCGTGGGGATGAGTGGGGTGTAACGGCATGCGATTATCCAGTAAGGTAACTGCTTGGACGAACGTTATCCCCCATTGTTTTGATGTAGAACGTCCCGCACCAATGTTAACCCTCCCCCGGCTAAGCCCACGTTTGGGGCCCTAATGAAAATAATCATGACACTTGTTAGATTGGTAAGGCAGACCTTATTCAGGACCTCCCTGCTGGGTGTTTGGAACACTGTGGTTGAGTTTCATAGTGGAAGAGAGAGATGGGGCTCAGCTCTAAATGCGGCCCGGGCAAGTGTCAATTTACAGCCAAGGAACAGGTGGGGTTGGAAAATCACCGAAGCAACATCATGCTAAGGGGAGATCATGGCAAAACCAACCTAACAGTACTCCTGCGGAAGGCAGGCCAGGCTCATCGGACATCACCTGGGGGCTGGCGGGGGTGAGGAGCCCCATCGGATCTCGAGGGTGGGGGATTCTGGCTAAACTGACTTAGGGCTGTTCTTGCTAGAGGTCAATGTGGACATGAGCAGGGAAACCCAAGTCTCAGGGGCTAGTGAGGGGAGAGTTCAGGAGAGCCCGAGTTTGACCAAGGAAAGGATCTTTGTCAGGAGACAGAAACATGGCAGGAATTCACATAAACATGTTCAAGTTCCCTGCAGAGTCTGCTCTCACCCTTGTGCAATGTGCCTTGGAAAAACAGGACAGGTAGACGGCCCCACTGCCCTGGCGGAGTTTCCCCGAGAGACTGCCTCAGTTTACCTGCATACACTTGTGAGCTCGGGAAGCCTGGGAGACGTGGCAGTCTATAAAGGACGGTCACAGGCAAAGGAAGGATTTATGTTACTCCACCGTCTCTCATTCATCACAGCATGGGCTTTTCCTACATACTGTCTCCGCATAACTGAATGGTAGAAAAGTGACCTTCCGTTTGGGTCAGGAGTCCTGTTTTGAAATTGCACTCATTTGTTCAGGAATTTTTGTGGCTTTCAAAATGTAGTTCACATATTAGGTTTTTTTTATTTATTTATTTTTTTTGAAGAAAGGGAGAAACCTTTGTTCTTTGAGTAAAATGCCCCGGTAGTGAACATCTCTCTCTCTCTCTCTCTCTCTCTCTCTCTCTCTCTCTCTCTCTCTTTAAACTTAGACAAAAATACCCCACATTTCACTCAGCATGTCCTCACCCTTCTCATCACCTTTGCATTCAGACAGCTTTCAGGCACTTGGAAAATTAAAGGCCCAAATGATGGGGATCCACTCAGCCTTGACAACTGCTGGGGACCAGGTTGGTCGTTTGTTCACCCTTCCTGCAAACGCTTAGCCTCTCGCGGAGCTCTCCGACATCAGAGCGTTCAAGGGCGTAGATCAGTGACTAGAGAGACACATGAGGTGCAGGAAAGCTAGGGGCTTAGAGCAGAAATGCAGAATGCCAGGCTTCTCCGACATCAGCTGGGAGATGCCCTGGGTCGGTTAGAACTGAAGATGTCTTTCTGAGGCTTTTTTTTTTTTTTTTTTCTCCAAGCTGGGGGGAAAAAAAAAATCAAGACTATTTTCAGCCTTTCCATTTGCAAAATGGTGCCGAGGACACAGAGATCGGTTCGGTGTCATGGTCCTCATTTTATTCCTTGAGTTAGCGAATCGCTGACACTATTTAGTTTAGTGAGTTACTCTGTTGGAATTTACAGTACAGCCTTATTTAATATATTTCCATGTAGTGAATATTTGTTTTAAATAACTGCCCTGGCTTCCTTGTTTGGTTTGTGCTGGAGACTTCGTCTCTGTGTTTCCAACGTGGCTGGAAATGGAAACCCAGGGGCTTTGCCACACTGATACAGTTTTATTTTTAAATTGAAAAGTGGATTTGTTTAATGTCCTTCAAGAAGCAGATTCATAAAGCCGCGGCATTCCTAAAAGGCATTGCCAAAGTCATAATTGGTAGAAAGTTAGCAAGAGAGAGGGATTAGCTCGTTGAGCCATGGCACGGCAAATTGTAATGGGTCTCAAGTAGTTTTGTGGCTTGTTGACAGAATGATACAGGGTTTAGTGTGTGTGAGCACCCAGGCATTGATATAAAGACTGCCTTTGCTGGGAGAATTTGTAATAGGACAGTTTCTGACCCTCCCGGAGGAACATAAAAGGACATATCATTTCAGAAAGGATCAGGAGGAAAGTCTTACCCCGGTCGCATCCCGTACTCCCACATTCTCACCACAAGAGTTGGGTACCTATTTTAAAGGGAGAGTAAGATTGAGTTGGAAGAAGGGAGGGAGGGTTCCCTGTGACTTGAGGGCACAGAGTGTGCACATGTAGAGGGCTAGGCCATGGCCTTTTGTTGGGACATCACTGGGTAACCCGGGATGGCTGGGCAGAGAGGGCCACGGGATTTAGCAGGATAGAGCCATGGCGAGGAGCTCTCAGGCCAGATCCCAGGATTCCAGAATGACAACCTTTTGCCGTACTGTTTCCATAGGAACCGTTAAGGGGTTTCCCACTAGGGAGGGCAGGTGTGCTCATACCCTGTGGCTACTGTAACAAGTTACCACAAACAAAATGGCTCACAACACCCAGTCATTATCTTACGGTTCTGGAGGTCAGGAGTCCAAAATGGTCCCATGCGCTAAAATCACTTGTTGGTCGGGCTTCAGTCTTTACTGGAGACTCTAGGGGAGAATCCATTTTTTTTGCCTTTTCCGGTTTCGGGGGCCTGACCTCATTTCTTGGTGCATGGTCCCCTTACATCTTTAAAGACGGCAGGGACGAACTGAATCTTCCTCACGCCTGTACCGTGCGACATGGACCCCTCTACCTCCCTGTCCCATTTACAAAGACTACTGGGATTACTCTGGGCCCACCTGGATAATCCAGGCTAAGCTCCCATCACAAGGTCAGCTGACTAGCAGCCTCAATACCACCTGCAACCTTCTAGTCCTTTTGCATGTAACATAAGCCACGTTCACAGCCTCTGTGGAGTGCGACAGACGTCTCGGGGCGGGAGCTGTTATTTTGCCTACGGAAACAGGCATGGTTTGTCTTGTTTGTTCCAGTATGTGAATTCGAGGATAGGGCTTGACACCTACTAGGTGCTCAGAATTATCCCGGAATGCGTAGTTGGTTTATCACAAATTTTCCTTTCCTCTTTTCTCCTTCTCACCAGCGAATGCCCTTAGGGAGATATGTATGTGTGTTTTTTACTGTAGAAAGTTCTGGTACAGGTGCATGGGGGCACTGAGCAAATTTTGTCCTTTTGTACAAATTATGGACAATTGGATCCTCAGTAGGGGTGGTCCCCCCCTCTAGGTCTCCCACTCAGGGAAAGGTGAGCTGTCACCTTGGGCTCATCTGAGTCAGACTTTTTTTTTTTTTTTTTAAGTTTTATATATTTATTTTGAGAGACAGAGAGAGAGAGTGTGAGTGAGGGAGGGGCAGAGAGAGAGAGAATCCCAAGCATACTCCACACTCTCAGCACAGAGCCTGACTCAGGGCTCGATCCCATTAACCATGAGATCATGACCTGAGCCGAAATCAAGAGTTGGACGCCTAACAGACTGAGCCACCCAGGTGCCCCTGAGTCAGACTTTCTAATTAGCTAAACTTTAATCAACTGTAGACTTTTCCACCCCTATTACATCTTATCAAACCATCACATGGGCAAAAAAAAAAAAAAAAAAACCGAAAAGGAAAAGAAAATCGGGAAAGACTCAGTTGCTTTGGCTGTTATAAGACTTCCATCCGGCAGAGACAGTACTCAGGGTTGGTTATAGTATGTGAAATTTTATGTATGTAAGTGTAATTAATGTCTTGGTGGCTTTTAATCTTTCTCTTTTCTTTCTTTCTTTTTTTTTTTTTTATGGGGGAGGGCATTACATGTTTGAGAAAAACCAAGGGGAAGAAGCAGTCATGACCTCTTCCGAAGGGGGCAATCATCAGTTATTGCTTACACAGCGTTGTTGTTCCAAAGGAATTTGCGCTCATACTCTCTCTTTTTTTAAATGTTTGTTTATTTTTGAGACACAGAGACAGACAGATTGTGAGTGGGGGAGGGGCAGAGAGGGAGACGGAATCTGAAGCAGGCTCCAGGCTCTGAGCTGTCAGCACAGGGCCCGACGTGGGGCTCGAACTCACAAACTGCGAGATCATGACCTGAGCAGAAGTCGGACACTTAACTGACTGAGCCCCCCTGGGTGCCCCTGAGCTGGTTCCCTTTAAGTGACTTCTTTCATCAATGTTATCGAGGTATAGTTTGCATTCAGGACAGCTCACCCATTTTAAGTGTGTAGACTGTTTTCATATCCTACTTGATTCTGAGATCCTGTTGGGAGAACGAGCTTGAACTGTTGCTACCCTCTTGCATGACTTTTTGGAAAGTTTTGAAATTTATGATTATAATCCCGAGGAGCATCTTTATTAAGCATGATTCTGATTCCTTCGATGAGCAACATCACCTATGCCCGAAAATATAGCTGTTATTTCATCTTTCCGTGACATCTTTGTTCTTCAGGACTTCAGGCATATGGGGTCAGGGAATCTTCCGGAAGGTTCAAAGTTTCTGGGTCTTTGTGTTAATCACGGAGGACCTCAGCGCCTTTTTTCCCTCTGCTTCACTGTTTCCTCTCTGTGGAAGAGAAGCCAAGTACACAGGCTGAGGTGACTCGCACGGACCTCTGCGGCCCTCCGTGGAGCTGATGGTCTCTGTGCACCAGAGAGGCAGGCAGCTCCCTCCGAGAGAGCGGGCGGGAGAGGGCAGCTGACACCTTTGTGCTGTGCAGGTGATCTGCGAGGAACCAGCTTCTGGCTGAGCTGTGCTCAGAAACTTCGAGGCTTGAGCCACCAGATGGGGATCTGCCCAGGAACGAAAGGCGGTCAGAATCCTTTTGCAAGGATTAATTTACAAAAGGCCAGTGTAAGCCCACAAGGCTGTCACCTGGGAAAGCCACGGTCCACCTCCACCTTTCCATTACGTACCACACTTTCCCACCTACTTTGTTCTCCTCTCTCCTCTTGGCCGTTTCTTTCCGTGATTCTTCGGCAGCAGTAACTGTCCTGTTGACTCCACATTCCCTTTGCCTCAGCTGATTCCAGAGTTACGCTGAGTCCCGAGAGCGAGCTCTGTTTTGGTGATATCCAGGCGGGATTTCTAAGTGGCAGAGTTTTAATTTTTAATTATTTATTTAAAACTTTTTTATTTATTTTTGAGAGAGGGAAAGAAATAGATTGCGAGCAGGGGAGGGGCAGAGAGAGAGGGAGACACAGAATCGGAAGCAGGCTCCAGGCTCCGAGCGGTCAGCACGGCCCCGCATGGGGCTTGAACCCGTGAACTTGGAGACCATGCATGACCTGAGTCGAAGTCGGATGCTTAACCCACTGAGCCACCCAGGGGCCCCAGTTGCAGACTTTTTAAAAAGAAAAACAAGAAGAAAAGGCAGTCTCTGCAGAGCAATGCTGTGGACCTGGCAAATGGCGGGGGGCTGGGGGGTGGGTGGAAAGTGCAACTCATGGGTTGTCGAGTACTCCGTTTTCTTTCCGGCTACCGCGTAGGAACAGACGAGTGCGCCGGATTCTCCGAACAAGGGCAACGTGTCCTGAGAGCCCAAACTGTGGCAGAGGAGCAGAGCCTTCCGGGGTCCTGCTGGCAGAGGACGGGGAAGCGTGGCTGGGTCTGTGTGGGGCCACGGTGCCCTCCGCTTGGCTGCAGAAAGAGGCCTTGAGAGCCACTTGCCAGGTTCGGCTCCCGGAGCGTGGCGCCGAGGTTTTGCTCGGCTGCACCGAATCATGACTCATCGGCTTGCCTCCTCCAGCTGTGCTCTCACGCCCACGCTCGTGGACGAAACTGCTGGGTTCCTTGTCTGCCACCGGGAGTCAGGGTTGTGAAGGAGCAGGTCGGGCGAGGGAGAGTATACCTCATAGCCAGGCGAGCCGGTGAGATCTGGGCAGAGCCCGGTTTTGCAGCCTTGACCTGATTTCTCGCCAAGGAGTTCGCAGAAGGCTCCAGAAGGCGTGCTGCCTCACAGGGCAGAGAGCACGGCGTGGTGTTTGTTATCAAATCGTCACATTCATTGGTTATGGAAGGAGTGAGACCATCCTGTTCCCCAGCCGCAGAGGAGTAAGAGCGGTACGAACACTCCTACCCCACTACAGCTCTGCCCGGCTTGGATCCCCGCACATCTTTATACGTGTTTGTTTTACTTTCTTATGATCGGAGTGTAAATATCATCTGTGCACTGCAGCTTCTGACGCACCGGTCTCTGCGAAGCATTTTTCCATGTTGCTACAGACTCGTCATCCCCAACCTGCCTCCTGGCTGCTTGCAAATCTGTCCGGTGCTTTCCCAGCACATCCCCTCATTTTTTATACTCTGAGGGTGCTCTCAAGTTGTATCTGTTACAGATAACATTGTGCTGAGTGTCCTCATGCATATGGTTTCTGTATTTTGGATTATTTCCTAGGATGCATTCCCAGAAATGGGATTACTGGGGCCTGATACATATTGTCAAATTGCTTTCCAAGAGGATTTTATTGCACCCTTGCCAGGATTCAGTAGTAGCTTCAAAATGAAAGTTTTGTTGATTTAACAGGTAAAATGTTGCTTAATTTTGTTTGTATTTTGTCTTTCCCTTTTTTTTTTTTTTTTTTGCAGGATAATATAGTTTCTATGCATTTTCTTTCGGTTAGTTTCTGCTCTATAAACTATTCACGTCTTTTCCCTATTTATGTATTGGTTTTAATGTTTTTTTCTTAAGAATTTTATTAGCGTTTTTAGACCGTGCTCATATGAACCCATCTAACACTTCTACAAATATTTGTCCTGTGTTGTTGTTTGCCATCTTATGTGATTATATGTATGTCTAATGCTAAAATGTTTGTTACTTTACATACAAATTTTAACTTATCACATCTCCCCATCTGTTTCTTTATCACGTCTCTATTTTGGCACCCTTTATCCACAAATTTGATGTTCAGTTATAGGGTTTATATTTATTTTATTGTTTTACATTTAAATTTTCAGTTTAATCTAGAATTTGACTCTGCGCTAAACGTATCCGAGTCGATTGTTAAATTGCAAATAGTTATTACAATACCACTTACGAAAAATCTTCTACAGTTTAAAAATGATCTTTCAATTAAGGTATTTTTTTTTTTTTGGTAGTGTTATTGGTCATTTCTGGGCAATCGGGGTTACTTCAGTGATATAATCTTTTATTCTTGGGTCAGGACCACATTGTTTTGGTTACTACCGTTACGGTATATTTTAATATTAATATTTGGCGGCTCTGGGCTATCTTATTATTCCTTTTCTTTTCTTCTTTATTATTCTAAACTATTGTTGTCCCCAATGAGACTTAAAATCCTATTGTCTAAAAAAAAATCAAATCAAATCATATTGTCTAATCTATCAAAAATAACCGTTTTCAAGTTGTGATTGGATTTTTATTAGATCTGAGTGTGAAACAGGCACATTTCATAAGGCACCGAATTTCGTGCTCGGTGTATTTTGTTTATTTCATGAGGGAAATCCATTTTAATTATGGAAAATATTGGAAGATATAAAGCAAATGGCTCATCACTCACAAATGACTTTGCTGACCGTTTTATGTAGAACTTTCTGGTTTATTTGTAGGTTTCCTCTTTAGCTACCAGCTTTGGCGGTGGGGGTTCCCCACCCTGCTTCCCCTTCAGTGTGGAGGTCAGACAGGGACTCCAGGTGAGGACCCCGCATGCCATCTGTTCCATATGCAGGGGGTCTGCGGGGCTGGGGAGTGAGGAGTGCAGGCACGCTCACTGGGAGAAGGTAAGGTCAGACCACAACTTCAGGCTGTCTTTGGGGCATTGGGGGTCTTAATAAAGTGCAGCTGGGGCTGGGGGGAGGGTGCGGGGCACTTGAGGATGCTCCTCAAAACACCCTTACCACCACAGTGCTTGACAGTCCTTGAAGACAGTGGCTTTGTAGCAAGGGGTTACCTGAAAATCCTCCCTGTGGCTACCGTGGGGCTGTCTGAGCAGATTATTCGATGAGATAATTTGATAGAATTGGGCTCCAGGGAGCCCAGGGGTGGCGCCTCACTCTCAGAGCACCTGTCGAATGCCGGAGCAGGTGTCGTACTCTGGTTGCTGTGTGGGGTCCTCCCTGTCCCTTTTTCTGTGGGCTTCTGCATCAACTCCGCCCCCAGGGTGCCTCCCTGGACCCTTTCCCTGCCCTCCCTTCACATAACTCAGTATCACCCTGCACCTTGCTCCCTTTCCATGGTAATTAAGTGATCCTTTCATGTCCCTCTTACTTTCCATCTGGGACTTTTTTTTTTTTTTTTTCCTTTCCTGCTGAAAGAACACTTGAATCTGCTGGTTTTGAATTCTTTAATTATTTGCCTAAACACGTCTTCAGTTTGGCTTCATTTTTGACCAATGTTTTAGGTAAAGAATTTGGGGCTGTTACTTTTTTTCGGTAACTTGAAGATAATTCTACTCTCTTTGGCTTTCATTGTTTCTGTGGAGTCTTCATGCTGTTCTGAAGGTGATGTGTCATTTCTTCCAGTGGGTTTTTAATCCTAATGTGTTTTTTTAATTAATTTATTTATTTGTTTTAAACTCTTTATTATGGAAACTTTTGGATGTATGCAAAAGTAGAATAGTGTGGTAACTCCCTGTTACAGCCATCATTCAACTGTAACATCATAAACCGTGGCTAAATTTCTTGTATTAAATACCCGAGTCCTCCTAGATCGTGGCTTGGCTTTCTGATATGACAAAAAGTCCCTGGCTGATTGGATCTACATTTCCTGCCCCATACCTGGAATTGACCAATGAACTGTAGGTGCTTTTAGTGGGAATTGGTATTTAGAGATCATAAGCTGGGCAATCAGGGTGCTCATTTGCAACTGAGTTTGTCATTCTTGCCAAGCCTTTTAGTAGGTAGGACTGGAAAATACATTTTCAATAGAAAACGCAACCACCGAACTCATACAGTTATTTCCAATTCCAATTTAGGATTTTGAAGTTTTAACTTATCTTTTTTGAGTTTTTATTTGTAAAGTTCTTTTTCTTCCCCTGAAAATCTTGGTTGCTAATTACACTAGCATAATTACTTTTTCCTTTGTCCGTATCTGTAGATGTGTGGTTATATATGTATATATGTGTATGCGAATAATATATACTAATTTATAATACATAGTACACAATATAGAATGTATAGCATATCGCATTTATTTATCACATGTACACATATATGTGAAATATTTTCAGAATAGCAATACGAATATTATTACTAACAATGTGACTACAAAGTACTTTACGTTTTCTTTACAACGTATCCCACAAGAAATAGTCAAATTATTTTGTTTTGCACACACTTGAAGAGGTAGCTGAAGTGTGGCTAACTTCATCTATTTGATATTTAGGATAATTTCATTTTATTCTTGATTTTTGTTAATTTGCCTTTAAAAATTTTTTTTTAATGTTTTTATTTTTGAGAGAGACAGAGACAGAGTGCGAGCAGGGGAGGGGCAGAGAGCGAGGGAGACACAGAACCCGAAGCAGGCTCCAGGCTCCGAGCTGTCAGCACAGAGCCCGACGCGGGGCTCAAACTCATGAGCTGGGAGATCATGACCTGAGCCAAAGTCAGATGCTTAACTGACTGAGCCAATCAGGCGCCCTTATTAATTGCCCTTTTGTTTTCTTTTATAATTATGTGTTTCAAACATGTGTAGGTTACTTTCACTTCTGCCCCGCCTTTTCTCTATAGGAAAACATCTGATTTGTTTGTTGTTTACACATTGTGACTTAATTTTTCATATAAATAAATACACAGATATTTATATGCCTCTCCCATGCCTGTTCTTAATTAAATTGGTGGCATGTTATATAAACTTTTTCAAACTTGCTCTTTCCATCTGGCTTTACATTCTGGAGAGGAGTCGGGAGCAGTACATAGAAATATTTCTCGTCCCTTTTTACCACTGCATTATATTCAGTTGCGTGGATATATGTAGTTAATGGATATTTAATTATTGTTCGTCTTCTGCTCTAGCAGATGGTGCTTCAGGGAGTGTCCTTGTGCACACATCTTTCGTAGCTTTGCCCGTATATCTTCATCAAAGATTCTTGGCAGTGGGTTGGCTAGATGCAAGACAAGTGCCCATGCAACGTTGGTCAGTAACACCCAGCTCCATGCCACTGGATCATTCCGTTGTGCATTCCCACCAGAAATAAAGGACCATGCCTATTTCCCTAGTCTTTCCAACATATTATGTTACCAAACTTTTATATTTTGCCAATTAATTGAGAAATGGCATCTCAGTGTCATTTTATATGTCTAGGGGTGCGGGGTGGTTTTGTTTGCTCATTTTCTACAGTGCTTTGAATTCATAATGTTTTGGAAGAATCACCAGGCAGTCTCTATCATTATTTCTTCTCTCTCATTCTCTTTCTCTCCTTTTTCTGAAACTCAGTTACATATTTTTTAGACTTTTTCATCAAATTACATGTATCTATTATGCCCTCTTTTTAGTTTATGCCTTCTATCCATTTTTTTTTGTCTGTGCTTTCGATTTCTTTTTCTGAAATATCTTCTAGTTCCATATTTCTTTTATCTGTCATGTGTTATGCCGGTAAGCCTATGAATTATATTCTAAACTTCTGTTATGGAATTTCCTTTTGGTTATTTTTGCTAACCAAAAATAAAATTACTCATCATTCTTTTAATCACTTAAACACTCTTGGTGGGTCTGTTTCTACAGTCTTTTTTGTAGAGAAGGGGGTCTTAGTCTATGGCTGTATCTTGATTTCTTGAATGTCTAGGTTATTTTTAAATTAATGCCAGAGATCACATGCGAAAAATGTATGGAGTTACTTGAGGATCTGGCTGAAGTTCCTTCAGATAGGATTTACTTTTTCTTCTCATTTCATGTGTTTTTATAGTGTGTTTATTTAGATATTGTGATGAGACCTCTTTTCTGTGCTATTTAAAATGAGAGTAAGAGTAGAAAACAGAATTTTATGTTTCGTTAGCTTGCTGTTTTAAGATAATTGTAGATTTCCGTGCAGTATTAAGAAATACTAAAGAGAGAGCCACGTACCCGTCACCCACTTTCTTCCATCGGTAACATCCTATAGGACAATGTATCACAACCAAGAAATGACATTGGTACAATCCATGGACTTTATTGTTTAGATTTTACTAGTCTTACATGTGTGTATGTGTGTGTATATTGAGTTCAGTTCTATGCAATTGAATCCCACGTGTAGAGTCACGTGACCAACACCACAACCACGATGGAAATATTGCCACCACAGAATCCCTCCTGTTACCTTTCGATAGCCTATCGCCCCCCTTCCCTGTCCATCCATAACTCTTGGCAAACACTAGTCTCTTCCTGACCTCTATAACTTTTTTTTATTTCAGGAGTGTTATGTAGTGGGATCACACAGTACATACCCTTTGAGACTGTATTTTTTCTTTTCATTCAGCCTAATTCTCTTGAGATCCATCTGCGTTGTATGTATTGTTAGAGTTTCCCTTGATGGCTCAGGACTCTTCTGTAGCATGGATATGGCACAGCTTTAACTCTTAAAGGACATCTGGATCATGTCCGGCCTGGGGGCTATTATGGAGAAAACTGCTAGGGTCATTTGCATATAGGGGTTTGTGCCTAGAGAGTACAATTGCTGAGTCATATGCTAATTGCATGATCTGTTTTGCAAGAACCCGGGAGTCAGAATTTTAAGGTTGCTGGGCCTTGGGGACGTGTGTCATCACTGAGACTTTGCATCCCTTTCTGCTTCAACTGTGGAACCTGAGTAGAACCTTCTAGAGCCCGACTGCTGCTGGTTTAGGTTGAGATTGGGAACCGGCACATATCCTTTCATTTGGATCTTGGTTACAAGGGTCAGGACACAGGCTCAGAGTAGCTTACATACAACACGGATTTACTAAAAAGACTATTGAGGGGCGCCTGGATGGCTCAGTCGGTTGAGCATCCGACTCTTGATTTCAGCTCAGGTCATGATCTCACAGCTTGTGGGATCAAGCCCTGCATCAGGCTCTGTGCTGACAGTGCGGAGCCTGCTTGGGATGCTCTCTCCTTGTCTCTCTGCCCCTCCCTGACTCTCATGCACCTGCACAATCTCTCTTTTTTTTTTTTTCAAAATAAATAAACTTAAAAAAAAAAGGAAAAGAAAAACAAATTGCCCTACTGTGAGCTCCATAGGGAGTCCCCTACCTTATTTTCTCTGGACTTTCCTCACCTTTTTTAAAAAGTTTATTTTTGTTTACTTATAAGTTCTTTGTAAGCAGCTTTAAATCCTTTCTGAAACAAGACAGTAATACATATATGTGCCCTGACACTTTGCAACATGCATTAATTTCAGCAGGAGAACGGCACCTAGAATAAACACAAAGCCACCCGATACACTACACAAATTCCAATTTGGAAAGCTGGCCAACCTAATACCATCCCCAAATTTAATTTGACTAGTAATAGGATGGCAATTTTCCAATAATCCAGTGATTGAGTTCTCTCAATTTCATGTTTTAAAAGCCATATTCTAGGGGCACTTGGGTGGCTCAGTCGGTTAAGTGTCTGACTCTTGAGTTTGGCTCAGGTCATGATCTCGTGGTTCGTGGGATCGAGCCCCGCGTGGGGCTCTGCGCTGACAGCACAGAGCCTGCTTGGGATTCTTTCTCTGCCTTTCTCCCTGCCCCTCCCCAACTTGTGTGCACGCACGAAGGCACGCTTGCTCTCTCTCTCTCTCTCTCAAAATAAATAAAGTTAAAAAAAAAAAAGGATGGTCAAGGCACTTGCAAAGCAGTGGTTTAGATGGGCATCTGGGGATAATCAGTCCTAGGGGTTTCAGTGTTGTCTTTCCTCTGCCTCTTAGTTCGAGCCAGCTTCACTCCTTCCTGCCTTGGCCCCTTCACCCTTGCGGCAGGTGGAGAATATGGCCACTTGCCACGCTCGGCTCAGGCCTCCTGGCTCCCTGTTCTCAGAGAACATACCTGACCCTGGTTGCAGTTCTAGAAATGCTGGATGGAACTCTGAATGCCTTGGTGGGTCAGATGGCTAGTTCACAGCCCTGGTGTCAACCAAGTGGCAGAGATGGGGGGTTGTTGTAAGTCAGAGGTGCCTCCGGTCGCATCAGTCAACAAAGGAGGACCTGGCAGGGGTGGGGCTTGCTCAAGCTCATTCGGGGCTCATAGCTGAGCCACGGGTGCCTGGTATTTGCCTCCTGCTCGTGGCTTTGCCTAATTCTCCTTGTTCGGGAGGCAGAGGTCAACCTCCCTTCTCTCCTGTTGCAGGAGGTGAATACTGTTTATTAGAAGCCTAAATAGATAGAACATAGGGACAGACAGCATTTGCGGTCACAAGCCAAGTGGAGTGAAATGCAGGCCATAAGGAATTTGCTGAACAAGGGGTCGTTGGTGACAGGAGGGCCTGTGTGAGCACGTAGGTGAGGCTGGGCTCTCTTTGGGCTTCTGCAGCCCCCCCCCAGTGTGCTCACTGGCCCCCACTGTCAGGCTCTGCCCCCGTACCACTCCGGAGCAAGTATCTGTGGGCTCACAAGGACACACGCTACAGCGGATCCTTGGGAAGTCTGCGCGTCCAAGGCACCTCCAGATACGTTTCATCAATTTGCCTGAGCGGTTACAGTTGGCCTCTGACAGTGTCTCTAACAGACCACTCTGATTTGGGACAGTTTTCATTATGTGCATTTCCAATGTGACCACTCCAGGTCCGTCTGTCTGTCTCTCTCGCCATCTCTCTCTTTTGCTTTTTAAATCCTCCGTGAAATGTTTGCTGGGGCCCCCACATCACCAACATGGCGTATTTCCAGACAGTCTGGGCTCTGGGGACCCTTTATGCCAGCCCCAAGGAAGGACGCTGCGAGTTCTCTCCGGCTCCGGGACCTCAGGGCCTCGGGGGGCCTTTTCTGCAGGTCAGGACCCGGGCTGCCGCAGGTGGGTTCCTGGCCGCCTCCGCTGCAGACCTCTTCTCTGCTGCTTCATGGGACTGGGGGGTGTGAAACCATGCCATGTGTCTTTATGTGTCTTCGCAAGAGAGATGGGCCACCGGTTTGTCACAGGGCTTCAGGGTAACGTTGGCAATAGTGGGATAGTGCTGGGGCGAAAAGAGAATTGGTGATGGGCGAATCCCAGGTGTGATGTTACCATCTGACTCACTTCCTTCCGGGTGCCTTGCGGCATACAGCTTTGTTCCCTCTTGCATCCCTGTCGGTTGATTAAAAGGGCGGCCTGCCTCCGTTCATCCTTGTCAGGCGTGCTGTTGACCACAGTTACTTAAAAAGGCGTGAAGGTATCCACGTCGCTGGCGCACAACAATGCGTGTTATGTTTTGCACTCGCCCAGCACACCTGCAGATGATGGGAGGTGACACATGAGCAGCCGAGGGTTGATATCGGCAGACACGTCTCATGCCCTGTCCCTGGCTGCTCGTTTGCTGCCTCCGAGTCGTCAGGGATGTTGAAAAGAGGAATGGGAAGTCCCAGCTTGACAGGTTCCACGTGTACCGGGAAAGACGCTTTGGGAAGAACCGGACAAGGACCCCGGCAGTGCCCGGCCAGACCTGCTGGCCAGGAACTCAGCAAGGCCAGGAGAAGGGGGTCTGTCAGGGGAAGAGTGTCAGAGACACCCTGTGGGATGCCGGGAGGCCTTCCCGACGGCACTGCGAGCAGGAGTACCGGCCGCCCAGGTCAGGAAACTTCAGAGGAGGCACAGACTCGGTGGGAGTGGCTTCTTCATGGGGAGATGGGGGACTGGCACCTACTCTTCTGTCTCCAAGGAGACATCAGTTCAGGTGAGCAGAGAAAAAAGGCCTCCCTCTGAAGAGAGGACCCTGGTGGCCTACAGGTGGCTGTGGCTCTCACTCACCTATGGCTTGGGGCCCGTGAAGGAACCCTGCTGCCCTTGTCTGGACACCGAAGGGCCAGGATCGAGTTTCATGTGTCACTTGTATCGGTGCACGGTCCGGTCTCAGTGAATGGAACAATGGCTTTGGTGCTAAGCGGACATATGTGCTTCACCGAGGCACACTTCTCCCCCTGCCCACCCCCATTATGGGCAGGTCGTCCTCTTCAACCCACGGAACGCTCTTGGAGAGTTGAGTGTGGGGCGAGGGGGTGGCAGAGAGGAAGGGTACTTGCCTACCAAATGGGCGAGATGGTCAGCCCCTCTGACCCTGGCAACAGGTTCTGTGACCAGATTGCCTGTAGGTGCTGCATAAGTCCTAGCATGCAGGTGACACCCCGTATGTATTTGTGGAATGGCTTCACAAAGAGAAAGGAATCCAGCAAAAACAGGAAGGTTCTTCATTTACTAAAAAACCTGGTGAAAACCGCCAGGAGCTCTCTTCCCTCAGAGCCCCTCTGTCACCAGACTCCTTACCTCTGACTTGCCCTTAGAACCTTCCTGGTCACCTGGTCTACCTCAAGGATTCAAGGCCACCGTGGGCTCCCTCAGCTTTCAGGGAGGCTCCTGAAGATCCCACAGATACGCAGTGTGGGGAGGTCCCTCCCGTTTCTCTCAGCCTGCGGGCAGGTGTGAGTGACCGCCTCTCTCAGTCCGTCCCTCCTCACAGATCGATTTATGCTGTTACCCCTCCCCCCACCTCCGCCAGACTCACGCTCCCGTGGGGGTCATTGCCCACTTATTTTAAGGCCCATCTCAGGTAGACTTGCAATGGAAGTTTTTATTTAGAAGTTGAAACTTTTCCTAAAAGAGCAGTATAGTTAACATACAGTGTTAAGTCAGTGTCAGGTATACAATGTAGGGATTCAACAACTCCACACTTGACTCGGTGCTTTTCACAATAAGCGTACCCTTACTCCCCTTCGCCTACTTCACCCATCCCCTCACCCACCTCTTCTCTAGTAACGAGCAGTTTGTTCTCTAGAGTCAAGAGTTTCTTGGTTTGTCTCTCTCTGTCTCTCTCTTTTTCCTTTACTCATTGTTTTGTTTCTTAAATTCCACATATGAGGGAAATCATAGAGTATTTATCTTTCTCTGACTGACTTATTTTACTTACCATTAGACTCTGTAGTCCCATCCGTGTTATTGCAAATGGCAAGATTCTGTTCCTTTTTATGGCCAAGTAATATTCCATTGTCCTTATATACCTCTTCTTCTTTATCCATTCATCTATCAGTGGACACTTGGGCTGCTTCCATAATTTGGCTGTTGTAGATAATGCCGCTGTAAACATCAGGGTTCATGTATGCTGTCGAATTAGTATTTTTGTATTCTTTGGGCAAATACCCATTAGTGTGATTACTGAATCATAGGGCAGTTCCATTTTTAACTTTCTGAAGAAACTCCGTACTGTTTTCCACAGTGGCTACATCAGTTTGCATTCCTACCAACAGTGCGTGAGGGTTGCTTTTTCTCCACGTTTCCTCCAACACTTGTTGTTTCTTCTCTTTTGATTTTAGCCATTCTAACAGATGTGAGATGATATCTCATTGTACTTTCGATTTGCATTTCCCAGAGGATGAGTGATGTAGAGCGTCTTTTCATGTGTCTGTTGACCATATGGATGTCTTCTTTAGAGAAGCGCCTGTTGATGTTTTCTACCCGTCTTTTAATTGCATTATTTGTTTTTGGGGTGTTGAATTGTATAAATTCTTTATATGTTTTGGATACTAACCGTTTACCAGATACGTCATTTGCAAATGTCTTCTTCCATTCCATAGGTTGTCTTTTGGTTTTATGACTGTTTCCCACTCTGTGGAGAAGCTTTTCATTCTGATGAAGTCTCAACGGTTTGTTTTTGCCTTTGTTTCCCTTGCCTCAGTAGACATCTTTAGAAAAAAAATTGCTATGGCCTGTATCAGAGAAATTACTGTCTGTGCTGTCTTCTAGGATTTTTATAGGTTCGGGTCTCCCATGTAGGTCTTTAATCTATTTTGAAGGTGTCTCTGTGTGTGGTGTTAAGTCAGTGGTCCAGTTTCAGTGTTTTGCACGTACCTGTCCAGTTTCCCAACACCATTTGTTGAAGAGACCGTCTTTTTCCCATTGGCTGTTCTCTCCTCCTTTGCCAAAGATTAACTGACCATATAAATGTGGGTTCATTTCTGAGCTTTCTGTTCTGTTCCATTGATCTGTGTGCCTGTTTTTGTGCCGGTACCATAGTGATTACTGCAACTTAGTGAAATAACTTGAAATCTGAATTATGATACTTCTAGCTTTGGTTTCCTTTTTCAAGGCTGTTTTGGCTATCTGGGGTCTTCTGTGGTTCCATGAAAATTTTGGGATTGTTTGTCCCAGTTCTGTGAAAAATGTTGTTGGTATTTCGATAGCGATCGCATTAAATCTGTAGATTGCTTTGGGTGGTGTGGACATTTTAACAATATTTGTGCTTCCGGCCCATGAGCATGGAATATCTTTCCACTTGTTTGTGTCATCTTCAATATCTTTCATCAGTTTTCAGAGTCCGGGTCTTTCACCTCCCAAGGGCTGTATTTTATGTGAATTGGCCTGTTCTTGAATAAGGATGACAGAACTGTGATAGGGGGTGGATTTGGGATAGGGAAAGGAGCCCCTTCAACAAACACAACGCACAGATGTGCGCTCATAGAGGCTCAGGGTTCTGCCTCATCCCGAGACTGTGCCATCAGATGGCTATCATGTATTCTTTTTGTTCTTAAAAGCGGTTATAGGTAAAACTAAGGTCTTGAAAACATAACAAACCTAAATCGGGTTTGTGGAAAATATGTACACCTTCTCCATTGGAGACTGGTAATTGCTCTGTTAAGTTAAACCCAAGGGTCCTCTCTGGGGTAGACAGGTTGTAGCTTTCTGATGGCATTCCCCATGGTGGTGGGCAAATTTCTTCGCCTCTCTAGGATTTCCTTTCCTCATCTGTGAGATGAGCAGAGGTTATACTTGCTGTATATTTCTGAGGGCCCTTCTTACTCAAAAATTTGGACTCTGCTTCAAAGAAGTGGATTACTTCTTACCTGACTGATTATATGCCAGGCAAGCACCCTATTTCATTACAGAAACTAGCCAATTATTTTTCCCATAGACCTTTGCAAACCACTGAAACACGACTTCCTCACAAGGGAAAGCAGAAGAAGAGAGAGATGCGGTGCCTGGAGCTAGGGCCTTCCCGGAGCAGGGTAGCTGCACCTGCCGATCCCGAAAAGTCCCCGCGCTCCTTCCAGCGCCCCAGCACACGGCCTGTTCTTTGCGTATCGGTGCCCAATGGGTTGACCCAGACTAGCTGTGCTCTAATTCGCAAAGCAAATTAGCAGTTGAGTTTGCTTTTGTCTCTCTTATTTTTTCTATAGTTTTTTTTTTTTTTAAGTTTTATTTATTTTGATAGAGAGAGTGGCAGGAGTGGGGATGGGGAAGGGACAGGGAGAGAGGGAGAGAGAGACTCCCAAGCCGGCTCCGCGCTGTCAGCGCAGAGCCTGACGTGGGGCTCAAACTCACGAACCACAAGGTCATGACCTGAGCCGAAATTGGACACTTAACCAACTGAGCACCCCATGCTTTTGTCTCTTTACCAAGCTGTCACGGCAGACACATCGAAAACGTGCTGTTCTCTGTGCGAGAGATTGTCTCTGTCCTGTGTATACTCCCACTCTGCTCTGATTCAACGCATCTGCAAAGCAGTTGCTGTACAGAATAGTCTCCCCTCGTCTACCTTAGTGCTGAGCTTCTGAAAACCCCCAGGTCCCTTGGAAGGGCCAGGTCTGTGCACAGGGCTAATGTCAGGACGGGGTGCTAAGGGCAAGAGGAGAGAGGCCAGCAGAGAAGGTGCTGGGGAGGAAAGAAGGAGGCATGCCCCTGTGGGACGGGATTGATGAGGGGAGAGGAGCTGGCCCTGGGAGGCTGGCTCTCAGGCGGGGGGGAGGGGAAACAGAGAAGGAGAGACCAGTCTAGAAAAGTGTCCCGGAGGGCCATGTCAGCCTTGTGATGTGAGATGAGCCGTGTCCCTTTCAGTGGCTCGAGGTAGAGCCGTTCATATTTTTCCCCACGAGAAGGACCGGGCAGAGTGTCTGGTGCGCTTGCTGTGGCCTCAGGTGAGGATGGCTGTGGAGACACAGAGGCCGGTGGAGAGGACGTGGCCATGTATGACAGCTCGGAGGATATCGGCAGCTGGAGGGCACGCACGGGGTGGGAGGAAGCCAGAGGTGTTTAGCACGGGGAGTCTCATTTTGGCCACTGGCCAGCTGTGGAAGGCGAGAAGGGAGTTGGGAGAAGACGGGGCTGGATACTCCGACCAGGGCTAAGTCGGCTGGAAGGGAAGAAAGTCAGGGCAGATTTGGTTTGGGGTGTGGAAGCTTCCAGTAGGATGTGCCGGCCAGCAGAACATGGACGCACGGGTCCAAGGCTCAGAAGCTAGCAGCATCTGGAGGGGTTCCTTTCCTGGTGGGTGGTAGAGAGGCGATGGGTCATGAGAATGGTGAACCTTCATTGTGGGGATGAGCAGAGGGAAACGGGACATAGGACACGGCCGTGGGCACTGTCTTCATGGAAGGAGACAATGAGGACAGTGAGCCGTGGAAAGCCATCCTGGCACTCTGCAACTTACACGAATGAAGGAAGCATTAGATGGGATTATTCTCATCACACTTTTGTAATTAGGCAACGGAATGTAATTAGGCAACGCCCAAACCGAATGTCAGAAATACAACATACCTCTCAGTCGTTCGATGTCCCTCCCCAATTTTACAGTTACAAGTTTTAGTAACTCTGCGGTTACATTTGAGCGTCTTGGAACATTGAAAGCATGAACCAGACGCTCGTGGCATTAGCTTGAAAACCCTTTGCGATGACAGCTCAATGAGGAGGGAAATGAGGGAATCATTTTTATAGACAAGTGGTGGCAGCCACGGGTGTCGTGTTGGAGCCAGAGTATCGATTCAACACCCATTACCTACTGGGTGCCTTCTTCTCCACCGCCTGGCCCAGACAGCGCTCATTTCAAGGTGTCGTTGATATTATCTGGGGAGGAAACAAACACTACTTAATTCACCCCACCAAACATAGTATTGGAAAAGCAATAATATTCCCTACCACGTGTAATAACCCATCTGTAGGGAAAATAATCCATTAAATGTGAATCAATGTGAATTTAAAAACTGTATTAAGATCAGATTGGTTCCTAGTTACGAGCACTGTAATTTCAGCATTTGCTCATGCATACTTTGTGATACTGTGTTCTGTGACCCTAAAACTTAATACCCATACAAATAATATCTATATGCTAATTAGTGTCAAAAATCACAGGTAAGCCAATCAAATATTTCACAGATGAATCCCTTTGTTTAGGGTTAATTCAAATCTGTGACTAATTAGATAGTGATCCCCTGTTTTGAAATTCTAGTGATAATTGTAGCAGAGAGTGAATTTGTTTGCATTTTCAATAAATCATTCATTAACTGAAATGAAATCTTTTCATTACATTACCTCTCATGGTTGAGTTAATAGGAAGTTTTCCTTTCTTTTTAAATTTACTGGGGTATCCTTCAGTTCTCCTTGAGTGAACCAAGCAATTGCTTTGACCATTGTCAACCAGAAAGCATTTCCCCTCAGTGTTCTCTCTTCCCCAACTGGGCCATAAATTGCCTCGCAGCTGAGATTGCTGTCTTCCAGGGAGTGTGGGGGCTGACGATCTGCTCGGAGCTGGTTCTTTTTACACCTTACGCAGACGCATAAACACTGCTATTGGTTGATTTCAAGAGAAACGCCCAGCAAACGTATCTGGGTTTATGTCACAAGGCCCAAGGCTGCAGTTGACAGAACGTCACCGTTGAAAATCCACTGGGCACATTCGTCAGAACTTCCCCGCGTTTTGACTGGGGAATGGACGTGAAGGCCCTGCTCATGAGAGAAAATCCACCCACAGGTGACAAACAGCCTGGTAATTGTCTCACTCATAAAGTAACTCAGGTCACCTGGAGGTGTTCAGGGTGTGATACAGCCAAGGCATCTGTTTTGCGATGAATTGTGTCCCTCAAAAGATACGTGGAGTTCCTAACTCCTGGTACCGGTGACTATGACCTTATTTGGAAATAGATGTAATCACGCCAGGATGAGGTCATACTGAATTAGGGTGGGGCCTAATCCAATGACTGGTGTCGTTATAAGAAGAGAAAGCAGGCTCAGATAGAGACTGGGACACACAGGGAGAAGGCTCCGTGACAATGAGGACAGACGTTGGAGTGATGTATCCACAAGGGATTCATCCACCAGCTATACTGGAGAGACTAAGGGAAAACCACGGAACAGAGTCTCCCACACAGGCTGCACAGAGAGCGTGGCCCCACTGGCACCTTGAGTTTTGCCCTTGTGAAGGACAAAATTTCTATTGTCCTTGGCCACCAATTTGTGGGTATTTGCTACAGCAGTCGTGGGATGCTGGAGCATCATCTGTCAGCAGGTCTGGTTGAGTTCTGGTGTGGCCTCCCCAACCCGTTCTGGACATTCTGGAAGGTCTAAATGCTATAGTCATATAGACAGGACTTGGTCAGTTCACCTGACGTCTCACACCCCGTACTCACCCCAAACCTTGCCTCCTGGCCCTTTTTCTCCTGCTTCTCTGGAGACAGAGTTTTTAAAAAGCAGGTGTCTGTGTGGCGTTCTTTATTCCAGATTCTGTATCCTTTCGTGGAACATCCTGGCCCTCGGGAGCTGACTCTGTTTCCCCCATGTTAGTCGTGTTCTGAAAGGCGGTGATCCAGGCACAAAGCCCCAAGAGCCGTGGAAGGGAAGGTGGTCAGCAGCCTCCACGGGCTCAGCAGGCGCAGCTTTCCTTCCCGGAACACCCCACAGGCCGGCGGCAGCCTCAGGAGGGAGCTGGGACACCCCCCCCCCCCCCCCCCCGCTGGCAGACTCTGGTGGACTGCCTCTCAGAACTCGCCCCACCTGAGCCTTTGCGAGACAGAGGCCCCAGTGTGAGGCGACGCGGAAAGAGGAACCCGGAAGGCCTCTCTCCCACCACCTGCTCCTCTCTGAACTTCTGTCCCCGTCTGTCCCCATCAGCCTGTGCTTTCCTGGTAATTCTGACTCGTCTCCGAGCTACCTGGAGAAAGCAAAATGGAAAATAAGCCACTCAGCCTAAGTAGTAAAGGTCAGAGCATTCTAGAATGGAGGACCCCAGAGAAGGCAGCCTAGGGAACCTAGGGAACCTAGGGAAATGTGTAGACCATCGGGGACCATCCATTGAGAAGGTCATTAGACCACAAGACAGAGAAGGGGTGCCCCCTGCCTTTATGTCGTGAACTTTACCGGTCTCACTGGTGACAGGGATTATATTCCAGTGTGTTTCCCTTTTCCTTTACAGGCCCTGGGATTCCTTGTCTGTCTGCTTTGAGTTCTTTGTGATTGTTAACTTTGGGGGGCTTTTGGCCTGCTCACTGGTCACAGGGATGGCTGCTCCAGGCCTTTTCCATTTCTCCTTCTCCAGGCTGGCCTGCCTGTCTGCCCTGGACACCATCTGACTTTCTTTAGTTTGTGCTTATGCTGAAACTTGTTCCGTCCCTTCCTCCTGGCCATTTTGAAGGCACTGACCGTGCTTTTGGCCCCCGAGGGAGCCAGGCTGGCTAAGGGCTGGGCACACCCACTCACTGCCATCTCTCGAGCGGATACCAGTTTTTCCGAATCGCCCAGCCTCATTCTCAGCCTCGAACTGTTGGATAGATACCAGAATCCTACCTCCCCTGGGAAGAGGGATGTTTCTATCTTCAGAGAGATAACACGAATCTGTGCCATCGAATCTCTGTAAAAGAAGCCAAGATCAAGAAAGGGGGGTTGGGTTTGAAGCTTTTTTCCATTTATGTCGAGAGGCTGAAGTCCATTTCCAAGCACACCCTGGGCCTCGGTTTCCCCACCGCTTGCATGCAGGGCCCGAGTGCAGGTTTCGTTCTAGATCAGAGGGTTAATGATTGAGCTTCTCCTAGGCTGTTTTACACACTGGCATGATTCAACAAGAGCTTTGAAAAGTAAATTTTGCTTTCTTTGTTTGCGCTTCTAGCCATGTGTATTGATTCTAGCAAAATGACCCAAATGTTTGGTTGATTTAACAAATATGAGTTTGTAAAACTAACTTTAATGAGTACTGTACTAACAACTTTTTTTTTTGCAGGGGTAGGGGAAAGACGGCTGTTTGCAAGACAGCATCACCTTCATGGTGTAGAATAATAATTTTCATCAGTGTGAAATGGTAATTTCTTAAGGCGTTGAGGTCACCTATGGCTATGTGCTGCCAGGTTTCAGTATTGGTAAAAACAAAACAAAACAAAACAACATGAACAAACTGAATGTGTTATGAGCAGGGGTTTGCATTGAGTCAGCTGCTTAAGGATGCTTGAACATGAATACACACGCCGGGAGCCCACCGCCACCTCCCTCTGTGTTTCTATTTGGTGATGGTCTCCTGGGCCTGTTTCCTTCTGGTGGCCCTGTGGGTCTTCAGTGGCAGGCCTCAGAATCCAGGGTCCCTTTTGCATACAGCACGAGCCTCAGATGCTTGTCCAGGACCCCTTCCAGCCCAACTCTTGTCCACAGCCTGTGTTTCCTTTTCTGTGTCTGCCCTAGAGCCTGTCAAGTGAGCCTTGACCTCTCTGCATGGCCAACCTGAGCCCGCCATGCACCTGTAGCCCCAGGGTGCATGCCCTCTCTGCCCCCACCTGTAAGGGAGGAGGGAAGGCAGGTAGGTGAGGGGGGTGCTTGAGACTGATGTGCTCAGGCATCACTGAAGAGGCAGGTGGGCACTGAGCTGAAGGGAGGCAGTTCCTTTGGGACCAGAACTCCTCTCGGAGGGAACTTGGGGGCTGTTCTGTAGTTCTCTGTTAGCTCGGCCTGCCTCCGAATGAAAGCCGTGCCTGTTTTCCATAGTTAAAGTTAATTTGAGGATGCGAGACTTAATGTCCTACTGCACACGTGGGACCAGCTTTGTGTGCAATGAAGAGGCAGGTTTGAGGGCACTAGAAAAGCTGCATTGTTCTTTAAGTTCCTAGTTCTTTGACTCACCAGTGTGATATTATTATTATTTTTCGCGAAGATGTGGCATGATTAAGTCCTGTGTTTAAGTCTGGGATGAAAATCAGAAACACTGTACGTCGTTAAAAAAGTTTATCCTGACGCTTGTTAAGACGGCAAGGATGACTTCATTCGGGACTGTTGGGATAGGCGTCAGGACTGTCACAGCAGAGGAGCGAGATCAGGGAGAGATCTCAAGTGAGACTAGGACAGGAACAACCGGGGATGTGTGGCCAAGGAGCGAGGGCGGGAGTTGGTGGACCGAAAATTACTCAGCATCGGAGATTCGCGTACGCCAGCGTGACACGATTCCTGCTGAAGGCAGGCCGGGGCTCGTACCTCCGAGGTGCAGAGGAGGATCAGACATTGATCTCTGATCCCTGGTATTGGGAGAGTCTCTCTACACTGACTCTGCAGGATTCCAGGCTATGAAGGTCCAACAAGGATGGGGGCGAAAGTCAAGGCCTCGTCGATTAGGGGGCTCAGTGGAGCCTGCCTACAGTTCGGTCACCGAAGAGAGTCTTGGCATTTGATTTAAAGTCTTATTACTCAACAGCTACTGATGTTTTCTGGGTCAGGCCCTGGGGCTTTAAACAATTTTTAGTGGAGGATGAGAGAGAGAGTGGCAGACAGTCACAGGACACTGAAAAGTGTGGTGTGTGTTCCTTGGCTGGAAGCATTCACGCCGGGCCAGCCCGATGTTGCCAGAGTTCCACAAAGAAGCTGGTTTGGGGGTTGTTCTTGCAAGATTTCTAACAACTTGCTAGGGCCGGGAGTATCTGGGAATGGGAAGGGCGTGGGGGTGAAGGAACCGCATTGCAAAGCAGTGAGGAACACAGGAGCCTCCTTGCCTCTCTGGATGCCGAGTTCCAGATGGGCTCAAGGGCACCAGCGGGTCAGGAGTTGAGACTGGAGAGTAGGCGGAGGGAGCCTCTCCAAGCGTTCGCAGATGAATCCAGAAACGCGCTATTCCATGAGGGGTGACGCCAGCAGCTTGTTCCTCAGCACCCGGTCACCTGAGGCCATCTCAGTGGTGCTTCAGAAAATAAATTTCCTCTTTCATGTTGAGCAACTTTCTAGCGTAATTTTGTATTTATACCAAAGAGAAAACTTTTTTGGTCGTGCCTTTTCCTGAAGTCTCTTAATGCCCGCTTGTGGCATTCACTTAAATTTTAAAGCCTTCCAGGCTAGGCGGGGTCTCTGGCAGTGAGGTGAAGCCAGAAGGGAGGTGACTAATTGAAAAAGTGGAAGGATTTTTATGATTATCACACACCTTAACATTTTTCACTTTTCCTTTTTTTTTTTTTTTCCTGCTGATTTTTAATGTAGGGCCATGTAGGGCCAGTGCCTATTTGTGAATGTGGTTCCACTGATTAACTTTCACATGAGCTTCCTGTGACGGGGAGTTACGAGATTTTCTCTTTTTCCTCTCGTCTCCGCCTTCCTAATTTTGCCAATTTTTTAAAGCTCTTTACCTTTATCATCTTTCTAAAAGATGGGATTTCCTTTTCCAGAAATGGTTCTTCCTTTTTGGCACTCAAATGCATTGTTTCATTTTGTATTTAATTACCCAGCTGACCTTGGGACTGTGCTCTCTGATGCCTGCGTGTAGGAAAAGAGCCCAGATGTCTAGAGAGAAGCCAGTCAGCCCTGGAGGACTGACTGGTCAGCATATTTTATGGAGATGCCCATGAACTTGGGAATTTATTTCCCTAAAAAGAATTTTAGAGGATTTCTGCTGTACTTGAGTTCCCAACCCAAACGCACACGTTGCCCAGCGCAAGGTTTTGAGAGGAACACCCATGATATACATGCCCAGGTCCCACCTTCTGGACCTACAGTTTAGGAGAGACGGTGGCTGTCTGGTAACACGGTACAGAAAGTGAGATGTGCCCTTTGGGTGCCAAGACACGGAGTTCCTGGGGACAAACGGGAAGTAGCCGCGAATGCATGTAAGCTTCAACAATTGACCCACAGGAACAAAATCTTACACGAGACTGCCAGTCTGTTTGCAATCAGAAGAGAATCCAGAGGGACTGTGTTTAAGACTAGAATTCAGATGTGGGTTTGCCGTGGTGTCTCCATACTAAGGTAGAAGTTTCCTGATTTGTGTCTCGTAGTTGATCCAGAGGTGGCTCTTCTAGACCTGTGTTCATGTCATAGACCAGGCCCTTGGCCTTTACAAGACGAGGTTGACCAGGTGGCATAAACCCTGTTTTGTGGCATCTCTGTATTTAAATCAAGGTAATTGGAAGTTTGTGTGTGTGTGTGTGTGTGTGTGTGTGTGTGTGTGTGTGTTTAGCTCAAGGAAATTTTTGGTATATAGCTGGTTTGAGTTGGTATATGAGCTTGAAAACCTCAAAAGTGCTTGTCAGAGATGCTGTACCTACTTGGGAGACATGTCTCCGTGTTCAGTTATTCAGCTCAGTGGTCTCTCGATGCGTTGTGCTGTTTCAGTGTCTGTGGCCCACACATGCAGGAGCAGTGAATGTGCGCGTTCGCCCGAGACCTGATTCGGAAACAAATGAACAAAAACCCAGCAAACAAACAAATAGACTCTAAAATCCAGAGAACAAACTGGTGGTTGCTGAAAGGGAGGTGATTCGGGGATGGGCGAAACAGATGAAGGGGGATTAAGAGGTACAGACTTCCATTCATAAAATAAGTAAGTCACAGAGAGAAAAAGCACAGCAGAGAGAGTACAGTCAATGATATTGTAGTAACGTTGTCTGCTGACAGATGGTGACCACACTCACCGTGGGGGGCCCTGAGTAATGGATAGAAGTGTCGAATCACTATATCGTGCACCGGAAACCAATATAACATTGTATGTCAACTCTCCTTTCACAATAAATAATGATAATACAAAACCCTGCTTTATAACTGTATGGAGAAGCAAAATGTTTGGTATCATAGGGGCTCTTCGGGGCATTTGAAAACATGTTTGTATTGTCTACGGCCATACCACCCTGAACGCGCCCGATCTCGTCTGATCTCGGAAGCTAAGCAGGGTCGGTCGGGCCTGGTTAGTACTTGGATGGGAAAACAGGTTTGTATTGATGAGAGTGAGAATTCTTTTGCTTTCACGTAGAAGTTTTTCCTAAGTTCAGCATTGGGCCTACTTTCTCTGACTTTGACATTTTATGGCCTTAGGAATTTGTCAGAGAAATGTGTTTTGTTTACACTGACTGTATGATAGGGAAGCATGGATAACTGTTCAGGGGGCTTTCAAATTTATCTCTTTGTGCTAGATTTTTAGCTATTATGAAATTAAACCGAAAGGAAAGCAATGGGAGGCATTAAAATTGAAATTTGAGAATCGGAACATCTTGATTTCTTAAAAGGAAATTTGCTATAATCTCTCTCTGGGTAAGAATTAAGAAAAATATTTACATGTATTATATGCAAAGTGTAACAGTAAAATTAGCCATCGTTGAAAAGATACAGTACCCTGACAATACTTCGGAACTGTTTTAGGATTAAAAGTAGGACCCATTTATAAGAAAATCTTTTCATTTGGTTTTTGTAATGTTAATTTGATAAGTTCAATCTGTTGCTCTGAAAGCCAGTAAAGAGGGTGGGAGAGCCCACTGGCGCCCTGCTCATCAGATTAATGGTGCCGCTGGCCCTACATCGCCTTGTTTGAACGTTTAATGCTCTGTGTTGACGGTTCCATCATTTCCTGAAAGGCAGATGAAACTCCTTCCTCTTATGCACACATGTGGGCAGCGAGGTCCTTGGCAGGAATGACACTGTAACACAAAACACCACACTGTCACGGTTCACCCCTGTACCTTTTCAGGATCTGCACTTTCTCTGCAGGACCGTCCACTCTCCCCTCCCACCCTCCTCTCCTTGGAGATGATTTAGATTTTTTTTTTTAATGTTTTATTTAATTTTGAGAGAGATCGAGCACGAGTAGGGAGGGACAGAGAGACAAGGAGACAACAGAATCCGAAGTGAGCTCCAGGCTCCGAGCTGTCAGCACAGAGCCCGACATGGGGCTCAGACCCACGAACCGTGAGATCATGACCTGAGCCAACGTTGAACGGTTAATCGACTGAGCCACCCAGATGCCCCAAGATGATTTAGATCTTAATCTGGTCTCTAAAATTGGACCCTAAATCTCCAAAAGGTGTTCTGGTGTTTGACGCACTGTGTCACGGCAAACAGTGCCCAGTTGGGAGACAGATATGCCCTTCCCAGATCCTAGTGGGTGGTCCCAGCCTGGCCTGGGACAGAAGCAGAAGCCAGACACCTCTGAGGCCCCTGGTGGAGGAGTCCTGCTCTCTGGGGGCCTGTCTTCTCCTGAGTAAGGCCCTGCTTGAGCCCGGTACTGTTTAGATCCCTTCCACAGCAGAATTCCTGGCCCATTTCAGGTCTCCCAGACTTCCACGTAGATGCAAGCTTTCCCCACCCTCCCTCTGAGCGAGCACATGACCGTACAGATGCCACCATCCCTGGGACATCCTGCCGTCCAGACCTCTCAGCCTCCTTATCTTTGCTGGGAGCTGCTCCCCTGGGGAGGTCTCCTTCTTCTTCTGCTGCCCGTCTCCCCGGAGTTGTCACAGCCCAGGTAAGGCTGTGTGGTGCCAGGCTGGGGGGCGGGCAGGCAGCCCTGTAGTTGACTCAGTAATGGCCCCTGTACGGTAATGGGACACCAACCTGCTGGGCTGGTTCCGTTTACGTCTTTTGCCTTTTGACCCAGGAGAAAATCCGTGGGGAAGTGGCCACAGATTTCAAGTCAACTTGCTAGATGAGGTTACCGTGTTTCTAGCTGTACCACAGGATGAGTCTCAGATGGTGTTTCTTGATCCAGTCCTGTTGACTTTGTGGTTTGTGCAAATTCAGAAAACCACGTGACTCTCTGCCCTGGTCTGGCAGCAACTTGGGCTTACATTTACTTTTGTTAATCCTCACGAGTATTTCAGGACCTGACTGGCACGTGCTTGAGTGCCAGGCCACTGGCCAGCTCTCTCTGTGCCGTGGATCCTGCCACCTGGTTCTTCAGTCTCTCGGGAGGTGACCTGGGAGTTTTGCTGAGCTCGATCTCTGCAGGATCTCAGTGTGGGGTTATCTTTGTCGTCTTAGCAATGACACAGCTGCACCCGTGCTTCTGTGTTTCTCTGAGCATGTCCAAAGGCTTGTTGGAACTCCCAGCCTCACGGAGGACTTTCTTTCATGCTCGATGTTAACGCTTTTTAATCGATGAGATGGCTCGCGATGTTAAAAAAAATTCCTTTCGCATCTCCTGTTCTAGATCAAAGGAGTACCACGTTCTGCGCTTCTTATCACAGTCCTGGTGGTAATTAAAACTGAGGATTAGGACTTGTGTTTGCTAGGAACGGGAGCCTCTTGTATCCTACCCTCCCCCACCCCAACCCACCTGCCTAATACAAAGAAGGGATGCGGCAGCCCATCCAGCATTGAGCAATTACCCTGGGAAAGGCCGGAAGTGGGGATGGCGCTTTCCCTCAGTAGCTGAGCTCTAAATCAGGTGGGATGGCTGGATGGCAAGTAAATAGTTGAGCCTCGTTGCCTCCTCTTTCTGGGTTTGTTTGATGGGGAACAACTTCTCTGACCGTTGATATCATGGAAATTTGATAACCCATTTGTATTACTTAAACTGCATATTTTGTAAGCGTTGTCAGAGCGAGGGAGTAATTTGTAACAGAAGCAGAGTATGTAGAAACTGTTCTCATAAAAGCGTTCTCTAAATTGCTTGGCTCGCAGCTATGGAGGTTGCTATAAAGAATGATTTCTCATATTGGATTTCCAAAGCCGCGGGAGTGGTCACAGAGCAGGCAAGGGACAGCGTGATGATTTAAGACTATTTAATGCCTCAGTTGTCATGAAATAGAAGAAAATAAACTCCAGTGGGCTGCTAGAACACATCGCCACAATCTCTTAATGCCCCAAACTAGGAGGCTGATTTATCTCCTGTTATGTCTTATTAGATGGCAATCGGAAGAAGAGAAATAAAGGTACGGCCAGAGCCAGTGGCAGAAAATTAATCTGAAATGAGTGTGATTCGGGCAGGCCTGCGTTGTTCTTAAGTTCGAGCCAACCTCGGATCCAAAGCTCCTTCAGGGGGTTTTATTCCTTTGAGTCACAAATATGTGAATATGGTGGAACGGGGTAAGAATCGGTCAGGGGGACCCCGTGCTTCCCAGACGCTGTTGTGCACACAGATCTCCCAAAGAGCTGATCCAAATGCAGATTCAAATCCACAGGACCCGGGAAGGAGCCTGGGACTCTGCATTTCCAGCAAGTTGCCAGGGGCGTCCATGACAGCTCTTCTAGGGTCCACCCTTAGAGGAGCGCACCCCTGGTCCCTCCGTGCTGATGGTAAACCAGCTATACGTCGTCCTTTACCGAGCACCTCCCGTGTCCACCTGTGATGAAGAGGGAGCTGACCCCTCCCCGGTTAGCGTACTGTCCTGAGTGTTTGCCATTCCTCCCTGGAGGAGGGACTTTCTGTGTCTTTTCAGTGAGGTCCGTTCCCTTGTTGTATTGTCCTCAGTGAAGGGAAAGAGGGTTCTGGGACTTACTGAAATGATTTAAATTATCGTCTCCTTCCCAACTTCCCTTCGGGCCTGAGTCATCCGTATGCCTTTTCGCCTTCCCACTCTGTAAGAGGTGGTCTCGGGTTTTCTCTGGATATTTGGAATGGTTTTGCAGTCTTACAACCCGTGACGATCAACCAATCTTATTTAGTCTTGCCCAGTGTTTCTGGCACCCACAGCAGATAAGGCTTTCCCAATTTTACAGTGCAAAAAGGAGGCCAATTAGCCCACCGTTCACTCACCTAGAAAAGTAGCCAGTGGAGATCAGTAATGGGCATCTTGGTCGCGCACCAAAATCCGTGTGCTGAGAATAACAAAGCAGTGTGCTGAGCCCTTCCTGTGTCATAAGGACATTGACTATGTGTGTGTGTGTGTGTGTGTGTGTGTGTGTTTAATTAAAAAAAAATTACTTTTAATTCTGACACGGTACCTAAAACTTAAAATGTACCGTCTTAAACATTTTTACGTGTACAGTTCACCAGCATTACCAATATTCATATTGTTGTTCCCATTTTTTATCTTATAAAATTGAAACTTTTCCCCCATTAAACACTAGCTTTCCATTTTCTTCTCCCCCCAGCCCCCAGTATCCACTATGCTACTTTTTTTTTTTTTCTGTGAATTTGACTACCTTAGATATCTCCTAGAAGTGGAATCATACTGTATGTGTCCTTTTGTAATTAGTTCATTTCACTGAGTGCAACATCCTAAGGTTCAGGCATATTGTAGCAGGTGTAGGTGTTTCCTTCCTTTTTAAGACGGAATGATACTCTGTTGTGCGGATGGACCACGTTTTCTTTGTCTGTTCATCCACTGACGGACAGTTGGGTGGTTTCCATTCTTCAGCTGTCGTGAATAACGCGGCTGTGCACAGGAGTGTGCAAATACTGTGTGTGACCCTGTTTTTAATTTTGTGGGGGGGATTTCCCTCTAAGTGGGACTGTTGGATCTCGGTCATTCTATTTTTACTTTTCAAGGAACAGCCATTATGCTTTTTATATCACTTATAACATTTTACAGCCCCAGCAATGGTGCACAGAGATTCCAGTCTCTGTACAAGTGCTCACCAACACTTGTCTTCTTCTTCCTTTTTTTTATAGTAGACATCCTAATGGGCGTGAGGTCTGCTTTACTTTGTTTCTTATTTAAATACATTGGCTTCCCATTATACTCCTCGCACAACTCCTCAGTCTGTACTCATTTTACAGACAGAGTCTCTGGGGCGCTAAGGAACTTGTCCCAGGTCACAGAAGCAGGAATGGAGCTGACCACGCGTCTCTCATTTTTGTCCTCGTGCAACCTGCTGGCGGTGCTGGCCCCAGGAGTCCACTAGGACGTGAACCTAAGGAGACTTCGAAGGGCCTAAAAGGACAGTCCTCTGTTGACTGCTCAAGTTTGAGCTGTTTAAAGCCAAGAAAATGAGGGGCGCCTGGGTGGCTCAGTGGGTGAAGCATCCAACTTTGGCTCAGGTCATGATCTCATGGTTGGTGGGTTCAAGCCCCGCGTCGGGTCTGTGCTGATAGCTCAGAGTCTGGAGCCTGCTACGGATTCCTTGTCTCCCTCTCTCTGCCCCTCCCCTGTTCACACTCTGTCTGTCTCCTCCTCAAAAAAATAAATAAACATTAAAAAAAATTTTTTTAGGTCAAGAAAATGACCGACATCTCCGAAATCCCCCTATGTCATCAGAGCCTTTGTCAAAGGAAATACTGCCTCCTCAAGTAAAGGAGGTCATTTCTCATTGCCTGATGTTGTCAGGGGTTTGCCTGGGACCTAATCCTGCTCTTTCAGGTCTCGATCCACACCCACCCTCCATCCCGTCCAGTCTTGACCTCTCCCTTTTTGGCCTCCCTCCCCCCACCTTCCCCCAGCCCTCTTGCCCCTAATCTTCTCCAGCTTCCCTTTGGAGATGCCTGCCAGTGCCGTTCTTGAGACCCATTCACCTATGGTCAGGGGGACCTAATCTGGAACTAAAGACCCAGCCTGGCATCTCCTGGACCCTCGACCCCCACGGGCTCCGTTCTGCGTGGTTCTGAGTTGGTACATGTTCGCGTTCGACTTCACCCCGCTTCCTTATCTCTGGCACAGGAACTTTGCGCTCTCACCGGCCCACAATCAAGCACCCCTCCCTTGTCTCCGGCTTCCGTCCATTCTTCCCTTCTACCCTGTGCGTGTCCAAGCCGTCCATGCATATCTGCATTCCATCTGGGTCTGTGTGTGTGTGTGTGTGTGTGTGTGAGAGAGAGAGAGAGAGAGAGAGAGAGAGAGAGATGTTTGTAGAGCAGCTCCTTGTGATGTACACAATTGATTTGTTTTGTGAAGAGGTGTTGTGTGGAATAGATTTTATGCGGTAGTGTTTGGAGCTTTGCACCCTCTAAAGAAAATAACGTTTCGTGCCCACAGATATCGAAATTGGAAATATTTCTCTTGACTTAAAAGCATCTTGTACACACCTGTTTTTGCACTTGGGATGATGAGCCTGCTGACGACCTGAAATTCCTTCAGGGGCCTGGGTCATTGTACTGATGACCGTTTTCAGTGCATCCTGAAAACAAGAAAAGGCAGACCACAGAAATGCTCTCCTTGGGACTGAGAACGTTTCGAGGTGGTGACATTGTGGGTATGGGTGTGTGTTTGCCTTGATAGACCATTTTTCTCACAATGAGCCAAAGGAAGGAAACAAGAATGACAAGAGGCCCCAGCCGACAGCCACTTAGAAATGAATGATGGTTCCTCGTGGGGGGTTCCGGACGAGCTGTGGACCAGCTTTGCCTGCTGACTTCTGAGACGAACATCACACTGGTGTTGGGGAAAGTCCAAAACATTTTTAGCAACTTACATTATACATGAGTTTCGTTCAGTTGTGAGTTATTCTGAATGCTCTCTGGCCCCAAAGCTGCTGCCCCTGTAAGTAATTTTGAGTACATGTGTATATGTAGGCAAAGCCACATGTTTTCTGTCTCCGTTAGGTTTCTGTTGAAAACTAGGAGTCACGATGTGACAAAATCCCATTACTCTCAAATTGAGAAGGGCCATCTGGGCCACAGGAGGACCTCGAGGGAGGCTGGCTTTCGGTCTCCCTAGATTCCTCTTGGAAATGGCTATGAGGGCAGGAACCTTGTCTGTCTCACGTGGAAGTTCCTGTATGTGGGAGCCCTGGGCGGGCTCACCCCTCCTAGGACTGGCAGAGGGGCTCGGCACTGGCATTTATGAACACACACACACTATACGGGCTTGTTGTGTTTAGAAGGCATGTGCTGTGTCTCTGCTTCGTGCATTGGGGATTCAGAGATGAAATATTTGGGTTCTGCTCTTAAGACAGTTGCTACTCAGATGGGCAGATAGACCCAGGTAAGCAGTGTAGACAGTCGTGGTCATGAGAAGCAGGCCCTCCGTCCCCAACCAGTGGGTCCTGGGCTTACAGTTTTTCTGGGCCAGCTCTTTTTCCCTTATGCTGGCATGGTTATCCACTTGGCACAGGGGAGAGCTGTCCCCTCATCCATGTGAGGACTGGGGTGGTGGTGGCAGGGAATGTTGGCAAGGGAAAAAGAACTCTAAACGTACATGTGGATTCATCCATCATGGCAACCCTGTTCTCTAGCCTGCTAAAAGTGGATGTGAGATAGCCCACGGAAATGAACCTGCTATGGGCTGAATTAAGCACCTTCCTCCCCAATTCATTTGTTGAAATCCTAATCCCCGATACCTTCCGAATGGGACTGTATTCGGACATAAGGCCTTTACAGTGATAATTACAGTTAAAATGAGATCATTAGAGTGAACCCTAACCCAATATGATGGATGTCCTTTGGAGAGGAGTGGATTAGGATACAGGTGTTCACAGAGGGAAGGTCACATGAGGACACAGGGAAAAGGCGGCCATCCATCCACATGCCAAAGAGAGAGGCCTCAGGGGAAACCAACCTGGCTGCCCCCCGATCATGATTTCCAGCCTCCAGAACTGTGAGACAAGAATGTGCTGTGTAAGCCCTTCCCGTGATAGCACTTGGTCATGGCGGCCCCAGCAGATTGATAGGGCGCCCTGTTATCTTCATCTGTTATGAGGGCCGCCGCTGGAGTCCCATGATTGAATTTCAGTGTGCCACGTGGCCTTCTGTGCCAGGCGCGGACAGGCGTTTGTGTGTCCTCTCTTGCTTAGAATCTGGGGGAAAGGCCCATGATGGACTGTATGGATGCAATGGTGAAACTCCATGATACTGGTTAGAAGGTAGGAGGCAGGTATTGAATTCTTGTTTTTAGAAATCAAAATCGTGTCGAAGACAGGTAGAAAAAGCCACCTGTGTTCTGTTTGGCTTTGTTTTTGATTCGTTTGGAATAGAGCATTAAAAACGCAAAAGGCTTTGCTTCCTTTCTTCTTGCTGTTTCCTATTTGAAAGTACTGTGTTTGGGTTGTTATTTTTGTGATACTTGGGCTTTTGTTTTTTTTTTTTGAACTGTTGGTGATTTGGGCCAAGAAAGATAGCATTTTGCTCCAAAGGGCAGTGGTACCAAGATAACTGAAGCTGGGCCTAGGGAACAGCATCATCCTCTAGAGAAACTGAAACAGAGATGGGGAGCCGCTCTCCCCTCGCGTCCCCCCTCCCTGCAGCCCTACCCCGAATGCACCTGCCTGGTGCACTTGCAGACGGACTCGGAAACCAAGAACAAAGACCCCTGACCACCCCTGGCTAGCCATGAAAACCATATCGGCATGGAACGTAGAAATTCCCCTTAAATAATGAAATGTGTTCTCTTAAATCCTGTTCCCTGCTGTCATTAGCTAAAACGAGCTGATGCTTCTATGTACGTTCTTGTATCCTTTTCCTGGATGATTTCCCAACATTTGACAGACCTTAGTAAAGCTATTTTGAGACTTTGCTGACAGTTTTTCTGGGCCCACACTATGTATTTCAGCCATTTCAGTCTTAACTCTGTGACCTCATTAAATGTGTATTTTTGTATGAGCCTGTGGGTATGGGTACAGTGACACACACTGTGTTCTTATTCAAGAATCCCAAGTTAAAAACAACCCTGCTCTTTAACTGCACTCTCTGTGCATCTGAGTTTGGCCCCAGAGAGAAAGGCTTGGTCCACTACAACCTTCTTACAAAAAAAGCATGGAAACGATGTGTGTGTGTGTGTGTTTTCCCTACAATTTCTAAAATTTCCTATAATATGGAACCCTTTGATCTGTTGAAATCATACAGCTTTTTCTCTCTTCAGTTGCCTTGCCATGTTCATAGAGGTAACTGTCAAACATCCAACCCTGATCCAGGCGTCTTGATCCGTACGCAGGGTACTGATCCCCTGATGTAACTAATAATTAAGGAAGTGACAGTGTGTTCTGGAGAATGCACGTTGTCCAGGGTAGGAGCTCTGGATTCTAGATCAAGTTCACTCATCGGTGATGTCAAGAAGGTAATTCACTCAAACCACCTTGTGCTGCGCCTTCCGGGTTGGCCGTTTAACACGATAACATGTCTCAGAGCCATCTCATGGGGTTTGGATAGTTGGAGTGATGAATCTGGCACGCTTTGAAAATCTTGCAGGAAGCCTTTCAAACTCTGGAACATGCCTGCATATTCTGCGTGCCACTCACATGCGGCTGGGGGTGCCTTTCCTGCTCCGCGTGTTACTGGAGGACGCCTGAGTTCTTACGTGGACACCTCAAGGCGTTTGAACAACAGCGGCCACCCTGTGGAGACGCACTCAGTAGTCACCACCAGCAGAGTTGGCTGCCGTTCTAGCACCCGCAGGCTCTGCCTTGGCTGTCAGACGATGAGGAGCACAGCAGCCTTCGAGCCGTTAGACTGAAGGCAGACAGGATCTCTAACGTGCCTCAGTATCTGGGGCAAGGACCCCGCTCAGCGGTTCGTAACCTTGCTCTTCTCCCACCTTCAAGTAGAAATGTATATAAGGACACAACTGGAAACTGACTCGCTAAATTCAACGACATTCAGATTTTACATAAACGAACTTTGGGATCGTTTTCATGGCAACGTTTGTTCATTCTTGCTCTGCTCAAGTGTTTCCTGCATGCCTACTAATGGACCGCGCGGAGCGCTAGCTGCTGGGGATGAACGTGAGCAAAAGCAGAGGTGGAGCCTACAGGCAGGAAGCTGAGAGTCCCAGGGGAGACGCGGGACATTGCTCAGACTACCAAAGGAGAGAGCATCCACTGACTGACGCAGCCCAAGCACTCTGCCAGAGAGGCACATGGGTCTGTAGGAGCGTGTTTTGGGGGACTAGCGGGTCTGAGAAGGCTGGGAAGGGAAACAGCTGGAAGGAGCTAGCCAGGGGTTTCGGGGAAGGAAGCAGACGCCCTCCAGGGAGAGGGAACTCCCCTTGTGAGTGGGAAGCACTGAGAAAAGGTCAGTGGAACCTAATACTGCGTTCATCCTATCAGTTCACGGGTCAGGCCCCCAAGGCCACCTTTCATCAACAATTTCCCTCCTACTCCTTCCAGCTACAATGACGCTCACCATGCTTTGGCCTCAACATGGTGCTATTCTCTCATTTTGTAAGGTATTTGACTATTTGCATACATACATTTGTGCCAGGCCCTGTTGTAGACATAGACAGCTAATGTTGACTGAGACCAACGGGGCCCCTGCCTTCGTGGAGTTTGCCTTCTGCTTGGGCGACAGACAGCTCAGATGACAATCCAGCAAGCGTAGGACAAGTCTGCATAGCATCGGTGATCTGAAACAGACATGGCAAGGGCCGGAGAGTGCCTGCTGGCTGCGTTGCTCCTGGTGGGGAGGTGGGGATACCTTCCTCGGAGGGTGGGCATGGGTGTCCTCAACCAGGATGCTGACATGACCTTGCCAAGGGTTCCCCTCTCGGGCTTGCTCCTACCTGCCTCCTCTCCACCCACAGAACTCAAGCTTCCCCAGGGACAGGGGAGGGAGGAAAAGAGAACTAAGAAATGAAAAGGGACAAAACCAACAGAGATCGCCAAAAGCATGTGGTGCGAACACTGATCACATCAGTAAGAAAATTGTTTCCATCCCTGATTTGCTTTTCCTTTAAATAGGACATTCAGTCATAGCTTCACCATAAAATTGATTTATTGTGTGGAAATAATTTCCGTAGCAGGGGAACTAATTTGATTGTGTAGCATAAAGAAAATGTATGTGGGACAATAGGGAAGAATAGAGCCAAAATGAATCCAATATATTTTAATCTCTGCAATACAGATTATATTTTCAATTAAGAAGCTCAACTTGCGTGTGTTCGGCTGGCGGGAGCTTCCCGGAGCACTTTCTGTGTGTGTTTATGGGTAATAAGTCGCTTAGCATTAAGAAGGTAGACAATCATTAGCCCATGATCACCCAATTGCTTCTGTTAATAGCAAAGTCAATGCGCATCATCGCCATGGCCCCATTCGGGTGTAAGAAGTGGAGAATGGAACAGTTGTGTTGGCAAATGTGAGAGAGCTAGACAGAACAAGGAAATCCTCTCTTCCATCCCCTTCCACCCAAGCAGTGCCTGGATCCCTCTAATCATGGTCAGAGGGGAAGGTAGCCTTTGGATCATCACTGCCAGGCCCTCTGGAAGCGGACGGAGTACGGCCTTGTGTCTGTGTGGCTTTGTCTAAGGACCCAAGGATCATGGGCTTTGCAGCAGACTTTCGTCTTGGCTCCATGGCTTGTTTCCACATTTCTTGGTATTGCTCACCACCTCTCAGCCTCCTGGACTCCTGGACTGCTAGGCAAAGGGGAAGTGAGGATGCCAGCCCTGTCTGCTTTTCTCGGATCCCATTTAATCTTAAGTCCAACCCACGAGGTGGAGCCATCATCGTTCATATTTTATAGGCAGTAGAATCGGACTTTTTTCTTAAAATGTTTATTTTATTTGTTTAGAGAGAGAGAGAAAGAGAGAGCAAGCGGGGGAGGGGCGGAGAGAGAGAATCCCAAGCAGGCTCTACGCGGTCACCCTGGAGCCTGACGCGGGGCTTGAACTCACGAACCGTGAGATCCTGAGTTGCAGCCAAGATCAAGAGTTGCAGCCACACAGGTGCCCCGAATCAGGCTTTTTGTACAAGAGTAGATAAGAGTAGATAAGGCAACAGCCAGCACCCTCCTGTACCTAGCCTGAGCTCACGGCTTCTCTTTCTGCCTCCAGGTAGGCGTCTACTGAGCAGAAGACTCTGGGGCCTGGCTCTGGAGACTCTCCCTTTGACCACCTCCCCTCTTTAGCACAGACATACGATCGGGAGAAGTGCAGCGAAGAAATAAAGGGGTCATTAAAAAAAAAAAAAAAAACAAGGAATCTGGCAGGGAGAGCAGAGGCAGATGTGGAGTTTGTGTTTTTTTTTTTTTTCTCTTTTTTTTAAATAGTCTATTTCGAGCCTTTCCAGAAGGCTGGCTGGGTAGGCTGGGGCCATGGACACACAGGGGCCGGTGCAGCCAGAGAGCAGTTGTATAAGTGGCACGAGATGCCCAGGGCTCCCTCCTGTGCAGCCACGTGGCTGCGATCCCATCAGGTCTGAAAGCATCAAATCGGACACCGTGGAGCGGGACGAAGGCCTGGAAATGAGGTCAGAGCCGCGAAGGGGGCCGGGGGTTGTGAACCAGAGGCAACCTGAGAGATGGACCCAAGGCTGAGGGTGTGAGCAGCAGGTATAAGGAGCCCACAACCAGGACATGGGAAGCTCAGTGAAGGGGAGAGAACCATGATGTCAAATCCTAGGTTCAAACTCGGGGACCCTGGGATCCTTTGGGCATTCATCTGTTCTAGAATGAATTTATGGAGCAGCACCCTATGGTATGGAAACGAGTCAGACCCAGGCCCAGCCCACAGGAACCCTGCACCTCTGCCCTCCCTCGTCCCCGCCCCTCCACCCCCTCCCCACCCCAGTCTCCTTCAGGGGTTCATCCTTTCCTGCCCAGAGGAACTGCTAGAGTTCCCCAAGTCTCTATGTTTGGCCTTCCTCTTTAAAAATGTTTTCTTATTCTAAAATTTCTCTTCCATGGACTCTCATCCATTCCTCAAGGATTTGTTTATACGTGAACTCAGATCCGGCTCCAAATATACATCCCACCGTTGACCTTTTGTCTGCTCCCTGACCTGGCTGACCCCCGGGGTCCTGGGTCTCACTCCTGGCGGGGCACTCTGAGCACACTCCGCACGTCCGTAAAGACCGCTGGGGATGGCCCCGGCCTTCCGTCTTGCTGTTCTGCCCCGTCATCCTCCCAGGCCGAATTCAGCCCATCACCCTTTCCCAACCCGTATACGTCCCAGCACAGTGTGGGCGCCCCGTCTTGATAAAGATGAGTAGGCTGAGAATGAGGCAATGGGAGGTGGGCCCAAACATAATTTTAAGCCATAGGTTGGCAAACTGTGATCTGTGGGCCAGAATGGTCCTGCCACTGGTCGTTGTTGTTGTTTGTGACCCACAAGCTAAGGGTGGATGTTGCATTTTCAAAGGGTTGAAAAAAAGTCAAGAAGAAGACCATCTCATGACACGCAAAAAGGACATGCAAGTCAAATTTCAGTGTCCATAAATAAAGTTTTATTGGCACAGAGCCATTTCCCCGCTCATTTGATTTTTCCCTTTGGCCATTGTTGCTGTAACAGCAGGATGGGATCGTTGCTACTGAGACCATATGGCTGCAGGGCCTAACTTATTTACTGTTTGCTCTTTACAGAAGAAGGTTGCCGATCCCTGGTCTAAACCATTTAGTGTGGAAAGTGCCATGTCTGTGACGGGCAGTTATTCACATGCAGCTATCAGTAATCAATAATCGATAATTCTGATGTTAACCGGGAACCCATAAAGTACAGGATGGTATGAAGAACACAGAAGGCGGCTTACCTGTAGGGTCTGCCTTCCCAGAGGTAGGATCATTGCCGTGGAAGGAATAGTGGAAAACAGAAACCCTTGGGAATTAACTCCGGCGGCTGTAGCAGGAGACATGCACCGTAATGATACCTTGGATCACTAAAGGTGTCCTGATTGCCAGATCGCTTGGTTGTTTCAGTGTGGTAGGCAGAATAAGAGTCCCCCAGAGGGGTCCGTCCCGCATCCCCAGATCCTGGCAGTAATGATGTTACAGGGCAAGGGGTCACCTCTTACAGTTGCAGATGGACTGTGAGAAACCAGAAAAGGCAAAAATATGGAAGCCTCTGGAACCTTCTCTAGAGCCTCCAGAAGCAGTGTAGCCCTTCTGACACTTCAGTTTTAGCCCAGGATGTCCCATTCTGGATGTCTGACCACCAGAGCTGTAAGATAATGCATCTAGGTTGTTTTAAGCCACCAAATTGTAGTAACTAACATGTTACAGCAGCCGTAAGAAGCTAGTACACTCAGGAATATCACTTTTGAATTTCCTACTTAAAAAAAAAAAATGCCAGGAGGTGCCTGTGTGGCTCAGTTGGTTAAACATCCAACTCTTGGTTTCAGCTGAGGTCATGATCTCACGGTTTGTGAGTTCGAGCCCTGTGTCGGGCTCTACGCTGACAGTGTGGAGCCTGCTTGGGATTCTCTCCCTCTCTCTCTCTCTGCCTCCCTCTCTCTCTCTCTCTCTCTCTCAAAATAAATAAACATTTAAAAACAAAACATAAACCCGCTAGGACTCCTTCTGGCCTCCCTTGTGTCGTTCACACGTCAGCTTGACTTTCCCTGTCCTTGGCCTTCCCTCTTTCCAACCTGTGTCAGGCAGGGGTCTGGGATTCCAGGCGAGGGCCACTTATGGCCCCGAGAATAAATCAGCACAAAGCTGGAGTGCTGCACCTTCCTCTTGATTTAACTTGACATTTGTGGACTGTGTTCTAAATGGCAGTTTCATAAAGATTTTCTTTATCTCGATGTAAAAAAGTCATTAGACTCATTGCAGTTATAAATTTCTGATGCTGCTTAACACTTTAGGCAAGTGGGACCACTCAGCCTGGAGAACTGAGAAGGGCGTTTATTTTGCTGAACCTACCCCCCCCCACCCCGTTCTTGACAAAGCTCTGCCCTCCTCTCTGCAGAGTTCCCTGGCCCCCTTCGGCCCTCTGTCCCCTTGATGGTGTCCTGCTCACAGCAGGGGCAGGGTTTGGCGGTGCAGAAGGCCGAGCAGAGAAAACGGTCAGTTGTGCGGCCTGCGCCCAGCCCTCGATGAGGATTTCCCTGGTGCCCTTCACAGTCTTTTGCAAATTCAAGGTGTTCCAGATGTCATTGGGCCATTCCACGTTAGAGTCCCAAGAATCCCAAAGAATAATCAAGTCAAACATTTACAGGGTGAACTGCAGTCACTTCCCATAGGTAGAAAGTTCCGCCTCCAGGGTGCCTGGGTGGCTCAGCCGGATAAGCGTCTGACTCTTGACTTTGGCTCAGGCCATGATCTTACCATTCGTGAGTTCGAGCCCCACGTCGGGCTCTGTGCTGCTGACAGTGCAGAACCTGCTTGGAACTCTCTCTCCCCCCCCCCACCCTCCCCCCCTCTCTGCCCTCCCCCCAAGAAAAAGTCAAGTCCCATCTCCTCCACCATCCCCTCTCTCCAAGCCCGTTCTCTCCCCGGCCTTGCCGCGCGCGCGGATGCGAAGTCTGCACAGACTTTCCCGCTGACCTTCTGGAGTCCTGTGGCCCCGCCTGCCCTGTGGTGCTGCCGGTCCAGCGTGCTGGCTCCTGTTTGCTGGGAAGGCTGGAGGCGTGACCTTGCCCCAGCCACCCTGCCAAGCGGGTAGGTGATGTGCTGCCGAGGCATCCGCTCCCACGTGCGCTCTCCCTCCTCGCCCGCGTTCTGGCCTCTCCGCAAGAGCCCCTGCGGTGGGGGCCGGCTCGCCCACGGGTGCTGTGGGGCTCCCGCAAAGCGCACGTCTTTCCTTTCAGCCCGTTGTGCTCAAACGAAGCCAGGCTGTTTCAACTGTCTTCCTTGACGGTATCTTCTCAACCCGAATATGTCATGTATAAGGGGTGCTTCTGTGGTGACACCAGGCGGCTCAGTTACCTGCGGGGGCTTCCCAGGGGAGAGTGCCTGCGTCCTCGAACCAGCCTCCACCTTCACACCCTGTGGCCCGTGAGCCGTGGCAGGTGTGGCTTCCTCTTGCCGCTCCGCATCTTCTGGTCGGGCCACATGCCTCATGGATGCTCCCGTCCCGCCTGCCCGTCACAGCGCGTGGAGGAGGAGTGCACCCGGGAGCCCCTCGCCCAGCAGGTGCCGGCAGAACTGCTTACGTGTCAGCCCTCCCGTCCTCCTGTGTGGCGAGCAGCACCTGCTTTCCCCCTGCCGTGCATTTCAGCACTCAGCTGCTGTCCGCTGTTTCTCGGGCTGCTGGGTGGGGTCAGGGTCAACTGTGAAATACACCACGGTGCGTCTGACTCCTGCGCAGTCCCTCCAAGGTGGGGTATGGCGGCAGAGGTGAAAAGAGCCGCAGTCGTAGGAAGGGCGCCGCTCACACAAAGCTGGTTCGTGATCCTTGCAGAGGCGGGAGAGGTCCTCGGCTCTCCCCGGCTTGGCTATGTGTTGTCACCAGGAAGCATCAGGAAGACAAAGGTACTTCAGGCCATTGAGAAGTGTAATGTAGACGTCGACGGAGAGGAGATCCTTGTGGGAAGAGATCGCTGCTTCTGATGCCTTCAACCCCTGGCTCTGAAATGACAAAGAGACGGGCTGAGCAGAAATAACCCATCTCAAATTTGGTTGACAGCCTCGCGCCAGCCACATCTCCTGGGACACGTGAAGCGGCCCTAACTGTCATCTGCCTGTCATCTCATACTTGCCGTTAATTGGGCATTCATTAAACAGCATGCCAATATGGGAATTCAGAAGTGCCTGGGAAGTTTATTTCCTGAGGGGCAGCTCCAGCAGACGGCACATGTCCGGCCCCCACTGGGGCCCCAGGTGGGACTGGAGACTCATGCGCGTGTCATCCCACGGATGGCCCATTTTGCAGATGTGGACTTGGTCCAGTCCAGCGACAAGTCACATGTCTGTAAGCGGGAGAGCCACGCTGTTGGGAACTGGCCAAAGGCAAGTCTTAGGGTGTGTTTTATTGATTTATTTTTTTGAGATCTTGTTAGTTGCGCCTCATTAAAAATGGTGAAACTTACCTGTTCTCTTTGCTACCAGCTTATAATGAAGGAAAGTCTCAGATCAAAGTCCATCACTCCGACAGTTAGGAAGAAACACTTCTTCACCAACTGGTACATTCATGAAGCCCCACCCCTCTGTAATTTTAGGTGCTGGGAAAATATTCCGGAGACAAGATTCACTGAAGCTTATAGTCATCATCAGGCAACCAGGGTCCTCAAAACCAGTGGCATAACACTAGAACACAGGCTCAGGCTTTAGACACTGTCACTCGACACCCAGGCTCCTTGGATCCTTAGGGGAGAGTCCCTAAAATGTTTCAGTTCATCCATGTACCTTTCTATTATCCATTAAACTCATTATGAGGGCACAAATTTCACAAAAAAAAAAAATTTCTGGGTTGTGGTTAATTTTTTTTTTTAGCTTTTAATGTTTATTTTTGAGAGAGAAATAGAGAGACACACAGCGCAAGCAGGAAAGGGGCAGAGAGAGAGGGGAGACACAGAATCCGAAGCAGGCTCTGGGCTCTGAGCCGTCAGCACAGAGCCCGACGCAGGGCTCGAACGCACGAACCGCGAGATCATAACCTGAGCCAAAGTCAGACACTTAACCGAATGAGCCACCCAGGCGCCCCAAAAGAAAATAATTTTTGACCACTTTTATTCTCATGTTTCTACTTTGGATCAAGAAAAGGAGAGCCGAAGCCCTCCTCTGGAATGTGGTTTTCTGATTAGAAGTTAGCAGCCCAGGTGCCTCGCTCAGTCGGTTAAGTGTCTTACTCTTGTCTTGTCTTGTCTTGTCTTGTCTTGTCTTGTCTTGTCTTGTCTTGTCTTTACTTGTTTTGACAGAGAGTGTGTGTGTGAACAGGAGAGGGGCAGAGAGAGAATCTCAAGCAAGCTCTGCACGGTCAACATGGAGCCCGATGTAGGGCTCAAACTCATGAACTGTGTGAACATGACCTGAGCCAAAACCAAGAGTCAGACATTTAACCCACTAGCCACCCAGGCGTCCCAAGCAGCTGACTCTTGATTTCAGCTCGGGTCATGATCTTGAGGTTCATGGATTTAAGCCCCGCATTGGGCTCTGCACTGATGTCACAGAGCCTGCTTGGGATTCTCTCTCTCTCCATCTCTTCCCACTGCCCACCCCCAAGCTTCTCTCTCTCTCTCTCTCTCTCTCTCTCTCTCTCTCTCTCTCTCAGAATAAATATTTTTTAAAAAAAGTCAGCAGCCAACTGATTTCTAGTGGATGCCTTAAACTCGTGTTCTCTGAAGTGCTTGAGAGAGGTTTACAGACCTCGTAACACATACATGGTGCTTACTATTTGCAGGAACGCTCCAGATTTGCGGAGCATTCCAGGCACCGCACACATTTTAGCTCATTGAATCTTCACCACCTAGCGAGTAGATGTACTCTCGATACCCATTTCGTAGATGAGGGAACTCAGGAAACCAGCTGAAGATTTCTACAGCTGGTTAGTAGTAGAGCCTAGATTTCCTCGCAGACTGTTTGTCCCCAGAGCCCCTGCTCTAACCAGCACACTCAGCTTCCTCCAACACCAACTGAGGCTAGAATCCCAGCCTTCCAAATCTCATTCCAGGACTTCTGTTTCGGGGAAACTTAGGGTTGATTGATAGCTGTGGCCAAGGATATGGATGCTGTTACATCCAGGAAAGCATAAACAAGATCAAATGGTCTTAATAGTGAAAGAGTAGGTTTTAATTGGAATATAGGGAAGGATTCTTTAGAGACCTTAGTGGAAACTGTTGTCAGAGGTAGGAGTTGGTAATGATATCTTTTATCCTTGGATATCATTTGATGGAATAATAAACCAGATTCTCGTCTTTGTGGACCTTGGCTTCTCTGTTGCAGCATATAAATGAATGGGCATGGCTGTGTGCCAATAAAACTTTATTTGCAGAAACAGGCAGTGGGCCAGACTTGGCTCACGGGCTATGGTTTGCCCACCTCTGAGACATGATGTTGTCCGACCTTGGAAGTGAAGCCGTTCAATTTTATATTTCCCTGCCTGAGGTTATAACATGGGTGTGGGAAATGTACTCTCAGTAAAAAGACAGCCTGGTCTGCTTAGTGTGGATCTGAGGAATTATGTAAATGTGAATGACTATTTAGGTACATAGGGTGGACTGTATGAGGAAGAAAATCATTATCTGGTTCTTGAGCTCTTTTTCTGGGTTGCCACACTGAATCTGGTGACCAAATGAGCTTGGCATCAGATGACATCACGGGCTTAGAATAAGGTTATGCCAGCTAATAGAAAGCGTCACTCAGTGGGGGTGCCGGGGTGGCTCAGTCGGCTGAGTGTCCGACTTCGGCTCAGGTCATGACCTCACGGCTTGTGGGTCCGAGCCCCGCGTCGGGCTCTGTGCTGATGGCTCAGAGCCTGGAGCCTGCTTCGGATTCTGGGTCTCCCTCTCTCTCTGCCCCTCCCCTGCTCACGCTCACTCTCTAAATAAATAAATAAATAAACAAAGAAACAAACATTAAAAAAAAAGTGCCGCTCAGTGGATCGCAGACACGGGTCCTCCTGAAAAAGCCGCTTCATTCTCGCGACACCTGGCTGAGGATCATACCTGAGCTCTACCTCCTAATCTCCCCTGGCCTACACTGAGTCTTTCGCCTTGTCACAAACACTCAGCACAGCACAGAGGCCAGCCGAGGAAAGAATTCCCTGATGACACCCTGTCCCTCTGAGCTTAGTCTCAGGCTATAGGAGAATCAGAGTAGGGTCCGGAAAAACCAGTTTGGCCCTGAGGTTTGTGGCTCTAAAGAATCAGTGAGGGTCTCCAGGACCCTCTTCCTTACAGAATCTCCTCTGCTGGGGTGTGTGTGGAACCATGAATAGCATGCGTGATCCCTCCCGTGACTTTTGTTCTGGAAAAGGGGGTCATGCGGAATAATTAGCCTTAAGATAGGGAGGGGGGCCTAATGGAACCACAAGAGCCCTTTAAAAAGAGAGAGTTTTCTTGGGCTGGTAGCAAAAGAAGGAAGTGAGAGATCTGAAGCATGAGAAGGATACAGCATGCCCATGACCTTGAAGATGGAGGGGCCACATGAGAAGGAATGCAGGCAGCCCCTCCTAAGAGCAGAGTGTGCATCCCGGCTGATAGTCTGCAAGGAAACCGGGACCTCCCACCTCCTGGCGCCTCCACACAAGGAACTGGCTTCCGCCTACAACCTGGATGAGCTTGGAAGATCAGAAGCTCTGGATGAGAACCCGCCCCGGCCCACACCTTCACCTGAGCTGTCTGTGACCTGAAGCAGAAGACCCCAGTGAGTCTCGAGGGAATTCTGACCCGTGGGACAGAGAGAGGATCAGTGGGCATTGTTTCAAGCCACCGTGTTTGGGGTAATTTGTTGTGCCCCAGCAGAAACCCTACCAAGATGGCAGCCTCCCCACACAGGTAACCTTCACCTGACACCTGTCAAGCCAGGAAGCTCAGCCGCCCCGCGCTGACACCCTGTCTCTGGTACTGTTAGGAAGGCGGTCTCAGAACCTGAGCACAGACCTCACCGGGCCACTCGTTTCTGTCCACCTTGGGAAGTGAACCCCTTCCAAGGAAGTCTCAGTGCTGCTCTCCATGGACAAAGATGGTGGAAGAAACTCCATACACTCAACACTTGAGCGGTGATAATTCTGAGCCGCGATGACATCAAAGAGCCGAGCTCTCAGTTGTCAGACTTTCTAAGAGCTTGACCACAGCTGAGGTTTCGTGAACATGGATCTCCTAATTTCTCCTTCGCCCACTGCAAGCGAAGGAGGTCCTTCAGAGGCCTCTTCGGAAACAAATAGCAAAAAAAAAAAAAAAAGAAAAAAGAAAAAGAAAAAGAAGAAGACAACGACGACCGAGGCCTTCATCTTTGCATCTTTATCATATTCCCAGTAGTAGCTGCCACTCATTGAACAACAAATACGACCCAGGCTGTTTACAAACACTGTCTCCTCTGATCCCCCTGACCCACCAGAAGAAGTGAGTCAGAGTTGTTAGTTTACTTGCCCAAGGTTGCACAGCCTGTAAGCGAGGAACACGACTTAGGCAGAGGTCCCAAGGCCCCAGCGCTGTCCTCCTCGTGTGTTTCTGTGTGGGGACAAACACACAAAGAGAGGCCCACCTGGCCTAGTGAGAGGGAAACTAAACCAGTCGTGAGTAGAAGTAGCCAAACACCAACAAGGATGGGGAAATCTAAAACGTCACCCACTGCCAGGTGGCCACGTTCAGGACATTCCCGAGCACCTAGGCCCCCACATGGACACAAAAACATGACCCGGTTTTCAGCCTGTAATAAATGAAGTTAAAGCAAATTACGTTCATCTGCTAAATGATGGCAGTGGCCTTTAGCGAGTCCTGAAAATGAACCAGGATAAATTCTCGGCATGGCTGGGATATTCCAAGCATGAAACTGGAAAGAAGCATTCCCCTTTGTAATTATCCTAGATTCTCCTTAGAATTTCTGCCTACTGTTGGCTCAAGGCCTCTGACCACTTAATGTTTTCCTGGGCTCCCTAGGTGGATTCAATTATACTGTATTTTATTCTACGTAAGATACATTGCTTGGTGATATAGGGAATAAAAGATTCGGCAGAGATGGACCATCCAGGGACTCACAGCAAATCCGGGACACGTCACATCTGTGACCACTGTCATGTGTCGAGTTAAGTGAGAAGTGACATACCAGGGCCATAAAGGACTCTTGGTGGATGGTTGTTGTTGTTAATATTATTCCTGTTTGTTTATGCTTGTTTATTAATGCCCTGCCTACTCCCAGAACAGATCTGAACAAACTTATTCTTTGGAGAACAAAGGCCAGCAGTTCTTATGCCTAAATACTGTGTGTGTGTGTGTGTGTGTGTGCGCGTATGTGTGTCTGTTCAATTGTGGGGCTGAGTCACATTGTTGATAGAGTTATGGATCGAGAAATCATGACTCCCACTGCTGCAATTTCTGGAAATGTCTCGTTCCCTTTCCTTCTCATTTTTTTCTTTATTGTGGTATAATGTATGTAACTTAAAATTTGCCATGTTAACCATTTATACGTGTACAGTTCATTGGCATTAATTACGTTCACAATGCTGTACAACCATCACCGTTATTTATTTCCAAAATGTTTCATCACCAAACAGAAACTCCTAATTCCTCATTCCTACCGTCCACTTCCTGTTCCCACATATTTGTAGCCCCAAAACTCCAGTGACGGACATGCTCTTGCACAGGCAGTGTGGACCCATGCCCAACGGATGGGGCAGTGATCATCCCCTGCCTTTCTTCCTCCGCCCTCTAGCCCACTCATGGTCGTCCTTGACTCCTCCAGTTAGCGTTCATGAGAACAACTCGAGGACTCCAGGGGAGGAGGGGAGAGGCTTGCCAGATGGACCCCGGGTGCTGGTGGAGGGGTCTCGGGGGAGCCATGACCTTTGCTTATCTGTCATGACCGGTTCTTAAAGTCAGGACGTACCCATTCCTTCTCTGCCTCCTCCAGCGACAGGATTCTCACTTCCAAGTGTCCGCTGGCAGACATTCCTGATGTGTCTGTCTTGGGAGTTTTTCCCCATGCCCATGGTACTTCTGAATCCATCAGCACTTATTCTGTGATATTGACATAGGTAAGCCAGGCAGGGTTGGGGAGGGGAAAGAGAGTAAGAAGGAGGAGGAGATAGAAAGTACAGGGAAAGGGTGGCTTTCTGAATTTTTAAAACTTGACCCTGAAATAAGAGTGCTGGTAGAGATATGCCTTGGTGGTGCAAGCAGCAGGCGGCTGCCTGCTTTGGTTTCTAAACCGCTTGTATCCGCAATTTGGTGACTCCTCTTCAGGGCTTGAAGTGGGAAGTAACCTCTCCCAAATGTTGGAGGGGCTTTTCTGAGGCCTTGTTGATGAACATGTCTTCTGATGACCAAGAAATGGGTGTGAGCCCCATCCCCAACCATATGGAGGTGAAGAACTCTCCAAAACTCTGTAGAGGACAGATTAGGAGCGCCTGGGTGGCTCCGTCGGTTAAGCGCCCGACTCTTGATTTCAGCTCAGGTCATGATCTCATAGTTCATGAGTTCAAGCTCTTCAGCGGCGGACTCTGCACTGACCACGCAGAGCCTGCTCAGGACTCTTTGTCGCCATCTCTCTTCCTGCCCCTCCCACAGTCTCTCTCGTTCCTTCCCTCAGAGACAAATAAACATTGAACAACAACAACAACAGCAACTCTAGAGGACAGATCAGAATGGAATCACAGCCTCACAGCGGTGACAAAATGTTCTGTAAAGGGCCAGACAACTTGGCAGGGCGACCACTCAACGCTGCTCTAGTCATGGGAAAACAGCCACAGAGAATCCCTATGTGGGTGTGTGCGATTGTGTTCTGATAAAACTTTATTTCTATCACCTAACACCCATGAGGGTGGCTACTGTCACCAAAACCAACACCTCACAAGTGCTGCTGAGGTCGCGGAAGCATTGGAATCCTTGTGCATTGTTGGTGGAATGTAAAACAGCACAGCCACTGTGGAAAACAAAGCGATGGCTCCTCAACAAGTTAAAAATGGAATTCCCACGTGATCCGGCAATCCCACTTGGGAGAAGACATCCAAAAGAATTGAAAGCAGGGACGTGAACAAATACTTGTGCACCCACGTTCCCAGCAGCGTTATTCACAGAAGCCACAGAAGGAAGCAACCCCAGCGTCCATGTGCAGATGGACAGATAGATGAATGTGGTCCATCCACACAACGAAGCGTTTTTCGGTCTTAAAAGGAAGGAGATTCTGAGACTTGTTCCAGCATGGATGCACCTTGAGGACATTATGCCCAGTGACCTCAGCCGTTCACAAACAGGACAAGTGGTGTGTGATTCCACTTGCACGAGGCAGCTAGAATGGTCAAACTCCTAGAAATAGAAACGAGATGGATGGTTACTAGGGCAGGGGGAGGGGCGGGGAGAATAGGGAGTTGTCTGATGGGTTGGGAGTTTCAGCTTGGGAAGATGACAAGCCTTCTGTGGATGGACCGAGGCGGTGCTTGCCCACCAGTGTGAATGCACTTTATGCCACTGACCTGTATGCTTAGAAATGGTTAAATGGTAAATTTACGTTATATGCATTTCACCGTTCTTTAAAAGTCTTTATTAAAAAGAACTTCATTTACACAAACGGGCTATGGGGCTGTAGTTTGTTGCTTTGAAGGATGGGGGGCCGGGAGTGTTGTAGCCGGGGTGGTGGGGAAGCATTTTCACACAGCCAGCCTTGTGAGGATAGCAGACGTGGGATTTGTATCCCAACTGGTCTGTATGTAGTTGACAGATCTGTACAGGTATGAATTATAACAGTAATAGTAATAGAATAGTGCCATTCACGGGATGTGTGGTTGGTGTTAATAGCCATTTTATTTTTATTTTAAAAAAAAGTTTATTTATTGGGGCGCCTGGGTGGCTCAGTCGGTTAAGCATCCGACATCGGCTCAGGTCATGATCTCACAGTCCGTGAGTTTGATCCCTGCGTTGAGCTCTGTGCTGACAGCTCAGACCCTGGAGCCTGCTTTAGATTCCGTGTCTCCCTCTCTCTCTGACCTCCCCCCCCCAACCCCCACCCCTGCCATCAACACTGTGTCTCTGAGAAATGAATAAACCTTTTTAAAAATTTTTGTAAAGGTTTATTTATTTATTTTGAGATAAAGAGAGTGCGTGAGTAGGGGATGAGCAGAGAGAGACAGAGGAAGAGAGAGAATCCCAAGCAAGCCCCGCACTATCAGGGCAGAGCCTGATACAGGGCTCGATCCCATGAACCATGAGATCATGACCTGAGCCAAAATCAAGAGTCAGATGCGTGACCGACTGAGCCACCCAGGTGCCCCCATAGCCATTTTACATAGGTAAAGACCGAGGCTATGAGAGCAGAGTGACCTACTCAAAACCACACAGCTCGTCAGTGGCAGGGACTGCGTCTTGACCATTAGCAAGCAGTACGGGGCACTGGGTACCCTGATGTTGTGAATGACCCATAAATTCTGGGGAAGGCAGGCACTCTTTGCCTCCAAGGTGCGTAAGAAAAGAGCCTAACAAGAGCACGTGTTGTTGGCCCTTGCTGCAAAGCACCTTAAGCATTAAGGATCTGAGACCTGGCAAAAGGGGGCTTAGAAAATATGATAATAATAACATGAGCCAACCTGAAAAGGCTACTTTATGATTCCTACTGCATAATGTCCTGGACAAAGCAAAACTATGGAGACAGTAAAAGGATGGGTGGTTGCCAGCGGCTCCGTGGGAGGGAGGGACGAACAGGTGAAACCCAGAAGATGTTCAGGGCAGTGAGGCTACTCCGTAGCATCCGGCAGTGTGCATTCCTCTGCGTGCAACACCGAGAGCGCACCCTAATGATGCAAACCGTGGATTCGGGGTGATAATGACATGTCATTGTGGGTTCACCCACTGCAGGAAAGGTACCCTCTGGTGCAGGATGCCGGTAGTGGAGGGGGGGAGGCGGGGCAGGGAACATATGGGAACGTCCGTGCTGTACCCCCAGCTTTGCTATGAACCTAAAACTGCTTGAAAATTCAAGTCCTTTAAGGAAAAAGAATAATGACAATGTGAGGGGGTACGGGCTGGGGGAGAGAGGAAATGTGCAGAGGTGGTAATGATTGAAACCCAGTGAAGGGTGCATGAGAGTCTCTTATGCCATCTGCCGTTGTATGTGTTGGAAATTTTCCTTAATACAATGTAAGAGCAAAATAATTGCAGGGATTTACTTATATTGTGCTGACCACGCTGACTGAGCGTCCTAAGGAAGGCTGCATGATATGCTGACCGGTCATAGCCAGGGTCTAAGCCCTTCCAGGAACGCGTGCTTCTGTCTCTTGGAGCCTTTTGTGTAATATAGGAGGTAATTCATACCCCCGCGGCACTTGGGAGCATTAAATGGCATGATTTTTATGAAAGTGACAGAGGTCACTGGGCATGTACAAGGTGCTCAGTGAATGCTCACCCAGCAAAGCAGCAGAGGTGAGGGGTGGCCGAGCAGGACAGGAATCACAGAACTGGGAGAGTCCCAGTTATCATCAGGGGTTCTCACCATCAGCCCGAGGTGGCTCCTGGGTCACTAGTACTGTTTTGGTGGGACCCGGATACAGTGTGTATTGGACAGGTGGGCGAGGCCCGGAGACCTCTGCCCTGGGGAGATCGCACAGCAGAGGTGACACGGTCTTCATTCCCAGCGGACGCTCCCTGGGGATTCTCTCTGCACCACGACTGAGCCCGCCTCAGCCAGGGCTGCCAGCGGACAGAGTCACAGAAATTTGGATTGTAGTTCAAAGTTTGACAGATGCTGAAGCCTGATTTGAAAAAAGAACTCAAGAAATCTTCAGGAAAAGAAATGCTTCCAGTGCATTCGAAAACAATGGCAGTTGGATCTTTTGACTTTACTGCTCCCTCTGTGCTTCTGTGTAACAAGCAGACTGTACCCTGGCATTTCCAACCTCTCACAAGTCTGACCTCAGCCGCCCCCTCCTGCCTCCTTCCCGGAAAGCTCTTGTGACATTGGTCTTCCCGCTATGTCCCAAATCGCAAATGTGGGAGCAGGTCCCACCAGCTTCCCCACCTTCTGGGGATCACTCCACATATCCTATCTCATCCCGGGGTCTTGCTTAGAAGTCACTTCCTTGTGCACAAGTGTCTTGAGCGCCCGGGGTTCCCTGAAAGGAAGTGGTTGATCTCGTTTGGTGACTGCCTTGACCTCTGCCAGGTGTGAGACACGGTCTCCCTCCTGGTCGAAGGGGACGCTCTCTGCGTCTCCTTATCACGTCTCCTGATGTCTGCCCTCCTTCCCGGCTCTCCTGAATCATGCGGAAATCATTTCAGGCAGTTTTCCACCTCCTATTCCTTGTTCTCTGCAGGGATGGAACGTGTCACTTTCAATTTCTTCCTTCCTTCCCCTTATTTTGGGCAAAACATTTCGTCAAAAGATGCTCCCCCCCCCACCTCAAAGCATTTCTTGTCTTAATGCCAGAGGTATTTGAATGCCCTCATAGTGAACTGTACAATCTAATTACGTAACTTAAAGTACGTTTACGGAAGGAATGAAACACCCCGCAGCGTCACCGCGTCACCGTCTGAGAAATGGGGCTTTGTATTCTACAAAGTTCAGTGCCTTTCTTGCTGTTTCTCCCTGTGTCATAATGAGGCACCTCATCTTCCAGTTTTATTGGCAGAAACACTGGCAACAGAGATGCTAGAAAAGCCTGAGGCTCCGTCGTGATAAAGTCATTTTAGCGACTGTAATTGTGCCAGGAACTTCTAATAGTTAAATTGGTTCCTGATTATGTTGCACTTGCTAAGTTCCCCTCTACTCAATTAACACGTAATTATTTAGGACTGTGCTGCTTTTTATTGTGCCGCACACACGGCTTTCCAACAGGCAGCTTATTGGGAAGGTCCCCTGTTGGAGCCCACGCGGCATCCAAGTCCCTTTTCGTGCAAGGACAGAGCAGGGATGTGGTCCCATCGGCAAGGCCCGCAGGATTTTCTCTGTGATGCTTGGGATCGAGGGGCTCGGGTCCCTGCAGCTGCCTCCATCCACTGAGCCCCACTCCACACCCCCAGCCTTGTCTCCTAAAAATGTGTCAAAGCGTAGAACTCTAGGATGTGTCTGCCCCTTTCTACTTAATGCTACTTAACATTTTATCAGCGGAGATCATGGTGTTCACTTTGTACGATGTGGTCATATCTCTTTGTTACCCTTCATCTCAAAGTTAAAAAACAAGACCCTTGGATTCAAAGTTCAAGGGAACTCAGGGACTTCACAGTGAGTACTTTTCATTTGAAAATATGAGAATCTCAAAAACTTGAGCCACTTTATGAGGGTCTTCTAGCTAAATGTTTACATGTACATGAAGAGGATAGATAACTAGATGGGTGGATGGTTGACAGGTAGAGGAGAGATGGACAGAAAGGCACTGTAAAGTTCTTGAGGCTAAATGTTTACACGGATGTGAAAAGATAGATTGATCGATTGATTGATAGGGAGGGAAAAGGAGAATAGTTAGGTGATAGGCAATGGGTAGAAAGAATTGGATTAAGACTGTAATTGGATGTATGCATGTGGGTGTGTGGACAATAATCAAGTTCATATTTGACACCATTAGCAATTACAATATGCCATTTTGCTTCTGTTGGGAGCTCACTGTGGTTAACCATCCAGGTAGAAGAGAAGGAAGTCAGGAAAACTTCCTGTTTTTCTGTTTGTTTGTTTCTCCTAATTGTATGAGGTTTGGGAATAGGCTCTGTCACGCTGGCCCCTAATGATTGAAAATAGGGAACGTTGTGACAGGATTAGTCGTAACAGGATTGTAACTTGGACTCCCGGAGACAGGGCTCAGTTACCAAGAAGAGTGAGATAAATTAAGTCCTTTCCTTGCGGCCATTAAAAATAAAATTTGCAGTCATTTGCTTTGAATAATTTGAATGTCTTAGAGAAAGTACATCTAGACCTTATGGCTTTTTTAATCTTTTTGAGATGACATAATTTGCCTGTGGTTCTGTCTACATTATTTATTTGTGTGTTTGGTGTTATCTTCCAAGATTTTAGGTTATAAAGAAAGTCATCCAAAGCTTAAAAATGATTGAAAAGAACTATTAAATATGGGCTCACACTTTTTCTTAATCGTTTTGACCATGTGGGACAGCATCCTCGAAAGCATTTGATTCTCACACCATTAGCTTTGTTTTTAGAAATTACTTAATCTCCCCGGCTGGGAATAGACATAACTTGCTTGGCTCACAGAGTTATGAATCTTTATCTCCTGAGTCCCTCAGTTTTCTGGCAGAGCAGAAGCAGTGCCAGTCTATACTGTTTCCCACCTTCCAGTGCTGGCCCCCTCTGTCCCTTGCAGCTAAGAACGTGGGGAGCAGTATGTATGCCCTCTCTTTATGGTGTCCTGGGCTTATGTATGGTAAGATTGGATGCAGAGGTTAGATTCTCTCTTTGCACTAAGGCAGGCTCAGGATGTGGTTTTTTTTGTTTTTTTGTTTTTTTTTTTTTGCTTTTATTTTGTTGTGTTTGACTGGTACCAATCCTGGACACACCACTGGCTCTGAGAGATTCTTTAGTTCAGGTAGAGGCTAATGGTCCCTTAGATCAGAACACTTCAGAATATTCATAGTGCCCAGGGGTCCTTTTAAATGCTGTTAAAAAAAGACAGGGTTCCTGCCATCAAGTGTCAAGTTCCAGAGGTGGAGAGGAGAATGGGGGACCAGCTCTAGTGGTGGAGAGGAGAATGTGGGACTAGTTCTGGAGGTGGAGAGGAGAATGAGGGGACCAGCTCTGGAGAGGGAGAAGAGAATATGGGACTAGATCTGGAGGTGGAAAAGAGAATGAGGGGACAGCTCTGGAGGGGGAGAGGAGAATGAAGGGACCAGCTCTGGAGGGGGAGAAAAGCATATGGGAACTGCTCTGGAGGTAGAGAGGAGAAAGAGGGACTAGCTCTGGAGGTGTAGAAGAGAATGAGGGGGCCATCTCTGAAGGTGAAGGCAAAAATGATGGAACAGTGCCCAACCATAAATGCCAAATGCCTAATAAGAATTTTGGTTAACAGGAAACTCAAAAGAGCTAAACCCCAGAGTGGAAAATCTACTCAGAATGTAAGGACTCCACAGAGATCAATGGCTACCAAAAATTCTAGCCTCAGGTTAGGGCCTGATCTTCTAGGCTACTCACCCATCCATCCATCCATCCATCCATCCATCCACCCATCCATCCACCCTCCCATCTATCCATCCATCCATCCATCCATCCACCCACCCTCCCTCCCATCCACCCACTCACCCACTCACCCATCCATCCATCCATCCATCCATCCATCCATCCATCCACCCATCTACCCATCCATCCACCCTCCCATCCATCCATCCATCCATCCATCCATCCATCCATCCATTCCTGTGATGGACACCTAGGGGACATTTCCATGCTGGGTGGTGATTTAGCATTGCAAGCACATGAACGAATAAGCAGACAGGAGTATTTGAGAACAGTCTGGAGGCCTTCCCTGTCCTTGACCCCAGCTCCATCAATGCCCAGCACAGACAGTCACCAGGGCTGCAGAGCCAGCCTATTCACACCCACCCTCTCTTTTGTTGCTTCTCAATAATAAGGACTTGATCTTGAGCTGTGTTGAACCAGCCTGAACTCTTCATCTTAAACTAGAAAGGTGTCCTGCTGTCCAGGCACTCAGCTTAGTTTGTGATTCTTTCCATATTCCTCTGTGACTGAAAGCACATTGTTATGCAGAAGCTTCTAATGTGATTTTCTTATTTATTTTCTCTAGTTTAACATTTATTCGAAAGAACCCCTGGATTACAGCAGATAAAAGATGTTCTTATGTAAAAAAAAAACCCCTGTTTATGTTTCTTTTTGCCTCCTTAGATCAGTGATTGATCCTGAGATGCACTTGGCATTGCTCAGCTTTTAATCCCCTAAGGTGTGGGCTGCGGGGTATAATTTGTGTGTGCCCTGGATGGTGGATGGTTCTCTAGGAAGTGTGTGGCCCTAGATGCACTGAACCTGAGCGGCTCGCCCTTGTTGAAGGCATTAATGATGGGTTTTATTTGATCTTCCCTTTAGGTGTCCTGCTACAACTCACATTCTGTGTTATTTGCTTTTGTCCTCACTTTTTAAAAAATTTATAGTGAATCTAAATTATAGAATCTCTCTCAGCCCTGCTCTTTCTCAGTGTCAGTTCATTAAAAAGTTTTTATTTGGCCTTCATATTATTTCATCATGACTTTTTTTTTTTAAAAAAAGTCATTTTGAGAAATATCTTTATTTAACCAGCTGAAATTGCTCCAGACCTTAATTAGAAGTAGCAGATTGTAACTGTTTGGGTGCTATCTCGAGGCAGAATAATTACCATGTAGTAATAACGCATGTTCTAGTAAACTTGCCTTTATTGTCATAGAGGGATGGAGGGAGGGTCTTCCTTAAAGCTCAGAAGGACCCTGGGGTACCCTAGCGAACAGCTGACTTCTGAAACTGAAGGAACAATTAAGGGGGAAAAATGTGTCCGTGGTCATTAGCCTGGGGTTTTTGTACGGCGTGGGAGTCACCCCTGTAATGACAGGAAGTGGTCTTGCCCCACTGACATTCGGGGGGATTTTCTCAGGTTTCCAGGGTTAATGCAGTACGCGTCCCCAGATGCTCTCTGAACGCTGTCGCCAAGGGTCACATGGGCAAGGCAGACCACTGTCTCCTTAGCCACACATCTTGTACTTCTGAGGGCTAACCCTGGCCCAGGAGACCCCAGCCCAAGACCAGAGGGCTGATTGGGGCCGCCAGGTGTTGTATATATGCAAGGCGTGTCCTAAATTTAGTGGTTTTCATCCTGGTGCTGTATTAATTTGTCAGGATGCCCTAAGTGCCCTGCATTCTGCTTTTCTCAATAAATCACAAAATTCAGCCATGAGAGCTACTTTTCACATTTAACTGGGCATCTGATAGCCATAACGTCTGCCACCCCTCTGGCTGATGGATGCTGCTGCCCCTTCTGTGCTCCCGGCTAACGGACAAGGCCAGGGTCCCCATGTCCCGCCATTGAGAGTCACTTAAAACACAGATGCCTGCTTTCTGGTTCTATTTAATGTCACCAGGGAAGAATTCAGACAACTCCTGCCACGCTTTTCTTCCACACCTGAGATGGAAAACTCCAGCACAGGCCATTCGTCACACCCGTTTTGGCCCTGGATCCAAATCCGAGACCTCTCTAAAGCCCTAGGTGGAGAGTCCCTTTCTGCCTCCTCCCTCCTCCTTCCTCCCTCCTCCCTCCTCCCTGGCCTCTAGTGGCCCTGAGACTGGCAGGGATGAGCTTCTCCAGGCATGCACAGCCGAAGAGATAGTGCTTTCGGAGAGCACGGTTCCTGGGAAGTAACCTAGATTTCTCTTACCCTCTCTGGCTGCTTCCTGCTGTCTAAACCGAGGAAGCGTAATTAAGTTTATTATCTGTGACCTAATGCGAATTCCTCTTGCATCCTGCCTTTGTGCAAAGGGAGAGGGTCATTTGAAAAGAAGTATCTGGACTGAGCTTGGTTATTGTAAACACCCTCAAGGGCAATAAAACAAATCTACAGGATGAACAAGCTGGTGGTGGAAGGCTTAGTACTTGGGGGTCATTCACAACCTCCCAAATTACCTATCTCATCATAGAAATGTCAAATTCAAGGTATTGAAGGATGCGATATTTTGCTCCAGCTGCTTAAAATTGTACGTTATCAATGGATCGATACAGTTCCTGCTAGCATTCTTGTTAAACCACTTACATGTCTACTACAGCTTTTGAAGTTTTGTTTGAACAAGTAATTAGTTACCAAAATTAACATTTGGAACACAGGACAAATGACACTGAAATAAGTCGTACTTCCAAATATGTCACCAAGCCGTTGCTCCAAGCCTGATAGATGGCGAACGGCAGTGCTTTCAAAAGCTTAACCGTAGAAAGCCAGCTAAGCAAAGACCAATTTAATAAAATACCATGAAGACATCGTGACTTGAGAAGAGGATTTAATTTGCACCTTTTCTTTCTTTCTCTTTTTTAAATTAGATTTTTTTAGAGATACTTTTCATATGTTACTTTCAGATGCTGTTATTTTGGTCTGTTTCTTTTATTCCGCATGTGCTAATTTCCTTGATTAATTTGGAGAACATCTGCATATAATTCTCTGGGCTTTTTATTGGCACAACCTCACAGCTTTTCACAGGACTTAGAGAGTTCACTTTCCAGACAGTCTCGGGTTGTATCTAATTGAAATGCCAAACCCTACAAAGGTGCCAGAGCGTAAGTGTGTAATTATGTAATTTTCTCTTGATCTTTCAGAGTCTTCCTGCGAGCGATTAATCAGTATGCAGATATGCTGAACAAAAAATTTCTGGATCAAGCCAACTTTGAGCTACAGGTAAGAGAAGAGGTAGACATGCCCTTTGTTGGGAAATCATGCTAAAACAAATTGCTGGTCTGAGCCAATGTCTTACATTTCTAATCCTCGAACTTAATTGGGTTCCCATCCAAGGTATGGAAATGGAATTTACAAGATGTCCTGCTGGAACCCAAGGATTGAAAATTCTGCCTTTGGAGTATTTGCTCAATTTAGCAAGGACAGAGATGGGGCTGTTTCAGAGCAAAAGGACTGAATCAGAGTGACAAGTAGGATCTGAGCAGGGAGTAACTGAGGAGACCGTCTCAGACCCAGACCGTCCTGATGTGGGGAGGGAACGTCCAGCTGACAAAACAAAGCTGGTTCCCGTCCCTGAGCCCTGCTGGCTGTTAGCACTTGGTTCCTCCTGGCTCTGTGCTACCTGCACTGGCCTTTTCCAGGCACAGACCCTACTGGACATGGCCTTGGCTTTGGTCAGCTGATCTGATCACTTTTGGCCCTTCTCCTTCAGTGCTCACAGGGGGTGTGGAGGAAGGAGGTGGTGGGAATGTTTGTAAGTGATAAGGACCAGTTTTGCCTGGCATGATTTGCCATTGGTGTTGGCATCGGTGTTTGTGGCTCTCTGTTCCACTGCACTCTGGATGTATTTCTGCTAATAATGATTTTTGTATTACTTAGTTTACTAAAGTTTGCTAATAAAAAAAAGCATCCAGATGCAAGTGGCGTTAGTTTCCTGGGCAGGATAGTTTACGGAGAAGGAACCTATGCCCGTATTTCTTTTATAATTTAAAAATTTTAAATGTCTATTGTATCTGCATTATAGAATGTAAGTATCTAATAATATATCTGGAACCGTATATCTAGAAGTGTTAATATTTTTTACCACTTTCGGTTTTTATCATTTTCTCTGCTTACTGCTTGTTTTCCCATATCCTAAAAGCACGGATATAATCTCATTGTAAACTATTCATGCATGTAAATCAGCGCATCGAGTAAAATATGCAAGACCCCTTCCCACCCTTTTCCTCTTTGCAGAGTGACTCTTAACTAATTGCACGCACTTCCTGATGCCTATTTATGCATTTATCCAGACCTATGTATGCTCTCTTCTGCTTTTAACGCAAACCGGATTATATTCTGTATTTTTTTTTTCTGTTCTGTCACATTTCACAATGTAAATGTACCAACATTTGTGCAGGCACTTTTGCACTGATGACCTACAGAATGTTCCAGTTTGTCCCTGTTGCAAGCACTGCATCTCAGTGCTGCATTTGTAGACAGGCTCCTGGGAGCATAATTGCCAAGCCGAGTGGTATGAAATTGTTCGTGAATGGACACTGATAAATTATCCTACTGTAGCAATTTGCAATTCCACTAACCTTCTTTGAGAGCAGCCATTGTCTAAAATCATCTCCAGTACCAATTTCTTTAAAATTATTGATTCTTATTTTTGTTAGAATTTCTTTGATTGCTACTTAGGCTGAGAATACTTACCGGCTGTTTGATTTCTACTACGAACCATCTGATCGTTTCCTGTACTCATTTTCCTATTGGGCTATTTGTCACCCTTTTCTGTAAGTTGAAATTCTTAATATAGCCTCGTCATGAGTTTAGGTTTATCATATAAAATTTTTAATTTTTCTGCCATCGAATCTGTCATTTCTTCTATGGCTTTTGGGTTTTATGTTTTACTTGGCAAATCCTTCTTTGCCTCAGTGTTATAAATGTAACTATTGTTGTATTTTATTTCATGTAGTTAGCATCTGCTAATACCTTGATAGTTTTGCTTTTTTTTTTTTAATTTTTTTTAAGCTTCCTGATGATTGACCTACCTGGGATTTCTCTAGTTAGTGCTAGGGGCAAGAGTTTAACTTGACTTTTTCCCAAATTATTTCATGAATAGGTTCTTCTTTCCCAGTGATTTAAAATGCCACCATAAAAAAACATAATTGCGAATGTGTGTGTGTGTGTGTGTTCTATTTCCTGTGTTATTATCTACTGGTTTTATACCCAGCTAGTAGAGCCAGGGCTTCCCTGTTAGTGTGCCATTGCGAAATTATCTTGGCTCTTCTTTTGTATTTCCTCTTCCATATCAAATGCAAAATCAGCTTGTTAACCTCGCATATAAAAATGCTGCTTTTATTTTAATTGGGACTCCTTTGAATTTATAAATAAATGTAGGAAAAGGTTACAGTATGGGGGGAATACTCTGCAGTATTTATTTTTTCCCATCCCATACAGGAATATTTAGGTCTTCTTTTTGTGTCCTTCATTTGGTTTTTCCGTTTTATCCACATCAGCCTCACCCATTACTTGCTGGGTAGATTGTTGTGTGTTTGAAGAGTGGCTGCTATGAATGTAACATCTGTCACTTCTGCTCTTGTTCACTGTTTCATGAGTTAGGTCCCCGGGATGCTTCCCTCACGCCCACACACACACTTTGGGACAACAACGTAACACCTTGCCCCTTAGCAGGCGTTAAGTGCGTATGGATTGCTGTTCCACCCTGAAGCACACCCTCCTTCCCACCCCCAGGTGGAGGGCTTGAGTGCCTTATGGAGGAGACAGCCTTCACCGTGAGCTCCAGGCAGCTGGTGCTCTGACCAGGCGCATTTTTATGTTCCTGCATCCTCATGATCACTGCATGGTTCTCTCTCCAGGCAGTTGCTTCTCTTTCCACTGATCAGCCCTGAGGGCAGCCTGCTACTTCCCCCCTCTGCTTCCCTGTGCTCCTGCCCAGCCTGCCTCTCATTCCTGCCAATTCCATACAAAGAACTCTTAACCTAGCACCCCCCCGCCCCAGTGTTGTAGTGTGTATTTCCTGCAAATAGGAACTTTCTCCTATGTAACTACAGTAAAACTACCCAAACCAGGAAGCTTATGTTTTTGCTGTCATCTAGCCCTCAGACCCCATTCAAGTTCAGGTATTGAGTCACAGCCTTCACTGGTCAGCACCACATGGGTGTGGTTATTTGCACACCTCAAATCATACATTGTATACCATTTTTTGGTTTGTATTTTTATGTGATTTTTTTAAGGTTTTGTTTGTTTGTGAGAGAGAGAGCGCGCACTCAAGCGGGGGAAAGGGGAAGAGGGAGAGAGAATCTTAAGCAGTGGGGAGCCCTATGTGGGGCTTGATCCCATGACCCTGGGATCATGACCTGAGCCAAAACCAAGAGTCAGATGCTGAACCGACTGAGCCACCCATGTGCCCCAAGACGTTTTTTTAAAGGTTGTTTTAGGTTCATCGAGGGGAAAGCACAGAGATTTCCCAAATAACCCTTACCCTGACACATGCACAGCCTTCCCTGTAATCAACACCCCCCACCAGAGTATATCTGTGTGGTTTTCTCATTTACAAAACGAGAAATGTTATAGTCCATGAACGCACAGCTCTAGCTGAGCCCCTGCCTGTGATTCTCAGGATGCACCCACAGCGGCCATGCCTCCCACCAGTGCTACAATAAGAGGACATTGCCAGGAGACGGGGGTGAGGTGGGGGGGCCAGGGGTGAGGAGGGCTGTGAGTTCCAAAAACAAAAGAAGCAACTTGTATGTTATTGACCCTTTTAGTGTCAATGGGGCTAAATGGGAACGTACCTTGGTGAGTGGTGAAAAACCATCAGTGGTGAGGTTCAGGACACCCCACTTGAGACCCTCAATCTGCTTCACATGCAACCCATGTCTTTGGGCGAGTCTCTGCACCTCACCGGAGATCACGGGCACAGGACTTACCTGAGCAATTCTGCAGCGATCCTATGAGCTGCTGTGTTACTAAGAAAATGCCCTGTTCATGAAATGTGTCAGATAAATGGAAGACAGCATACCTACATACAACTCTTGTTTAAAATTCCCACTTACCTCATAGGTAACTAAAAATAGAGTCAGTACTGTTAACACCTTATTTTTATATAAACTTTTGCAACAATCTCATTTGGTAGAATAAATATTATCCCCGTTTTGTAAATGAGAAAACCAGCACCCACAAATTTCTTCCAAAGACTACGAAGGCCCTTCGAGCTTGGACGTATGATGAGAAGTGTGTCCAAGCTCTTTCCCACCGGGAGCAGGTGGAATCCTGCCCCCGCCGCCCCGGCCCCACAGTCTGTCCTCTGGCACAAGCCCGGTGGGTTGAAGAGTATGTCTGAGTCATCCCCATTTGTGCTCCAAGAATTCCTCATTTTAATGACCTTGAGCTGGTCTTAAGCATTGACATGACCAGGGGGCATTAGTTCCACGTTTTAGGAATCTACCCACAATGACGCTTTTATGACAGCATGTCCAGGTTACCATGTTAAAGTACACACGCCTTCCACTGCGTGGAGCTTTATAGCAAAGTCATTTCTGAATTGTCTGTTCAGCCACATGGTCTATAAGTCTTTGGAATACAAAATGTTGGATTTTTTGCATCTCTCCTCCTTAGTTTTCTAGTGTTTGTATACAATTAGAGAAATCTATATGTTAATTTAAAAATATTTTTTAATGTTTATTTTGGAGAGAGAGGGTGCACAAGTGGGGGAGGGGCAGAGAGAGGGAGACAGAATCCGAAGCAGGCACCAGGCTCTGAGCTGTCAGCACAGAGCCTGACGTGGGGCGAAATCTACATATTATTAAGTAAGTGGCTCAATGGCACATAGCAGTAAGAGCCAACATTATTATGTTCTTACTGCGTGCGGGGCACCACCCAATGGCTTTGCACGTATATACTCCTTCGATTCTCTGACAGCTCTATGAGATGGGTGCTACTTAAATTCCCACTCTACCTCTCGGGAAACTGAGGCACCGAGAGGTTAGGTTAGTTGTTCAGGGAGGTGGTAGACCTGGGTTTTGAGCACGCGCGCCGTGACCTCAGTGCCCGCGCCCAGCTCGGAACCACACCTTGGGTGGCTGGTTAGCCGTGTGTACAGGTGACCACGGGTTTCTAAACATCTCAGAGGTGTGTGCGGGACAAATGAGGAATGTCTCAGAGGGTTGTGAAGCTGTTCAGCACCTCAGTGTCTCCGCCTTTTTGGTTTTCAGCTTTGGAACAACTACTTTCACCTGGCTGTCGCTTTCCTCACTCAAGAGTCCTTGCAACTGGAGAATTTTTCGAGCGCGAAGAGAGCCAAAATCCTTAACAAGTAAGTCCGCGAGGTCATGGGCAGGAGCCTGCATAATTTCCACGTCGTGTTGGTATGCAAATTGAGATGTAATCATGGTGTAATGAAAGGGTGGTTTCAAATCATGAATCTGGTATTGCGTCTTCTAACCCATGAATCAAGGTCTAAAATTGCAGGGTTCATCCTGGTGAGTTCAGAGTCAGTGTCCACCACCATTAGCACCGCACAGAATGGGAGTTTCGGGAGATAGCTGCTTTTGCCACGCACTTTGCTGATGTCATCGCACACATGGTCTTCTTTATTGCCCAATTCTGCAATGCTCCTTCGAAAAAGGAAGCTTCTAATGCAAGCTCTTGGCACAGTTGAGGTTGTCGAAGAACTCCTGTGGGGTGAGAGCTTCCCGGTTTCCTTCTTTGCAAGAGGTTCCCCCTCTCGTGCTCCAGGTAGGAGGTCCGACGGGCTGAACCAGCCCTTGGATCATCCTAACAGACCTCTCGGGCGCCCCACGTTCCTGCCTCGGTCCTTGCATCCTTCATGGCTACTGGTCCAGGACAAAGAAAAGAGCTCTTGTGTGCTTTCTTTCCAAACTTTGGGTGCCCTGAGGGTCTCGCCTCCCCTCTTTCTGCCTCAGTTTTGCCGACTTCTCTCTTTGCGGAGCACCCCTTTCGTAAGGACTTCTGAGAAGAGTTCTCCAATCGCTCCCATGTTTCCACGTCACCCATTTCCGTGAGTCATTTCGTAATGCCTCTGCTTCACATGGACCGTTCCAAGGCTTTGCCGACCCTGTGCCACTCCCTGATGTTAGCGATTCCAGAGGGAGTCTCAGAAGGTGACAGCTGTTCAGTGCTCCTCATGTCCTGTGAGCATGTATCTCGCGTGCTGGCCACGTCGAAAGCACGTCATCCCTGGAGAGTAAGAATTTTATCAGCAAATATGTACCGAATGCATACTACATGCCAGTGACTCGCTGAGCACTCCATGTGCATTTTTCATGTATAATCATTAAAAGCAAAACAAAACCTATTCATCGGGTTCTCTTATCATCCTCACTTCGCAGATGAGGAAGGTGAAGCCACATGGCCAGTGCCACCCACCTGGTCATTCTGACCCTGGCAGTTCAGAGCCCAGGACGTTTACCTGCGCCGCTCTTAGAACCTTCTATCCTTTCCTTGTGCCATCTACAGAAAGGTCGACTCCCAGCCGGCCATCTTTCCTTCAGGCTTTCTCAGTTGGGTGGCTCCTGTCCGTTGACCATTGATGTAGACACGTGTTCGGTGTTCAGAAAAGAGGAAGGCCCCAGAAGGTGTAGGCCAAGTGGGTGGCCACTGGGGACTCCTGGGAAGGCCTGTTAGCAGCAGAGTCGGCCTACTCGGAGCCAACGTGGGGTGAGACTGCTAGGCTTGGCCCAGGGACAGAAATCGGGCGGTGCCTTCTGGGGACCAGCTCAATAGGGAAGCTTCCGCTTTGCCTAGTTAACATCATCTCAGGGCTCCTATAAAATTAGGGCTGGTGACTGGTAGATCGGCTCTCCTGTGGTTTAAATGCTCTCCTGGTGGAACTTTCTATAGTAGCAGCAGAAAAAACTGGCCCGCTCTGAGTACCACACAACTCCTTCACAGCCAGCCCTGGATGCCTGGGACGCCTTGTCATCCAGTCCTGCAGAAGGAAAGCTGGCCCACAGCAGGTGAATCCACCTGTGTGTACGGACGGGGCTCACTGCGCAGTGAGGCAGGAATCCAAACCCAGCTCCAGCCGACAGCAGAACCCATTCTTTGCCAAGCGCACAGCATGGCCAACCCTTCAAGATGCCTGCAGGAGAAGAAGGGAATGGAACCCGGAAATCTGGCTTAAAAGAGCTGGCATCTCCTTTGAGGTTTTTAGCGTAAAACAATTGTTTCTGAGCCTTCTCCAGACCAGAAAGGGGTGGCTCTGCACTGGGCCCCCTTTTGGTGTGTGAATGTTAACATTCTAAGCTAGAGCAACGTCAGTAAATGCATTAACCACACAGGGCCTCGGCCGCCAAAGAAAACCTTTGCTTCTCACATAGCTATGTGCATTTAGAGGCTTCAAAGCCAAGGAAAATTAAACACGGCCAGCTGGTGTCTCCCCTTCCAGAGCCGACAGGGCTTCTGAATTGAGCATTCTTTTTCTCATAACCGTGGCGATAAGAGAGTCCGGATTTTCCCTTTGAAATTTTCTCATAGATTCCCCAAGGGAAAAACTCCCAAGCATTTTAGTAGTTGTCTTTGCAAGACTCTGCCAGGACTGCCTCAGCCCCTGTGCAGCCTGAGGGGCCCTCTCCCAGGGGCTTAAGCTAAGCGTGTGGCCGTCATAGGCCACCAAGGACAGGTGTTCTCTGTGTCTGAGACAAGCGCCCGTGGCCCGTGAGGCCGTGTGGCTAACGTGTGTGGCAGGTTCACCCATGTTTGTTGTATTTTTCGTGCCTCTTTCTGTACCTTAAACACTTTATAATCTAGCTGCAGGTTTATTGCTAAGTACCAAAATCTACATAAGACATATATAAAGGCATCCTACCCAAATGCTTACATTTTCCCAGGACCCAGAACCGTTTTAATCTGCTTAAAATCGTGCTAGTGCAAAGGGATGGAGTACCTGCTCTGCACTCAGGGTCCTGGTGCTGGGGACCCCCAGGGTGCCGTGACAGCCTGGACATTGGCAACTAGGAGCCAACGTGGGGAGCCCAAGGCCTCTGGCAGGAGGGGATCCCAGGCTGCGTGGCAAAGGAGCCGCCAAATTACCAGGTTGGCTGACCGAGCCGTGGGTCAGTGAACGGCCAGTCCCCACAAGGGTCCTCAAGTCCCAAAGGGCATGGCCTGCTCTTTGAGCAAAGAGATGCTGTGGGTTATTGAAGCACAGGTGAGTGGCCAGGCCTGGAGGGCTTGGGGGAGAGCGTGAGGCCCAGTGATGTGGGAGCCGACCCCATGGGTCCGAGCACAAGGCTGGGTGCTGACACAGAGCACAGTGCAGTGTGATGAGCAGGGCTGTCTTTTTCTAGAGGGAACCATGGGCTTCGAAGGTGGAGTGATGCCACGTCCATTTAATAGCCGCTGGCCGCCTCCATTGGGTTCTGTCTACTGCTCTAGGGTTCCTGAATCCAGCCAAATGCATCTGAGTGAAGGCTTCTCTGTGGAGCCCCCTCCCCCCGCACCTGTACACCCCCACCAACCCTCCTCTCCCTCTGTGCCTTCAGCAGCTCCTTTCTGCCTGGTTCACGGCGTTGTGGCCCAGAACGATAGAAAATCCCGGTGTCCAAAGGTCAGCCTGTTCATTCCCGCTTGTTAAGCTCTCCATCCTCCTGATGACGGGGGTTGGGGAGATAATTAGGATATTCGTTCCAGAGACATTCCCCAAAGTGCATGGGGGTAACGTAAAATAATGGGCCATAGCACGCAGAGAACTGATTATGTCAAACCCAAATTGACTGTGAGATCTTCCAGTGAATCACAGAATAAATAACCGCTAGGAACCAAAGTGTATCATAAGAAAATTTAACTGACTCAGCCTTCAGACATCCTTGTTGCTAGTGACTGCCCACAGAGGACATGCGAAACCTGACCATCATCTGTCCCTCGCCCAGCCCACCCCCCCACCCCGATCTTCAACATTATTGGGACTCAGGAAATATGAGTCAGATGTAAAAGAGTTTATTTTTGATTAGCAGCCAGCCTGGCCATTTTAGTGCACGGGACACATGTGTCCTGGCATGTGACAATGTGACCTGTGACTGCAGACAGGCTCCTGTGTTCAGGACCAGTCTTTGTCCTGGGAGAGAAAGGGGGTCCAGGAATTGGGCGTCCGGCATTTCTAAGCACAAGGTGCTCACTTAAAAGTTTCAGCCCAAGAGAGTAACATTTGAAGGCCAACCTCAGGCCAGTGCATTTGAACCTGTTATGCAGGTTCCGTGAAGACCCTCTCCCCAGTTGTCTTCCATGCTGCTTCTCGTCTTTATGTACTTATTTCTATTTATTTTTTACGATAGAGATCTGCCCTCCGCCCGTCGCACCCTCATGAGACCATGAAGGTAGTAAGGTTGCTACTTCATAAAACATTTGTACACATATATTTATATGTGTGTTGATTAGTAAAGTAAAACCTATTTCTTCAAAAATATTTTGAAACTTAAACTTTACTTTTTTATATATTTTTTAAAGTTTATTTTTTTTTATTTTTCTCTTTGAGAGAGACAGAGACAGCATGAGTGGGGGAGGGACAGAGGGAGAGAGAGAGAGAGAGAGGGAGAGAGAGAATCCCAAGCAGGTTCACACCCAGAATGAGACACCCCGTAAACAAATATCTCCACGTGGGGCTCTGAGATGTGCATGTGTTAGGTCCAACTACAGACGTTGCTCTTGGGGAAACTGGAGGGAAATAAAGCTGTTGACAAGCCCCATTTTGCAACGTGACCTAATCCCGAAGCTGTGTTTGCACTCCAGATTGTGACAAGAAATAGTTCAGAAAAAGTGTAACTTGTGTCTGTGCTCATTTTGTGAGAGACTCTGATCATTCAGAATAAATTCGCTGTGAACTGAGTTAGCCAGGGGCCCGGGGAGACAGACGTAACAAACGGTGGCCCTGTGCCGAGTCCCTGTTGGCAGGGGCCACGTGTTCCCCACGCCCGAGGGATACCGTGCTCCGTTGAACATGGTAGAACTCCTGTGGCACCGGGCACCGTGGCACGTCCGAGCCCTGTGTGTCACGAGCTTTATTCCCTTGGTCGCTACTGGGGTCCCACCTCCTCTCGCCTCCCTCAGGGATTCAGTGTTCAAATGTCCCACTTGGCCCATCATCTCCCTCCAGCGGCCTCCACATCGGTCTCCGTTCCTCAACCTCTGCCCGCTCCTAACACCGACCTGTCTCTTTCATTCATTCTCAGAACGAATGTCGACCTTCTTCCTCCTTTTTGGCCTCACTGTTCCTTGCCAGGCTCCTGGTCCTCCGTCGGGCCATTCACTCGGTGGCTGGGCTCCTTGAGCCTTGCTCTTGGGACTTCTTACTCCACTCTCCCTCCTTCAGAAGGCCGTTTTCTCAGCTGTGCATCTCAGCCCTTCCTCGGGCCAGGATGGCAGCTTAATGGTCATCGCACTCATTTCCCGCGATCATCCACCCTCGTAGTTAACGCACTGGGTGGCTCGAAACGCCTGAAGTTTATTGTCCCACGTCAGGAGGCTAGGAATCCAAATCAGGGGGTGGGCAGACTTGGCTCATTCTGGAAGCTCAGATGGAGAGCCTGTTCTGTGCCTCTCTGTCCCCAGTGTCTGGTGCTCCTTGGCCTTGGCTGCATCCTTCCCGACTCTGCCCCTGTCTTCAGGTGGCCTCCTTCCCCGTGTCTCCAAATCTCCTTCCCCTTGTAAGGACACCTGTCCTGGGACCTAACCTCCCTCTGACCTCCTCAATCAAGTATGATGTCGTCTTAACAGATGACATCTGCAAAGACCCTGTTTCCAAATAAGGTCACATTCTCAGGTTCTGGGGGCCAGGACCTCTACACGTTCTTATGGATGACACGGTTCAACCGACAGTCATGCCCAACAGACTTATTTGGAGACCATACTTCATGGAGACCATGAAGGTAGTGAGGTTACCACTTCACACAACATTTGTACACATATATTTATATGTGTGCTGGTTAGTAAAGTAAAACGCATTTCTTATTTCAAAAATATTTTGAAGCTTAAACTTTGTTCTCTCATAATTTTTTTAAAGTTTATTTATTGACTTTGAGAGAGGCAGAGACGGCATGAATGGAGGAGGGACGGAGAAGGAGAAGGAGACAGAGAATCCCAAGCAGGCTCTGCCCTGGCAGCACAGAGCCCGATGCGGGACTTGAACTCATGCAGCCGTGAAATCATGATCTGAGCTGAGAAACCAAGAGTCAGTAAACCCAGGTGCCCCGAAACTTAAACTTTAAAAAACTGTCTGTGGGGGCGCCTGGGTGGCTCAGTCGGTTAAACATCTGACTCTTGGTTTCTCAGCTCAGGTCATGATCTCATGGTTTGTGAATTTGAGCCCCACATTGGGCTTCATGCTGACCATTCGGAGCCTGCTTGGGATTCTGTCTCCCTCTCTCTCTGCCCCTCCTCTGCTCTCTCTCTCTTCTCTCTCTCTCTTTCAAAATAAATAAATAAACTTTAAAAAGCTGCCTCTGTGGCCTTTGTTCAGACTGCATCCCCCTTGTTCTTTCTTTTTTTTCCCCCTTGTTCTCTTAAGGGGAAGGAGCAGGCTCCCTGTCCTCCAGCCACTTTTCCTACTTGGTCAATATAATCACCTAGCCTGCTCTGCCACGGGGCATTTGCACCTGCTGACGCCTCTGCTTGGAATGCTCTTCCTTCCCCTCTGACTGGATTACATCTTTCCTTCTTCACATCAGAGGGTAATTGTGGACTTTGTTCTGCCTATGATATTAATATTCTCATATTAGCTCTGTGCCTGGCCTCTAGTAAGCATTCGGTAATTAATGAATCAATGAGTAATCCTCCCCGAATGAATCAATTTAAATGGCCATTGTAACCATGAGGGGGCTGCTGTATGAGGCCTAGTCTGAGCTTGTAAAGGAAGCACCTAGCGTGGCTCGAGTACTTGCTAGGACATATGAGGGCCCTATCTCTCTCATTCTTAAAAAATCCTGGGAGGTGAACATCATACATCATTATCCCAGGACTGCAGAAGAGGAGACTGAGGGTCAGAGTGGCCAGGTGACTTGCCCAGTGTGCTTCTGTTTGGGCTCAGGTCAGCCTCACCCCCAAGGCTGGACTGTCTGTGGTGGGCAGTGGGTTTTCTGTCCCTTGGGGTGAAGACTCACAAAACCAGAGACTGAGATAAGGCCTCAGAGATCGGATTCCTGCTATTTTAGGTCAGAGCAATAGGCCTGGTGGGGGACCCTGTATCTACCTGGGCTGTGGGGGGATTGTCTGCTGGGGACCCCGCTGGCAGTTTGGAGGTGCTCCCTTTCCTGGGGGGTGGGCACGGGTGGCCGGGCCGTGGGGGGCGGTGCCGGGTGACCCCAGCTCCGTGCTGCTGTCCAGCTGGTCCATTCACCACCGGGAACCTTTGCTTCCTCGGTGGAAAGAGGGCTGCAGCAGCGTCCCTTTGCTCACCCCGTAGTCTTACTGCCAGAGTCCGATGAAACCAGGGCCCTTGGCGGGACGTGACAGAGCGCCGTGCCGTGCGGTCAGGGACACCCGCACTTGCGGTCCCTCGCGATGAGTGCTGCGGGGCGGGGCGTGGGGCTTGGGGTCCGAATCTCGGGATCTTTTTCTTCCCTCCTTGCCTGTGACTCGGCCGAGCCCTCTAGCTCCCCCCTCCAGGACTGGTTCCGCTCCCTCCCGTGTAGGCTGTTAGAGATGACCTTGGTTCTGACCCACAAGGCCGCCAGCCCCGGTCTGCTCCCAGGTAAGGAGCGTTAGCCCCGACATTCCCGAGGACTGCTGCTTTCTCCTCCTCAGGAGGAAGGTACAAACGCTCCGGGAACCCCCCTTGAGTTCTGGTGACAGCCGTGACCCTACCGGGCGGTTACCCGAAGATGTGTAGAGATTAAGCTGCCTCTGGCGAGGGATGCGCTCCTGGATCTCTGCCGACATCCTGCCCTCAAATTCCGTGAAGGCACATGGTCCTCCACATACAAGACAGGACAGCGTAACTGGGAAATGCAAACGAGGCATCATGACCGTCTCACCCTCTGTGGGCACCATAAGGAGAGGTGATGCGCAGGGAGAGGAGGTAGAAGCGGGGGGGTTCCCTCCTCCGCGTGGGCCCCCTGGCACCCAGGGGTCGGCCTCAGCTCTGGAGAAGTGGCGGGTGACTGTAGGTCACGAGACATCGGGTCACTCCCGAATGGCCCCAGCCGCCTGGCGTTTTGGCCTTTCTTGTTGTGTGAGAGCTATTATCTCGGGAGGAGAGGGAGTCCCCTGGCTGTTAGAAGAGTATTTAAAGCTTGAGTCAGGCAGTGGCAGGCCAGCCGCTGTGACCAGCTCTCACCACCTCTGGGGGCTCTGAACTCCTGCTGGCAGGGGAGGGGGGGGTCTCTATGTTCCCGGGGTCCTGCCTGCAATGCCGAGCTCCCGGGGTCCCCAGATGCCTGCTCCCTGAGAGGTGATCACCCACCCACACAACGAGATGCTCGCAGCCTCAGGAGGCGGCATCAGCACCAGGCGTGAGTATGGCTTTCCGCTCCACGGTGCTCTTTCCGGGTAAATGCCAGGAGGGTGCCAGCCGGCCCCATTGTCTCCGGGTCTGGGCCGCAGCGGCTGCCAGGGCCCTTCGTCATTTGTGCAGGAGCAAAAATGGGGATCGGGAAGCTGGATCTACAAGCCCGGACAGGGTGCACAGCTGAACGGGGCTTAGATCATACACACCTTGGGCGATTGGGGCTCCAGTTGGACATGGAAGGATGCTCTCTGGTCACCCACGGACTCGGTCCAGTATCTTTGCTGACAGTGGATGGGCCGCTCCTCACTGGGGCAGTGGGGACAGGTCCATTCCTTGGCCAAGATCCCCCCTCTCTCACTCACCGAATTCACCCACATCAGCACTCACCCGGTTGTCAGGCTGGGCAGGAAGGTAACTCATCGACATCAGAGGACAAGCTTGTCCTCGTGGGAAGGGGCTGACGCTCCCAGCTCAGTTCTTGTCTGTACAGTGGGCTGTGACACCCGGACAAGCCCTGTGCCCCCGGGTCGACTTCTGTGAAGGGGCCTCCAGGGCAGGCTTCCCTGGTTGAGAGTCTGAGCCTACAGCCCTCTCCGGCCGGAAGTGACAGATGTGTGCTTAGGGCACCCGAGACTTCTATAAGGGGGCAGCCTACTGCGGTTGATGATTTACCGGGAGGATCTTTGCTGTTGGAGCCACAACCGGGTCATCTGTACACACAGCTTTCCTTTCCACATCAGCTGATGTGAGGACGAACAGAGCGGCTTGATGACCCAGCTGCTATACTGTCGTACTCTACGATCGTTTTGCAAATGACTATTTTTAACATGATCAGGCTTTTTTTTTCGTTAGGCAATAAAGGAAAAAGTTAAATTGCTCACAAACTAATAAATGTTTATCTTCCGAAGCCTCACGTCCTGTTTTCTCACAAAACACACACCTCTTCTGCTGACCGGGTAGAAGGGAAATTAGCATTTATTTTCCTTGATAAACAAAAGACCGGGTAATATTTGTTGACCTTTTTTGGTACAAAGCCCTTCCAAAGGGATATTTGGGAGAGGCCTCCCCTGCTCTCATGTCCACTCCAGGGCTTAATTTTAACGTGTGAGAGCTGCTTTGTGAGCAGGGTTGGAGGATGCCCTTTCGTGTCTGCGGAGCCTGGATACTCGGCACACAAGCTCCCCCTTAGGCCAGGGACCCAGGTCCTCCTCTTGCCATTAGAGATTGAAGAAAGGAAAATGCTGCTATTGCTCCCCACCCCCTCACCCATACTCCCATGGGGGTGTCGGGGGGGGGAACATCCCAGAGCCTGAGGTAATGAGAAAGGGAGACTCCCTTGGCTCGATCCTTCCTCCTTCCGTTCCCTTTGGGGGCAAATATGCCACAGCGTCGATACGGTCTTCGTTTGTCTCAGTGATGGGGGACTTTCGTTGTGCTTAAAAATAATCTAAGTCTGATTTCCAAATGCTCGAAAGGGTGACTCAGCGTTTTCCGTGTCCTCGGTTCTCAGGTACGGAGACATGAGGAGGCAGATCGGCTTCGAAATCAGAGACATGTGGTACAACCTTGGTGAGTAGCGGGGCTTTCCCGACATCGTGGTGACGGTCTTGAATGTGTGGTGGGTGATGACATTGGCCTCCGCTGTCGGGGCTCGGGTATCCGAAACATCCGAATCGTTTCTCCTCCTCGGAGAGCGATTGCTACTTTTGCAATAGCTGTTTTCCGTAAACAGGAGATGGGAAGAAAATCTGATGGGGGGGCGGGGAGCGAATAGAAACATCCGTGGAGCTCCCTCTTGACGTCAGGTGAACACGTCTCTGCTTTGAAGCTGCTTTTGGGCGTCACGAACATTCCCTCCGTTCCTCAGGCATCCAACCGTGTAGCTCATCTCCTTGTCACAATGTCACTGCTTTTACTATTCAGTTTAATATATTCTACCATATTCTACCGTCAGGTCAAAAGGGTTTTTTTTTTTGCCTACTCAGAACCGGACCTTGTATGTAGGCAGAGCACCACCAGGTGGTGGTAGCATAACACACTTGCACAGTGAAAACACCAGGGGATCCTTGTGTTTAAGATGAGACATTAACGTAGGTGTTTGTCACTACAAATTTCCCTCTTGCTGCTGCTTTTGCTGCACCTCAGACGTCTCGGTGTATTTTGTTGTCACTTTCATTTGTTTCAAGATATCTCCTGACTTCCCGTTTTACTTCTTCTTTGACTCATTGGTTTCTTCAGGAGCAGGCTCTTTAATTTCCACTATTTGTGAGTTTTCTCATTTTTCTTTTGTTACTGACTTCTGATTTCATTCCACGGCAGTTGGAAGAGATACTTGGTCTGGTTTCAGTCTCCTTAAATTTTGTTGTTGCTGTTGTTGTTTTAAAGTTTATTTATGTGTTTATTTTGAGAGATAGAGCACATGAGTGGAGGAGGGGCAAAGAGAGAGGGAGAGAGAAAGAGAGAGAGAGAGAGAGAGAGAATCCCAAGCTGGTTCCCACTGCCAGCTCAGAGTCCGATGCAGGACTAGAACCCCCAAACCATGAGATTGTGACCTGAGCCAAAGTCAAGAGCCAGAAGCTTAACCCACCGAGCCACCCAGGCACCCCCTCCATAAATTTGTTAAGAATTGTTTTATGACCTAAGATGTGGTATATCCTGAGGAACGTTCCATGTGCCCTTCAGCAGAATGTTATTCTGCTGTTCCTCAGTGGAATGTTCTATATGTCTGTTAGGTCTGTTGGGTCTACAGTGTTGGCTTCATTGGTAAATATAACTCAGCTGAACACCTCAAGAAACTAGGAAAAGGATGAAGCCCAAGGTCAGCAGAAGGAAGAAAACAATAAAGATAAGAGCAGAAATAAATGAAATAGAGAACAGAAAAACAATCAAAAAATTCAACACAACTAGAGTTGGATTTTTGAAAAGATAAACAAAATTGACCAACCTCTAGCTAGATGAACTAGGAAAAAAGGAGAGAAGACATAAATAAAACGAGAGGTAAGGGGTGCCTGGGTGGCTCAGTCGGCTAAATGTCTGACTTTGGCTCAGGTCATGATTTCACGGTTTGTGGGTTCGAGCCCCGCGTCGGGCTCTGTGCTGACAGCTTGCTCAGAGCCTGGAGCCTGCTTCAGATTCTGTGTCTCCTTCTCTCTCTGCCCCTCCCCTGCTCATGCTTTGTCTCACTCTGTTTCCCAAAAAATAAATAAATGTAAAATAAAATAAAATAAAATAAAATAAAATAAAATAAAATGAGAGGTGAAACAAAACCATTACAGCTGATACCAGAAATAAAAAGGATCAAAAGAGACTACTGTGAGTAATTATATGCCAACAAATTGGACAGCCTAGAAGAAACGATAAATTCCTAGAAACGTACAGCCTACCAAGACTGCATTATGAAGATATAGAAAATCTGAACAGACAGATGTCAGGTAATCTACAATCCAAAACTTCCCACAAAGAAAAGTCCGGGACAAGATAGCTTCACTGGTGAATTCTGTCCAACATGTAAAAAAGAATTAATGCCGATCCTTCTCAGACTCTTCCAAAATATCGAAGAGAAGGGAATGCTTCCAAACTCATCTTACGATACAAGCATTACCTTGATACTGAAGGCAGATAAACACACTACAGGAAAACTCTAGGCCACCGTCTCTGATGTGAACGTAGATGTAAAAATCCTCAAGAAAATGCTAACAAACTAAAGTCAGCGGTGTATTAATAGGATCATACCCTGTGATCAAATGGGATTTATCCCTGGGATGCAGAGATGGTTCAACATACACAGAGTAACAAAGTGATAGACTGCATTAACAGAGTGAAGTATAAAAGTCGTATGATTTTTCAATAGATACAGAAAACCCATCTGGGGAAATTTAACACCCTTTTGTGTTAAAAACTCAACACACTAGGCACAGAAGTAACGCATCTTAACTTAATAAAGGTCACATATGACAAGTCCACAGCTAATATACTCGGGGGCGAACCACTGAAAGTTTTTCCTATAAGATCTGGAACACAGGGAGATCCACTGTCACCACTCCTATTCAACATAGTACCGGAAGTCCTAGACAGAGAAATTAGGCAAGAAAAAGCAGTAAAAGCCATCTAGACCACAAGGGAAAAAGTAAAATTATCTGTTTGTAGAAGACCTGATCTTTTATGTAGAAAACTCTAAAGACCACCACAAACACTGTTAGAACTAATAAATTCGGGAAAGTTGCAGATACAAAATCAACATACAAATATCAGTTGAATTTCTATACGCTAACAAGAAACTATCTGAAAAGGACATTAAGAAAACAATCCCATTTCTAATAGGGTCAAAATGAATAAAATCCTTGAGCAAGGAGGTGAAAGACCTGAACACTGAAAGGTACAAATTATCAATGATAGAAATTCAAGAAAAAAACAAATAAATGTAAAGACGTCTCGTCTTTGTTGATTGGAAGACTTGATATTGTTAAAGTGTCCATATTACTCAAAGCAGTCTGTAGGTTCAGTGTTATCTCCATCAAAATCCCAATGGCATTTTTTCAGACATTGAAAAAATAATGCTAGAATTCATATGGAACCACAAACGACCCTATGTAGGCAAAACACTCCTGAGGAAGAAGAGTGGAGGCATCATACTTCCTAATTTCAAAATGTATTACCCAGCTACAGGAATCAAAACACTGTAGTACTGGCCTAAAGGCAGACATACAGACCAATGGACCAGAATAGAGAGCCCAGAAATAAGCCTGCGCATGCACAGTCCACTGAGCATTGACAAGGGAGCTGAGAATCTGGGGAGAGGATCATCACTTTAATAAATGGTGTTGTAAAAACAGGATATCCACATGCAACAGAATGAAACTGGACCCTTGTCTTACATCATACCCCAAAATCAACTCATAATGGACTAATGATTTACTTATTTATTTTATTTTTTTTTTTTACTGTTTTTACTTACATTTGAGAGAGAGAGACAGAACGTGAGCAGAGGAGGAGCAGAGAGAGAGGGAGACACAAAAACCGAAGCACGCTCCAGACTCTGAGCTATCTGTACAGAGCCTGACGCGGGGGCACAAACTCCTGAACCATGAGATCATGACCTGAGCCAAAGTAGGATGCTTAACCAACTGGGCCACCCAGGTGCCCCTGGATTAAAGATTTAAGCAGAAGACCCCCCCCGCAAACCTCAAAACTCTAGAAGAAACCATAGAAGAAAAGTGTGTTCCAGATCTTACAGGAAAAGCTTTCAGTCGTTCGCCCCCGACTATATTAGCTGTGGATTTGTCGTATGTGTCCTTTATTATGTTAAGGTGCGTTACTTCTATATCTAGCGTGTTGAGTTTTTAACACAAAAGGGTGTTAAATTTCATCAGATGCTTTTTCTGTATCTACTGAAAAATCATATGACTTTTATACTTCATTCTGTTAATACGGTATATCACTTTTGTTAATCTGTGCATGTTGAACCATCCTTCATATTGTACTTGGCAATGATTTCTTGGAAATGACAACAAAAGCAAAAGTGGACAAGTAGGATGACATCAAACTAAAAAGTCGGCACAGTAAAGGAGACAATCAGCAAAATGAGAGACAGCCTGTGGAATGGGAGAAAATTTCCAAACCATATATCTGCTAAGGAATTCATTCCCAAAATGGATAAAGAACTCCTACAACTCGATAGTGAAACACACCCAATTAAAAAATGGCCAAAGGGCTTGAGTCGACATCTCTCCAAGGAAGAAATACAAATGGCCAATAGGTTTGTGAAAAGATGTGCAACATCACTCATCATCAGGGAAATGCAAATCAAAACCGCAGTGAGCTGTCCCCTCACACCTGTCGGCTGTTATGATTATTATGTTACAGCCATAATAGGATGGCTATTATGAAAAAAAAAATAAAAGGTAACAGGTGTCAGCCAGGATGTACAGAAGTTTGAACACTTGCACAGGGTTGGTGGGAATGTAAAACGAACTATGGAAGACAGCATGGAGGTTTCTCAAAAATTAAAAATCGAGCTACCATGTGATCCAGCAATCTCCCCTGCTGGGTATACATCCAAATAGATTGAAATCAACCTCGATGAGGTATCTGTATTCCCATGTTCACTGCAGCGTTATTTACAACGGCCAAGATATGGAAACAACCCAAGTGTCCATTGATGGTTGGATGGATAAAGAAAATGTGGTATGTCTATACAATGGAGTATTATTCAGCTTCATTTACGAGGAAAAGAAAAAGGAAATCTTGCCATATGCAAAAACATGGATGGGCCTGGAGGACATCATGCTAAAGGCGAATGTGTCCTCTGTGAGCCCAGCCTCTCTCCGAGTGGAGATGAACCTCTTCCTGGCACCTGGTCCCCACTCTCAGCTTGCTTTGTGCCAAGGTGTCTGGGCATCTTTCTTTGGCCTCACGGATGGTCCTGTGCAAGATTTCAGTGGCATTTCCTGCCTGAGCGCCCGGGGCCCTGCTTATTCCGCTCAACTTGTCACATGGAGCCTATGGTGGCTACAGAGGACCTCCTCTCTCCCCTCTCCCCAGTGACTCTGTTCTCTCCAGGGAGGCAGGGTCTTTCCACTTCTCTCTCTAGTTGCCCCATGACACCTGGGTTTCCTTTGTTCCCCCAGGGCTGGGGCGACTTAGATAGATTCCTGCTCTCCATGTCGTGGCTGGAGAGCTTGGCTAGAAAGATACCCTGACGTGTCCGTATTCCACGGGAAGAACGAAACAGGGTCATAAAAACTGAACACGGTTTTCCGTGAAGGTGGGGAACTGGACCCCATCGCCCTCCTGTGGACCCTTCGAGCAGACAGGGGTGGGGGGTTGAGGGCCACGCCTGTAATCCGGCTTTGCGGTCAGCAAGTTCTCAGCAGCTCGTTTCCAACCGGAGCCAGATTTCCTCACCAGAGGCTTCGACTCCTGATTCTTCTTGAGTTCCCGGATGTCAGCAAACATGGGTGCGGGAAGGCTCTGTCACATCTCGAGGGGAAGTTCGAATTTCCAAACACCCTTTGTCCATCTGTTTGCTTGAAGGATGGAATCTTTTTCAAATGGGTCTTTACACAGAAAAATAAATGCGGAAAGCCTTGGCGTAAATATACTAAAAGGTACTGTATTGTATAATACTAATAACATCGAAATTAAGAAGCATGGTGTAACATGAAGCGTCACCCGGGTTCTCAGGAGTAAAACTCCAGCGCAGGAGCTCCCAGGTGGTGATGAAGAACTGGCTGGAACGGCCACGTCCGTTCACGCTCTCAGTGGACACGCATCACGCACCTGCATGCTGTTTGGGTCTCAGGAGCTTGAGGAGACGTGTCAATGCAAGTGACTTTCCCGTAGCAGCTCAAATGCCCAGAATCCGAGTTCCGGCTCCAGGCTGTCCAAGAGCTTCCCACATCTCCCAACACAGAGCCTGCCGGGTGCCCCCCTGCCCCTGCGCTAACTTCCACCCCCCCAGAGGAGAGAGTAGGAGCCCTGGCTCTGAGGGAAGGAGTCCCTGCTGGAGTTTCCTTCCTCCCTTGCCTCGGCCTCGCTATGTGGCCTCAGTCACATGACACAGTCTCTCTGGGCTTCCATCGGTTTTCCAGGCTGTAAGATGGAGAGGCTGGACTGAGGTTTTCAAGAGCCTTCCAGTCCTGATGCTCCGTAATTCTTCACATACGTATGCGGATCTCAGTAATGAAATGCCAAGGCTTCTGGAACAGGGAGGAGGGCCATTCGTGATTCATTTTAATTGATCACGCTCGGACGGATGCATTTGTCACTTGCCCCGATTGGCCAGACAACCGCAGGACCCACGCCAGGAAGGGGCCAAGTGCAGCCCCATTAGAGAGAGTCCAGAACAGGGCAGAAAAGGATGTTCAGAGAGACAGCATGGAGGGAGCTGCTGTCTGCTGGACCTGAGGGGAGCCAAGGCTCTTGGAGGTGCCAGCACCCCCTGGGCAGGTTCTGTGAGCTCCACCTGCCGCCCCTCTGCCTGAGAGCCTCCCAGGCCGCCTCTCGCACTCGGGCCCTTCCTAGGAGAGTGGCCACGCCTTCTTGTGACTTGTTCGCCTTCATCTCTCAGGTGCAAACTGTGAGCTGTGTGTTTTCCCCCCACGGGAGAGCTTTAGGTGTCGTTTCAAATGGCAGGCCTGCTTCGTCCTGAAATCGCTTTGATGGTTTCTGCACTATTGCAGATAACCAGAGGCATCCACCCTGGCAGATATTCTGAATGATGGTTAACACATCAAAATGCTTTTTTCTCGCTTGACAAATAGTTGCTGCCCCAACTCAGCCCACCCTGGCCCCTTCGTGCTCCCCCAGGCCCCCCCCTCTTCGGTGTGCCCTCCCCACACTGAAGGGTCACTGGCTAGCATGGAAGGGGCTCCAAAACTCAGCTCAAACCACGGCTGACCTGACTGATGGGCGCTCCTGCCTTTCCAGCTCTTTCTTTCTACAAAAATTATGTTCCTGGTCGCCTATGTAGTCAGTCCATAGATCGACTGCCATTTGAAAGTGGCTCCATTTCATTTTGTCCCCTTCCACGATTGCTGTGAAGGAAGGTAGGATAGGCCCGGGGTAATACGAGCTCCTTTGTGACGCCGACTCCAGGCCCTGGGAAGGCTCGACCTTCAGAGGATGCACCTTTAGGTGTAAATCAGATCTTTAAAACTGTTTGGGAGCGGTTGGTTCCCTTGACATTATGTGTCATTATGCTCCAAACAGGCTGAGTCAAGCGGGAGGTCTTTGATTTGCAACGTAGTAAAGGCTGCACTGAAAAAGCAAATGTCCCATTTCATCTGGGCAGTTGCTGATTTGAATGTGGTGATTAATGTAAAAGATCTGTGTTTTGCAGCTTTTCAGCCACGGATATTGAACACTGACTCTGGCTTGAGAAGCGGCCAAGAGGTCAGATGTAAACCGTGACCTCATTGGTCAATGAGGGGCGGGAATCTGGTAACAGCAAGAAATAACCACCCACCAACATGATGGGGTTCCTCGCTTATAAAATAATTAAATTATTTTTTGGAAGTCAAAAAAAAAAAAAAGTAATAAAAGTGTCAGCAGCCCAAAGGGTCTGCCCCAAGCAGCCCCTCAAGACAGCTAAGAATGTCTCCATGGGGTCACCTCAGGCGGCCTGGATCTTGCCTGCTACGAATCTCAGGTATTAGAGCCTGCCATGAGCATCCCTGCCAAGGCCAGCACTCTGGGAGTTTATGACAGCACATCTCAGTTCCCCAAGATGTACACAACCTATTTCCTATGCAGCTTTTTTTTTTTCTTTTTTTTAATAGGCTCAGGTTTGGGAACATATTGGCAGGTCGATCTAGCCCACTCTGGAAGAAAATAAAAATAGAAGTCAGATATATTTATCATTCTACAGTTAGTCACCTATTCCTCGGTCAGGGTTGAGCCCATCAAAAGCTCACACATCACAGCAGTAAAATCGTTGAATCGCTGAAGCAGTAATTAATAAAGTTTTATTGTGCACACACCAAAGAGACGACAGTTTGTGGACAAGGCCCCCTCAAACGAATACATGGAAGGAGGCTCAGAGGTATATCATTACAAAGAAGCTTATATAGTGGGACACCTGGATGGCCCATTCAGTTAAGCATCCGGCTCTTTATCTAGGCTCAGGTCACGATCTCACGGTTTGTGAGATCCAGCCCGGAGTCAGGCTCTGTGTTTAGAGCAAGGAGCCTGCTTGGGATTCTCTCCCTCCATCTAGCTCTCTGCCCTTCCCCCATTTGCTCACTCAGGTGCTCTCTCTCAAAATAAATAAATAAACTTAAAAAAAAATTTTAGAAGCTCATATAGTGAGAAAACAATGACAATTTACTGGTTATAATATTGGTGATTGGTTATTGTTTTAGAATTCTCTTCATTGGTTAGTGGTTACCTCATGTCAACCTTGGAAAATGTTTGTGTGTGTGTGTGTGTGTGTGTGTGTGTGTGTGTGTGTGTGTTGGTTTTGCCTATGATTTTCAGAGGCCTAAGCAAGAAGTGACCCCGGTCAGGTGAGCCTTGCCCACTAAGCTAAAGGAAGCTTTGCTTGTATGACAAAACCGATTTTCTCTGCTCGGGGAATGTTCGAGGCCGGTCTCCGTTTGTTTTCGATTTTAACAAGCCGAATGCTCCACGCGACTGTTTCTTCTCTGAGTCTTTCCTAGAATACGAGCGGTACGTGGAGACGGGGGTCTCGGATCTCCCCTCCAAGCAGAGCTTCAGACAAGGATCTGTTCTGCCGGGCTGAATGCAAGCGCAGACTCGCGCTGCCCCAGGGGACAGAGCAGCATGTTTTTCCCCCTCCCAAACCTGTCACATTTTGAGTCGGAAAGGAGAAATCAAAAGCACACTCTGTCCAAAAAAAAGGAGGCAGGGGGCGGGAAGGGGGGGATGTGCTTATTTACTGAGCTGTTCAGTTATTTATCAAAGTGCGCTCCCGGAAGCAGGGGCCAGAGCGCCTGATCTCACCGTGGCCCGCACCACCCCCACTTCCGTTTTGTTTATTACCCGCGGCAGGCGGGCCGGCGCGGTGCAGAGGGTCCTGCCGGAGCCAGCGTGCTCACAGCGAGATCCGTGTCGGCCGGGTTTGGTCCGGAATAGCTTTCGTTCAGGGGGTCCCTTTGTGGATGATTCTGGGGACTGGACACATGATGTGCTTTCATTCAAACACATACAGTGAGGCCTCATCAGTTTCTGGATGATGGTGGAAATTTTTGCCCCGTCTACCTTTGTGTCTATGGAGATTTTCCTGGGGTTAGAATGGGGTTGATGACCCGGAATTCTGGACCCTCACAGTTGCAAAGAGGTTGTCCAAACACCCAGGGGGAGACTGTTGCCAGGTGAGGACTTGGATCCCCGGAGAGAGCACAGCCCAGTGTCCAGAGGGGACGGGAGGCTCCACATTTTGTAACTCGAAGAAAGACTCTCGGTGGGTTTTAAAAAATTTGGGAGTTGTAGCTATTGTAGCTAGGAGATTGGCAAGGTGACCCGAGGTAAAGTATTCCCATTGTGACCTGATAATTAGCTTGTTCTTTCTTTGTCTCAAAAAGGGGGGGGGGGAGCGCATCCTCTTTTTCTTGAAGTCTACACCACCGCAAGAGTCACCTTGATCCTCATTGATTCCAAACCTGAGTTCATCATTAAATTTGAGCAAGCGATGCTCCAGGGGAAATCCATAATGCAAATGCAAATGCAAAAAAAAAAAAAGGAAAAGAAAACAGGACTAAAAGAAAGGGAAGAAGAATACTGGAGGACACCCAGGTCTTGCCCACCTTGAGGACCATTTGTTTTTGCAGAGGTTAAATCCTGGGGCTATCACTGTAGAGCCCAGCACTGACCCCTGGCCAGGTTTCTGCGTTATTGGGAAGGTCGATAATCAAAGATCAGAAAACCATCGTTCCTGTCACTTATTTTTCCAATCTGTGCATCGACCACCACCTGTTCCCATCCTCTACTTTCCTCCCAGCTGAGAGCAGTAAGGGCTGGCAGTGACAGACAGCGCTCTCTGTGACACTCAAATTGTGTTGATGAACGACTTCGTGTCACTATCATCTGTTTTCTGAAACACTGGCTCTGACATTTTTTCAGCATAAGACAAGAAAAGTGTCACCTGAGAGACTGAACATAATAGCATTTTTAAGAGAATGCTTTGCCACAGTTACATGCCTTGCAGGGACATTAAGCATTTTGGGGAAAGGATAAGAATCACATTATTAGCACCTTTAGTCCAAATATTACCTGTAAGATTTTCATTATATTCAGTTCCTTATTGAAGGTTACATTTTGCATGTGTCCACTTAATATAAGTTTCAGAAATATATTAAGTTAGGCTTTATTATGACGGTTATGTACTTTGTGAAGTGTGGTTATTTATAATAGCCAAATTTGTTTAATGTTCTCTTTGCAGAAATCTGTATTAGCTGAGTAATAAAACCAACTAAATTCTTTAGAGGATCCATTCTGTTTTCTGATTATGTAGAAATATGAGTAAGAGTGATTAACTCTGGGTAAATTGCTAGTGTTAATAACAAGTTGTCACAAATGAGATTACCAGGTATTCTGTCTCCCAGCCCTGCTGTAGCTAATGCATACTGTTAGCTGCTCGTGTCCTTGATCAATGTGATATAATTGTCTATTTGTGAAATGACATTTATCTTACATAACAGATAAGTCATGACTACAGGCCTTCTATTGGATGGATACTTTAATAGCTTCCCTTACAACATGTAGAATACAGTCCACTTCCGGGGCACCTGGGTGGCTCAATCGGTTAAGCATCCAGCTTTGGCTCAGGTCATGATCTCCCAGTTTGTGAGTTCGAGCCCTGCGTCGGGCTCTGTGCTGACAGCTCAGAGCCTAGAGCCTGCTTCGGATTCTGGGTCTCCTCCTCTCTCTGCCCCTCCCCTGCTCATGCTGTGTCTCTCAATAATAAATAAACGTTAAAAAAATTTAAAAAAAAAGGGAATACAGTCGACTTCTTATACTAAAGGCTGGACACATTCAAAATACCTGCAGATGAGAAATGGACGCACATTCCCAGTATCCTAGCATTCAGGATCACACTAAGCTGTGTGGTTTTGTTTGGGCCTTTGAAGCGCATTTTAAAATCCTTTTTTTAAAAGACATGTTCTGAGTAATGCATTTCTGTGTTTAAGGTCAACACAAGATAAAGTTCATTCCAGAAATGGTCGGCCCGATACTAGAAATGACACTAATTCCTGAGACAGAACTGCGCAAAGCCACCATACCCATTTTCTTTGATATGATGCAGTGTGAGTTCCATTCGACCCGCAGCTTCCAGATGGTAAGGACATAGCAGGTGTGCGGTAAGTGGCTTGGGGAGAAGACCAACAAGCCTGGAAACCTTGAAAAAGACGTATAAATGGCTCTGGAGTTAAAGATGTTGAGAGATTTTCCTTATTGAAGAAGCCTGTCATCCTTTGCCTGCATCTTTAGGGAGAAGTATTGTCAATGACTAGCTTTTCCTTATTTTGATCTGGATTTACTTACACATTAAACCCTGGATAAAAGTCTCTTTCCGCCGCCCCTCCCCCTTGGTATGTACCCTCAGAATGTTTAACCAGATGTTATCCTCTCACACTGCCTGCTTCTTGCCAACTTATGTTATTTTCAGGTCAAAAACAAAAATCTCTGCTTTTTTTTGGTTTTCTTTTACATGTGTCTTGACCTTTCACCTGTGCAGTGAAACTGATAAGAATTCCTCTAAAAAAAAAAAAAAAACCCGGGTAGAGTGCTCAACAACATACTGTATCCATAGGAAAGACAAAATCTGCATATTTATGTGGGAGGATTAACAAAATCTCCTTCCCTGGATTCCATGAAAATAAAGGTGGTGTTTACATTTCCGCCAGTGGGGACACGCTCGCCCGCACGAACATACAGCGGCTTTCTCCCCCGTGTGTTGCTGGGCTGGCTGGGAAGCTCTGCAGGAGGCAAGAGAAGAAGCCCCAGTGATAGTGGTTCTTCCATACTTGATTTAAATATTCTAGTGATTCGAGTAAGTAAGTACCCACTTGACATAGATTTTTGCAGAATTTGAAGAAAAATCCCTGTATTGGAAAAAGACTACATCTGAGCAGCGTAACTGTAATGGATGTGCTATTTAAAGAGTAGATTTTTCCTTCCTCCCCTTTATACTTGCTACCTTAAAGATTTTGAATAGTTTTACCTTTTCACTGGTCAGTCTTTGCTATTACGGCATGAAGGTGGTAGCCGTGATGAATAATTTTGCTAGTCTCTAGAGCAAAAAACAGATACAAAGCTAAAAGAAACCCTGCTCTGTGCCTACACTTGAGTGTGAACACTGATGTCAGGTACCCGTGCTTTCTGGCGTAGCCTGGTGCTACCTGGGCCTCCCACAACTCACCGAACGTCTTTAATCTTTGGTTCCAAGCTGTAATATTGGTACAGAATGGAATCTGCTCCTAAGGGATGTTGTGAGAAGTGAATAAAATAAACCTATGAAGGCCACCTGCCCACCCGCCTCCCTTCCTTCCCTTCCCTTTCCTTTTGATTCCTTCCTCCCTCCATTTCCTTCCTTCTTTCTTTCCTCCCTCCCTTTCCTTCCTTCCCCCCTTCCTTCCTTCTTCCCTTCCTTCCTTCCTTCTTTCCTTCCCCCCTTCCTTCCTTCTTCCCTTCCTTCCTTCCTTCCTTCCTTCCTTCCTTCCTTCCTCTCTCTGTTTCTCCCTTCCATCTTTCTTTCTTTCTTTCTTTCTTTCTTTCTTTCTTTCTTCCTTCCTTCCTTCCTTCCTTCCTTTCTTCCTTTCTTCCTTTCTTTCCATAGCAGAAGAGGGCTTCCTTATGTTGACTTATTTATAAAATTAAAGAGATTGTTTTAAAAGAACAGCTTTTAAAAGAACCCCGCCCCGGTTCAAGATCAGTTGTTGCACACATATAATGTAACATGGTAAACATTGTCCAAATGTTTTCGGTTTTGTTTGGCAATGTATCAGACGCCTCTTTCTTGATGACAGCGCAGTAACCATGATTCTTGTGATGGCATAAGCTTTCATCAAATAGAATGGATAATCTTCTCTTTTGGAACTTTTTTTAAGGTTTATTTATTTATTTTGAGAGAGAGAGAGAGAGAGAGAGAGAGAGAGAGAGAGAGAGAGAGAGAATCCCAAGCAGGCTCCACACCAGCCAGCAGAGCCCTACGTGAGGCTTGGACTCGTGAACCATGAGATCATGACCTGAGCCGAAACCAAGAGTCGGACGCTTAACCACACACCCTTGGCTAATCTTCTCTTATCCATCACCTTTAGCTGGACGTTTGGGTTGTTTGCAGATTCTCACTACCATGAGTCAGTGCACAGTGAACATATTCGTGCATACTGCTTGACTTTCTTTTGAAAGTTTTCCTGGTATACGTTCTTAAAAACGGAATTGCCAATTCAAAATATTTTCGCAAGTTTTGACATTGCCAATGTTTTCTGATGCTGTTGCCGTACGATTTGACCCATCTTGACTGCCACTGGCACTAAATCGTGTCCAATCTCACTGCCAATCCACCAGAACTAGGGAATGTAGTTTAAAATCCCTTTTCCTAAGCTGAAAATTCATCTGACTTTTTGAATTTTGTATGAATTAAGCCCTAAAGAAGGGCCGTATGAAAAAGCGCTGTTAAAGAATCAGATAGCGTCGCCTGGGTGGCTCAGTCGGTTAAGTGTCTGACTCTTGGTGTCGGCTCAGGTGATGATCTCATGGTTCGTGGGTTTGAGCCCCGTGTGGGGCTCTGCACTGGCAGCAAGGAGCCTGCTTGGGATTCTCTCTCTCTCTCCCTGCCCCACCCCTGCTCATGTGTGTGTGCGCGCGCATGCACGCATGCTCCCTCTCTCTCTCAAAAATAAATACAATTTTTTAAAAAGAGTATAGTAGTTATTTACATTAGGGAATTTCCCCAATTCACGGGGTCTCTGGTTTGCCAGGAAATGGCACAAAGTTACTGAAGGAGAGTCGTGGGGTTTCTGCCTCCGTTCTCAACTCTGCCCCCAGTGGTGGGTTCAAAAACTGCCTAATATCAGAAGACCAAGCTGTTTGAGTAACAGCGGGAAAGTAGCTGTGCACATTTAACTCTGTTTCACAAACAATTTCCCTTCCATAAAACGTGTCCCACTTGGATATACGTAAATAGAAGCATAAACGTGAGGACACAGGTCCACGAAACCCACTGTCGGTAAGCATGGTCAGCTACTTGGATTTCTTGGTCCGTGATCATTGACCATTCGTTCATCGGTGTTGTCATCTGCTTGTGCCTTCAAAGACCAGTGGGAGGACACACCAAAGGTTTTTTTAAATAAAGGCAGAAAAGCGAAAACGCGTGACAAAAGTCTCTCTGCTCTCTTCATCTCTTCTTGCGAATTAGGAAAAGGTCCATCTCCTCTTCTCTTGGGATATCTTGATTTCTTTTTTCTGTGAGTCTGTCTCAGCCTCCCAGGTGGAGTGTCACATGGAATATCACCCCTCCTAGACCCGCTGCTTCCCTATCATCCCTTTTTACCAGGCTCCTTGTCACTTGGTTGGTTGGGTGCAGGTTACAGCGGCCTCATCTTTGTTTGCTCTCCTGGCCTCCCTGGTGAGATGCAGAGACTTGTCATCTTTCTCATCTCTAGCATCCGGCTGCTTCTCTTGGGCCCTAGCCCCGGCCTCTCCTGGCCCGTAGCATCTATCTCTTGACTTGACATATCTTTTCTAACTCTTTCCTATTCTCAGGTCAGCCGACGCTCACCTTCTATTGGCTGCTCTTTCCTGAAGCACGAGGCGTGCCCTCTGTCCTCGGGGGTGGTGTGGGTGTGGAGCAGTGAGTGGGTGTGTGCACAGAACCGCAGGGCCCCGGAATCCCTGCCTCCCTCCCAGGGAGCTTCCAGGTTGGGGCTGGCTGGCTGCTGTTTACCTAACCCGCCACCAATCCAATTATCTAACCTTATTAGTCACATCAACAATGGCTTAAATTGGCTTCACTTTTATAGCAGATGTGCAACACTAATGGAGTGAGAGGAAGACATTAGGGCTTTTCGTTTTTGCAAAACGTTCATGTTTTGAGCCTATGATGTAGCTTTTTTTTTTTTAAAGGTTGCTGTGTCTTTCTGAGCGGGGCTGTTTACGCACCGTTGTTCGTGAAATATGCATCATGTCTAGGTCGTAGCATGCTCTTACCGTTGCTTTGGGGGGGGGGGGGCTGCTGGATTCGAAGAAAAACCTGCCATTTTACACAAGATTCAACTGCACCGAGCCATTACTGGAATTTCAGAAGCAGGCATCGCAGATGGGCTTTTCTACAGCTCCCCAGAGTGGCAGCTCGTGTCTTCTCCAGCCGCAGCGGAAGGACTTCCATCAGAGTGATCTCATACACACATTTCCCCGAAAGTCTCCTTTCTGGTCTCTGCTTTTGCAAGAAAGAGCATGAATCTTCATCCAACAGAGGCGTGTCCTTGTCCTTGTCCTCGGTGCTTGAGGTCCTGCCTCTCCAGGCTCCAGGCGCTGAACAGGTTTGCCCGGTTGTGGGACGGAGAGGCATGGAGTGACCCTTTCACAAGCTCTGTCCTCCTGCTGGCCGGGGGCCCTCTCCCCCGGGGGCTGCAGGCCCGCCTTCATTCGGCCTGACACCGTTTGTGCTGAGCAGATCCTCACAGGTGATGGATAAGCTCTGCGGAGGCCTGCTGACAATTCCTGGGTCTCCCAGCCCTTTCTCAGATTCTTCTATGATGTGGACGCCGCATCTGTTCTCCTAAATTGTCCCCTTCTACTGCATCTTCTGTCTACCAGTCCCGGAGGACGCCGTCTCTGGTGTCTCTGCTTCCAGCTTGCCCACCCCACAAGTCATGCCAACGGCGTGTTCTCTGTCCCTGTGCCCACCCACCCCCACCCTGACCCCAATGCCAGAGAGACACGTTCATGCTCGAACTGGGTCTTCGGGAGATCTTGACTTCTTTCAAGGGTGAGCGCCTGTGTGCGATGATTTCAGGACCTGCTGTACAGGTGTTTGGAGACATCAGCATCTCAGCGTCCCTTACATCACCCAGGCGCCCCGGCTGCGTCGCGTTCCCACGAGACGTACTTCCCCCTGGCCTGAAACTAACTTCTCCCCTGTGGCGCCGACACCCTTACCCCCAAGTCAGTAATGCTCCGAGTCGCAGCCTCGCTGGGTTTTGCTCCATAAAAACATAGCATGCTTGTAAATTCCCTCCTGGCACCTTTGGAAAGAATTCCATTTGTGATGTCTTTGGAAGAAAAACAAAACAAAACAAAACCAAAATAAACAACCACAGAACTCACAGCCGAGAATTTCAGCAAATGGCTGTATGGGCTGTATACCATTCATAAAGACGGAATGGGAAAGACTCCACAGAAAAATAATATTTTCAACCATGAAGCTCTTCTCTGTCATCTCTGTGAGGGTCAGTAAAATGCTCCACAACTTCCAGAAATTCCCACTGTAGTTGTAACAGTATTAGAACATGAGTAATCTTTGTGTCCTGGATGTTTTTGAGGCCCTGTCTGAATAATCTCTTCCTACTGCCCATGCTTGGTAACCCTAACTGAATGACTGAATAACCCAAGTGGATGTTGCCGGCTTCTGCTGGTTGGTGGGAAAGCTGGTCCATTTTGCACCGTCATATGGACATAAGTTTGGTGGTGATTTTATCCTGATGATTCTTGAACTCTTTGGCATTTTGTTTGTTGGTTTATTCTTGCTTTCGATTTCGACATAATGCTTGAGTTTAGTTCCGGACCCTGAAAGGGAACATACGGCACGAGAAGTAGGCTTTTATTGTATTGAATCCAGACCCCAAAGTCTGAGAGATCATGGAAGCTGACATCCTGGACTCTAATAAAAGTTCTGATTGCATTGAATTCTGTTCTTAAAAGCCTTGCAGCAAAGAGATGCCCATACCCCTGTAATCTCTTGTTAATGTTTATTTATTTTTGAGAGAGAGAGGGAGAGTGTAAGTGGAGGAGACAGAGGATCTGAAGCGGGCTCTGTGCTGCCAGCAGTGAGCTCGATGTGGGGCTTGAACTCAGGAACCCCGAGACCATGACCTGAGCCAAAGTTGGACGCCTCACCAACTGAACCACCCAGGCGCCCCTCCTGTAATCTCTTTTGACCAAATTAAACAGGGCTCACTCTGAGAGCATGTTTCTGGAGGCCAGTGTCACTGGATACAGCCCCAAATCCCTTCTTGATGTGTGTGCTATGGAAATGGGGGGCAGCTGCACCTGTCTCAGGTGTTGCCAGGTGTGACAGCCAGGCAGCGGATAGTTCCCCAGCCTTGGGGCTCTTGAGCCTCTAGGTGGAAGCTTCAAGGTCAGCGAACAGCCTTCTTGTTAGACTTGGAAGGATGTGGGGATATGGAGTGAGAATGTGAAGCCGGTTCCTTCTTCTCGCTCATGTTCACGCAGGTATAGTTCAGTGATGTTCTCCCACCTACCCCTCCTGTCAGCGCTAAAGAGAATGGACATAGTTCTGCAGTTCCTTCTGGAAGTTCAGAAACTGAGAATCTGATTCCTTGCAGCTCTCTGATACCAGAGGGTGCTCTCAAATCACGGCCCTCCCTCCAGTACCTTGCGAACACATTTTCTTGGGGAAAAAAAACAAAAACAAAAAACCGGAGAAAGCAGAGCACCCGTGGACAGAGCACATTCACGAAGGCGCATTTGCAGAAAAGCCAAAGGAATGCTTTTGCTAATGGACACAGAAAGCCATGTTCCTAGCTTTCAGATTTCACCCTGTTCTTGGTAACCTCCAAGCACTTTATCGATGTGGTAAATAAACTATTTGTGCAAACCTTTCCATCCTGGTCCAGCTCCCTTTCCTTGCTCTGACATAACCTCAGATCCCTTGTATAAATGCTCTCCTGGATGCCTGAGGAGCAGGCCTGGTTCTATGCATCTATCTGGGCATGGTAGCAGGAACGGTAAATCTGACTTCAAAAAAAAAAAAAAATGATGCACTCTAAAGCAAACAAAAGTGGCTGTTGGATTATCCACTGCCGAGATCCTTCACTCCGTGATCTCTTAAATTGGAGCCAATAACCCGTGGTTAACTGTGGCAGTGAATGGCTAAAGCGGTCATTCCTTTCAAAGTTAATTGAATTAACAATGCTGTCAACCTTCCGAAAAGCCCTGTATTCTCACGGACTCTGTTTCATATTCTTGGAGGGGCGCTGGTTTGGGAGGCTTGGAGATGCTCTGTTCAGCTTTTTAAGTTGGACACCCTGTGGACATTTTTGTGGTGATACTGGCGATTCAGAAAAGAGAGGAAGTATAATGATTTTGCCTCAACCCCCTTTGGAGCCACACAGTAAACCCTTGCTAATTTTAACTTCACCATAGAGAACCCTGCTGGAAATTACCAGTGTGCATTTATAAGTAAGAGAATAAGCACAGTTGTTTTTGTTTTTGTTTTTGTTTTTGTTTTTGTTTTTGTTTAAATCAGCTCTGCTCTATCAGCAAATGGACTTTCTCCAGTTTATTTGGACAGGATCATTTAGTCCTGATTGTGATAACCATTCTCAGTACACTAACAAATTAATTCTAGAATATTCTGTAAAAAAAGTAATGGAGGTCCTGGAACGAGAGGCTAGCTGCAGATCTGGGGTATTGAATCCTTGCCGATAAAGAGGGCTGCCAGGTGTTCGTGCAAATCACTTAGTTTAGACTAGAGGTTAGTAAAATTAGAATCAGCTGTGCTCTCTGATTTACTTCTCATTCATCCACTCATTTGAGGAAGCATTAAATTCATCAGTCAAAATTTGATAAGCAGCATACTTAAGGAGCTGGAGTTTCCTCATTGCCCTTGTTTGTGACAGCTAGGTTTACGCGGAAGCAGAGAAAACATGCTATTTCCCTAAAGTAGACTCCCAAGTTCAAATAACCTCCTGATTAACCGGCGATGAGCGGTTTCAAATGCCTGTGTGTGTTTGTCCATGTTGGGATAAAGCGTACTTTCCTGAATTCCCGGTGCCTTCCTCACTGTATGCTCGTTGAACGTGTGTGGCCCGCGGTCGTGTGTTTTGGTTAAATTGAGTCTTATTTGATCCCTCCGTTGTTTGTTCTGAAGAATCAGCACCCACCGAATACTTCCCCTATGGTGCTCCCATCGTGGTACCCTCTGGGAAATGGGATTGGCTGGAAACGTCAACTTGTAGCCTAATGGCACCTGATCTGCCTCGTATTTGATTCCAAAAGGGCCCCACCTTCTGAGGAATTTCTGTAAAGAACAAAGTCCTAGTGGGTTAGTATCAAAAGGTGGTTGATTTTACAGTACAGTCATTATCATGAGGCTCCAGGTGAAAACAATACAAGTTCTTTTTTCTTCTTCGCTAGAATTGCCTCTTTTCCTGTGCTCCTAAAATCCCTGAACTTTTCAGGCCAAGCAGAATAAAAAAGAGGGTGTTTGCTTGGGGAGGAGACGATGGAGAGATCAAGAGGAGAACTGCAGGATTCACTGAGGTCCAGAGTTTTGCAGTGTTGTTGAGTCCTTGATGTTGAGCAAGAATCAATACTCTTCTCCAGACCTGTTTAAGCCTCCGCCTCATCTGTAGTGCGATAGAACTGTGGCTTTAGGCAGCAAGTCCCGATCAGATCAGGCGGGTCTGTGCCTGTTTGAGGCTCCTCCCTGGGTCTCCCCAGGCCCCCTGCCTCCGGCCCCACGGGTGCCACAGTCAGCCGCCCCTGCAACAGCAGCATCGGCAGCACCCTGCTTGACCAGTGCAGCCCGTGGTGCCTGCAGTCCTGTTGTGAGCCCTCAGATGAACGTGTCCATCCATTGGCTTGTGGGGCCAAGAGCACAGTCTGTGTCTCAGCGACCGGCTGGACGACTCCTCTGCTGACACAGGAAGCCCTCCCCAGCTCCAGTCTAGCACTCGTTCTCCAGTGATTCATGAGCACGTAGCACGGTCCTCCCATTAGAACATCACCACCAGGGGCCCTTCTGGAAGAGACCAGGAGAGACGAAAATTCTGTCTGTCATGCAGCTTAAATAACTATAGGATCCTGGTAATAGCGGGAGACTCGGGGGATTGTCAGCCTGGAAAGCATTGCCTGAGCATGTACTTTTTTTTTTATATGTTGTTTTTGTTTGTTTGCTTTTGAGAGAGAGACAGAGCACGAGTGGGGGAGGGACCGAGAGAGAGAGGGAGAGAGAGGGAGACACAGAATCTGAAGCAGGCTCAGACTGGGCACTGTCAGCACAGAGCCCAATGCGGGGCTCGGACCCACAAAACCGTGAGACCGTGACCCGAGCCAAAGTCGGACGCTCAACGACTGAGCCCCCCAGGTGCCCACTGAGCATGTATTTTAAAGGGATCCTAGAGACCCTTGCCTACATGGAGGGTGTGCTTGCTTTCTGTACCCTGAATTTAGCCGTTGTTTCCCTCAATTCCCCCTCTGCCAGTCTCTTTCAATGCAGTGTGGTGATCTCCTGCTCTACGGGAACTAACGCTCTCAGGGGCCTCCTTCCTTCCTGGCCCAAGTCGATGGGTGATTTCAGGGCTCGTGCAACATGGCGCTCACCTGGCGAGAATCCCGTATGGAGGTGGCCCTGAATTCTGCCAGGGACGGGAGACTGGGCAGTGAGGATGAGCACTCAGATCCATTATTATCTAGGTAGTTATTTCCAGCCTCGTCAGCCACAAGGTTCATGACCCCTGTGAAAACCTTTTGGAGATTTGTACCTCTCCAGAGTTTAGAGTTTTCCCCAAAACTCCAAGAGACAGGGTTTCGGTCCAGGGAGCATTTCTGAGGATCCTTTCCCACCCCTTGCTCTGGAAATCTGATCAGAAGCTTTGGGGTGTTCAAGGAAAGACCCGGAGATGGACCTTCTCGAGACGTCTTCTGGTCTTGTAGAGACACTGTCCTTCCTGTGTTTTATGTTTTTTTTCAACCCAAGTGAGGTATTTCACTAGACCCATCAAGGAATGGCAGTGAAGTGGCCCCTTCGATGTTTTGTGATTGCAGAGAACTCTTTGCTGGCAAGTGAAACGCCATCTGTTCTTTTCCAGGAACCAACGAGCTATTTTAGATGTTACTTGTTGGTGGAGATGAAGTTTGAGACGTTTTTTCGCGTTGCTCCTTGATTATTCGTCCTACGGTTCCCTCGCCTTTCTTTTCTCTGCTCCTTGCTCCTCCCATCAGAATGTACATGTTTAGGCTCCATTAACCAGGGAAGGAAATGGAAGAATCCCCCTGTGGCAGGGGATCATCAGACATCTCTAGGGGGTTGGGGATGGTACCTCTTACATGAAATCAGGTTTCAAAGGCATAGGGTCACTATCTGATGATGATCTCTCCCTGATTTACGTGCCGTTGGTGCTCAGTCATAAAATGAAATATCCGCCATGCTGATTATTTACGCTTCCTCTGCTTAATTATAGTTTGAAAATGAGATCATCACCAAGCTGGATCATGAAGTGGAAGGAGGCAGAGGAGATGAACAGTACAAAGTGTTATTTGATAAAATGTAAGTGTTGATTAACAGTAGGATTTATGTCAGAATAGAGACAGGGAGACTGTAATTAGACTACAATGAACTTTGTAGCCCAGAAATAATTAAAACGTGTTAATAATGGGAAATATTTTAAATTGCACCAGTCAAGTTTCTTTTTCTGAGAGGGATTAACAACGTGTGCATAATTACTTTTCAGCCTCTTGGAACACTGCAGGAAACACAAATACCTCGCCAAAACAGGAGAAACTTTTGTAAAACTCGTTGTGCGCCTGATGGAAAGACTCCTGGATTATAGAACCATCATGCATGATGAGAACAAAGAAAATCGTATGAGCTGCACTGTCAACGTGCTGGTGAGTGAAATGCAAGTTAATTAAATTTCCAATCTTCACAGTAAGCCAGAAACGTACTGTGTTCAAAAAGTTCAGAAGCCTCGTGACAGCTGGCCACGGAACTTCCTTTGCTTGTTTCCTCGTCTGTTGCAGGGGAAGGGAAAAGGAAGAGCTGTTTTTGCAGATCCACTGTAAACACGTCTGCAAAATCCTGTCCCCTCCAGGTGTTTTCACATCGTTCTTCCCGTGACTAAGAAGGAAGAGCCATCTTATTTTGGAGCCATTCCTCCATCTTATTTTGGAACCAGGGTAGCACCTCCCTTGATTATAGGTCTCAAGGGCATCACTATTAGGAGGTGGCAAGCACGTCCTGTCGTGGGTTGAATGATGGCCCCCAAAAGATAGGTCCGCATCCCACTCGTCGGAACCCGCGAACGGGACCTCATTTGGAAAAAAAGGCTCCTTGCGGATGTGATTGAGTTCAGGGTCTCCAGAGGAGATCATCCTGAATTACTATCCAGGTGGGCCCTAACTCCAATAACAAGTGTTCTTATAAGAGACAGAAGAGGAGAGGCGCCAGGCAGGGGTGGGGGTGCTCATCGGTTAAGTAGCCGACCTCAGCTCAGGTCTTGATCTCGCGGTCTGTGAGTTTGAGCCCTGCATCGGGCTCTGTGCTGACAGCTCGGAGCTTGGAACCTGCTTCAGATTTTCTCTCTCTCTGCCCCTCCCCCACTCACGTTCTGCATGTCTGTCTCAAAATATAAATAAACATTTTAAAAAGAGAGAGAGACCGAAAAGGAGACACACGGAAGTCCATGTGGAGATGGAGACAGAGACTGGAGTTATGTGACCACAAGCCCAGGGGGCACTTGGACCCCCCCCACCACCCCCAGAAGCTGGAAGGGGCAGGATAGAATTTACACCTGGAGCCTTTAGAGGGCGTGCGGCCCTGCTGAAGCCTTGAGTTCAGACTCTGGCCTCCAGAAGTGCCAGAGAATATATATCTGTCGTTTTAAGCCACCAGGTTTACTGTGAGTTATTACGGCAGCCACGAGGAGCTAGCTCGTGGTCTCGTGGATAGCAGATGGCTTGGGTAGACTTGGCCACTGCCGTCCACGGACCTCTTTGACCCCTGTTGTCACCGTGACATGGCCAGGTCCTGTGGACACTGCCTGCCTGAGACAGTAGTGGAGCAGTGAGCTTCGGGCAGGGCATCGCGCTTTCAGGAAGCTTCATGACCAGCTCGTCTGCAGGGAGTGTTTGGTGATCCCCGTGGCTGTCAGGAGCCACGTGACTCCCACACCCAGCTTTGAAGATGTCTGTCTCTCTCTGTGTCATCCTCCTCTGGTAAGTAGCCGGAAGAGCAGACTGTTGGCCCTGAGAGGGTCTTCCTCAACTTCCCTTGCCTGTCCCGAGGCAGGAGACGCTACTCCTGCTTTGTGCCCCTTACTTTACTCCCCTGGATCCGGAGTATGGTCATCTGGTCGCTCGATGACATGTACCTGCTCTGCCTTCACTTCCATGCCCGCCATTTTGAATGGGCTCGTAGGCCCTTCAAGCTCCTGGAAGTGGCTTTTTGTGCCAAGAGGAATATGACCGATCGTTCACTCTTTAGGAAACCCCCAGAGATGCTCGGATTTAAAAGCAAAAGGAAATTTTTTTCACCTTCCATCCAGTGTAGTGTCCATACCGCATTTGTGCTTCGTGCAAGAAACTGGCAGCTGAAAGCTCCCGAGCCATCCCGGCCCCTGCCATCCGTGGATAGGCCACCTGTTTTGATGAATGATAAACACCTTCTACGGAGAAAACTGCTGGCCCCCAAACTGGAGAGACAAGAGGATACAGTGAAGCAGAAGCCCAGGAGCAAAAACCACCACCGGAGCCAGTACTGGATTGGATTCCTCCTACACGGCACATCATGTCCACTTTCAACGTAAAATTACAAGGCATACTAAAGGCAAAAACACAGTTTTAAGAGAGAGAGAGCAAACATCAGGGCCAGGCTTTGGCAGATGTTTTCAGAATTTTCAGACCGGGAATTTAAAATAACCATGATTAAATTGTTAAGAGTTCTAATGGAAAAAGGAGACTTTATGCAGAAATAGATGATATAATAAGCAGAAAGATGGAAACTCTAAGAAAGAATCAAAAAGAAATGCTACAAATCCAAAACACTGTGACAGAATAAAGAAGGTCTTTGGTCTCATTAATAGACTGGCCACAGCCGAGGAAAGAATCAGCTTAAAAGATTGAAATATGTTTGCATATGTTTCGTAAGGGTCTTGGGCAACTGGAAGAATTACTGACATCTGGCTTCCGTCCCTGAGATCTGGCCTACTGCTGTGCTGACTTTCACATTCACTTGTAGGCTAATTGTGTGTAGCATAGCAGTGAGCTCTGCCTCAGGTAAAGGCCCCAGTCTTTTGCACAGGAATGCCCTGGCCCTTGCTTCATTGTCTTCCTGCATTTTTGCCTTTGTTCAGAGTAATTTACTTCTGTGATGCTAATATGGTTAACATGAAGCTAGAAATCAATATTTTTCTGCAGGAGAGAAGTAGAAACCTCTTTGAAATCATTCCCTACTATGGACATACTCTTCCTCCTGATTTCTAAGGGCATCTAAGAAGCTGATTTGTGTCCAGAGAGAAAAATTATTAATACATTTATTAATGCATTTATTATTATTCCCAACTTCAATGTTTGAGAATACTATTTTTTTTTTAAAGCAAGATCTCTCGTGTTCACCAGGACGTGAAACCTAGTGGGGATGTGCTCTGAATGTGGCCTTTTATCATCAGGACCCAGGGTCAGAAAATAAGCTCTTGAAATGCCACTTGCAGTCACAGTTTCTGATTAACCTCTGTTCCTCTTTCATACGGAGCCTCACTCAGCACGTACCTGTTGTTAGTGCTGTCAGCACTAGCTAGGCTTTAATCAAGAATCACATCCAGGATTCCTGAGATTATCTGACATCATTAACTTCTTTGAACTTGGAACATCCTGAATCATTCTATGAAGAGTCAGGTGTTCCATTCTTAACCAATGCCTGGGATCACAAGATGGTTCTCAACCTATCACAAGTCTTTCATTTAAAAAATAAAATAGGGGCACCCGGGGGGCTCAGTCAGCTAAGCGTCCGACTTCGGCTCAGGTCATGATCTCGCAGTTCTTGGGTTCGAGCCGCGCGTCAGGCTCTGTGCTGACAGCTCCGAGCCTGGAGACTGCTTCTGATTCTGTGTCTCCCTCTCTCTGTTTCTCTCTCTCTCTCTCTCTCTCTGTCTCTCTTTCTCTCAAAAATAAATAAACATTAAACATTTTTTTTAATTAAAAATAAAATGGATCTATGGATTAAAGAGAAACAAGGAAACCAGGTTTTTATAGACAGGTTTTTTAATATTCACTACACAGCTCACATTTAGTCACAGAAGTAAAAACATAAATATATTTTATTTTTTATTTATTAACTTTTTAAAGTTTCTGATCTTGTTTTGTTTATTTATTTTTGAGAGAGAGAGACAGAGTACAACCAGGGGTGGGGCAGATTGTGAGAATGACACAGAATCCGAAGCAGGCTCTAGGCTCCGAGCTATCAGCACAGAGCCTGACGCAGGGCTCCAACCCATGAAGCGTGAGATCATGACCTGACCTGAGCTGAGCCACCCAGGTGTCCCAAAACATAAATATATTTTAAATCTGTGGACCATTTTCACCTTTTCTCCTGGTACTTTTCTTAGGAAATAGATGTATATTGATCTCTAGAAAATATAGATGTATAAACATCCATTAGTAATATATAAAATGTACTCCGTTTATCACTAAGCAGAAACCCTCTTGAAATCCTAAAATAAAAAAAAATTTTAAAAAGAATAAAGAACATAGGATTTATTGATGCCCTTTAAGCCCATTGACAAATTTCCTTCAGAACCAGTGCTATTTTGTAATTTGTTTTGTTTTTCTTAATGTTTATTTTTTTGAGAGAGAGAAAGAGTGCAAGCAGGGCAGGGGCAGAGAGAGAGAGACACACACACAGAATCTGAAGCAGGTTCCAGGCTCTGAGCTATCAGCACAGAGCCCAACGCAGAGCTTCAACTTGTGACCCGTGAGATCATGACCTGAACTGAAGTCAGCTGCTTAACCGACTGAGCCACCTAGGCACCCCAGTGCTTTTTTTTTTTTAATGGAGTGAGTGGAACATTCTAGTTATATGGGTTCGCTAATGTCTTACTCTTCCTTGCAGCTAAAAAAAAATTTTTTTTTTAATGAGAGATGAGCAGTCACTCTGTCCAATGACCTAAGTACCCCTACACGAACACCTCCCTGTAAGCACATGTGCATGACATTGGATCATAGTTCCCCCTGGACAGAAAGCACATTTGTAATTCAGTAGAATTTCCTTGTCACCTCATAATCCTGCAGTCTTTCATTACTGGTTGGTAATTTTGTTGTGTGTGACCAAGTTCTTCTATGCCGTCATCAACTTAGCCCTCTCTTAGAGTGGTGGACTCACTGTTACTTTACAGACATAAGTGACATTCTTCATGGCCCCTTTACAATGCTAATTAAAGTGGTTCTCACGAGAATTCTGAAAATCTTAGTACTCAGGAGGGAGTACAGCACCGGTATATGATGCAAATGTGTAAGTTCTGGAAGATCAGTGGTGCATAGTGATGCATTTGTGTTAGAGGGTCTGGTCCAGAAAGGCTTGCTCAGAGATTGGTAGAGCTTGAGCCTGAGCACCGGTGCGGAAGGGACTTGAGAGAGGGGACGATGGGGGGGGGGTGCTGTCGGCAGAGCCCAGAAGTCGGGCGCCGGAGCAACGTGAACTTTTACGTAAGAAACCCATGGTTTTATATAGAAACGGTTTTGAGATGAGCGTTCTTCAGTTCTAGAGAGGTTTTGAAGTCCTAGGAAGGGAACAGAACTAAGCACAGGCAGGAAACGGAAGACATTTCCATATCCGTGAGAGAGGAATAAAGGTCGCATGATATCCCCGTTGTGAAATTGTAAAGGCGAATGATCAAACGCTTGGGAAAGGATTAAAAATCTGAGCGCAGAATAGGATGGTGTGCAGTCGTAGCTTGTAAATACTGGTGAGTTAGAGTCGGAAGGGCTCATCCTCTGCCTTTGATGCGGATTCTCTTTGTTACGTCTCCCTGAGTTGTCAGCTGAAAATATCCTCATTACTGAGCCATAGCGTATGAACCGGAGGACATTAACATCTCAGATGCAGCAAAATATGAAAATCTTGGAGCGTTTTTCTAAAGGTGCCCCTCTTTCTTGTATTTATTTATCACTTATTTTCAAAGAAATCAGTTCCAGTGGCAGTGTCTTTTGTTGCTAATGAAATTAAACAACTTACGCCATCTATGGGATAATTGGGCTCCTTTATAGCAGTGATATTCACTGGTATCTCAGGCCCTGATCCCGGAGTCAGCACATCAGATTCAGGTGCTAAATTTCACGCCGAAAGTGGCCGTGGTGTTGCCTGCCATTCGGCTTGGTTAGGTGACTGTTCTGCACCTTTTTGGCGCCTTGTGTATGGTAAAGTTTTTAAAGTCTTTATAGAGACGTTTACATTAAGAAATACCATTTTGATAGAAATTTTCATGCTCGCCCAGAAGATATTTTACAATATGCAGAAATCCCCCTTGCTTATAACCTGCTCATTAATCTTTCTTCATTGGTGCGTATACAGCAGGTGCTGTTCAAATGGCAACCAGTTATTTATTGGTTTGTTTGTTTACTTAATTACTATGGTTTGGAAGGTCCCTCTGTCTGGAACAGCACTGTCCAATAGAAATTTCTGTGAGAATGGGAATGTTCTATATCTGCACAGTTAGATACAGTAACACTAACCCCTATAGGGCTACTGAGCCCTTAGAGCGTGGCAGGTGTAACAGAGGGAGCAAATGTTTAGCTTTATTTAATTTTAATTAAATTTAATTTATATTTGAGTACATGTGGCTGGTGGCTACCACATTAATCACCACACATCTCGAATACCATGTTGCCTTCTAGGGGCTGTTGCCAAAGCTGGGCCCAGCATGTCTTAAATCACGTTCAGGTTTCTTCCCAAATTTGGGATCTCTGCTGGGTTTTTTTTTTTTTTTTATCTTCTAATGACTTTACAACAGTTAAGAATGGCTAAGCTGTCATATCTTTGGGTAATACCATTTTTTAATGAACGACTGGTGATTCTTCAATGACAGAAGTAGGTTTTTGTCCTCACAGTGCAAGAAACGGAATCATTAAAATTGCCCCCTCAAAAAGTGAATTTCGCATTTTATGTGAATTTATGGTTCTAAACCAAGGGGCTGGGTCCATTTGGCTGTGTTTGACACAAAGGAAGAACCATGATGATTTAACCCGCAGGTGACATCTTATATAGAACAGGTTTCTCAAAACAGTGTTGTGGTTTGATTTTTCAGAATTTCTACAAAGAAATTGAAAGAGAAGAAATGTATATAAGGTAGGTGGGCATCATGCTTGCTTGTACCTCTGCATGTTTATTAGAAGTGCTGTTTGTTACGTCCATGCTAACAAATGTTTTCTAACTGTGGGGGTTTATCTTGGAGGAATCGTGAACCCTCAAGGTAGAGTTTGATGTGTTCTGACTCCTGGCCCAGTTTATCTACACCAACACGGAGCTTTGATGGTCATATTTAGCCACCTTAGAGAAAAGCCATAAATTATTATCGCACAGTGTTTTTGTATCTTTTGACTAACCCATATGGCCTTTTAGAAAAGAGACAACCATATGATCAAGTGAGAAATCCAGTTTTAATTTTATCACATATGGACAATAGTATAATTTTTCAGTCCATTCTTACTTTAACTGGCACTGTGTTCCGATGTTTTATATCGTCTGCTGGATTTTTCTCCTTCACTTGCCTTTTTCTCTAGAGGGGTGGGCTGTGATTGAGCCCCCTCTCTTGGTCACCTTTAGGGGGTGAGTGTCAAATATTTAGCAAGACTATAACTTAGCAGAATAGAGTAAGGATACATCACGTGACATTCATGTTTAATGATGTGTTTATTACATCAAGCATGATTGTCTAACTTGATTTCTAAAAATTTTTTCCTTTCTCCCTTATAAAAATATGCCGTAGAAACTTAATAAACTTTTGGGAAAACAACTAGATTCTTTTATCCAAAATGTAGTTTACTTTATACTAAAAAAGCAACCTTTATATCTTAATGGCAAAGAAATTCTTTTGATCACATTCACTGTGATCATCAGAGCCCTTTATTTTTATGGATTTGTATTTTTATGGGTGTGTGTGTGTGTGTGTTTGGATTCAATAGAAATGTAAGAAATCACAATCAAACATCGTAATCTCATTTGAAATATTAGAAGAAAACTCTGGAACAGATTAAAAAGAATGAGAAACCCTTTAAGTACAATTCTGCCTTCCTGTGCCAGCTTCCTTTTCATCCTGAAAAGGGAGGACTCAAAATTCTTTTAAAAATATGATTGTATAGGGGGTGCCTGGGTGGCTCAGTCGGCTGAGCGTCCGACTTCGGCTCAGGTCAGGATCTCGCAGTCTGTGAGTTCGTGCCCCGCTTCGGGCTCTGTGCTGACAGCTTGGAGCCTGGAGCCTGTTTCCGATTCTGTGTCTCTCTCTCTCTGCCCCTTCCCTGCTCATGCTCTGTCTCTCTCTGTCTCTCAAAAATGAATAAACGTTAAAAAAAATTTTTTTTAAATATATGATTGTATATTTCTCTTGTTGGTTTTTCTTAGTGCTTCCTGCACCCAGAGTGTTCAAGGCATTGTGAGTTGTGAGCACTGTAAAAAGAAGGTGTAGATATGGTGCACTGGTGAAGGTAGAATTCAGCTCTTGCAATCCTCAGCACAAATGATGTGTTCCCATGTGAGAAATATCTGTCTATTTCGTCACCTCAGGTATTTGTACAAGCTGTGTGACCTGCATAAAGAGTGTGATAACTACACGGAGGCAGCTTATACCTTGCTTCTCCATGCAAAGCTTCTGAAGGTAATAGAAATTACTGCACGCTTTTATGATTCTGTTGTTATATGTTCTGAGATTATTTAAAATTGTGTTTGTCCATGATAAATTTCAGTAAACCTATGATTTAAGATCTTATGGATTTTGACTAAATGTGGTGACATAAACAAAGACATATTTAGGAGCTGCTTTGATTGTAGGCTTGGCCCTACTGAATGCAGATTTAACAAGATGTCATAGCAAATTATCACTGAGCATCATAAACAGCCATCATTGGGCTGTCGGCTAGCAGCAAGTTAGAGCTTCTACGGTTCCTTATTCATGCCAGCAGAACTCAGAGGTAGTGGAGAATAACATCAGTAAGAAGGAATTTCAACAGCTCAGGGTAGGATAGGATGAGACATATCCCTAATTATCTGAGCAAAGCATTCACATTGAGATCTTCTATTAGTCCATCAGTTGACGTTACACCTCCTGCCTAATTCTCATGGAGTGTTGCTCCTGAGCACGGGTCTGGCATGACAACGTTCAGCTGTGATGATTCTTTTGTTTTGCAGATATCTTTTGACATTGAATGTTTGTTTGCAGTAATGTATTCATGCTCTTCCCTGATGCCCAATTCTAGCCCAGTTAATTATACTGAGTAGACCCACAGTAAATAAATGGATGGATGGATGGATGGATGGATGGATGGATGGATGGATGGAAGTATGGGTGGATAGATGGATGGATGGAAGGGTGAATGGATGGGTAAGTGGGTAGATGGATGGATGAGTGGATGGATGGATGGATGGATGGGTGGATGGATGGATGGATGGATGAATAAATGGAAGTATGGGTGGATAGAGGGATGGAAGGGTGAATGGATGGGTAAGTTGGTGGATGGATGGATGGATGAGTGGATGGATGGATGGGTGGATGGATGGATGGATGGATGGGTGGATGGATGGGTGGATGGATGAATAAATGGAAGTATGGGTGGATAGATGGATGGACGGAAGGGTGAATGGATGGGTAAGTGGGTGGATGGATGGATGAGTAGATGGATGGATGGATGGATGGATGAATGGAAGTATGGGTGGATAGATGGATGGATGGAAGGGTGAATGGATGGGTAAGTGGGTGGGTGGATGGATGATGGATGCATGGATGGATGGATGGTTGAATAAATGGAGGTATGGGTGGCTAGATGAATGGATGGAAGGGTGAATGGATGGGTAAATGGGTGGATGGATGGATGGATGAGTGGATGGATGGATGGGTGGATGGATGGATGGATGAGTGGATGGATGGATGGATGGGTGGATGGATGGATGGTTGAATAAATGGAAGTATGGGTGGATAGATGAATGGATGGAAGGGTGAATGGATGGGTAAATGGGTGGATGGATGGATGGATGGATGGATGAGTAGATGGATGGATGGATGGATAGATGGATAAATGTGTAGGTGGGTGGGTCGGTAGGCAGATGGATGGATAAGTAGATAGGTGAAGGAAATGCTATACAACCTCTAGTTTTATGTATTAATACTTTAGCTAATCATTAGATCATCTTTTCCATTACATCCTTATAAAAAAAATTTGAAAAATCACAAACTGGATCAACAAGAACGGTTAGGAGAATTCAAATTTAGTTGAGTGGCCCAACATAAAGACCACTCATTCAAGGAATCCTGTTTTCAAACTCAGGCCAGCCCCCCCCCCCCCAACACCAAAAACTAAAAGAAAGAAAACCAGAGAAGATCGCATTAAAACAGGCATTAAGCAATGTCTTTTGGGTGTTGAGAAGCATTAAGGAGAACACTATGTTAAGAGTGAAACTCCAGCAAGAATCTTCCAGCCTTTGGCCCAACCCTGAAATCTCTAGTATCTCTTGGTGTTACAAATACACACTGGCTGCTGTGGAGATGTTGGAGTGCGGAGATGTAGCTTTGCCTGAAAACAAAAGGGTCCATTGCAAGGAAAACAGGAGGAGGATCAGTCTGGGTGCCTCATCAACACTCATCAGTAGACCCCTGTCTGGCTTCACCCCACATAAAGCGCTCCCAAGGAATGTAATGTACAAAGATAGAGATTTCAGTTAGCAGACCTGACACCAGCCATGCCACTGCGAATTCTAATGGCCTTCATTTGTTAGCAACCCAAATTTCAGTAATAAGGCATTTTTGCAGCTATGAAGATATTTATTTTCACCAGGAAAATTAAAATGGGGTTGACAAGCTACTCACTCACCCTCACTCTCTTATAGTACATAAGCACTCGCGTGTGCACGTGAACATAAAATAGATATGTGTGTAAACTATCATTTGTTCACGCATTGAATTTATTGAATGCAGATGGGCTCGGCACAGACCACATGAGGGTGTGTTTCACAACCCAAATCCATAGGCCCAAGTGCGTTATCTTTTCCACTGGGGCTCCGAATTTTCCAGTTAAATGGCAAAATGCTCTATAATTTCTCTCCCTATCTTTTGCATCGTTACATTTCATAACTTTTTCTAAATATATTTTGATACAGCATTCAGTGCGAACTCGAGCTGGTTAATCAGCTTAATGAAGGCGTTATTTGTTTCGTTATGAAAATTTTCCTTCAACGTGACAGATACATTCTTGTTCGTTAGCTAAAAATTCTCAAATATAATCTTTGGTTATTTTGCCTAAACCAAGACCAATGCAAGCATTAGCCTTGAGTCCCCGTAATCAAGTTAAATCATATCAGTGTTTAAATGGAAGGTGTAGAGGGACTTTTATTCCCCTCTTCAATATTTTTTAAGTGATTTTAAACTCCAAGGAAGTTATTTGAAATCAACTTTCTTATTTATTTTATTGTTGTTACATTTCAGCATCATCTAAAATTGTACATTTATCCCCCATGAAGAATAGAGATCTAGCTGTGCAGTGAGAACGCCATAATTTAATGATTTTGTAACAGCCAACTGTGATCAGTAGAGGCGAGTCTAATTTCAAGGTGAAACCTTTGCAGCCTGATTAAATGTTTCTCACCCTTACTTGACATTTCTAGAGCAGGGGAGCCATTCTGGCCCCGTGCTCTGGGCCCTGTTGGAGCCCCCAGGGCTCAACAGGAGGTGCCTCTTGGGAAGCCTCACCATGCTCCCCAAACCCCCTGCTCCCCATTTTAGCAGGCCAGTCCTGCTGGGCCTCTGCCCGATCACAGCTATTACTCTGATTAATCCGCCCCTAAATGTGTCACCCTGGCTGGTGTCATTGCTCCAGATGTGGCCTGAACAGCATTGGGTCCAGTGGGGCACACCCACCCCCATGTTGGCCCAGGCGGCCTGGGGGTCCATTGCTTTCTTTGCAGCATCTTTGCTGGCCTATCTACAGGGTCAAACTCTACCTCCTGTGTCCAACTGATAAACAAGCCCATTCTAATTACTTTCTCCAAGGAGCATCCCCAGACCCCACCCCCACCGACATTGTGTACTCAGCCCTCTTACCCTTTAATGCTCATGGAACACATTTGGTGGTGTTATTACAGATCATTGTGCTCTAAGCTGTCCTAGCACTGTCTCCGGGTCAGGGCACCTTCTGACTCGTCTTTGACCCCGTGCCTTGCACATAGTAGCTCCTACCCAATAGTGAATTTTATTGAACCCTTATACTTAACGCCACTGTTTTGCGGAGCCCAAGTTCATGAGCTGACACATCAGATGAGCTTGCCTTCACTTTGGTGCATCTCCCCGGCTTGCTGAGACCTCTGTGCATCTCCTGTTTATACTGTGGGTCCACTGTCACTTCCACATCCACTGATCGAGTTGTGCCTGGGTGATGGGCAGCGAGCCCAGAGCCAAAGGTCCAAAGATAGGCCACCAGGTTCCTTTGATTTACGACTGGTAGGTGAGATCCCTGTGTCTTCTTTGCTAAAGGAGGGGGCACCTGGGTGGCTCAGTCGGTTAAGCTTCCGACTTCGGCTCAGGTCCTGATCTCGCGGTTTGTGAGTTCAAACTCCGCATTGGGCTCTCTCTGTCAGCACAGAGCCTGCTTCGGATCCTCTGTCCCCCTCTCTCTGCCCCTCCCCTGCTCATTCCCTCTCCCAATCCCCAAAATAAATAAGCTTAGGAAAAATGTTGAGTGTCTCAGGACTGAGTCCAAGACCCCGGGATGCCTCACTTGAGACAGCCCCAGTCACGTGGCACATAATTCATCCCAGGTATTTCAACACACTCTCAGCCAGCTGACAGTTCTGTGCGTTCCAGAACCTGCCGGTTTCTCTTCTGTGTGACTCTAGGCCTGGCTTTGCCTCCCTCTTGTCTTTCATTCCTCGTGGGGCCTCTGCACAGAGGTTGTGCCCTCATTTCCAGGCCCCAACAGCCTGATGACAGCAGCCCCGAGTGGCCCTGGAACCGTGGCCTCGTGCGTGCAGGGCGTGCGGGACTCACTGTGCATTCTGACCAAGGAAGGGCACGGGGCGGCACTGGGCGTGCCCTCGCCTGGCACTTCTCATGCTCTGCTTTTGCCCCAGTGGTCAGAGGACGTGTGTGCGGCCCACCTCACCCAGCGGGACGGGTACCAGGCGACAACACAGGGACAGCTGAAAGAACAGCTCTATCAGGAGATCATCCACTACTTCGACAAAGGCAAGGTAAAAAAAAAAAAAAAAAAAAAAAGTGCAGTTTTTCTTGTGTTTTTCTCGTTACGTGTATCTTCCTGCAGCACGCATTTCATGGCAGGTGATGTTCGTGCAACCAGAAGTTTGTTACAGGTTGTGTGTTGGAAGGTTTTATGCACGGCTCACCGGCTGGCCCTTCCGAGTAGAAATCCTACCAAGAAACCCCACGGTCTTCCTTCTATACACGCTCTGAAAGTAAGGAACTAAAAAAGTACAAGAATTTTGCTGGTCCTTGCTGGAGACAACCAGGTCTGGGACACCCATTTGGAGGAGTTTCTGAGCACTTAGGACTAACGCGTTCCTTTGACACTTGGGATTTTTCTGCTCTCCCTGAAAAATGAATCCTGTGATAAGACCAGTAGTGCACCATTTTGGCGGATTCTAGATTCACTGGCTCCCACAAAATTATTTATTCCATTGACTTCTATGGGGAGGAAGCCTGCCATCATTTTAATCAGCCAGTAATAGGTCTTATCAGTGTAGTTTGTGTGAGTCACATAAGATGTAACTATTGGAAAAAAAAAAAAAAGGAGTTACTTGAGCTTTGGACGTTTTTAAAATCTGCCACCAAGGTGATTTCGGAGCTTCTTGTGTGGCTTCATCAGGATTTATAACCCATCTCGTTCACCTGCTTTTTTTTTCCCCACTCTGAGAAAGGTGACCAGAGAATCCATGGGGGCACTTGTGAGTTTTGCAGGACTGCTGTGATGAAGTACCACCCACTGAGTGGCTTTAAATGACAGAAATTTATTCTATCACTGTTCTGGAGCCTAGAAGCTGGATATCAGCATGTTGGCAGGGTCGTGCTGTCTGCGGGACAGTGACTAATGGGACGGTCTGTTCCATGCCTCTCTCTTACTTCCCAGGGTGGCTGGCCATTCTTGGCGTCCCGTGGCTTGTAGCCACATCAGTCCAGGGTCCACCTGTATGTGTCTCCTTGTCCGGATTTCCCTCTTCCAAGCCCGCCAGTCATTGGATTTCCCACCTGATCCGCTATGACGTCATCTTAACTGATCACATCCAAAGACCCTATTTCCAAATAAAGTCACATTCAGAGAAACCAGAGATTAGGACTTCAACACTTCTTTTGGGGGGGTGAGGGGACTCAATTCCACCCCAAACAGAACTTTATACCAGGGAAGGATGACGGCCGCCTCTTTTTGTGGCCGTCAAGATCAATCAAACCCTCTTGAACAGACAATGTGTGTTTTGTTCATTCCCGACTGCCCTTGACACAGGGCAAAAGCCAAACTATTCAGAATAGCATGGAGGTTGCCCAGAGGCCACTTGGAAATGTTCTGTGGATTACACCTAGTCCTGTAGTAGCACAGAATATATTTCTTCATAGCAATGAGACACTTCCACAATTAAGGCCAATTACTACAATGTTATTGGTTTAGCCAGGGGGACCCTATTTCTCAGCAAACTGCTAAAAGAAACAGGGCTGATTCAGCCATTCCTTCCCCCGATGACTTCCTGGCTTATCGTGTTCTAGGCTGTGGGGTGGGCAGAGCAGGACCGGGGACCGGAGAGGGCCAGAGGCCACTGGGGCCACTGTGCCTTTGCTCGTGGCCATTCTGGGCGGTCACGGTGGCGGTATGTCCTCGGCCCCTGAGACTTCTCCTACCACGTCACCCCTCGTTCCCTTCCTCACACCCTGTATTTTGGCCACATCGCCCAAATTTGGGGGACCTCGCGCACCCCGGCCCCTCCTGGCTCTGCCCAGCAGGCTTCTGCCCCTCCTGCCCTTGTCTGGTTTCTTCCTGTCTCAGCTTGAATGCCCCCCTCTCGTCCTACCCCCCGCGGTGCCGTCTCCTCTACAGCACTGGCTACGGTTGGCAGTGAGCAGCTTGCGTGTGTGTTTCCTCAGCAGATCTCTCCGTAGGCTGGCGGTGCCAGAGTGTGGTGGCCACACGCACTTCTTCCTACAGCGCTCCTGATTCTCAGAACAGTGCCTGACACGTAGCCTGGTGGGCATCCGTTGGGGGCACAGAGAAATCAGTACAAAGAATGAACACTCAGCATTTAAGAGCGATTCCCGATAGTGAGAAAGGCTCACCTGTCGCAGGACAGTGGCCTCCGATAAATAATAAATCAAAGAACAAGGTCTTTTTCATTTCCGCCAGACAGCCTCCTACGGAGGGGGGGAAGATGTGTTTGGTTTGGAACAGCAGTTCTCACCCGGGACCCCCTGGAGATACTTTTAGGTTGGCACGGCCCAGGGAGCGGATGCCTCTGGCCTCCAGTGGATGGAGGCCAGGGATGCTTCTGGAACGTCCTGCGACGCGCAGACAGTCCCACGGCAGAGAACCATCCAGCCCGAAATGTCAGAAACACCAAGAGCAAGAAATCCTCGTTTTGAAAGTGCTCAAGCGACAGAGTATTACCTGCAATAAGAGAAAGGGACGGAAGGACCGTCCTCACCTGTCCCTGTGTCCTGGAGGAGACACACAGAGGATTTCGGGAGAGTGACCGGTTGGTGAACGTGGAGTCGGAACGGGTCTACCTGCTCATCTCAGTTTAGGATGGCCGTCTCCACAGCAGCGGTTAGAGTTGTCCTGGCAAAAAGGATGGAAAAGCCATTTCTGAGTGTTTGTAACTTTTCCACAAGAACGTTCAAAGAAAACCAAGTCCCCCTCCCATCCGTCTGTAGCTGACGTGAGCGTGATGAGCACAGGTGAGGGAGAAAGTTCCTGAGATGAAATCTGAAGTGCCTGGGCAATTAGAAAAGTCATTTTGACATCAACAAGTACTGCATTTCCTGGGACAAAGATAACAGGAGGAAGTAATTATTCATCTCCCACGTCAGGCAGGACGGGCTGGAAGATGCTGGAAGTTCAGCCTCCTGAAGACCCAGGAACTGTACAGCACCCGGGTTTATTTTTCACTCATGCCGCACGAGCTTGGTCCTCTCCCGGGACGCAGGTGGGCCGAGGCCCACCACAAAGGAACGCGGCCAGGAAGGGACAGTGAGTCACCAGCCCAGCCCTTACACGCACTTTCCAGAAATGACCCCCGTGTTTCCGCCCGTGTCATTGGCTGAAGCAGATCCCAGGGCCGCAGCGGACCTCCGTGGACAGAGGTGTCTGGAAGGGAAGACCGACGTGCGGTACCCACGTCTACGAGGGTTTCTAAGTAGACGAGTGAGTCGGGGTTCGAATGGAGGACTCTGAACACACGTGGAAATGACCTGTGTATGTTCACAAGAAGATAATATTCACAGATCCCTACATAGTACAGCGCCTCACAACGGGACACGGGAGGACAGAGATATCTCACAGAACTTGGTGTTGGGACCTGATCCCTGTTTCTCCGTAGTTGAGTTTCCTCCTTCGGTTAGGGCGGGGGTTGGGAATGGTGTGGGCAGCGTGAGAAAATGGGCTCCTGTTCCCGTGGTAGGGACCCCAGAAATCTGCCCAGGCTGCCAGGGAGGGAGGTGGGAGGTCACAGCAGAAGACGGCAGAGTTGGGCACTTTGTGCCAGATTTAGGATCGCTTTCCTTTAGGAAATAAGACGGAGACCCGGCCTCCCTGCCACGTGTGGGTATTTGCAGTATTTGAGAAGAAACATCCTCTGGGCCTTTTCTGAATATACTGGAGTAAGATTGGGGCTGCGGTCATTGAAACGGTTCGCCAAACTTGATTTTGGGGGGCCTAAATGTACACATTTCCATCTGCATTCCCAGATTCCAGTCGTCTTGGAGAGAAAATATCTCACAGCGGCTCTTGGGTGATGGGTGGCAAGTATCGGGGCCAGTGGCAGCTTGACGAGGGTCTCAGGCAATGCAGGGGGGCTCCTGGGCAGGGGCACGAGGGGAGCCAGCGCTCAGGCAGCAGACGGGACTATAACCTGAGTGACCCAGTCCTGGAGTCACGAGGGACGTGCGGCCACTGGCATTTGAAATGCGGCCAGTCCGAGCTGAGACGTGCTGTCAGCATAAGGCACACGCTGGGTTTGTCAGACTTCGTGAAAGACTGTCGTTGTGGGCTGGATTGCTTCTGCCAGAAATTCAGAATTTCAAGTCCTAATGTCTAGTACCTCCAGATGTGACCGTGTTTGGACCTAAGTCCTTTAAAGAGGTGATTAAGGTAAAACGAGGTAACATGAGGACTAGTGCACTTGTGAGAAGAGATCAGGACCCCCACAGTAGGGGCCGTATGAGGACATAGTGAGAAGAGGGCCATCTACGAGCCACGCAGAGAGGCCTCAAAACAAACCAGCCAGCCAGTGACCAGATCGTCGACTGCCAGCCTCCGCGGGAATAAATGAGTTTAGGGTACCCAGCCCGTGGTACTTGGTTATGGCAGCCAGAGCAACTGATACAAATGTCACCTGTCTCACTTAAGTTTTTGTTATTGATTACATGCCGAAATGATAATATTGCAGATATATTAAATATTAGTAAAAGTAATCCCAGTTTCTAAAAAGGTGGCTACTAGTAATTTAAAATTACGTTGCATTATATTTCTACTGGACAGTGCTGATCAGAGCCAAAGACTTTGTCCTCCCTGAGCATTAAGACCATTGTCCAGGGGTGACTAGCCTGGGTGGCTCAGTCGGTTGAGCGTCCGACTTCGGCTCAGGTCACGATCTCGCGATTTGTGAGTTCGAGCCCCGCGTCGGGCTCCATGCTGACGGCTCGGAGCCCGGAGCCTGCTTCGGATTCTGTGTCTCGCTCTCTCTCTCTGCCCCTCCCCTGCTCACGCTCTGTCTCTCTCTGTCTCGAAAATAAATAAAACATTAAACAAACAAACAAACAAACGCATGGTCCACAGGCACATCCATCCATCTGCTGGTGTGAATGGAAGCTTTACTCTCACATCCTTTGGGGCCATCACAGGCAGCCAGTATTGCTTATGTGCCTGTTGGCATATATTCCTTGCGCTGAGTGCATATTTGGAAAACTAAACTATATCTAAAAGAATTAGAACATGGGGACCAAAGCCAGGAAATAATAGAATTTATGTCGGAATGACAAGGGGAAACATGATAACAAGCCTCAAAATTAGATTTTTTTTTTTCTTGTGACCCAGTGTCATTTCTAAAATTTGGAAAAAAAAAAACTCTCAAGAGGATGTTTAGTTTATAGGGCGCCTGGCTGGCTCAGTCAGCTAAGCATCCAGCTTTGGCTCAGGTCATGATCTCGTGGTTCGTGAGTTCAAGCCCTGCATTGGGCTCCACACTGTCAGCCTGCGTGGGATTCTCTCTCTCCCTCCCTCTTCCTCTCTGCCACTTCCCCACTCACGCTTTCTCTCTCAAAAATAAATACATTTTAAAAAAGAGTATGGTAGTTATTTACATTAGGGAATTTGGAGGGATAAGTGAGTTAGGGGCTCCTTTATGGCACAGGATTCTCTGAAGGAAATACACACAAGGCAAATGTTCGAGAGGATTAGGAAAGAGATAGGAACAAAGAAGGTAGGAATAAATCTAAATCAAGAAAAGCAACATATAGCTTTGTTGGAGCAAGATGCAGTTTTTATTTTCTTACTTTATTTATTTTACTTTATTTTATCTTACTTTATTATTAAAATTTAGACTCATGCCCCTCAGGTATGTTGTTTTCTTTTGTGCTTTGATCAAAATCCATCATAATCTCATTATGGCTTCCCAAGCCCTTAAGGATGAATCAGGTTTTCTCACTGTGGTTTGTATATCTAAGTGCCTTCAGGAATCAGAGCCCCTGACAAACTAGCTCTCACGTCTGCACTGGCTTGGCCGGGATCCTCCCTGAGGCACTGCTGAACAAGTCAGGTCCTTGGGTAGAAGGGCCGCTGCTCGAGCCAGTCCATTGAGTGGTCCCTTCCTCATAAGCTCCACCTTCCGGGGCTTCTGGTCCTGGCTGGGTCACTCAGCCTCTTCCGGGGGCCCCCCACACCCATCCCTGTGACTCTGCTCCCTCCCTCAGTCACCACTCTACTTTCTAACAAAGTGGCCATAGTGTCATTGCTTGAATCACTTCAAAGGTGCCCAAACCTCTGGGGCCCCCACCACACCCTCCACAGGCAGATCCAGGCTTTTCGCTGGCAGGAGCCCCCCACCCTTGTAGCACTCTTCCCTCTACCCACAATATCCTGCCTTATTTTTTAGAACATGCTCTTGGATTCCCAACCATCTGGACTTCCCACGGTCTCCCCTGGGTGTGGAAGGGCACCCCCGCCCCTATTGTTCTCTTCACCTTGGAGCCTCCCCACCCCAGCCATCCAGGAAGGTGCCTCCCCACCCCTCCCCTGGCACTCTCTGCCCTGGCCTTGGAACTATTTGTATGTATCCTGTATCTCCCTACTTTGAGTGTTTCATGCTTCTCAGGCCCCCCTAAGAAAACTGGGGGTCTTGTTAAAATGCAGATTCTGATTCAGTAGGTCTTGGGTGGGGCCTGAGGCTCTGTGTTTCTAAACAGCTTCCAGTAATGACAAGGCAGCTGGTCCAGGGACCACGGCAGTCACCAGGCCCTGCTTCGGCTCAAGCTACTTGGGGGCCGGGCCGGGCAGGCTGTGTCTGACGCTCGTGTGCCTCCAAGGGAGACTGGTGAAACAGACTGAACACTCAGGCAAAAAATTTTTTTAGTAAACTTTATTTTTTAGAGCAGCTTCAGATTCACAACAAAAACGAATGCAAAGTGCAGGGAGTCCCCACACACCCCTGCCCCTACCCCTGCACCGCCTCCCCCTCCCCCACTGTCACCCCTGCCATATTTTGATTCATCTTTTCTGGAACGGAGAGCCTTCTGGCCAGCGCTTGAGCAAAAGGCCACCGTCACTGAGACGTTCCACAAAGTACCTTCCGTTGGGCACGTTTGTCTCCTCTGTGGGGTCTTGGTTCCTGACCCAGACTCTGAGCCCCTTACAGGTCTCAAGGGGCAGATCTGTGGCATCGTTTCTGCAGTGCGTGGGTTTCAGGGGAGGGGTGTTTTCCACCGGCTCCTTTCCCGAGCCTGGCGCTAACCCTGTTTCAGTACCGCGTTCGCTGCAGAGGCTATAGATCAGACAAAGACAGTCTTCCAACACCTGGACCGGCTTTTCCTTCCTGGACTCTGTGCGTCTTTTAGAAATGACAGTCCTCGGTCAGGACGATTGCCGCGGCTCATCCAGGGAGCGAGCAGGACAACCACACTGGGAGGGCACCTGGTTTGGGCCACAGGCTCGGATTTAACAGCTGACCCGGGTTGCACCCCAAACTGCATGTGCTTTGCTGCTCACGCTCCCGCAGCATTTAAGTCACAAGAATTTGGTTTGATTTTACATTTAATTCCTTTTAAGGGGGAGAAAATGCAGTTTTGGTTTAAAAATATATATTCAGGCAGGGGGACTTCACGCCATAGTTGAATTTGAAGGCTGGGGATCACAAGATTCTAAAATGGGTGCTAAACAGGACCTCAGTCTGGCAAAAGTATGACTCAGTTAAAGCTCCATCAATACAGGCTGTCACCGTGTGGCTGTGTCCCTGTGTCCGTAAGGAAATCTTCTTTATATCCTTAATATGTGGAAACTTTACACGTTCTAGAGCTCATTTGCACTGTTGTAAATGTATCCGGCTTCCTAAGGGACATAGGGACTTACAGAATCCGAGGTAGACCTTGGCAGGCAGTAAAGGAGCGGCCGCCCGTGGGAAGCGTCCCCGAGGCCGCAGGGACGGCGGAGGACAAGGGACTGGGGTCAGAGCGTATTAAAAGTTTCTCTGTCTTTGTGCTCCAAAAGCTGCAGTGCTGAATGGATTTTCTGCTGCTTTATATTGGACACTTCGGCTTTTGAATTCTGTACGGTTATCTTTCTCTATTTCTTCCACACGAAGTCATTCTATTTTTGCTTTTCTATCGTCCTCAAAAGTTTTTGAACGTCTTTCAGCCAGGCTCTTGGACTTTTCATCTTTTTCTTTCTCTCCATAAAACGTCATTTCCATCTGTTTCCCTGTTCATTCTTTGACGGTTCTTCCTTCCCAGGCTAATAACCACTCCTAGCTCCTTTTCCATTCTGTTTTTACCACCCGTTTGAGCGTCCCCCTGAAAGCCTTCTGTCGGGCTTTATCCCTGCAGACGGGCGTTCTTTCCTGAACATGCTCTGTATTGTCTGTCTTATTGTGTTTGCTTGAGGCCTAGTAATTTTCAATAAAGCCCTTAATCCAAGTACTTCACTGAAAATTACCAGGCTTCTCTATGGAGGATGAGTCAAAAATAGAAGCCCTGCTATCAAGAAAATGTAGTCGGAGCGAGCGAGCGAGAGAGTCCACATTAACCAGCGTTCAGCCACCTCCGAAACCAAGAGGCCGCCTGGCAGTCCCGATCAATGGGGATCGTGACTGCGAGCCCATGTGCTGCGTGAAGCTCTGTGACTGTTTCCACCCGGAGCCTGGCTTCCTTTTCCCTTAAAATAACCTCGCCTTGACAAAGTTCGCACTTTGCCTTGCGCCCAAGTCAAAAATGAGGCATCTTGCGTCTTCCTGTGAACTAAAAATAAGGATTTGGGGAGTCAGTTTCTGCATTCGGTGAAGTGGCTGGATTTCTTCTCTGAGGATGTGGGGTGACATGTTTTCATCCTCTTAGTTTCCCTTTTAAAGCACAGGGGTTATTAAGAGGAGTTGCGAGGACGGGCACGTAACGACGCCCTCCTCCTGGATTACGCTCAGCTTTTCCACAGTTTTGAAAATCCTGAAGTTTGCCAGAATCTATTCGGTTAGAAAAGATTTGACCTGCTAACATGTTCAAAGAGATCATGTTAATAATGATTTGCTCCTATATAAAAAAAAAAAATCATGTTTTATCAAGGCATGACAAATTCAATGTTTAGAGTCCATAACAACACTACTCCCCACTCTCTGCAGGACCCCTAACAAGTACTCCCACTGCCAGGCCTTACTGGTGCCAGGGGCGCCCCTGAATTAGAGGCCAGCCTCCAGGCATCCCCGTCGAGCCCCGGGGGTCATGTGCAAACAGGCAAATCACAAAACCTTCCTCTGGTCTGACACTTTGGTGGATGCTGGGTCTACCTGTCTAACAGGTATGGTAGTGATTACTTCTAGGGAGAGTGGGCAGGCTTCATGGAGGAGGTGGCATTTCAACTGGCTCCTGAAGAATAAGATAAAGTTTGCCTGGCAATGGCTGGGAAGGGCAGGAATTGCAAAGAATGGGAGCAGCACAGGTAAGGGCCAAGGCCACGGCTCCTGAGGCCATCTCGCTTTCCTGAGGAAGTCAAGAAGTATGTCTGCGGGGTGGGGGGTGAGGGATCCTGAGACACACGGATGTAGAGAACTGGAGATCCAGTTTACCCGTGGCCTTGCACGTCCCCTGAAGATTTGATTTATTCCATGAAGCACAAGGAGCCAGAGAGATTTCACGCAAAGAGGCAACAGTGATTCGTTTTCCTCTTTTCAGAGGGTAATTCTGGCTACTTGGTTGGGGGCAGAGGGGACGGAGACCCACTGGGAGGTGGCCTGTGAACTGGAGGCCTGGGGCAAGGTCACCGGCCCCAGGGATCAGGAAAGGGTGGTGGCACTTCCGGAAACGTGAAGTCAGCTGATCCCACGCTGCCTCCACTAAATGGGTCAGGGTCAGAAGAGCAAATGCCAGGCGGAGCCGGGGCACCCAGCACAGCTGAGACGCCTGGGGACAGGGCGAGGATCAGCATCCTCACGTGGCTGGAACATTGGAAGAGACACCTCTGCTAAGTCCAGGGAGGTTCTATTTCCCGCAAGGCAGTTAAAGTGGTTCTGAGTGATGAGGTTCCCGTCACGCATCAGTTCTTTTTCAAAGGAGTTGACTTTCCAGCTAGCGGTTACCGGAGCAGTGTGATGCCCCTTTGACCTCCACACATCCCTGGCCTACCCTCATCCACTGGTCTGTGTCTGCGCCCATAGATTCTGCTTCCCTCCTCCGAGGGGTAGACTCTCCACATTCCTACCCTGTGTCCCGGACCTCCCTGCCCATCCCAGGACGCCAGGCCAGCCCGTCTGTCCCGCCCGTGTCGTGTCAGCGCCTTGCTCGCTATTGACTAATACACCTCCATCTACAGCCACACCCTATTTCCCCCGTGTTTAAAAGAAGTTCTCTTGTTCGGACTGCCTGTCAGTCTCCTCCTGTCTACACAATTCCTCGAAGAGCTATCTGTACTCACTTTTGTTCCTCTCCCTCTGTTCTCTCTGCTCCCGTTGTAGATGCCCAATCATTACCTACAGAATCAAGGAGCACGATCCCTTCCCTGCAGCCTGATTTAGGCTTTTCAGAGTCTCGCAGAACTACAGATGTCCTGGCCTGAAGAAAAAATGCAAAACCTCTGCGTTTTATATGTTTCCTTCCAGGGCATTAAAAGCTGAGCAAATAGTTTTCTGTTTTGACAGGCAAAGAGTTTCTGTGGGGAGAAACAAGCCATATTAGTGAACGTGACTTAGATGGGCAGTGATTCCTTGAGTACTTGACCGCACCAGAGGGGAGGGCTTATTGTTGATAAATCCTTTATGAACCTTTTCATAAAGGCTTCCTATGCCCTCCCTAAGTCCCAGTTCCCACTGGCTTCCTGCCCCATCTGACCGGCTTTCTAGATGCCAACTCCGCCTTGTGCCTGCCCGTGCAAGGAGAAGACGGCATTGTTCCTGCCAGATTGGGCGGCCCTGTGCCGCAGACCACAGAGACAGTGCACCTGCTGGGCTGCGAGAGGGGGGTCTGACTCGCTCGCTCTCTCTGAGAAATGTCTTTGCAAAAATGTGGATCCTTTGATCTAGCTGACGCAGGTTGAAAACACCAGGAGGACCAGGGATGGAGCTTGGCTCAAGAAAGAGAAGAGGTCTGGAGAGAGGGTGGGTGTCTACAAGGGTCTCTATTCTTTCAGTTGAGCCACAGACCTCGAGTCGCCATGGCCCTTCTCATGACACGCATCTTCCCTGGGGACTCCCACCCTTCATCCTGGAGGGACTAGAAGGAGACTGTCACTCGCAGGCGCCTGGCCTCGCTTACTGGACAAGACCTAAAGCTAGACCTCACTCGTCTCCGTGCAGAGGGATCTCGACCAGTGTTCTGGATTCTTCCCTACCATTGCATATCCTCAACCATTCAAACGTCCATGACCTATGTGGGACACTGGAAATTCAGATGCAGTTGAATATGACTCTTCCCCCAACAATTGCCTGGAAAAACAGCTGAATTTTGGAAGAATAACTGAGACTCAAGCATCCCATAAAACATCTTCACCAGTGAGTCACTTACAGCTACTAAGTGGATTCAACCAGAGTTGTCCACGCTGTGCTGGTGAGTCATCGACAGCCTGAATTAATAGTAAGGGACAGTCATCCTGGCTGGCGTCTACCCTGTCATCCACCATGGCTCCCGTGCCCAGTGAGGCCAGTCTTGTCGTCCTGTGGGTCAACTGTGCGGTTCTCCATAGGAAATCAATAGCTGATCTGTTCTCCACAGCCACTGTTGTCATGGAGCGAAGGAAGGAGTTTCACCAGAAGGAAAAGAAAAAAAAAAGAAAAAGTTTGTATCCATGAAACTTGAAGAAATGGTACTTCCTGGTTACTGGGAGGTTCAGAATGGTAGAGAAAAGGTTATCATCTCAAGAGAGTGTAGCTAAGACCATCTGAAGAAAAGGGACAGAGGAAAGAGTGTTCTCCGAGCGGCAAGTAACTAGCGATTTCAAGGATGCAATAAAGTGGACTAAGGATTTCAAATCAGAAAACAAAGGTGTGTGTGGATCTGATGCTTTCTCATTCAGGGCTGTGGGAAACTTCATAGCCTAGTGCAGGAGCTAAGGCAGAAGTTCAAACCCACGAGTTAAAGCCAATCTTTCACAGAGGTAATCTAAATCTCGATCGCATTGAATCTGTCTTCTCTCTGGTACTGAAATATCTTCCAAGGTGTTCTCATCAGAAATATGAATTGCCCACACTCCTTAGAGCCCTATCCAATTAAAAGTAGATCTAAATCTCCCTAATGCAGAATCCTTTAAGACACTGGGGGAAGAGGAAGGAATGTGTATTTATAGAAAATCTGATAGAAAACACAACTGTGTCACTTCAAGGGTGAGTCGGATGAGGTATTTATTCAAGACTTACATTTCTTTTAAAAACAATTACTTTTGATATGTATCTAAAGCATCTCCTCTGTCAGGATAAAAACAGATTAAGCTTTTACTCAGTAATGAATTAGGCGCCCTAACATTCTAGGCAGCTCATAGAGTGTGTGTTTGCAGAAAACTAAAGAAAAATCCTGTGACCAAGAATCACAAGTTAAAGTTTTCTTTGAAATGGAAATACTCTAAGGGAGGAATTGGTTACTGGAGCTTAAAAAAGACATTGAAAGTGCGAGAGAGGTTTCCCCTTCCTAGAAATGTGAGCTTGGGCCCCAGCAGAGGACCCAGGGAGGATCTGGAACAGGAGATTAAAATAATCCCAGAATGCAAGGCATCTCTGAAAGCGCCAGTGGGATGGAGACAGTGGCAGCTCCGGGAAGGGAACAGTGTGTGGACCCAGGAAGGGCATCTTGGCCACTCTCTCTCTTTCCTGGGCGCTGGTCCCATCTCAGAAATCTTTTTCTACTCTGGGCTTATTTTTATTTTTGTCTTTCAAATTGTTAAAGTATAACTCTCATTCCAGAATAGCTTTTTTTCTCATAAAAAAATAGCAGATGGTTTATTTAAGTAGTAGCTATAAAGAGTATTTTAAGTCTATTGGGCTGTTCAGTAATAAGTAAGGCCCTCGATGGGGTCATTCTACTCAGAAGAAGCAAAGACCAACCGGCAGATGGGTGTTCAAGGATGAGGGTGTGCCCAGTATGGGAGCTGGTCACTTGTGTTCTCAGTGGGAACCTGGAATTAATGACTAGTCTAGTTTTTATCTATCTATCTATCTATCTATCTATCTATAAAGTTTGTTTATTTATTTATTTATTTGTTTATTTATTTATGTATGTATGTATGTATTTATTTGTGTTGAGAGAGAGAGAGAGAGAGTGCGCACACTCAGTGGGGGAGGGGCAGAGAGACCGAGGGAGAGAGAATCCCACGCAGGTTCTGTGCTGTTAGCACAAAGCCTGACATGGAATTTCGACTCATGAACTGTAAGATCGTGACCTAAGGTGAAATCGAGAGCCAGATGCTTCACCTACTGGGGTCCCCAGGTGCCCCGATGTATCCTTTTAAACCCATCCGAGCAGGAGGGAGCGAGAGAAGCCGGAAGTGCTAGCACATGGTCATTGTTATGGGCTGAATGTTTGTGTTTCCTCCCTGCCCCCACCGAATTCTTACTTTGGACCACCGCGTGATTGCCTTTGGAGATGAGGCCTTTGGGAGGTAATTATGTTTATATCGGGTCATACGTAGGGGTGGCCCCCATGATGGGAATCACTGCTCTTCTGAGAGGGGGAAGAGAGCCCTCTCTCAAAGCTCTGTGAGCACATAGTGAGAAAGTGGTGTTCTACAAGTCAGGAGGAAGGCCCTCACCAAGAACTGAATCTGCCTGCACCTTGATCCTGAACTTCCAAGCTTCTAGAACAGTGAGAAATAAATGTGTGTTGTTTAAGGCACCCCATCAATGGCATTTTATTATAGCAACGCAAACTAATACATTCATGAAAAGCAAGAGTTTTAGAAAAAGATCAGGTTGGGCCAAGTACACCTCTCTGTGCCCTTGGGCAAGTTACTGACCTGTCTGACCCCCAACTTTCTTATCTGCAAAATGGGTGTGATGAAGTACCCACCCAATGAGGCAAGGGACTTGCTGGACAGACAGCAAGCTCAGAATCACTTGTCCTGACTTTAGCGGCCACCATCTTGTGGGAATGGTAGCCATCAAGAAGTGGGTGTTTCCTGGCTGGGGAAACGTTATGTGGAATGGTGTGGTGCTTTCCCGATTCTAAATCAATAATCTTCAGTTCTTCTAGTAAACATTCTTCAGTAGGCCTTTAGCTGTGGTCCAGAGGTTTTAATAATGCTCGGTTCTGCCCTCAAGGGGCCTGTGGTCTCTAAGGAGGAATGACGGAGAAGCACTCCTATTTCAATACATTACCACCAGGTTGGAAGTCAGAGGATCCTGGGTCATCGTGGGAGCACACGGAGAGTTGGCGTCCAGAAAGGCTTCCTGGAGGAGGTGGTTCCTCCATATGTAACATATTCTTCTCAAGTCCACCACTTTACTCTTCCCAAGAAAAAGAAGGGAAATTCAGGTCTTAGTATATGTATCCATTAATTATTCCACATACGCCAAAGTCTATCAGCCTTCTAATCAATCAGTTACTTGATTGGAAACCTACTTTCAAACTACTACCACAGAAAGTTCCCCCTTGCAAAATGATGGCAGGCTTTAAAGCCTCACAGTATTTGCACACGTAAAGCAGCTTGTTGCAAGCTTTAATTTAGCATTGAAAGATATCCTGTTCTTACTGACAGTCCACTGTTGTGTTTATTCAATGGGATGATTTGGGAAAATCGCAAAACCAGGCTCCCTGTAGCCTCTCGTAGCCCCGTGGTTCCTACCCTCGGCTAACCGGCCGCTCCGAGGCATCAGAGGCCGTCCCTGGAGGTGGGAAGTAGATGGAGCAGGCCAGAACCAGCCAGCAGACTGCTTTGACCCTGGGCAGAGGCGTGACTGATGAGCCAGTAGTGGACAAGTTTAGTCAACTGACATCTGGTCATGAGCCTCTAGAAAATATTTGTATTTTTCCCACATTATTCTCGTAGTGTTTTCATATTCAGCAAGCGTATTTCCAAATTGTTTTCTTATGAACAGTTGTATTACTATTTCATTCCTTGACTGCATGATTCAGGTTTGAGTTTCTCTTTCTTTTTCTTCGCAGATGTGGGAGGAGGCCATTGCTCTGGGTAAGGAACTTGCTGAACAGTATGAAAACGAGATGTTTGATTACGAACAACTCAGCGAATTGCTGGTAGGTCTTCTTTTCTTTCTAGTGAAGTAAACACAGGCAATCCACACTTGTTTTTCTGGGATTTCCCTTCCCGTTTTGACGTTGGGATTCCCCTCAGGCCTTCTGTGGGCTTGGCCATGGTCCTCCATTTTGTCCAGGATGAGAGTCTTGATGTATTTGCTGACTGATTCTGGCTCACGAGCACTCACGTTTATTCCCAACTGAGCTTTGGTAACCAGACTAAAGCTGTAAACAACCGCTGACCCCACATGTACAGAGCTCTTGGTGGCCCCAGAGTCTCTGAGAACCTCTGCTGGTTTAAAACTGACCCCGTCTACAAGGTAGGTGGGTGAAGGGAGAGTAACCCAGACCTTTCTCCTGCTACAGACACTGTTTGTATTCAGCACATCTACTTTATGATGGTATATATAATATTTATCATTAATTTAGACCAGAATTCTGCCCTTTGAAATTCCTCTTTAATGTGGCCCAGTATCTAACTGATACCAGTTTTTAAAATACTAAAGACCAGCCACTTAATCAGAAGGAAAACCATTTCTGTGTCACCTCTTTGGTTTTTGAGAACACAGATAAATCATACTGGTTACTGAGTCTCGCTCTTTTGGGCAGATTCCCTGCTCAACACTGGGGGTGAGGGACAAATTCTGTCCAAGCCGTGCGTCGAGGTATCCAGATGCACCAGGCTCGTGGCACCTCCCTCATCGTCATCCTCCCACCCAACTGGAATTGCCAAAGCTTGTAGAGCCCACTGGAAGATTCTAGAAGAACAAATGCTCAAATGCACTATTCAAACCTGAAATGTTCTTTCTTCCTTTCAGAAAAAACAGGCTCAGTTTTATGAAAACATCGTCAAAGTGATAAGACCTAAGCCTGACTATTTCGCTGTTGGCTACTACGGACAAGGATTCCCCACATTCCTTCGGGTAAATTTTGATTCTGTTTAATCGAAGCCAAGATTGCTGCCTGGGCAGAGAGCCCCTTCCCATTCTGAGGAACGATTTGGACTTTGCATCCGTGGGTCGCAGTCTGACTCTGTACTCTTAATAGCTCTGCTTAGCTTAGGGTGTGAGCGAGAAGGGCTGATAACATTTTCTTTGGTTGCATATAAGCTTTCCATCTGAACTTCCCTAAACGGAACTCTCCTTCAGAGATTTAGGTGTGTTTTTTAAATTGTGGTAAAATACAGGTGACATAAAATTTGCCACCTTAACCAATTTTAAGGGTACAGTTCAGTGGCACTAAGCACATTCACATTGTTGTGCCATCATCCATCTCTGGAACTTTTTCATCTTTCCATCCTGAAATTCTGTACCCAGGACAACAGTGACTCCACGTTCCCTCACCTCTCAGCCCCTGGCAGCACCGTTCTACTTCCTGTCTCTATGAATTTGCCTTTTCTAGGTACCTCATAAAGTGAAATCATACACTCTTTGCCCTTTCGCGTCTGACCTATTTCCCTTGACATACTGTCTTCAAGGTTTATCCATGTCGGAGCATGGATCTGAATGTCACTTCTTTTTATGGCCGAGTATTCCATTGTATAGATATACCACAGTTTTGTTCATCCATTCTTCCTTCAATGGACGTTTGGGTTGTTTCGGCTATGGTGAATCATACTGCCGTGAACATGTGTATTTTTAATTATGTGAGAAATTGTAAGGGGATTTTTCCGGCCACATTGCTGGGGACTCTGAATCACCTTCCATTCCTTAGATAGGCATGTGCTGTTCGACACGGGATTGAAGAAATACTGTGATCGTCAGCCAAATGCCCATTTCTTAGCACTCATGAGGCCAGAGGAGAAATTGTGTAAATACATGCAGCTTGACCTACTAGTAGAATTGTTTACAGTTTCTCTTGGATGCCGTTGACCAGTGGGCCATGATTTCCTGTCATTTCTTAAGACAGTTTTTGAAGGCACATGGTTTTCTCTTATTCTGGGAGACCACAGGTGATTCCTCTGGTTTGGGGAAAGCGGGATCTCTTGTCTAGAGCATAGCTGTGTGGGGCAGTTAGATCCAGGAAGGAGATTTTCCTAGTCCCGGAGCTGTGTTCCGTTGACCCTGGTGGTTCTGACTGCACAGACGTTCCTGACGTCCCTTCATGCCGCCACCAGCAGGAAGGACTTACTTGCTGAGGACCTGTCATTGTTGATATGACATCAACAAGTGAGCCTCCCAGGTCTGGTCTGCTTCAGAATGTGACCTGTTGATTTGTCCACTCACTCAAGGTCTGGGGTGACTGGGGCATCTGTCCCTACCCTGTCCCTGCTGGTGTGTCCTCTCTCCTTGACACCTCAGCTTTTCTCGTGCAGCTGTGGCACCACATGCCCGGGACAGCAGTTGACCAGAGACCCAGATTTTGGAGAAAATCTTCCTCCCAAAGAATGAATAAAGGACATTTGGTTATGAGCCCTAAATTAGGGAGGATTTTGAAGTTAACTACATTTTATTTTTATTTTTAAGTTTATTTATTCTGAAAGATAGAGAGAGAGAGAGAGAGAGAGAGAAAGAGAATCCCAAGCAGGCCTTGTGCTGTCAGCACAGAGCCTGACGTGGGGCTCAATCCCGTGACCCATGAGATCATGACCTGAGCCGAGTTCCAAGAGTCTGACGCTTAACCAACTAAGCCACCCAGGGGCCCCTGAAATTGACTATATGTAAATAAAAAACCAAGCTGAAGAATATTATGGGCTTGGAGTTGACGTTGTTAAAGGCTTTCATTAAGGTGTATAGATCTGTATGTGTGACCCCATGTATGTGTCTCTAAGAGAGAGATCGAGCCTAAATCATGGCTGTGCTGAGGTGTTACAGTGTGTGTGGCCCTCTGTGGACAGTGCTGTGACTTCCCACTACTCACTATGCTCTGCCCTGGCTTCCTGACGTGCCGGTGGGCGGGGCGGGCACTTTGCGGTCCCTGAGCCAATGGATGCCTGGCGTGCAAGTGGGCTGGGAGGGCACACACGATGTGTGTGCTCCGGGGACCGCACTGGGTCATCTCCCCTGTCAAAAGGACAAGATGCAAAGTGTGAATAAAGGGTTTAACGGGCATGATTAATATTGAACTGACTTCCCCACCACACCTGAATAATTCTGCAGGACTATGGCAGTATATTTATTATGCTTCACAGATCCCCTGGCAGGGGTCAATCTGACAATGACATTAGCGGTTACAAAAACTCAGGGAAAATGTTTGGCTGTTTAATGCCCCTGAGGAACTAACTGTCCCTTTTGCTTTGTTTTTCTTTAAGAATTAGTCTCGTTGGCTTCTGGGTTTGCCTTTTTTGGTTGTTTGTTTGCTTTCATGTTAATATTTATGGTTCTTCCAAGGAATAAATATCTTTGACTATATATACATTTCCCCCTTGTTTTCATGTTTGAAGGGACTGCTTCAGAATGCAAAATAATTGACATTTCTAGAAAATGTTAGTAGTGCTTTCATCTATAACTCACTAGTGTTTTTCTATTAAAGTCTTTATATACATTTTATTATTATGTCTTTCTTCTAGTGTAAAGCATAATAAATTCATGCGAGTTTTGTAGTGGCCTGTTAATACATTAAATCTTCCTGAATTTCTGAAATGTTTGGCTTTATATAGCTTTAAAAGATGCCCACACTGTGTATTTATATTTCTAATTAAGGCTACATATTACTTTGGTTTCTGCTTGACATTATTTTTTTAGAGAAAGAGAACATTTTTCTTCTATAATGGGTACTTTAAGACATACCTAAGCACAAAGTGAAAAAAATATTCAATTCTTAAACTGTTCCTTCTTTAGTGATTTATGGGGACCCAGAATAAGTCGGGACTAGGGAAGGAAAGAAATTGAGTACCATAGGATCTCTCTTTATCTTTTGAAAATTCATTAATTAGACAAATTTCACTTTGACTTCGAACTCAGTCTCTAGGAGGTAAGCGTAAGAATGTTCCGTGGGGTGCTATTCTGTGGGCTTTCTGCCTTTCCTCCGCTCTGGCACCTGGCCAGCCAGGGTCAGGACGGATACCAGGGCTGCACCTGACTCATGACACCCAGGCTGGTCCTCTTCCTCAGCCGACAGATCCTGTGAGGAAAAGCATCGGCCCCCAGCCTCCTGTTTCTTCGGTCCCTTGGCGCCTTTTCCTTGTTGCCATCTTCCTTTAGGGTCGGACAGCCCTAGGGGTGAGGCAGGATGTCGGGGGGCCGGGGGTGTAGGCCCCAGAGCCAATGGTAGTGTCTCACTGCCCATTGCCACCTTTCTATGACTCAGTTGACACTCAGAAGACACTGTTGGATCTGTGAAGGTTCACAGAACTTTTACATCTTAGAATCTGAAAATTCCTTAGAGGTATGTTTACTGAGTGAATGTGTCACACCTGGACAGAAATGGCCTCAACAAGGCAGCCTGCGTAAGGAAGAAGGCTCACCGGCCTAGCACCCACCCCCGAGGTCACCCCGCCATCTAACACCACCCCCAGATGGACTCTCCAGCTTGGGATTTATGGAGGTGACAACGTGTCATTTGAGATGGACAGTAGCCAGTTTTGTTTTTTTTTTAATCCTTATTTATTTTTGAGACAGAGAGAGATATAGTGCAAGTGAAGGAGGGAGAGGGAGAGAGAGGGAGTCACAGAATCCAAAGCAGGCTCCAGGCTCTGAGCTGTCAGCTCCGAGCCCGACGCGGGGCTCAAACTCACGAACCCCAAGTTCATGACCTGAGCTAAAGCCGGATGCTTAATTGACTGAGCCACCCGGACGCCCCCAAAAGCCAGTCTTTAGAAGGAGAACTCTGATGTTGAACCTGTCATTCATCACTGGGTAATCGTTGGTACAGCACTGAAGGGGCAGTGAGGGCAGTCCTCCCATCGGCCTCCGGTCTCTCCCCACTGGGGAGGCCGCGGTCCTCACACCTCCCTACTTTGTTCTAGACCCCTTTCCCTGTGGTTCTGCTGGTCGCTTGGCTGTGTCCTCTAGGCGACAGCTGGGAACATCGTGCTCAGGCTCTGAGGCCGCACCTCAATCTCACGCTCTCTTAAATTCCTCTCGGCAGGATGAGAGCTATTTAATTAGGACACCATGATGCCCTTGCCCTGGTGCTTGTACCCTCTCTCGCCACCTCATGCCCACTAGAGGGTGGGCCCTGATTGCTCACTTGGTTCTTGGTGGTTATTTTGGTTGATTGTCACTGTTAAGGCTGAAATCCACCCGCCGACTTTGGTAATGTGTTCAGTGCTTCGTAAACACTATTAACTTATGTGGCTCCTGTTTGCGTGTTCTTGATTAATAAGGCCAGTGTAATTACAAGCTGTTTTTCAATTCAATGGCTTTTTAAAGAAAACTCTCAAGCAGATTTTGAAAACCAGTGCATTTGTGTGTGAACTTGTCCTGACCTTCCCCCGTGGTGTTATTTAATGAATGTCACTGTTTCCAGGGGAAAGTTTTCATTTACCGAGGGAAGGAGTACGAACGCAGGGAAGATTTTGAAGCTCGCCTCTTAACTCAGTTCCCCAACGCAGAGAAAATGAAGACGACATCTCCCCCAGGCGACGACATCAAAAACTCGCCTGGCCAATGTATCCTTTAAGACAACCCCGCGGGACAGGATGCGATCTCAGCGCCGTGGGCCTGGGTGGTTGGGTGTACTTGGGGGCGTTGTCATGCCTGATGTCCATGCTGCCTTGTGATCCTTAACCCTCTTCACCCTTAGACATTCAGTGCTTCACCGTAAAGCCCAAACTTGACCTGCCCCCGAAATTTCACCGGCCTGTGTCAGAGCAGATCGTAAGGTGAGCGTCCCATTCCTCCTGCCCAACATACGGATGATGAAAGACTGTGCACAGATCTCTTACTAAGAATTTCCCCCTCGAAAGGATGGATTTTAGGCTTTGGTGAGCTTTCCAGATGCTCTGTTTACTTTGAAGAGCAAGAGAAGCAAATTATTTTGAGCATCAAAACAGTGAGGGAAGAAGTTAGTAATGTGTTGCCGGAGGGTACCAGAACTATTCCTTTCCTGATGTGGGGAGGCCGGGAAAACTTGGGAGGGCGGAGGGGGCACTCTGGTCTCCGTGTGACCCACCCAGCCCCACACCCAGTACCTCTGAGTCCCCGTGCGTGGGGAGGGCCGGACTGTTTGCACGCTGTGTGACAGGAAAAGGGATTGGGACATTTGCCTTTTTTGGGTGCAGAACCCCTTTACCCCTGCACCACCACGATTGTATAACATGGGATCATAAGGCAGATTTTTAGACTCACTAGTCGGCTATCCAAATCTGAGGTTTGCCTCTCCGTTGAACTGCACCCGACTTAGCAATGCTGTAGAAACACTTTAGATGCTTTAGATGTTTCTTTGATATTAAGAATTTTGTTTTCTATGTGATGCATGTTCTGGTTAAGAAATTAACCTCTCCAATGGCCTGATAGTGCTCCGAATCTGTTTCTTTCGTATCCTGAAGTCTGGTGGGTTGTGTTCTTCCTCAAAATTCACTCTCCTCTCTTTAACCTCTTGTTAGCCATAATGGAAAGGCAGCCAGGGTTCTGTATTGATGAACGATTGCTTCCACAAGGCACACATTTTGAGGTTTGCCACAGTCTATCTCAGCAAGAGGCACTGGAGCAAATAGTGAACGGTAGCTTATGCTTAGCTGCTTCCCTGTGATGTGGGAAGGCCACCTGCCTTTCAGTGCAGGGGACGAGTAAGTCGGGCTCTCGTATACGTGTGGAAGCCTCCCCCTCCCCAGGGACAGAAGGTACACGCCTGTACCATGCATGCATGTCTCGCTGCTTGTAGGCCCTGCCTTCTGTAGACCTGAAACCAAGGTACGCAAGGCCTTTTTAAAAATAATAAACACATACTTTAAAATTTTTTAATAACTTATTAATAACTAATTGTTGATTCACTATATGAAAGTGATAAATTATGAATTAAGATGTTGAAGTAGGAAACACAAGAGCGGGGAGCTCAGGCCTGTTTCCACCCTCCTTGCTTCCCCTCTTCTCTGTGTGTGCCCGTCTCTTACTCAGCATCTTTTCTCCCCGGAAGGTTTCCAGGGACAGGGAAGAGGCAAAACCTCAGGGTAATTTTTCTACCCGCCAACATCTCTCTTCCAAGCCTGGCGGGGAGAGAAAGCCACAGCCATCGCTCCGGGTCAAGGTTGGGGGTATTTTAAGGGATGCAGTGACCTGTCGCCAGGCCAGACCCCACATCTGAAAGCAGATCAGCCGCGCTGGGGGTTAAATGTCTAACGATCTATCTGTCTCTATACAGTTTTTACAGGGTGAACGAGGTCCAGCGATTTGAATATTCTCGGCCGATCCGCAAGGGAGAGAAAAACCCAGACAATGAATTTGCGGTAAGAAACAACAACCAAAAAAAATCCCAAAGAACTCATCCCGCCGCCTGTGAAACTGCCGGTGGAGAACGGGCCTCAAAGGCGAGCACGGTGCAGCGATAGAGGTCTTTGTGGCCTGGGTGCAGAAATCCCAAAACCAAACCCTAACCCCTTCAAATGTAGTGAAATGATGAACATCTCACGAAGGATGTGGCCAAGGCCTTCCAAGTTATCAGAAAGGGCAAGTGCTGTGGTCCCACTTCTTGCGCCCCGGGCACACTTGCTTCCCTCCTGGACTTCTCTGAGTTGTCTTCTTCTGGGCCCCCGGGGCCGGGAACACCCTGCTCATGGTGCCTCTGATACAAACAGGCACACGGAGGGGCCGAGCCCTTTATGCAGCTGTTTGCAGATGACAAGCAGTCAGAGGTGAGCAGGGCAGAGACCCAGATGCTCGCTGTCCAACGCCTGAATTTCCCTGAAGCACAAGGTAACAGGTGCGCCCGGATACCACTGAGTCGTGGGCCGGGTAATTCTCTGCGACGGGGCCACAGCATCCCTGACCCTCTACCTGATCGATGCTGGTGGCACCTCCCTAGTTGTGGCAACCAATCACACGCTGCCAAATGTCTGTCCCCTGCATTAGTCACGGAAATGTTAGCACAGATTTTTGCAGCCTTTTAAAACATGCGCCTACAGCTGGTTGAATGGATTCCATTTGCAAAGAATAAATCAATTCTTTGAGATAAAGCACAGTTTTTTTAAACGTTAACATTTCTCCCTCCTTCTGCCCTGCAAGCCTCCTCTGGAAATCCCTAGACAGGGAGGCATTGGCCACGGGGACCCTCGGTGGGGGACCGGTGGCACTGCTGGGAGCCACGTCCCCCTGCCTGCAGTCAGGAGGGGTACAGAAGGCGAAAGGTCAATTACGCCCCGCTGCTGGCCCGGAGAGAAGTTCGGAGCCCTTCCAGCAAAGTTGCCTCTACCCAGCCTCCCCTTGAAGCCCTAAGTTTCCTGGACTCTTCGGTCCTCAGGGCAATGCCTGACAGTGTCCAGTCACAGCGCTGGAGGGCCCTTCCTGCCCCGAGCCGTTTCCTGTGTGTCCGCTTGAGTTTGTATTCCGTGAATTCTAGTCTTTCCCACGTAGCACGCCGATTTCTCCAAACGAAGACCGTGCTTCTTGGTTAATGCCGGCATCCCGGGCCTACTTGGTAACTGGTCACTGTGACGTGGCCTGTGATAGGGAGGGGACGAGTGAGGCACTGCCCAATCAAGACACCAGCGCCAAGGGCGGTGGCTTTCTGGCGGTCTCTGTCAGGGTCCTGTGGCAACAGCACTATCGTTTATAGAGCGTCTCTCGACTGTGGGATTTATGGGCAGTTTCTTGAACTTCCCTCACACCTCTCATATCCAGCAGTCATGTGTATTCTCATACCGTAAAGAAAGAGGCACAAGGAGGTCAAGCAAATTGCCGATGGGTGTGCAGCCAATTGGGGCAAAGCTCGGAATAACCGAGACTCCTGACATTTGGGGCTGCACTAAAGCCTCGGGGGCTGCGCTCCTTCTAAATGGCCCTGAAATCCCCTAATGGCCCTGTTAGGCCCTCACACTTGGAGGAGGCTTTCAGAAGCCACAGGATTTAGTCTTTCACACGCCGGATAAAGCCTAAGGCTTCCAGATACGCATGAGGCTTTTTGCAGCCATGAGAAGCCAGGCTCGGCCCTGCTGCGGGCGGCCTGGCTCCAGGGGCCGGGCACCGGGAAGGCTGTCCCCACCTGGCCCGGCACTCGGGGTGGCCACTCAGCAAGGGGTGAAGCTCTGGGAACCAACGGGCCAGCAGAGGAGGAGGGAGGCGGAGAGAGAGCGCCGGAGTTAGCCGGAGCTGGTTGGTCAGGAAGCCCGAGGTGGAGCCCCGGGACCCTACCCAGGCTGTGTGGGCCCCTGGGGACGCCCCGCAGGCGTGGTCCGGATGCTCTCAGGGCACAGGCTGCTGTTTTCTAGGACAGGCACCTGGGGGAGCCGCCTCCTGGGGCCAGAAGAAGCTTTAGCTGGGGAGACAGGAGGGAGGCCTCGGCTGGGCCCCTTCCCTCTCCCCTCTGGAGCCTCAGAAGCCAGGGATAGAAGCCTCTCTGAGATCCAGTCCGGCTCTCTGGAATTGCTGACATTCCGCCGTCCCAGCTCTTTATGTCAGGACCGCTGCTGACAGCGTCGCACTGCCCAGCGATGGCCCATTGTAGGGACGAGGTTGCCACAAGCTGGACGCCGGCAGAAGGCGGGGGGCGGGTAAGACCCCTTGCACGGGCTTCTGCGCAGCGTGCGGTTACGTTCACTGGCTTGAAGCAGTTTCCCACAGTACATAATGTACTATTCTACGAAGAATATGGATTATAAAATGGTAGTTACTGGCAATACGCGTGTTTTGTCACGCTTAGTAAGAAGTCTGGAGCAACCGATACTGAAATTGTTTAAGCCATCATCTCTGATTTTTTTCCATAGCCTTAGTTTTTCATGTAAATGGGTATTGGTTGTGCAAGAGAAAAATGTAAGCCTGAAATACGGATTGATTCGTATCAGAAAAAGTGACTAAGGTTTTCCTTAAAGCCTTGCTGCCTTTGAGTGTAACGCGAAGTACGGCTAACGGAGAAGTCCTTGGAGCCTTTCCACAAACCTATTTCCTCAGAGGGAGCTTCCCTCATTTTGACGTCCAGAACTCTCCCTGACTCTCCTGGTCTGTTTTCTTTGCCCAAATGTCAGAGAGGCTGGCACCCTTGGCCAACAAAGCAGGGGACACTGCTGGGCCTCGTGTGACCATCTGACCGATAAGCGGAGCCTTGGTCTTAACCTCGGAGCAGACCTGCCCCGCAGAGCACGTGGAAGGGCCACTTGCGACCCGTCCTGGGAAGAGCTGTCCTGCCCGGAGGACTTTGCCTCACAGAGAATTGTCACCCTGCCCACACCCTTCTCCTGACAAATACTGTGTGTGTGTTCCCTTTGCAGAACATGTGGATCGAGAGGACCATATACACAACAGCGTACAAATTACCTGGAATTCTAAGGTGGTTTGAGGTCAAATCTGTTTTCATGGTAAGGATATCCCCCAGAAGGGACCCCGTCCTATATCCTCTCTTCCGGGGTGCGGTACGCACGCCACGACCCCAGGTCAGACGAGACTTAACCCACAACCACCCCGTGAGTTCCTCGGGGTATCAGCCCTCCCCGACCACGAAGGTTGTAGCAGAAATGCTGGGTGATCACAACCGGGTCCGGCTTACAAGGAAACCAGAACGAAGATTTCGTTTCTCCTTCCGAAATATGTAAAGCCAGTCGTCGCTGCACTGTTTTGACAGCTCTCTCTGTTATCTACATGAAAAGTTTAAGACAAGTTCCAATTTACATACACGTTTTAAGGTCTTTCTTCCTGATGGTTTTATTGCCATTTACATGACAAACAACTTGATTAATAGTACTTGCTCATTTCAAATAAAAATAGCTCGAGAATATACCCCTCGCTGGCACTTTTTAAAGAAATAATGACTCACATCTCATCAGCTAAACTTTTTTGCCTTGCCTCAGTGGTGAGCTATGGGGCAGTCTCTTCTACCCCAGCCAGAAGCAGGCAGCAGATTCCTACTGAATCTATAGGCGTATCAGGGAGTGGCATTTGCCTGGATAAAGAGATCTGATTGAAATGTGTCTGTTTTCTCGTGTGTCTAATGCCTTTTGTTTTCAGCCAGCAGGATCTTATCCAGAGGGGTGGTGCCTACCATTTAGTTTACAAGGAGGCCCCCTGGAAACTCCTGATTTGGTTCCTGAATGTGGCTGGAGCCTCTCTTCTCAGCCCTGTTTCCCCTCGTGTCCGTCATCCATGCCAATCAGAGCTCTGGGCCACATCCGCACCCCCCATTCCCAGGTGCCCCTCCTCCTTCTCTGGAGCCCCGGGTCTCTCTGTCTGTCCCTGCCTTGGGCACTTCCATTTTCTGCTCTGGGAGCTCCCGCTCCGGGCCCCCCATAGCACCCAGGCAGGCCCTGATGGATGGAAGGCTCAGATTTGTGGCAGGTGGCAGAAATGCAAGCCTTTGCTGGCACCATTTAGAGCTGGTGACGTACGTGTGTGAGAAGACAGAGTGGGGGACTTCGCATAAACAGGCACTAATCTTCCTAATGAGCCTCTGCCCAAAGCCCTCAGTAATCGGGGATTTCGTGAGCCAGCCAGATTTCCAGAGGAAGGCGCTTAACAGCTCGGAAGTGGAGAGGGGTGAGCCCCGGCTTTCTGTAAAGATGTGGTTCCGCCACCGGCTCTGTTTGCCATTTTTAACAAACTAAGAGGCTGGAAGCTGAATAATCCCAGAGCGGCAGAACCGAGCCGCCGCTGCCCACACCTGCCTCCCCCTACCCCCCCCCCCCCCGCCTTGTGCACGCCTCCTGGGACGGGCCGTCGTGGGATGCATGTGGGGTGGCAGCTAGCCCTAGCTGTTGGACAAAAATAGGAAGCTGTTCCTTCTTGAGGCAAAGGGGATCCTCAGCAGGGAATTAGCGGTGGGTCACAATGGAAAACCACCCTGCTGTGTTGACTTGGCAAAGCCGTGCGCCTGGGACGCTGCGTTCCAGGGTCTGACAAAGCCAGGGATGCGGCGACAATGGCGGTCGTGCGATACGTGCTGTTCAGGCTCAGGGACACCCGGGGGCAGCGGGCCCGCTGGCACGTGGCCAGCCACCTTTCTGTGTGTTACAGCCCGTCCATCAGCCCCCGGGCAGCACAGGGCCAGCAAAGCAGGTGGCTTCCCCCACGGTGATTCCGAGCATCCCTCTAGGATCTGGGACCGGCCGTGAGCAGACTTGTCCCTGCTCAAGTCCCCGCTCCCCCTGCTCCCCTCTGTCCAGCAAACACCCCCCCCCCCACCCCGGGAGCTGCAGCAGGAAGAAAGCAGGCTGTTCTGCTTTGCTCCTTGCTGCAGAGGCCCCGGGGTTCCCAGGCTCGGGTGGGGACCCATCCCGCCTCGTTGGGAAGGACCAAAATGATCGTGTGTTGAAATCACCCCTGGGTGTGGCTCTGTGGCCCAGCTGAACATCTATCAGAGAGAGGCCTGGCGGGAAGTGGTCGTGACTGTTTTAAACCCGGCCGTGTTTTCATGACACCTTAGCGCTGAGCTAGCGAGGCGTGCTCGGGTGGGCCTTGCAGGGAGCTGCGGGCCCCCAGAGAGAGGAGGGCGTTTGCGGGATGGACGGCGGTCTCCTGCCTCCTACACTAAATGTCCCGCCGACCAGTGGCAGGTTTTCCTACAAGGGGCCATTGGAAGTGGTGATGTGCTCTCCCTGGGATGGTGAAGCCGTTCCTTCATAAGAGGGTATGGGATCTGATGTAGAGACCAGCATAGAGCCCTCCTCCGCCTCCCTGACCAAACAGGCACAGGGGGCTTACACAGTGCCTAGGCCTCCTGCCTCAGGGACACTGCCAGATTGCTCAAAATTTCTCAAAACCTTACTCATTTTTAAACAAGCAGATCACATGTGCAAACACACGCAGGCACACACGCATGTACACACACGCACCCACCCACATATGCACACACGCACATCAGAGCCAGACAGCCTCGTATGATCCCTTTGGGATTTGTGTGTGAGGGCCACGCCCTTGGAAATGCGCAACGACACGATGCTAAAATACCCAGTTGCTCTTGTTTGGGTGATAAGGGACCCTTCCCAGCAAACCCCCCGGGAAGAAAGGTGCATGGGGGAATAGGAAGCCTGGCCCCAGCTGGAAATGCCTCACCAGAGGCCCCTGGTGCCGTGGACGCAGCTGGCCTCAAGTCACGTCTTCCTTCTTCCCCGCAGGTGGAGATCAGCCCCCTGGAGAATGCCATCGAGACCATGCAGCTGACCAACGACAAGATGAACAGCATGGTTCAGCAGCACCTGCACGACCCCAGCCTCCCCATCAACCCCCTCTCCATGCTCCTCAACGGCATCGTGGACCCTGCCGTCATGGGAGGCTTTGCGAATTATGAAAAGGCACGTGACATGCCCGCAGTACGGCCCTGTCCTGGGACAGACTGTCTCCAGACTCTTACGTCCAAGCCCTGAAACTACGTGCTCTCACTGACCGATCTCAGCAGGGACTGCGCCAAGGCCAGGCCGGGAGCTCCCGGAGGCGCCCTATGCCGGCTGTAGAAGGTCCAGGCCCGACCCCAAGCGTGACTCCCCTGGACATTGTCCCCCCCAGGTTGGGTTGACGGAGCTCTACAGAGCTGCCCTCAGGTGGCTTTCAAGAGTTCTGGGATCATTAAAAGCCAAGAGATAGAGTTTTAGCCAAAGACGAAAGAATTAGAACATCTGGGATAGGTGGGCATGGAAGGTAGGGGAAGAAGGACGACTGGTCTCCCTGGAAAATATCTCATTAGGAATGGGCAGAAGTCAAGGACACAGGGTGTGGTCCAGACCAGGAGTCTACATTTTTTTAAGTTCACTTATTTTGAGAGAGAGAGACAGACAGCACGAGCAGGAGAAGGGCAGATAGAGAGGGAGGGAGAATCACAAGCAGGGCCTTGGGAATCCCCCACGATCATGGTCTGAGCCAAAATCAAGAGTCGGCCATTTAATCGACTGAGGCCCCGGGACGCCCCCGCTCCCTGTTTTAGTACTCAAGTCTGGAACTTGGCCGCGGCCATTCATTCCTTAGTGTCTGGGGCTGTTTTCCCGACCTAACAATGGCAGAGTCGAGGCCCTTCCCAGAAGAGTGTGCTGAGCCCTTGTCCAGAGGGAGTAAGAGCTGAGACAAAAAGGGCACCTCCGGAGAGCCGGCTAACAGGAGTGACTGTCCTGGGCAAGGAGGGAGCGCTCTGCCCTCAGCAGCCGTTAGGTGTAGGGCAGGCCCAGGGCAGGGGGCAGGGTGGGGGTCAGGGGCAGGCAAACGGCTGGGGAGCCACCACCCAGCGGGCTGAGCGATCCAGGTCAGCTGTGGCTTTGCTGGCTTCCGAGGACAGAGGTGCCACCCTACGTCGCCCCCTGGGCTGCCCGTTCACTCCACTCGTTGCGTTGGACCTAACCAGACATTTCGCGCCGAGCGCTGGGGAAGGTCCGTTCCCTGCGAGAGGCGGGTCTGTTGTATACACGGCTCTGTCCCCAGGGTCGGGCGCAAAAACGTGGGTCGGGTGAGCGGCGTGCTGAGTGGCTGTCCCTGTCTCCACAGGCCTTCTTCACAGAGCGGTACCTGCAGGAACATCCAGAGGCCCACGAGAAGATTGAGAAGCTCAAAGACCTGATTGCATGGCAGGTAAATGTCTGATGGCCTCCCAGCTGGGCCGCAGCGGGGAGAAGAGCCGAGTCGAGACCCGCAGCCACCCAGGCCACCTCAGCACGCATGCCAGCCAGCGTGGACATCGGCCACAGTGCGTGCAGCCGTGTTTGTCCCCTGAGAACCACCCCCCCACCCCCACCACCACCACTGCCGTGATTAACTCAACTCGTAGGCTGCGGTTGTGAATCTGAACGCACAGAAAGTCCTCTCTCGCAAATGAGCCTGATCTGTCTCTGCTAGAAAATCTCTGTGTGGTGTTGCCAGAACAGAGTATGAGAGGCCGCAGCCTGTCCCTGGAAAGGCGCTCTCGCCCGTGCTGCCTACGTGGGAGGCACAGGTGGGCCACTGCAGAGCATCCACCCGTCATGTTCTCCCTGGTGGGGGTCTGGGGGGGGGGTCCTCCTTTGTGTTCTCCCTGCTGTAATTCTGTATGTTATTATTGTGCTTCTCTACTCTGGAGGCCTCTGAGTCTTTCCTTAGAGGGAACTGGTCTTAGAAGGACAGGTCCAGAGGGTGTCTTGTGTCCAGTGGGAAGTAACTTGTTCACTTCGTGAGCCTGGTGGGGGGGGGGGGGGGTACATCCAGACCGGTTCTCCCGGAGCTCTGTCTACACTTGCCGTGTACTGAGGACGGCTCACCTTCTCAGGCTCCGTTTTCTCATGTGGGCGGCGAGGAGGGTACTGGCTGACCTAATCCCCACACAGCAGGCTGAGTAAAGGGGGCTGAGGGAGGGTGGAGGCCGGGGTCACCCTGCGCCTGGCCAGCAGCAGACCCCAGGCCACTTTGTTGGGCCGGGGGTCCCAGGCTGCCACTTGGGGCCCTGACACAGGTGAGGCTGTACCTCTGAGGAGACATCTGTGTGGTCACTTTGACCCTGGCCTTCCCGGAGCCTCACCTCAGTGGCTTCTTCATCAGCAGCACGCTAGCCAGTGTGACCTCTCAGGGTCGAGTGGGGCTGAGCTCTGGATTTGAGCCGACTTACAATATATGTATGTTTCCTTGTAATAAAATATACCTAACATACAACGTAACATCTTAACCAATTCAGAGTAGGTTCAGCAGCATTAAGGACATTCACATTGTTGTGCAACCATCCCTTCCCTCCATCTTGCCATCTTGCCAAAAATCTCTTCGCTAACCCTCCGTTCTCCCCTCCCTTGGAAACCACCCTTCTGTCTCCATGGATCTGATCATTCTAGGTACCTCGTGTAAGTAGAGTCCTATGGTATTTGTCCTTCCGGGACCGGTTGATTTCACTCAGCATGATGTGTTCCAGGTTCATCCAAGTGGTAGCCTGTGTCAGAAATTCCTTCTTTTTTGGGCTGAAGAACATTCCATTGGATGAATGGACCACATTTTGTTTGTCCATACGTCTGTCAGTGGACCCTTAGGTTACTTCCACTTTGGGCCGGTCGTGAATAATCTTGCTGTGAACATGGGTGCACAGGTATCTGGTTTTTTCCTTGCTTTTATTTCTTCTGTGTGCATATCCAGAAGTGGGATTTCTGGATCAAATGGTAATTCTGTTGTTAATCTTTTGAGGAACCGCATCCTCCATGTTTTTGTCAATAGTTGTCATTTTCTGGTTTTGTTTTGGTTTGGTATTTTACAACAAGCCATCCTAATGGATGTGACCTTGCCACAGATCTGTAGGCATCTATTTGCATCGGAATTACTTTGTGATAAGAAACCCTGGGAGCTGGGTCCAGGGCTCTTGTTGGCCAAGGATGGTTCTCTGCATGAAATGTAAGCCTCCTGTGGACAGCCTCCCTCTGTTTCTGAAAAGAGAGTGTAAAAGCCTGAACGATTCCGTTTTAGAGGTTGTAGAAACCAAAGGCCACAAAATTCAAACTCCATTGAAGGCTATAAAATCATTGCCACCCAAAAACTAGTTTGGTCGGCAAAAGTTGTATTGATTTTTTTTTTCTTGTAAGCTTTTACAGCAAATTGGATTTTAAGAGTTTCAAGTCCTACAGAGGAAAATAATTTGTTCCCCAGAGAGAACTTTATGTCATCACCCCTAATAACTATATTAAAGGATGAATTTTAAAGCAGCTCACAGGAAAGCTGGAAGAAGGAATCCATTTTCCAGCAACTTCATTAAATCAAAGAGTGATGAAAAATACATATTCAACACATTACCTGTGACTTTGCTTTCATTTGCAAATGTTTGGAAACTCATACTTGGGTGTAATTGAGTCATACGGTCATTAAAAATAAGAAGTTTGGGGTTAACAGGATGCTGTCTTCCGTTTTTGTTTGTTAGTATGTTGGGTTTGTTTTTTTTCTGGAAACTCGCATCAGGGCAGAGTGAGGTTTTCTCTTGGGGATCCCAAGGACTTGTTGGCAGAGTTTCCTTCACTGATGTGCAATAAACATATCTCCATGCCTAAAATCGTTTGTGAAGGCTGGGTGTTAAGCGCCAGGCAGCTCTCCATTTTGCTGTTGCCTTCCCCCAACCAGGATGGTCCTGACATGCTTCTCCCAGGTGGGAGCTAGTGACTGCCGTCTGTGGGCTTCTTCCAAGTTTACAGCTGATGCCAGGTCACGAGCGAGCCCCGGCCCCTTCCTCAAAGGCACGGCTCTGTCCTTCCCCAAGAAAGCCTTGTTAAGCATCCCTGCCACGTGTCCAAAGATGAATCCGTACAGACTTGTACTTAACCTCTATGTTGTGTACATATTTCTCATTTGAAATGCACAAAGATAAAAGACCAAACTCACTGGTCATCCCCAGCTGATGACAGGCGTGACTGTTGTCACCAGGGACGGTGCTCCTAGAGCCCTGAGCAGTGCTTCCAAATGTTCTGTGCTGCTAGCAGGCCATGAATTTGTGTAGGGGACACACAGGGACAAACTTCACATATAGCACTGCTGTTTAGAAGGGTGTCTTTGGAGAGCAGGCTGCGTGCTCACCTTGAACGACTCAAGGAGTGACTTTGGGGATGTCCTCTCTCCTCTCTGGGCTCTGGAAAACTTTTAAGAAATGCAGATTCCTGAGATCTACTCCAGAGCAAACCAGGACTCCACGAGTGGAGTTTAGGAGCCTGCTGGGAGACTCTGGTGCTCATCCAGGTTGGAACCCACTCAACTACGGGGTCTCCAAAGATCACTTCAAGCCTTATTCCATGGCTTGTGTTTGTATATTCCAATGTGTTGGAGTGTTTGCACAGAGCATCGTCTTATGTTCAGCTGCAGTTCAGCCCCAATCAGACACGAAACAGAGGCAGAATCCCGTCCTAGAAGAAGGTTGTATCGAGGGCCTGGTGAAGTGATCAATTCTCATACCCCATAAATTTCACCTGTCAAAGTGAAGTTCACGCGGCTCATTAGGTACCAGGAACCTAGACCAAATGGACTTAACGTCAGTCCAGCAAGTAGCTTCTTTGATGTCCAAGAAACTGGCCAATTAAGGCTCTTAAGCAAACCAACAAAAATTGCAGAAACTATTAGACCACATTTTGTATATTTGAAAAAGGTCCATTCTACAGAAGAATGCTTGCGGTGTCTCCAGTGGCTGTGCTTGAACCTCAAGACAGCACCCCACGCTTGCTGTCACACCCAGATGGATATGATACATTTACCATCCCACCAAAAGCTGTCCCCGGTCCGCCTTTGCTACTACGCCCCACGGCAGGACTCGGAAAGCAGAAAGATTAATGCGAGCATTTTCTACTGACGCACCTGAACACACCGTGGTGAGCTCTGGGGAAGCTGCCATCTGCAAGAGTAATTCGTATGGAATATTAAATCATCGCATCCACTATGAAGTCTCACCTGCACACTGTCCTTTTGGCGGTAACTGGTCAGAGAGGGATACCTAACGTGCACCTTGGGTGTAGACCCAACTGTTGGCAAAACCAGCTTTGTGCCCATGCAGCCCAAGGGCAGGCTGCGTGGGTTGCCGGGTGGGTTGTACCGTAGGAGCACTCCTTCCGTCTTTCCCTGGAGACCACAAGAGGCAACCGCTGTGTGCTATAAATGGCAACCAAATACATTTCATGCATTGATTCATCTTGATAAGATTTCTTGAATTTGTTCGCATGAAATTCAATTGTGTGCTTATTATCGTTCTTACTAATAAATCTGCTCATTTAGGTTGGTGTTCTGTCATATTAGGAAAATCTGTTTTTAATCAGTATTTTGATTTAATTATAAGTTATTAAGAGGAAGCCTCTTAGCTTGATTGCATTGAAGAATGTCTAACTCCCAGTCCGAGCCTCCGGAGGGGAAGCAGAAGCTGGGGAAAGAAAGCCCTCCCTAGACCCCCACCCCTCAACACCAGTGATTCTGGGGGGGTCTCTGGGGCTGGGGAATGAAAATGTCTCCCTGCGACGCTTTTAAAGGTCAGCTACATCCCCGCACTTGGCAGTGAAGTGTTGGCATGGATATTTTGTGACAGCAATGTTGGCAGAGAAGTGATTATTTTTAGTTTTAAGGAAGAATAAATTCGGTTTTCCTCTCCAAATAAGAAGATCCTTCAGGACTATAGATCACATATAATTAGATTTTTACATTTTAGAATAGGGTTCTCAGTCGCCTATAAAGGCTATCTTCTGGGCTAAAAAAATCTTTGCACCGTGACATGACCCTTTGCTAATAGGTCAAATTACGGCAAAACAAATTCAAAACGCAGTTCTCCCCAAATTCACGTGAAAAGCACAGATGAGTCTGTTCTGGGATTGGTCCACCGAAGGGAGTCAAGTCAGGCAAAGACACTGAGTGGCCATCGTGTGCTGAGCACACTGCACTAAACGTGTCCAATTTAAAACACAAAGGATTCTAATTTGAACATTTTGGTCTTTGGGGGTAATGTGCCTGCTGATGACTTTGATTCGCGGTTTGATTTGGAAACAAAACAGTTGCATTTTGCACACAGTGCCACTTTCTGCCTGGTGTGTGCTCCTCTCTCGAGACCACTGACCAGGAAATAAGTAGGGTTGACTGCTGTGTTTTTCAGATTCCATTTTTGGCTGAAGGGATCAGGATTCATGGAGACAAAGTCACAGAAGCACTGAGGCCATTTCACGAGAGAATGGAAGCCTGTTTCAAACAGCTGAAAGAAAAAGTGGAAAAGCAATATGGCGTCCGAACCATGGTAAGCGGGTAGCCTTGCAGAACGGATGCCTTTGCGTCCTATTGTCCTACGGTGACAGGCCATGGGCAGAGTGAGTAAGATGTACATTTGGCGCCTGCTTGGGATTTAAAAGACCTCGGCCCCTCGTAAGTCCATCTGCCAGGAAACCGGCAGACTCTTTTCAATGATTGGAAATGTCAGTGTGCGTGAGCGTTCATGAATTTGCTTGATCACCAAATACCCTGCTCACCTGCTGTGAACACGACCTCCCCTTAAAGTGGTGGGACAACAGAAAACCTCACAGAGGCCTCACCTACAGCCGTACATCACCCGCGGAGGGTTAAGCAACACATAGGGCAACAGCACTCTTGATGTCCGAAGGCGGAGGTGGAGCCTATACCCAGTCCAAAGTCGGAGTCTTTGAAGCCAGTTTGCTGTGGGTTACTGAGATCTGAAATTGTTAGCAAGGACGTCACCTCTTAAAGGAGTGGGCATTGGTCTAGGCCAGGAAAGGTTAAGCTGGAGACAGGGACGTGGGGAGAAAGGGCTCACTCACCCAGTAAAGGCTGGGCGGCCAGAACTCGAATGGCACGCCAGAGGCCAGTGCAGACATAGCCGTGCCTTGGGCAGAAGAGAACTCACAGGAGAAGCTGGAAAGGTGCCCAGCCTCCAAGAGCCTGGGACACGGATCTGGGGCGGGAGGCTTTGCTCTGGGTGTGGGGGCACACCTGGGCTTTTGCTAAGAGTTTGTGGAAGGTTTCTGAGTGGGGGCTGGGGTCAAGCTCATGATAAAAGATTGGCCTGTAATATGTAATGAGGCAAACTATCTGACAGGAGAAGCCCTGGTAATAGTGGCACAGTGTTTACAGGCCACAGTGTAAGCGGCGGGCTTGAGATGCTGTCCGTGAGCCATGTCTTAGCAACACGGGGGCGAGGCCCAGCGCCACAATGTCGTGTGAGGTTGTATCCTCACGGCCTCTGGGAGCCTTGGTGGGTCCTCACCTTGACTGCTCGTGGACTCTGGAGACGTCGGGCACAGCAGATGACCCCAGGCCCCCTTTCCCAACGTTCAGAGGTAAGCAGCAGCGGGACAAAAAGAGGCGGCGAGGCTTGCAGTCTAGGATCCCAAGCCTGTGGCATGAAGGAGGGCAGGGCACACACGTCTTCCACTTTCCTGCCAACGAAAGGCTTCTCACATCGCACAGCACTGCCCGCCAGTCCCTGAAGAACCAGGCGTCCAATGCAGGGCCCATCCTGGATTCTCGTTTGGCCCGATTCCGTCTGTCTGCTGTTCCCTCCAGCTCTCTGTTGCTCTTTCTGTTGAACTCCCTTCTTTTCTTCACAGATTCATCTCACTTAGCAAACACTAATTTAGTGCGAACCATATGCCAGGGAGCTTTCCAAGTGTTTTGCAAATATGAACTTGCTTCATCCACTTAACACTATGAGGGAGGCACCGCGGCCATCCCCGTTTTACAAATGGGGAAATGGGGACACAAGGTCATACCCTGGCAGTGGTCACTCCGGCCGCCGATGGAGTTTGAACCCTGTCCATCTACCTCCAAGTCTGCGCTTTCAGGCGCAACTCTGTAATTGACATGGCAGAGCGTTTCTTTCTCTGGCTCGTGTGGTCGGAGGCAGGGAAGAGACCGAGAGGCCCCAGAAAGGAGCCGATCTGGCTACGACTACCCCGCATGCTCTCCCACCCTGACCGCCCTCGCCTGCTGTGGCTGGGCATCAGTTCCCCGTGGCATCTTTGCCCTGCGCCCAGCAGGGTCTGAGCCTGACAAAGCCGAGAGAACACAGCCTCTGGGCTCTGGTCTGAAAACTCAGCCTGCGGGGATCTGGAGCTGCCGGCCCAGCGGGAGCTGCCACTGGTGCACAGGCCTGGGAACCAGGGTGCCCCCTGCCGGCTGCACCGGACGACCCTTTGCGCCGGTCAGAACCCTGGAGCGCCGCGCGATCGCTCGGGGGCTGCGGCTCAGCACGGTCAGGTGGCAAGAATTTCAGAGGGCATCGTCGTCCCGTCTCTTCCAAAGTTTTACACCACTTTTAAGTCCTTCTAAGAAATACACACTTGTGAGATCTCCAGGTTTTCGTACTAAGTGAAAAGCTTCCTCTTTTATCACTCATATAATTTCTATTTCAAAATGACAGAAACCTGTCGGGCTCACCAAGCACCCTTCATACTCCTGTCTCTGCTGGGATTCATTTCTTCCGCGCAGGCTTGCTGCTGGGCACAGGGGAGAGGGGAAGCAGGGGCAGGAGGTGGGGCTATTGCGTGGGTGGTGGTGGGCGGGGGCAGGGGGCTGTCCTCCTACTCAGGGACAGGTTTCCCCTGTTCCGCTGCAGCCGACCTCCTCGGCTGGAGATTAGCGATTTCCATCCACCACATCCTGAGACGGCATCGTGCCCACCAAGCGGACCACCTCTCTGTAGGGGGCCGCCAGGGCAGCCCCCGACCCCAGCCCAGCTAGGGGCCAGACAGGCTTACTGGGAGGGCGATCCGGGAATCGAATGAAGGGTGCATTTTCTCCCCTTGGGTGCTTTGTTTCCCGGAGCTGCCTCCCTGAGTCCGTCCTGGGACCCCAGACACAGGATCTGCAGTCAGCCCTCCCTTGAGCAGAGAGACAGGCAGATGTCCTTGTCATTCTCTGAGAAATGTGACAATAAAAAGCAGTCTGGTGTGAGTCTTTCCTGCCTTATCTGCTCTGAAAACTCGCGAGCATCTCAGAATACTTTGAAAAGCAATGTAGTATCATCCCATTAAAAAAAAAAATGGATTTAAAAATAAAAACCCCATAGAAAAGACATAAACCATTTTGTCAATTTTTCGGATCCAGCCGAAGCCAAAGACAGAAACAGAAGACTTGGACACTCTCTGACTTCTTAATCCACAGGCGGCTCCGCCAGGCCCCTGGGCTCACTCCACCCTGGCCTTCCCCTGGCCGGTGCTGGGGCTCGAAGGAGCCACCGCTCCCCGCACAAAAGCTCACAGCCGGGCTTCTCCGGATGCTTAGGGAGTGAGGGGTGCAGACCCCGGGGTCCCCGAAGAAGGGGCCACAAGTGCCTGCCGTATTCAGCCCCAGCCCCTGTGTCTGCTTCAAGGGCTCCTTAGCTTTTTGTCTGCCTTCAAGCTCGTGGAAAGGATTTCTGCGTTTGTCACACAATTCCTGTCCCTCTTCCTTGAAGCTGAGGAGCGAGGGAACCACACCTGGGTCCCCCCTTTCTCCACCCTGGTCTCCACCATCCCTTTACCCCCCACCTCCCCCCGAGACTGCTTGCCACCGACTCCTCCCCGGTCCCCCTGGCGGCCCCCGGCCGGACGTGCGCACGGAAAGCACACAGACTTCCTCCCCCCACCCCCTCGGCTGACTCTCGCCCTCACCCCGCACCAGGGAGAGCCCACCAGGCATCCTCCAGGCCCCGCGCCGCTTGTCCCCGGCCTCCCCTGTGCCTCACGTTCTCACTTCTGCTGTTCCCGGAGGCCCCTCCTGCCTCCGGCCTCCAGGATTTCTCCTCTCCGGGCCTTCCTTCCAATGGTCATCTGACCTGAGATGATAGTTCAGCTTCTCCGGTTCTGTCTGTGGGAGTTCAGTGGGGTGTCTCACCAGGGAGAGAACTTGGCTTGCGAGGCTCACAAGAGTAGCCCTGGCTCCCAGCTTCCGTGGGAGACGCAGAGCTGACCGAGGGTCCTTCCGTCTGTCCCCCAGCACCGCCCCGCCCTGCAGCCTCTGAAGGGTGGGGTCACCTCCTAACAGCGTGCACGAACTCTCCTCACTCGCCCTGCCCACCTCCCCACGCAGCCCTTCTGAGGGGCCAGCGTGTCACCCTCTGGATATTTCCCGAAAAGTAGGAAACGCACCTGCTTCTCACCCTACCCGGTGAAACACTTGTCGCCACCCCCCGCCCCCCGCCCCCCAGAATCCATGGGCAGCAGTCACCTGTGGTGGGTCAAGGGCAGGCACTTGGGCTCAGCTGGAAGACAGTGCAAGACCGTGTCCGAGCCTTTGGGCAGGGCAGGGCCGGCCTCGGGTAAGAGAGCCAAACCGAGCTTTTGCTTCAGGCTGTGGTAACGACAACAGCAAGGACAATAGGAGCTGCCACCAGAGTGTGCCAGAGGCCTGTGGGCTTCACCCGGCCTCTCCAGGTGGGGTGATTATTCCCTGCGGCTCGTCTGGAGAAAGCCGAGCTCAGAGGGGCTCCATATTCCGCGCGAGGTCACACCGTGGGTGCCAGAGCCAAAATTCTGGCCGCATTCTCACTGCGCCCTCCCCGCCCCCACAGCCCTGATGCGGGGACACGGGGACGTCAGTTCGCTTGGGGTATCCTGGGGCTGGAGCTGCACCTGTCACAGCTGGGAGAACCTCTAAGTGCTTCAGATGCAAAAGGAAAAGTCTGGATTCTTCCATTTCTAGAGGCTCTGCTCAGTCAGGAAGGAGTGGTGAGGCAAATGGCCCGGAGGGTCCCGTGGCCACACCCAGTGTGTGCCCTGCAAGGGTGGGACCCCGCAGTGACTTCCGTCCCTCCCTGGCCAGAGCCTGCCCCCGTCACCCCCGTTCCCTTTACTTTCTGGCCATACTCGCACATCCGCCCAGGAGTCAAGGTTGCGTCTTGAGGGACATCACCAGCCCTTTGTGGGATGGGATGTTCAGGGGTCTTCCGGGCCTTCCCAAGAGCTGGAGTGACGTCCTGGTGTCCTGGCTGGCATCTCCGCCCCCTGGTCCCTGACCGGCCCCTCCTGCACCTGCACACCTCACGCTCGCATCGCTTGCATTGCTACAAAGATCATTTCGCCAGAGAAACGAAAACCGTCGCGCCAGGAACGGGGCACCCGATGTCGGACGGGTCACATTTCTTCTCCGTGCGATGTCCGGCTGCATTTCCTGGAACTCGGCGTGTCCCTACGTCTAGTAGGTGATGGAGTAGAGAGGCAGTGTCTCCCGAGCACGTTCGTCACGGGAGCCTGATGCAGCCGGTTCTCTGCCCTTCTGCTCCTCTCCTTCCCCGGGTCCGGAAGGGGCAGGTGGAAGGTGTTGCAGGGGAGAGGTGGGAAGGCAGCCCCTGCAGGGTTGGTGGGCGGGTGTTGAGGCTCCCACCTCCAAGCCGTCCACAGACGCTGCTGCTGTGGGAGAAATACCGAGGGACGGTGTGGGTTGTGTGAGGCAGAGGCTGCCCGTAGGTCCAATTCAGAGCGTGAAGAAGGTTGGGGCACCTGGGTGGCTCAGTCGGTTAAGCGTCCCAACTCGTGATTTCCGCTCAGGTCATGATCTCACGGTTCGTGAGTTCAAGCCTCGCGTCAGACTGAGCCGACAGTGCAGAACCTGCTTGGGATTCTCTCTCTCTCTCTCTCTCTCTCTCTCTCTCAAAATAAATAAACAAACTAAAAAAACAAACATTACAGGAGATGTCAGAGAGAAGGGCAGTGGCTGAGCGGGCAGAGGATGGGGTGAAAGGCGGCAGATGGGTGGGGCGATCAGGGTGGGCCTAGAGCAGCAGACAGGACTCTTGCTTGAGAGGGTCAGGAACAGTGGGACACGGAGCAGTCCCGGCACCCAGCCGAGAGCCAAGAGGATGAGCGCCATGCATCAGATCAGAAAGCCAGGGCGGCCGTCTAACTGTGTTTCAGAAAGGCTGAGACGTGCATCCTGTAGACTTTGAGTTACTAGGTTTCCTATAGGTAACATTTCCGCAATTTGGGCTAATTTGTAAGAAACAGTTTCCTTTCTAGTTTCTTCATAAAGGCCAATTAATGACAATGGACGTCTCCCCGAAGACATTCCACGGCGCCGTCGTCGGTGGGGAACCCAAGACCCACCGTCTGTGCAGGCAGATTCCAGCGGCGTTTGGCTTTGAGCCAGCGGTTGCCAACATGTGGCCCACTGACCTGTTTGTAAATCAAGATTTATTGGAACACATCCGTGCCCACTCACTCCTGTACTGTCTGTGGCTGTTTGCCCGCGACGGTGGCAGAGCTGAGCACTGCAGACAGAGACCCTACGTCCCGCAAGCCTAAAACTCCTATTCCTTGGCCATTCCCAGCAAGTTTACCAACTCCTGCATGAAACTGTCCCTCTGTGATTGTGAACCTTTTACAACCAGAGAGATAACACACAGATCAAGTAGGATTGCATGTGCCAAACACTCGTTTAAGAAACAGGCCCACTTCTCAGGCGTGAAAGTAGTGTTGTTCAGTAGGTAAGCAGCAGTGGTCCCGTCTTCTGCAGGTGATTGACTGAGGGCTAGCTTCGGTGGTGTGGGGCTGGGAGGTGGGGGAGGGGTGGAAGCCGCACGGAGAGGAGGTCTCCAGATCCTCAGGGTAAAGGGAGGAGCTTCTGCTGCATCTGGCCTTGGGGTGAAGGTCATTAGCGTTTTCTAGGTAATGAGGTATTGATGCGTGCTATGTATCAGTGACCCTTGTTTCGGCAGCAGAGGTCGTATTTCAGAAAGAAGAGGAAAACTCCATCCAGAGACCATTTTTCTCCAGAATGCATGTCTGTCTGGGCCCCTACGGGGCCAAGAGCAAGAGTGTGAGCAGTTCCGGCCTCAGCTTCCTCTAACCCACTGTCGCAGCCGCTGCAGGGAACGAGCCCATCTTTAGTCAAGCAGCAGGAGAATCTTACTTTATTCTAGAGAAATTCAGTCATTACACATCCGTGTATGCAGGTGACCTGCGTGGTTTGTCAACACGCAGAGATACGCAGAATTCGTCTGATGGGCTTGCAATTCCTTTAATGACATTTTGGATGCTACTCTGTAAGCTTTCTGGTCCTTACGTTCCACTCTGGCTTCGAAACAGGTGGATGCATTGTGGTCTTGATAAAGAAACTGCATTTAAAGTTCTTAAAAACAGGAAGGTTGTGATATTTTTCACACTATCAGGTAATGTTTCCAAAAAACCCTGAAATGCCCATCATTTTCGTCTTTAACTCTGAATGGGAATACACACTGTTCATGGAAGTGTGGACAGTTTGGGTCTAGAATCCAGGCTGCTAAGATCACATGGTCCCAAGAGTCTGGCCATGCCAGGCCTGACATCTTTCGACACAGGAGCATTAAACAAGCCTCTCTCTCTCTCTCTAATTCTCCCTCTCCCTCTCTCTCTCAGCCCTCAAGTCTGGATGACAGAAGAGGCAGCCGTCCCCGGTCCATGGTCCGATCCTTCACGATGCCTTCTTCGTCCCGGCCTCTGTCGGTAGCTTCCGTGTCTTCCCTGTCCTCAGACAGCACCCCTTCCAGACCAGGCTCCGATGGGTGAGTCCGCCTCAGCAGCAGGGAGGGGGCTTGGAGGGTCTTGGGAGGAGCTACCAGCGCCCTGGGTTGGTTTTATCACAGATGGGGATGTTTTTTAAATCAAAACTGTCTTTGAAGCTGAAACCCACTCCCCCCTCCCCCAAGACATTTCAACTGTAGTGCCCAACATGACTGTCAGGGTCTTGTGAGTTTTTGAGAAAAAAAAAATTCTTTGGGACAGGTTTCCATCATCTTTGAAAACCTCCAGCGAGGGTTCATTCAGTTCTGGAGATTCTGGAAGGAGGGCAGTACTTTCCTTGCTGGCTGTGTGCTTGTGCTTTTCGTCTCCTGCTCACTCCTGTGGTGTCAACGCCAGTGCAGGACTGTCACACACAGTCAGCTTACTTGAGGACTTGGTAGGGCCACCTTCTTTCTACAAGACTTCTCTGGAGACCTCATTCTTGCCACTGAGCGCCCACCAGCACCAAGTGCCTAAAAGGGAGACAAGAACGTAATAGGCTAGTTAATACTGGTTGAGCTCTCACTGTGTTTCTTGCATTAACTTTGAGTGTTAAAAAATATCAATAACTTTTGGGGCGCCTGGGTGGCTCAGTCAGTTAAGCGTCTGACTTCGGCTCAGGTTACGAACTCACAGTTTGTGGATTTGAGCCCCACGTTGGGGTCTGTGCTGACAGCTCGGAGCCTGGAGCCTGCTTGGGATTCTGTCTCTCTCTCTCTGCCCCTCCCCTGCTCTCTCTCTCTCTCTCTCAAAAATAAATAAAACTCAAAAGAATTTTTTAAATATCAATTTTTGTGTGTTTTTGAGTAGCAAACATGTAAAGTTGGTTCTTATTAAATAGAAAGAAGCAATGTCTCATGCAATTTAAACATCGGAGAACAACTGCTAATTATTTTACGGTTGGCTTTGTACAGTTGTGTGTCTGCAACCCCATTTGGTTTTCCATCCATCACCTTCCCAAACCCCCAGGCTCCTGGCCCCCGCCTCACGCAGACACACACTCCCCGATCACCCCAAGGGACAGCTCAAATCCAAGTGCCCTTTGTTGCCCGTGACCCGTGTGCCCAATGGAAGACCGAAGACTAAACCCACAGTTTTTTCCTTACCGGTAATTTTTATCAGTGTCTGCTGATAAAAGGCCAAATCCATATGGAAATTCTCAATTTAGAGGTGTTTAAAGCAGGTGTTCTTGTCACTTAGAGAAAGATTGCTAAAGAAATTGAATTCAGCTTTCCCCAAGCAAATCCCCAAGCCAGTTATGAAAAGGTCTTTACATTTCCAGGAACGTGGGGGTGCGGGTGGAAATGGATCTGGAGGTTTCAGACAGAGGCGTGGTCTATCACACGCGTGACTATGCACCTCCTCCCAGGAGACACTGTTTAACCTTGAATTTGAAAGCGCCTCTATTAGAGTCCAGATTTTTGTTCATTCTAGGGTTACCACCCTTCTCTCTGTAATTAATGTGGAGAAAATGAGGCTTTGGTCCCACATGGCACAGTTTACCTGCAGAATAAACTTCATCTGGTCAGCAGGTTCTCAGACTGTGAAAAAAAAAATTTTTTTTAATGTTTTGGGTTTTTTTTGGTTTTTGGTTTTTTGTGGTTTTTTTTGAGACAGAGAGAGACAGAGCATGAGCAGGGGAGGGGCAGAGAGAGAGGGAGACACAGAATCCGAAGCGGGCTCCAGGCTCTGAGCTGTCAGCACGGAGCCCGATGCAGGGCTCGAACCCACGAACCGCAAGATCATGACCTGAGCCAAAGTCAGACACTTAACCGACTGAGCCATCCAGGTGCCCCACATAGTGTGTGAAAAATTTTAAATGTAACCTGTCTTTCTCTAGGTTCTCCTAAATGTATACAGGTTCTTCCCCCTGAGCTGAAAGATATCCACTGGTCTTTTTATTTTGTTTTGTTTTCTTCCCTACATTGATTGTCTCAAGTTATGCAAAACCTAGAATAAAATCATGAGGATTATTTTGTTTTTCTTGACTATATTCCCTGTGGTGTATTTTTCATTCCTGTGCCTTATTTATTTTATAACTAGAATTTTACAGAGTTTTTAAGACATTTTCATGCCTTCTTTCATGTTGGCTCTCCGTCCGAACTCCTTCCTGCTGCAGAGAATGAAACTCCGACCTTAGAACTAGACCTGTTTCTTCTCTCTCCCGATGTGACTTACTAGGACAGGAACAGGGTGGACCCCTCCCACCCCTCAGTCTTGTGCTAAAATAGCAAACCACAATTGCACATGGATGTGTGTGCACGGAAGCTAGTCCAAGATCCATGTACTCAGTAGACTCACCTCTAACGAATGTGCATTTATACCAACCCGTTGGTGTTGTAGGCACAAGGGTGGTGGTGTCTTCTTTGTATCTTGAGACTGGGGACATCCAGCCCGCAGCAGTCATGGGATGTCAAGACTCCCCAGGAGGTGACAAAGCCAAAACCCTGGGTCTTCTAGCTCAGTGGTCAGCTGAGAAACTAAGGGCTTCTCCTCCATGTCCCTGTGAGCTGAAATCGGCTTGCTTCCCACTGACTCATCCAAAAGACTTTCAAATTGAAGCACCAGCATATCTGTAATCTTGAGCTGGCCGTAGGAACTCGGTCAGAATCAAGATACCAGACATTTCTTTGCAGTAGAATCTGTCTATTTCTCCCCATTGCATTTATGAGTGTTTCAGTACGAATCTCTACAAGGTCAGGGCTCCCCTTCTGAAACACACCCCAAATACCATGTTCTCCATCTACAGTAACGTCTTACTGTCTCCCTGACACGTCCGCTCAGACTTCACATCTCCCCCGTCCTCGGATGAGTGTGCTCTTTTTTTCCAGTTTGTTCTTTTCGGATGGCAAACACAGGCTGTCTCTGGTGCAGCTGGTTAATATGTATCTTAAGTCCCCCTTGGCCTCTCTTTTTAAATCATCCCTTTCCTGTAAGGTGTGCCAGTTCCCGGTCGGTCAGCACGGAGACTCCTTGTGAACGGGTTGACATTTATCTGCAGGGTGAGAGGCAATTGTCCTCCTATTAAGCCATGAGTGATTTACAGAACCATGTCCTTTAGGTTTTCCCTGGAACCTCTCCTGCCAAAGAAAATGCACTCCAGGTCCCAGGACAAGCTGGACAAGGACGACCCAGATAAGGAGAAGAAGGACAAGAAGAAGGAAAAAAGGAATAGCAAACATCAAGAGCTATTTGATAAAGAATTTAAACCCACCGACGTCTCCCTGCAGCAGTCTGAGGCTGTGATCCTTTCCGAGACGGTAATTTCTCGGGGCCGGGGAACTTTCCCCGCTCTGCCTTAGCTTCTGGGACCTCCCTTTGCTCCGCATTTAGCCGATGGAGCTGTCGGTTGGATTTCATTGAATTTTCTATTCAATAGTCCCCTGAAAATCTGGGGTCTACCCTCGACCCTCTCCTTGTATGACCCAGTGCTGTAGGGCATCCAGAGGCTCAGATCGGAGGTCTCTTCTCCCAGAGGGGTGCCCGGGTCGGCAGCCGGTGGTGCTGGGCTCCGTGCAGCAGTGTGGTCCTTGCATCCAATATGCATCCTGACGTCTCAGAAGACGAACAGGAATGCTTTTCTCGTCTGAGAACGATGCTCCCTGTCGGCTAACGCCTTCCCCTTGCCCCTTCCTGACCAGAAGTCTCTAAGCCCCAGGTACTGCCCCGAGTTATGAGCTGCTCAGCCAGAGTGCCAAAGCCCCTCCTGCCGGGTTCTGCACACAGCCTGGGGTTCCGTGTCGGTCTCCCTGCCGTGTCTGCCCCACATTTACATCGTTGGCACATTTCAGAAGGACTCTCCGCAATTTAACCGGACACGTGCTGGTTAGTCGACATTAGAAACGGATCCCAGGGAACCCTGGTTGCTGCACGGTTCCTGGGCAGTGTGAAGGCAGTGGACATGTTCGGGGCATGTTCTAGTTCCGGGGCCGGGCCTGGGGGCTACTGCTCACGGGACCGCCCAGCCGTGTGGGAGGCCTGAGGGCAAAGATGGGGCACGGGCAGCTTCTGGGGTGAACTTTATTCAGAACGTGCTTTTGGGGGGTGCCCGGCGGGCTCAGTCGGTTAGGCGTCCAACTCTTGATTTCAGCTCAGGTCATGATCTCAGTTTGTGAGTTCAAACCCCACATCGGGCTCTGCGCTGACAGCACGGAGCCTGCTTGGGATTCCTTCCCCTCTCTCTCTGTCCCCTCCTGCTCTCAGAAAATAAATGAAAAAACGAAAAAACAATTTTTTTTTCAAAAAAAAAAATTTTTTTTGAAAAAAAAAAAGAAAGTGCTGTTTGTAGACTGAAAGCAAAGAAGAGGCTCTCACAGGCTGTCAGCTTCAAAGGTTACGTCAGGCCTAGGGCCGCCTCCCCCTGGAGATGATGGGCACTTACCTGGACGGCGGCCAGGAATGTGCCTGCCCCGGGCAGGAGCCCCTGACCTGTCCTGGCTGTGATTGAAGGGTCGCCTGGCAAAAGGGCTCACCTTTTAATAAGACATATTTCATGGCTTGTTTATATCTTAAACCCAGAGAGTACGTTTCACCCAGACTGCGAGCCACTCAGAGCAACGGTCACATGTTGCTTGGCTGTCTAGAGGGAGAAGGCAGATTCGAGAGCCACGGCGTGGCCTTCAAGAAGGTGAATGCCTTTCTGAAGCCCTCAGACACAGCTCTGACTGCAGCATAAGCATGGCCAGGGCTCTCAGAGCCTAGGAGGGGGACAGGCCAGAGGCTGGTATTGCTTCCCAGGTGCTGGGCCTACAGCAGCGGGACGGAGAGGTCTCTGATGAGCCACCCCACGCTCTCTGTCTGCCACCCGAGAGAGTTGGGGTGCCCGCGACCTTGCTGGCACTAGCCGAGGCCACCTTCTCTTGAGCCCAGGATAGAGATCTCAAGTCTCAAAACATCAGAACTGGGTGGGGGAATTAGCAGAAACGTAAGCTAATCAGCTAGTGCCAGACGCTCTGTGTGGCCGTTCACATATTTGTGTGTATTTAGGCTCCATTTTCAGCCGTTAAAACCAAGCCTGAGAGACGTTTCACCACGTAGCAGCCCTGCTCACAGCGAAGTTGCTTGAGAAGCGGTCGAAGGTCTTGCCAGGCGCTTCACATCCCATACGGGTTCTGTCCCTCCCGGCCGTGGCCCTGTTTGCTTTCAGGGACACTGGCAAAGACCGTCTGGGTTCAGCCAAAGTGGGCCTCCCCACAGCTGGCCTGCAGTGGCCTCAGCAAACCCACAGGAACACACCGGGGTCAGAGCACAGAACCTTGACCCCTGTCGGCCTCTGGCGCCTCCCAGAATGACCACAGCTGCTGCAGGTCCAGGGACAGGAGTCCTGGCCTCTCGCTGGGAGCAGAGTTACTGTTCTTGGTCCAGCCCAGCTGCCTGTCTCTCCACAAAGGGGCCTCCTCCTCTGGGTGACAGGTGTCAGCAAGGTCTGTGAGTGCACGCGGGCACCCGCAGTTTCCTGTGCCAGCCTCCTCGTGCCTGCACCAGCCGAATGCCACAGGGCAGAGCAGGTGGACAGGTCGGAGGCAGGTTTACTGGAGCGGAAGCGGCACCGGGGGGCAACACAGTGTTCCCTGCACCCGCTGGGACAGCCTTGACTTTTGCCCGGCACCTTGCCTCCTAAGCATCTGCAGAGGCTTCCTCTGGTCACTCTGTGGGGCTCCGTTCGGCTTCCTACTTGATTTTGCATCATCCACAATCTCCTGACCCTCAGCTGAGACTCAGAGCCTGGGGCGGGAGGGAAGATCTTCCAGGTGTGATTTGCTTCACACTAGGAAAGCGTCCTTCTGTTTTCTGAGTCATCAGAACGTGCCTTATGGGACAGGACAGTCGCCAGTCCACATGCACGCTTACCCTGTTCCAGGCCTCCCTCCCCCCGCAGCAGTATTCGTCATATCTTGGCTTCTAGAGGCATCGCCCTGATCTCTGCCTCCATGTTCCCCTGGTGTTCTTCCAATGTACGTATATCTGTGTCCAAATGCCCCCTTTTCATAAGGACACCAGTCACATTGTGTTAGGGCCCTACCCTAGTGACTTCATCTGCAAAGGACCCTATTTCCAGGTGCGGTTACAGTCACAGGTACTGAGGGTTAGGGCTTCGACCTGTGAGTCCTGGGGGACCCAACTCAGCCATGGCAGACCCTAACTGTGCTCTTTCCTCCAACGCAGATAAGTCCCCTGAGGCCCCAGCGACCGAAGAGCCAGGTGATCAACGTCACCGGAAGTGAAAGACGTTTCTCGGTGTCCCCGTCACCACCATCCTCCCAGCCGACACCCCCTCCGGTCACGCCAAGGGCCAAGCTCAGCTTCAGTTTGCAGTCAAGTGAGTGGAACATTCTCCGCGTTGGGATTTGTGGCCTTGCTCTGTGGCTCCCTCTTTGACCAGAGGCTCTAATGGTAGGCTCGCCTCCTCCCCATGTAGTGAGTCTCCACAAGCATTCAACTTACAGGGAGCCCCCCTCGCGGCACCAGCAAATCAGTCTCCCCGAGTTCCCTGGGGGAGAGTGTGCTCTCAGAACCTCCCGTGCGGCAGGGTCAGCATGAGAGGCACACGGACAGCCTCCCTTTTTGTATCACAGGAAACGGAGCCACACGAGGGCCTTGGACCTTCCTGTGTCCAGGAGGAATGCAAAGTGAAGAGCTATTCTTAAGAGCTAAGCACATAACTAATTTTTCTAGTTTTGCCCAGTTTCTAGGGTTGCCGTGACATATTACCATCAACTTGTTGGCTGAAAACAACAGAAATATATTCCCTCACCCTTGTGGAGGCCAGAAGTCAGAAATCAAGATAACAGGGTTGCTTCCTTCCATAGGCTCAGAGAGACATTCTGTTCCATGCCTGTCTCCCCACTTCTGGTAGCTTCTGACAATCGTTGGCATTTCTTGGCTTCTAGATATACCACTCCAGTGTCTGCCTCTGTCTTCGTGTGGCCTGCTCCCCTTATAAAGACACAGGCCATTGGCTTTAGGGCCCACCATAAATCAAGAATGATTTCATCTTGAAATCCTTAGCTAATTTCCTCTGCAGAAAGCCTACGTTCAAACAAGGTGACATTCTGGGGTTCTGGGTCTACATGAGTTTTCAGGGGACACTAGTCAAGCCACTACAAGTGGGAATCAGCTTTTTGCCACTAAATTCAGGTCTGCCAGAGAGGAGAGGTCTTGGCAAGAAGAGGGTGGCAGGTCAGACTCATGTTTTGGTTGCAGCACACCATTCCAGAAAAGCCATCATAGGAAATGTGGCCACATCTCCAAGGCCAGTGCCTCCTTGTGGCATCTCTGGGGACAGACGGCTGACCTGAAAGGCACTGTGGCCTCAGGAGGTCAGTCATCGCCTCAACATCAAAGACGAAGCCCCACTTCTGGTGTGTTTTTTTATATAAGAGGAATGATCAAATACATTGCAAACCCAGGAGAACCCAGCTTCCTTCCTCCAGCCTGCACGGAGGCTCTGGAAGGCACACACAGTTGCCCTCTGCACCTGGTTTTCTTCCTGGGAGCAGTGGCCATTCCGGAGACTCTCGGGTGGGGAGTCAGCACTGCACGACAGGTGAGCCGAACAGACCGCTGGGAGGGAGACGGTCTCTGAGTGTTAACATCCTTACACTATTACCACAGACTCTTTGTTCTAAAAGCGTTGTATTATTCCCTTTAAATAGTTAAAAACAAGCACCATTGTAGCCGCTGCAGAAAGCACTTTAGTGCTGCCTTGATGTGAAACGTAGGATCACCATATGCCGCAACAAATCCACTCCAAGCCTATGCCCCAAAGAATTAGAAATAGGGATCCGTTGCATATGAATGTCCACAGCAGCATTCTTCACAATAACAGAAGGTAGAAACAGCCCAAGTGTTCATCACCTGATGGACGGATAGACAAAGTGTGCATCAAAGAAAAATCCGCACAGTGGAATACCACTCAGCCATAAAATGGACGCCATCTCTGCTGTATGTTGCATCATGAATGAACCTCAAACACATTATGTGAAGTGAAATGAGCCAGACACAAAAGGACAAACATATGAATTTGCCTTCGTGAAGTATCTAAAATAGGCAAATTTGTAGAGACAGAGTAGAGTGGAGGCATCAGGGGCCAAGGGAGGGGGCAGGGGCCATTTTCACTTTATGGGGACAGATTCTGTGTTCACGATGATAAGAGAGTTTTAGAAACGGATCGTGGTGATGGTCGCTGAAGGTTGTATCAATCAATGCCACTGATTTATACAGTTATGGTTAAGATGGCAAATTGTATGTTATACGTAGTTCATCACGATGCAAATAAGCAAGTGATCACGAGGGCAGATATTCCACCAGAAGCCTTTTCTCTCACTACCCTTGACTCATTGACAAGCCTTCCTCAGAAACCAACAACTTCCCCCAGGAAGCATTTCCCTAATGAAGGATTTTTCATCCAGTGGGCCGCTGGGGAAACCTCTAAGAGACCCATCAGTTAAAAAAAAGTCAATTTTCCTCAAATATAAAAAAGAAAAACAAATTTTTTCTAAGAGTCTCAACAAGGGTTGAGAAAGGATCCTGTCTTAATGATTATACTTCCATTTGAAACTGGCTAGTTTTTCAGTTTACTTTAAAAATCAATTGTACTTCCCCTTGGCTTCTTTAAAGTAACAGCCACAGTGACCGTGACTGCTAATAACTTCACTTCATACAGTCGTGGGTTTCCCCGTTGAGAGAGATTTGAAGGGCGGGTGACTGGCTGTGACACCTCGCTGTTTAGATCTCGCCAACACAAAGAGGCCCGAGGAGGGACCCTTCGGGGCCCGGGGTGGACGTGGCTGTTTTGACAGTGGATTGATGCCTCCTTTAAGCTCCAGTTGTAGGTGTCTTTATAGCATTTAGCGTTCTCTTTCTAGAACATGCCGTTGGGAGGGGGGTCCCCCCTTCATCTTCTCTACCCCTCCCAGCTCTCTTCTCTCCCCAGTCGACATGCACGTTTCTGCCTCCCCTTTCCCTGGAGAGAAGGTGAAGCAGCCACATGGATGCTCTGGCTTAGCGGGGACATTTGATTCTTCTTCTTTTTTTTTTTAATTTTAATGTTTATTTATTTTTGAGAGAAGGAGAGACAGAGTGTGAGACAGACAGAGGGTGAGTAGGGGAGGGGCAGAGAGAAAGAGGGAGACACAGAATCGGAGGCAGGCTCCAGGCTCTGAGCTGTCAGCACAGAGCCCAATGCAGGGCTCAGACTCACGAACCTCGAGATCATGACCTGAGCCGAAGTCGTTTGCTCAACCGACTGAGCCACCCAGGCGCCCCAGGACGTTTGATTCTAAATCGATTCGGTTTTCCAGGTTTGGAGCTGAACGGCATGACCGGCGTGACTGGGATGGACACGGCCGAGGTCCCGCCCCCCCTGCCTCTCAAGGGCAGCATGGCAGATTATGGGAACTTGATGGAAAACCAGGATCTGATCAGCTCGCCGACGCCCCCGCCCCCTCCTCCTCACCAGAGGGTAAGTCGGCCCGGAACCTGAAATGGGGGGTTTTTAAAATCATTCCCTCCACAAAATAGAAATCCCTCCTTCCTGAGATTAGCACGCGTGCTTTGGGCCAGCCCACATGTGGTCTTGAGAAGTCAAAGCGGTGGGCAGTCCGCCCACGCGATCTGGGTTCTGTGTCATCCATCACTGCAGAGGGACACGCTTCCAGATGTGGGTCTCAGAGCAAGGGAAAGGGGGAGAAGGTCCCGACGGGGTCAACGGGCCAGGCTCGTGACCTCGGAGGTCTTCTGCTTGAGGTGCAGTCGTGCAAATTCGATTCGGGAAAGCAGCTTTTCTGTGAGATGGTTTACGTGACTTTTAAAAGAAGCGGGTCCTGTATGGGGCTGGGCTCCCACCGGATGCCAGCCTGGCCCTCGAGAAGCCCTGAGCCCGACAACAGAGTCTTAAAAAACCATTTGAACCAGTCCCTCTGTTACCAGTTGACAGTTCTGGAAACACTCCTTGGAGAGCCAGCCGCCATTCCTGTCCTGGGTCGCTGTCCTGGCTCCTCTGTTTGTTCTCGGGCAGCTGCGGGCAGAGGTCAGCATGCCCACGGGGGTCGGCGTGCACACGGGGTTTGGCGTGCACACGGGGTTCACCGTGCCCACGGGGGTCGGCGTGCCCACGGGGGTCAGTGTGCACACGGGGGTCAGCGGGCACACGGTGGAGCACCGGTGGACTGACCCCGAAGCCCCAGGAGATCTGTTTCCAGGTTCCTCCCTTCCGCAGCCACATTATTCATAGCTTTATACATTTAAATCGCTGCGGGGTGAAAAGTAAAACATTCCCGTGCACACGGGCAGCGGGTCAGCAAAGTCATGACATGGCAACAGAGCTCCCGTCGAACATTGAAGACGTGAGGTTTATAATACGACTGCAGGTTTCTCCTAACAGCTATGCACATTTTTCCCCCTTAAAAATCATTACAAATCCTATGTACCCACTTTTTCTTTCTTTTTCTTTCTCTTTCTTTTTTTCTTTCTTTCTTCCTTCCTTTCTGTCATGGGTACTTTTTTATGGAGTGCTCTGCAAGTTTATTTTCTGTCTTCTTGTGAGAGAGCGCAAGAGAGAAGGAATTTATTTACAGTACCCGTACTTGATTATTCCTCTTATATAAAAAAAAAAAAAAAAAAAAAAAACACCAGAAGTGGGGCTTCATCTTTGATGCTGAGGCGATGACTGGCCTCTGGAGGCCACAGTGCCTTTCCGGTCGGCCCTCTGTCCTGTCCCCAGAGATGCCACAGGGAGGGACTGGCCTCGGAGATGTGGCCACATTACCTATGATGGCTTTTCAGGAGGCCGGAATGGTTCATTGCAACCACGAAAACATGAGTCTGACCTTTTCCGCAGACTTTTAACTACAAGTTAGAAAGAAAGGAGGCACAGGGGGTCGAGTGAGAATATTGACCGGCTGGGGTGTTGTTTTCCTAACAGCTTACTTAACCGATCCCACCTTTATTTTCATATCTTTATTTCATTGGAGAAGCAGGACTGTGCCCCAGTCTGTCCCTACACCGGCGACCTGGAAATTCTGAGCCTGGAAACATTACCGAATCCATGTGGTTACAGATCAGTTCAGGGGCCACATTTTATCCCCGTTTTGTCGCTGCATCATGTGGAGTGACCGACGCCACACTGATGCCACGTGCTGCCGGGTCGGGAAGGAACACGTGTGCACCTTGGCTCCCTTTCTGAACGGGTGGCGGATCCAATGAGATTAAGTACCCAGGTCTCTTCGCTGTTTGCTTCCTGTGCGATTTACCTGCAGCAGAGGTGCAGTGACGTGCCCGTGGAGCAGTGTCATCATCGGTTAGAAGCGGTGGCGTTTCGAGGCCGCTTCCCTCCGTGCCGGCCCTGCGGGCTGTTGTAGGATAAGGATCACTCGTCTGCCCTGGGGGGTGATCGATACCTCCTGTCACTGTCATTGATCCGCCCCGGGCTCGTAGTCAACCCTGATACTGGCTGTTGCCACTTTAAGCTGTCGTTTCTTTGAAAATGGCTCTCACAAGCAGTAATCTGAGCTATCGTTTCGCTGAACACTGATAAACCCACCGTCTTCCCATTTGGCACAAAGGGCATTTGCAGCATCTCGCTTGTGTCCTACTGTGTCAGCCTGGCCCTCGAGGGCTCGCCCTGCCCTGTCCCTGTGGCTTTCACAAGTACATAAGCACCCCGGTCATCGCGTCCCTTAAATAGGCGTCTGCTTTTTTTTTTAACTGTGCTTAGCAACCTTAAGAAAACTTAAGCCTATTATTTTACGTGACTTTTCTGTAACGCCTCAATGCCAGTCCCTGAGTTCTGTCTCTCCGTATTTATTCTCTTCTGCACGTGAAGCCCCAGGTCGTCTTGGTATTTACTTGTCTGTGAATCGGAAGGAAATTTGGGCAACGAGGAAGAGCCTACAGCACCACTGTTTTGTCCTTGAAACTCCTTCCCTCACGTTGGGCTAAATGTGAGCCTCCACCGAGAGGCTGCTAAAAACTCCACTCGGACCTTTCCTTAGATGCTAGCGTTCTGCGATCTCATCCTGGCTCGTTCTGCCCCCCACATGTCTGCTCCTGTATTCATTCGTTCATTCACTCATTCATTCATGTGTCCGTTCATTCACATCCTTGTGTGCTCAGCACCTGTTACAGACCATGGCCTGTGTGGCAGGCGTCCGTGGCGGTCATGAGGTCACGAGGGTGCCAAGAGCAAGGGGGCAACGTCTGCCCTCCATCGTTCACGCCCTGACAGGAGGTTTGTCTATCACCTTTGCAACTATCAGTTCATGCGGAGGAATCCCAAGAGGCAAACAACAGCCCATGGACCAAATACAGCTGGCCGCCCTTTTTTTCTTTTTTTCTTTCTTAATGTTTATTTCATTTTTGAGACACAGAGTGTGAGCAAGGGAAGGACAGAGAGAGAGGGAGACACGGAATCCGAAGCAGGCTCCAGGCTCCGAGCTGTCAGCACAGAGCCTGACTCAGGGTTCGAACCCACCAACCTTGGGATCATGACCCGAGCCGAAGTCGGACGCTTAACCGACTGAGCCACCCAGGCGCCCCTGGCCACCCTTTTCTTTTTATAAATTATTTTATTGAGGCACAGCTGCCCCCATTCTGTAAATAATGTGGTTCCCTTATGAAGACTTCAAACATGCCCCTAACATTGTTCATCCCACTCCGTTTGCAGTGTTGGAAGAGATTAGACGAAAAGCTGCCTTTAAACGGGTCACTTGGGCAGCGACCACAGGTATCCGGCCGACCCTCTCTCATGCGGCCTTTCTAGTTCCAAGAGCGAGGAAGGGCTCCTCGCCCAGCCCCGGAGAACATCTCCGAGGGCTCGTGTGGACCCTGGACGGTTTCGGGGCCTCGTCGGGCACACGAGAAGGGACCCGCAGGTCCTCGTCCAGGAGTGCTCAGCTGTGACAGCACCAGGCCGCCTGGGTGGCCCTGGTTCTGCTTTGCCCTTAAGCATTTAAACTGCCCAGTCCTGAAGCCGATCCATCTCCAGGGGCCCCTGGATCAACGCGGGGGGCGCGCAGAGCAGCAGTTTCCCTTCTCAGCGGCCGTGTGGCCTTCTGAAGCGCTTTGTGAAAAGCAGTTAGTTAATCAGCGATGCCAGAAAGGCCCCGTGGCCCCCCAGCCGCCCCGCCCCGTGTGCGGCAGACCTCCCAGCTCCGGGTCACGCAGAGAGGGCCGTCCCCACCCAGGGTGCGGAGTCGCTTCCCCTCCCTGCCGCTGCCCCAGGGTCAGCCCAGCCCCCAGCCCCCAGCCCCCAGCCCCCAGGCCCCAGAGCGTGAGTAACGTGGCACCTGCCGTGTTTCCGTGTCTTCTAGCACGCACCGCCTCCGCTGCCCAGCAAGACGCCACCCCCGCCCCCCCCAAAGACCACGCGCAAGCAGACGTCCGTGGACTCTGGCATCGTGCAGTGAAGACCGCGGGACCGCACGGAGAGCACAGGCCGCCGTCCCGTCCCTCCCTCCGCGTCTCCTCCCGCGTCTGGTGTTTACCTCATTAGGCCTGTGATGTCTGATAAGTAGTGCAATTGGTCGTCCTGGAAAGGAGTTCGTTTCCAGCCATGGCGTGGGTGGCCGTTAGCATCGGGGAGCAAGGTGGATGTGGGTCTGGACCGTCCTGTGGTGTTGATCAAAACTGGGGGCTTCTGACTGTGTCTGTCTCGAGAGAGCCGAAGTCTTGCCCGGAAGCCCTCCCTTTGTGCCAAATGACACATTAGCGAAGAACTCGGCTGACCTGGGTTTTGCGCAGTAGGAGAGGTTAGGCCACCACCCACGAGACCGAGTAGTAACTGAGTCCTACTCTTCTCCCGAGGCCGAACCCCAGCTTACTCCCGAAGGGTGTTTTATCAACCCTCCTCCTGCGGGTGTGATTTGGCGGTCAAGTGTATCTTCAACCTATATCAGGCAGTTAAGGTCAACTCTTTCAGGGAACTTCCTGATCTCCTTTGGTATAATTTAAAATAGGATATTTCTCAGCTACTGAACAGTTACTAATTTATGGAGTAGAAACACCATTAAAAATACTGGATCAGGTGGGAAAGTAAATACAAGTATAGGAAGATACGTTGTCTTTCACAGAGATGGCTTTAACCGGGTGAATTCTTTCTGTCGTCATTCTGTACAGAAGTTTGTATATACGATGGTTCCTAGAACGTAAGTTTTAATGTTTTTGGTCCTTCCGTTTATTGTCATAGGCATCGCAAATGAATCTCTATATGTGTTCTTAATTTTTAACTGCTGAAAGTGAAAAAAAAATACACAAATTAAGCTTTGTTGATTTTTTTTTTTCTAAGCTCCAAAGTCCTGAAAATGTTGGTGGACAATGATTAAGAAAAACAAACAAACAAACAAACAAACCCAACTAACTTTGTATAACCTAATATTTTTATTCTGTCATCTATATTTTTTTATCCACTATAATCATAATACTCTTCTAGTAGGCTCAAAAGTTATTCATTGACAACAAAAAAAAATAAAATGCCATTTAAAAAAGACTCACAGTGTCTGAATACTATGTTTTTATCCCTTGATGTAAAAAAAATGTATATAAATGCCATTGTTTTTTTTTCTTTTTAAAATATTTTTTAATGTTTATTTATTTTTGAGAGAGAGAGTGCAAGGCGGGGAGGAGCAGAGAGACAGAATCCGAAGCAGGCTCCAGGCTCCGAGCCGTCGGCACAGAGCCCGATGCGGGGCTCGAACCCACGAGCCGTGAGATCATGACCTGAGCCGACGTCGGACGCTCAACCGACTGAGCCCCCCAGGCGCCCCTCTCCTTCTTTCTTAAAGAGCTTTGTGACCCACATTGATATATGTGCTCATCTTCCTTAATGACCACTGTTGAGCTGTCTTCAGTTTGGGGCCCAGGTAGACAGCACCTGTGTCCCTTGTGCCTGCGCAACCTTAGGGACAGAGCAGAGCAGAGCCTGGCACCTGCTGACACTTTCTCCCCTCAGCCCAACCAGGCTCTCTGGCCGCACATCATTTCTGCCCCTTGTAGACTTTCAGCTGCTAACTTGAGAGAGCGTTTTATTTAGTGGGATGTGTCATTCAACATCAGACTACAGAGCTCTGTCTGGATCTTGGGAGGTAAGAAACAAAGAAGGCATTGGGGTCCTCTTTTCCACATCAAGCACATTTGCCTGTGTTCCTTCCAGACATGTCCCTGTTTAAATCACAAGGACGTGCCTCTCTGCTCCGTGAACCAGACCTCAGAGACATCTGCTGCGGAACCCTAGAGCCTCAGTGGACCCTTCACTCTCACTTGATCACTGCCCCCCAGTTTATTTGTCCTTGTTCCAAGTGTTCAGTCCACCCCCAGGAAATGTTAGACACATGTGAACATAGAATTTTTTGTCTTTATGAATTCCTGCTCTTGAACTGAGATAAATATTCATCCTCCGTTGTGTATATTGGAAACCACGTGTCATCCAAGGTCCTAAAATAAGTGTATTGGCATAGCAGCCTGGGACAGGAGAGCACAGGAGAGGCCAGCCCCCGCAAGGCGGGGAATTGTCAAACAGCCCGCATTTCACCATGCATAAGCTGTTGCCCAAAATTGTAAAAATAGTTCCTGGCCCTACAAAAAATATTCTTCTTCTAGAATGACATCTTGGGGCGCCTGGGTGGCGCAGTCAGTTAAGCGTCCGACTTCAGCCAGGTCACGATCTCGCGGTCCGTGAGTTCGAGCCCCGCATCAGGCTCTGGGCTGATGGCTCAGAGCCTGGAGCCTGTTTCCGATTCTGTGTCTCCCTCTCTCTCTGCCCCTCCCCCGTTCATGCTCTGTCTCTCTCTGTCCCAAAAATAAATAAACGTTGAAAAAAAAAAAAATTTTAGAATGACATCTGGTTGCTAGTTCTCGCCCTGCACGGCCTCCTCCAGAAAGTCTTCCCAGATAATTCCCAGACTCCACACTTCAGGGGAAGCCCCCTTCCCCTGACAGATGCCCCCAACTGCTGTGAATCCCACACTGGTGTCCAGGGCTAGAAAACACGTAGCACAAAATGTCTTCATCACGTAAGTCAAGGGCTGGACTGCAGAACTACAGTTGAGGAGCTGACTTTTGTGTTATCAAGTCTCATCTCGAGAGACTCCTCTGGAGGGAGGTCTGGGGGGACAGCTTGCCCATACAGATGCAATGATATATTTTCTTTTCTCAGAAAAAAACGTTCCTGAACCTTTCTTTCCTCATTGCCTTCCAAGGAAGCTTTTTAGGTTCCCCCATCAAGAAATGTTAATCATTTCCCCATCAAGAAATTTTAACAGTACAGATATGCTGTGTATGTATTTATGTATGCTGTTTATATCTATGCTTTTTACGTGAACAAAGATTTTTTTTTTGTCCCCTCACCACCGATTTCCACCCCCTAAAGGGTGATATTGCCTCGTGGAGAATGCGTGCTCTAAAACAGGAATGGTGAGGATCTTCTGTTCTATTTTTGCTTTGGGTGCCAGGAAGCTCAAAGCCAAATTTAGCTCCCACACATTCAGCTACACTTTGGTTTTATTCTTCTGCCTTCCAAAGTGCTTTCCAGTCTATCGCAAATCCAGCTTTAGTTAACCCTATTTAACTTTATTTTATTTTTGACTACCCAGTTTAATATGTCTTTTTTTTTTTTTTTTCCAATCTGCCTTTTCTGAATTTGTTAAACATCTGCTGTTTGGTTGGTGATGCCTCAGAAAAACCTACCAGGGAACCTGAGAACCGGTAGCCCTTTGCCCCCAAGTAAACCCAAACTGGGGTTCCTCGTTTGTCTCCCTCCAACACAAAGAAGTCGCTACTCCATCCGGGTCCTGTGACGGCCTAAAGGCAGCTGCGCGGGCCTGACGGGAGCAGGGACTGCGTGGGGTGTGACGTACAAAGCTCTTTCTGCTGATACTATGGGGTTAGTTCCACCCCAAGCAAAGACTTGTGATCATTCATCTGGTGTCAACCTGGCCAAGCTGTAGCATCTGGTTAATCAAACACTAATCTAGCTATTGCTTTAAAGATATTTGGTGGGCGTGGTTAACACCCAACAGTCAGTTGACTTAAAGAAAATCACCCTGAATCACGTGAGTGGGCCTTGTCCAGTTGAAGCCCTTAAAAGCAAGAATTGTGGTTTCCTGGAGAAGAAATTCAGCCTCAAGACCAGAGTATGGGAACCTTGCCTGCGTTTCCAGCCTGTGCTACGAATTTTGGGCTTGCCAGCCCCCCAGAATCACATGCGTCCCTTCCTTTAAATAAATCTCTCGATCTCCGTGCATACCTGTCTCCTGTTGGTTCAGTTTCCGTGAAGAACCGTGATACAAGATTATAATGAGATATTCAAAACAAAACTTTCTCGCAAAAGAGAAGCAGTGGGCACAGCAAACTTTCTCTGGAAAAGTGATATTTTGACCGAGGTGGCTTTAGAGTAGAGACACTTGGATAGGTGCCCGGAGTCTAGAGACCCCAGACATTCCTCTTGGCCTCTCCAGTTAAGACTGTTCATCAGGGGCGCCTGGGTGGCTGAGTCGGTTAAGTGTCCAGCTCTCGATTTCAGCTCAGGTCATGATCTCACAGTTTGTGAGATCGAGCCCCACATCGGGCTCTGCTCTGACAGCGTGGAGCCTGCTTGGGATTCTGTCTCCTTCCCTCTCTCTCTCTCTCTTTCTGCCCCACCCCGCTCATGCTCTCTCTTTCTCTTTCAAAATAAATAAACATTAAAAAACCAGTCTCTTCATCGGCCAAATGATAATAATACAAACTACTCGTATGGTCCTTTGTCTCCTGGGGCTGGAATGTCTGAATGGCTGCCTTCACGGGTCTGGCACTGGGGCTGGCTAGGCACCCTCTCTCCTTCTAAGTCTCTGTCTCTGTGTCTGTCTGTCTCCCCTCTCAGACCCCCACCTTGGCCGTCTTTCATTCTCCGGGGCCGTTCCACTTGCAGGAGGCTACTTTTCGTGGCCAAGGTTCTCCATTGAAACTCTGAACAAAGCTGGTCTCCTCTGCTCAGCTGGTGTGGGAGGGTCAGGCGGCAGTGCCCGCCCAGTCACACACCTTGGTTCCCCCTGAGTCGCGGCCCCTCCTGAGCTCCCGGCTGCCAGTTCTGCCGGACCCTGGACGGATCGGCTCTGGAGGCGGCCGGTTCTGGGAACGGCTTCCCACTGCTTCACCACTTCCTCTGCCCTTGTCTTCACTGCCTTGGCCACGTCTGCCTCCCTGCAGTATGTCCCCGAGCGGAGTCCTCCAGCAATCACGGTGCCCTCCCTGCCCTGGGGAAGGGGTCCCACTCCCCTGTCCTGCATCGGGGAAGCACTTCCGCACCTCCCTGGTTTCCTGTCGTTTTGGTCACCTCTTGCCAACTACCCACCTGTTGCCGCTGGTGTTTATTTCCCGTATCGGGCAGTGCCGGGCTTCACGTGCTCTTTATCCCTTCCCTTACCTGGGGGTGCCATCTTATAAAACATTTGGAGGGTGTCTATAGCTACGTGCCGGTGCTTTGACAGACCCAGTCCTGTCCTCCGGGATCCCCGAGTCGGCTGAGGGAATGGACGAGCCAGTGGCAAAGTAGGCTTCAAAGGTGACAGGTGAGCACCGGGCACCGCAGAGCAGACTTGGGGGGGTGGGTGCGGTGGAATGAGTGGAATTGAGCAGCCCAGGAGGGTTCCGTGAAGGGAGAACATTCCGGTAGAAGAAACGGCACGTGCAACCTCCCAGTCTTGACAGGGGAGACCCTGTACTCGGAAGGAACTTCCAGAAGACCAGCAGGCTGGGGCCAGCGTGGAGGAGCAGGGAGGGAGGCCGGGGAGCTGGGCGACATCAGGATGGCGACGGCCAGTGCTTCCAGGCCACGTGAACACACTGGGCTCCATCCGTGCACCCCGGCCAGTGTCGAGGGCGGGGGGACCCACACAGCCTCCGTGTCGTACTCTGTGAATGGAGCCCGGGGACGGTGGTGAAGAATGGGGGACCGGGCGGGAGTATGACGGGGCGTGGGGAGCGGGGCTGATGGAAGCCAGTGTGGATGGTGTCAGCCAAGGCCGCAGTGTGTTTGAGGGGACTTGTCCGCAGAGCCCATCCTGGGCTGTGACGGCCTGGGCATATCAGGGACGATAAGCGCTCCAGGGAGCGTGGGTCCCGTATCCCCGGGGGACCGGCCCATAAAGGTGCTGCGTGTTCGACATCCCCTCATCCGGGGTGTCCTCACAACCCTCAGCTGCACTTACAGGACAGGGTCTTTGGGAGACGCCATAGCTTTCCCTCCTTGGCTTTGATCGGCCTTCGGGTGGAGTCAGCAGCCTAAAGCAGCAGCGGGACCATCTTGCCTTCGGGCACCCCGCCCCCATCACCAGTATCTTACCCGGGAGACGTGTTCCTCATCATAGACCACGCGGGTGGCACTGATTCCTTCTGGTTTTAATTTTATTTTTGTTTAATGCTTATTTATTTTTTGAGAGAGAGACAGAGCGGTGGGGGGGGGGGTGGAGCGGGCGAAGAGAGAGGGAGACACAGAATCCGAAGCGGGCTCCAGGCTCTGAGCTGTCAGCACAGAGCCCAACGAGGGGCTCGAGGGGCTCGAACCCACAAACCCTGAGATCATGACCTGAGCTGAGGCCGGACGTTTAACCGACGGAGCCACCCAGGCACCCCTCGCTGATTCCTTCTTAGGATAAAGTTATGGAAGCACAAATTTGCAGAAAAGGTAAAGCTCCATTCGTCTTTCTCTTCTCTCCCCTTCCCTTCCTTCCTGAACAGTTTAGTCCTAAGGCAGGCACCCGTGCCGGAGAAGGGGCTGGGGAGCCATGGCTGTAGAGACCTGACCCATTTTCCCCTGGGTGAGGGGCAAGTGGGGGCGTCGTCCCTGTGAAGGACTGAAGGGAGAGGAGGGTGTGGCGACAGGGTCTCCTAAAATGTATTCCATTTAGATGACCACGCTTCATCGTGGCAGTGGGCCTTGGGTCTGTGCCATCAGAGTCTGTGATGGTCTCACTGGGGGTGAGCAGAGAGACAGAGGTGCCCCCAGGAGGGGCCAACGAGCAGCCTGAGTCCCTCCAACCCCATGGGGCCAGATCAGGCAGGACCGTGTGGCTTTCTCCCATGCTGCCCTGACCTTGAGAGATGATGCTTGCGTCGGCCGGTGCCGGTGGCATCCTTCCTCCTACCCAAATCCTGACGGGTCATATCTATGGCGCATGGTACCCAGCTGTGCCGAAGCGGCTATGGAAACCACCCGCGGAAACGGCCAGGAATCTAGAAGCCGCTCTGAAAGACGCTGGATTGTAGCGCCCTAACAATCAGCTGCTGATGCAAAAGTGCAGCAATTCGGGAGGTAAAAATAATCCATCTTGGAAGGGAATATTTCTGAATTAGCATACATTATCCTATTTAAAAATACTTGTGAACAGTTAATTTAGCATTATGAACACTTGCGTTGGAGAGGAGGGCGCTTAATACTGAATAAGGAGCTACCTGCCCAAGGCAGGGCTATTTTTTTTTTTTTTTTTGGGACAGAAAGAGACAGAGCATGAATTGGGGAGGGGCAGAGAGAGAGGGAGACACAGAATCGGAAACAGGCTCCAGGCTCCGAGCCATCTGCCCAGAGCCTGACGTGGGGCTCGAACTCACAGACCGCGAGATCGTGACCTGGCTGAAGTCGGACGCTTAACCGACTGCGCCACCCAGGCGCCCCAAGGCAGGGCTATTTTTACGCTCCTATATATTTTGGGTTGCTCCGCAGGGATCACAGACAGCATCCATGGGCTCTCACTGCCTCGCGAAGGCTTTTTCACATGAAAAGTAAACTTTGGAAGGTGAAGCAATTACAATGCAAAAGCAACATCGGAATCATCCCTCGGCTTTTCAGAAACTTTAGGGAAATAAATGTTCTCCGGTACAAAGGAAGACCATATTCTTTCAGTCTTGGAGTGAAGAGGCTGTCGCCTGCCTCCAGAGGAGGCTCAGTTGACATCCTGGAGGCTGAGTGCGCAAAAGAGGCCGGTGGCTGCAGCTTTTCTTTCTTGGACCGTCCCTTGGATAACGCCGCCCCAGGGGAGAAACGCCGGGGAAAAACTTCGAGAGTGGAGGCAGGGGCGGTTCTGCCCTCCATGCGGGGACAAGAGACGGCTCTCCCGGAAGGACGGAGGACGGTCTGTGATCTGGGAGTCATCCCCGGCCAGCTTCCAGCAGCTCGGGGTTCGGGATGTGCCAGCAGAGATGGAACAGGACATCCAGAGCCCGCCTCGTCTGCAAGGCAGCCTGGAACCTTCGACCCCGCGGTGCTTGGGAGGACCATCTCTAAGACGCTCCCGGTCCTCCTCCTGCTGAGTACTGCTGTCAGAAGAGAAGGAACTGCGGGCCCCACACTGGAACGGGCTCAGGTTTGGGAAGAACAGAAAACGAGTTCTAGCATTCTTGTCTCAGTAAAGACCCATACGTAGAACTCATGTGACTCGAAGTCTCGCTTGCGAGATCCTTCACTTGGCAGGCCACTGAATGCGAGCCTGGCAGGTGCAAGGCGCTGGTCTGGGGCACAGAAGGGTCCTGCGATTTACCCACGTCACCCAGCTGGCTTTCTAACGGGTGACAGTTAAAAACACTCACTTTGGATTAGAAAGGGACAGTTCAGTAGGCATGTCTTCTATTTCTCTTAAGGCTCCAGACCTCCCCAAACTGTGTCAAGCAGAACTCGGTCCCCAAAATCGGCCGCACGTCTGCCGCTTCATTGGGCCACTGTATTTTGCGCCGCACAAGTGTGACAAGAGCGCCCGCGGGGCTGCGCTTAAACGACCGTGGTATCGGCAGCCAGAGCTATGCTTCCCGAAGATGCCTGTTGCCGCCACAGTGCCTTACCAAACTGTGTGCACGTTGGCTACTCAGAGTTATTATCCCGCTAACAACGTGGGTAGTCATCTCGCGTCACCTCTCGTGGACAACTACGTTGAAACAGAGAAGACCGTGGCCTGTAGGTGTGGGTCTTCCCCGAGGCCGGGCACCGCTTCCCTTTGCCGAAAGGCGAGCCGGTCTTCGGCAAGAGTGGACTCCAAGAAACGAGATTTGGATAGAAAAGCGTAATTGAAACCAACGGTCTTGCAGAAACCCACTAAATTGAAGGGGAGAAGAGGAGCACCGGGTACGTTTTTGGAAAGTCCTACAACACAGTCTGAGAAAACCCTGTCCCCGGCCCTGTCAGTCTCGGTCCTCAGCCCAACAGCAGCTGTGCCCTAACACTCTCTCCCTATTTCGAGGTCCCGCCACAACCCTCAGGGAAAGCCCACACCTTGCTGTTCCATTTGCTTCTCCGTGCGTATCTGCTTGGCATCGTGCTCGCTCTGGAAGTCTCCTGCTCCCTCTGGGTCTCAGCGCTTTGTGCGAAGGGTCCTGTGGGCCCCCCCGAGGCCCACAGAGGCAGTCTGGCAATCGGAGTGCTTTCGCAGTCAGGGGCGGGGGAACGTGGAAGGGCTGTGCGCTCCCCACTGCGGTTCCTGCCACGTGATTATGGGACATATGGAGGCGGAGAAGGGGTGACGTCTCTGCGGAAGGCCCTCGGCATCCTGCTTTTCCCACCTGCTCCAAGGCCCCCTCCTGCCAGACGCGGCCCTCGTCCCCCTGGGCATCCCTCCCCTCTACTCGGGACAGGGGACCTTCTGCAAATCCCCAAGCTCCTGCTAGAGATGACAAGGGGCCACCTACCCGTTTCCATTGTGTGCCTTTTCCCCGTGTCCCTTATTCCCAAAAATCCATCTGCTCTTTCCCCAGGGGTAGGGAACAGACTGGATGCAGGGAGATTCCATGCATATGCGCCGGCTTGGGTCACCGGTAGAAGTTCACCAAATCGGGGGACCCCTCCTTGCCGTTGTTCTGCCCTGTGTAAGACCAGCAGGGAACAGTCGCCTGTGGCGGTCAGTTCTAGGAACACCGACCTGGCAGGGAGTCCGTGGGGGCACTTAGAGTCCTGTTCCCTTTGGTTTACAGTTACCCCCGGGGGGATCTGCTGCCCTGTACCTCCAGACTTGGAGAAAGCCTGAGCAGCTCCGGAGGAGCCCCTGGGGCATAAAAGCCAAGCGCCACGCAGCAAGCAGGTGGGTCCTGTCAGCTGCTCAGCAGCGCGGAGGTCACAGCTAGGGCCAGAGGCCGCGACAAGGCAGCAAGGCGGGCTGCGAGTGCCCTTGCACTTGGCGGTGGGGTGCGAGGCACCATCATGAGCCGGGAGCGAGCGGAGGGAGGAACGGGCCTTCCGCAGCCCCTGAGAGTCTGGCCAGGCTTTGCGGAGGTGAGAGACTCCCGGCCCCCCTGGTGGCCCGAGCGGCTGGCGGCTGGAGGAGTTCAGGGTGTTGGCAGATGATGAAAGCCAAGGGTGGTTGACCATGGAGCCTGCTAGGGGGAGCTCCGGAAGGATGATGTGGGAGGAATGACCCGGAAGTGGCAACGAGGAGCCCAGAGGTCCGGTGCCCGTCCACCACCAGCACGTGCCCCGAGGCAAGGGCAAGTGATTTCCCTTCGAGAAGGTTGCAGGGGAGTCGGTGTGAGTCCAGGTTCGGGTTAAGGAAGGCGGAGGGTGGAAGGAGGGCTTCAAGGAGCGGCTTGGGTGCAGGAGTCCGCGTGCACGGGGCTTCCAAGTGAGACAGCGGTTCCTGTTCTCACAGCCCAGTGCTCAGAGGGACACTGGCGGGAATCTGAGAAGAGAGAGGGGGCCGGGGAGGAGAGGAAGGACAGAACAGGAGGGGAGAAGAGGCACGCGGTGCCCGAGTGCATGGCTGCAGCTCTGCTTAGTTTGCCCACGCTGGGGAGGCTGCCGTCAATTTGCGGGGAAGGAGCGGCCAGAGAGAGCACGAGAAGGCCAGCAAGTCCCGGTCGGTGTCCATGGCGTGCCCAGACGTGCCTCACCGACGAGGCTAATGTCCCCCGCCCCGCCCACCCACCCCAAGCCTTGCTCCTCCGCCCATAGATTTCTTTGGTGGGAAGGGAAACACCATCCGGAGACTGGGGAAAAGAAAAGTAGGAAAATCTGAACCAAACTTTAATCACGGCTTCTTGGTGACACTTGGTAGTGGGCCAAGAAAATGATAGTGTCGGTGAATTATTATCATGTATAAAATATAATAATAATAGTCATTTATTTTTATCATTAGCCTTTTTGCTTTGCAGGATACTTTCATATTTACCATCTCATCAGACCTTCAAACGTCCCTTGTATTAGATAAAGGGAGGAACATGTCGGGACACCTGGGTGGCTCAGTCGGTTAAGCGTCTGACTTTGGCTCAGGTCATGATCTCGGAGTCTGTGAGTTCGAGCCCCGTGTCGGGCTCTGGGCCGACAGCTCAGAGCCTGGAGCCTGCTTTGGATTCTGTGTCTCCCTCTCTCTCTCTGCCCCTCCCCCGCTCATTCTCTCTCTCTGTCTCTCTCTCTGTCTCTCTCAAAAATAAATAAATATTACAAACAGTTATTCTAATTAAAAAAAGGAGTAACCTGTGTCCCTCCCATTTTATGGAGGCAGAACTGGGGCCTGAAGAGGCTGAGTGCATGTGGCTGCGGCAGAAGCAGCCTGGGGTTGATGACACCCCAGAAGGTGACTGTCCCAACTGATCAGCACGGGCTTCCCCTGGCAACGTTCATTGGTCCACAGGTGGACACGACGTGTAATGGTCACTACATTGACCCAGACGAGGAGAGAGATTTGTTCTTTGTGCTTGGGGTAGACGTTGTGAGAAAGAAGGTTTTTGTTCCCATTAAGACTATGCATGACCCCGCCGCATGGCTCTCGTGATCATGAGGAGAACCGAGAGCCAACCTGAGCACGATGCCGGCAGTGCGATGACATGAGTCATGTGTACCAATCACCCCGGCAACCTGAGTAGCTTAACACCACGCACGTGCGATGGTCACTCCTGCTGCGTGACCCACCCAGAGCAGAAGGGGGACCCGCGCATCCCAGTTGTGTCCAGGAGGACAGAGGCTCTGTTTCCACACCAGCTGCCACGACTGTGACACAGCAGAAGAAAAGAACGTGATGAGGAGACCATGCCCTGGCTCTTAACGCCCCCTCCCAGGAGCGACCCGTGCTGTTCTGCTGACGTGTCCTCAGCCAAAGCAAGTTGTGGGGAGGTGGGGGAGTGGAATCCAACTGCATGCTGGGAGGGCAGAGGGCACGGAAATACGTGGTGAACACAGAGTGGAGAAGCAGAGAGAAGCCGGGTCCGTGATGGCATTACCGAGCGGCCATCCTCCTCCCTGTGCCTGGACCTGCCTCTGGACCAGAGGCTCCATAAAATAAGACTTCTGCTTATTCTTTGAGCTGAGTGTTTGTAGCGTAGTAGGTAAGGTTAGTAATGTCCTCTCTTTCCTTCCTGACTTCAGTGTTTTGAGCCTTCTCCCTTTCCTTATTGGTCCATTTTGGCTAAAGGCTTGTCAATTTTGCTGTTCTTCCCAAAGAACGAGCTTGTTTTTGGTGATTTTCTCTATTGTTTTCCTACTCTTAGCTTCATTTATTTCTGCTCTCATCTCCCTTCCTTGCTTGCTTGCTTCCTTCCTTCCTTCTTGTGGAAGTGACATCACATGCACGGAGTAGCTCCGTCCACGCTGGGCACAATGGATGGCAGCTGTCATAGTGATTATCTCCCTTTGGAGATCAACACCAGGGAGTAGGTGCTACAACGAACCCCGCTCTTCAGCGGAGACAGCTGTGTCTGAGAAGGTTGTCTGCCAAGATCCTAGGGCTCAGTGGGGAAAATCTGGGACTCAAAGCTGGATCGAATTCCTAAGTCAGACTGTCCAGGACCATGACTTGGTGTAGCACCGTGTCCTCATGCCTCACTTGTCTTTGTCAGGGGAGGAGCGTCCCTAAGCCAGACGACAGCTTCCCCTGCAGATGGGCTCTGACGGGAGGCCGATGGGAGGGCAGCATCCTAATGGGCGACGCCTAGTACTGCCGAGATTCCCACAGCACCTGCTGACCCATCATTACGTGTCTTCCCTGGGAACGGCTGCTTGTTCTTCAGGGTCACGGTTGTGCTAAAGAAACAGTTTTCCTCTTAGAACTGCCTTGCCTCCACTGCTCTTATTTCTGCCTGCCAAAGAGCATTAAGTGACTGGGCAGCATAACTGGAAGTGACTAGTCACCACGCAGTCGTGTGTGGGCGGGTGTCCTTTCTCAAGGAAGATGCTTGGGTGCGAGGAACGCACCTGTCTCTGCAGGATGTTGGGGGGTTGGCTGCAGGTCTTTTGTTCTCTGAGAAGGGACAAGGCTCTTCCAGGGCCACCGCCTCCCCGTGCTTGACCCAGGCCGGTAGACAAAGGTGTCTCCGGGGTCTGGTGCAGTCCAGCCCCCCTCGTCCTGAAAGCAGTGAGTCTCTTATCGATGAATTTCCCATATTATCTCGGTAACTCCAGCGCTGCCTCATTGTTTTTACACACTAATGGGATAGAGGGAAACCACCGGAGGCTTTCCTAACCCTCACTGAGTCATATTTTTCACCGGGATGTGGCCACCGTTCCCATTACACAGGCCAACATGCGGGGTAACGTTTTGTTCAGGGCACACGCGTTCCCCCCGATGCATCAAAACACGGCAAGAAATTTGGCACGAGTTCATGTTTCTGAACCCCAGAGCGACCCCTGCCCCAGCAAGAATTAGGACACCTCCACCCTAGGGTGTGGCTGGTGGGGGCTCTCGTGCTGCCTGCACAGAGTAAGCAGAATATTTCCGGAATGTCCAACCATCTCCGCTCTACTTCCTTTGTGCTGCCATCCATTGTGCCCAGCACGGACAGAGGAGAGGACAGATGCTTTGAGCAGCAGCTCAAGACCCAGTGGATCTCTGGCACTCCCTGCTTAGCTCTTGGGAAACACTGCAGCCGCTCGTGCACTGTGACCTTGGGCGTTCGAGAGCCTGTGTGAATGTGCGTGTGTGCACGTGTGCGCACTCATGGGCAGGATGCTTTAGAAATCGCTGTGGACAAATAGCTGCTAACATAGAAAGGCCGTCGGTTGAGCGCCCACTTTATGTTTCTCAGCGCCCTAGACGTTATTCTCTACATTATTTCTCTACACTATTAGACAAGGTTATCTCCACTTGAGGGGAGGGGAAGCTCGGTGTAGACCTGGCGCTCTGATCCAGATCTAACTGGCTTCAAGTGGGACCCTCCACTCTAGCCACCCTCACCGGGCACCCCCATCCGGGGTGTTTCCAGGAGGTGATACAGATGTTCTCAACCCAACTGGGACCCAGTGGGGATTTCGGCCTCCCTGCCCTCTCCTCGCAAGGCCCGGCCTTTACTCCCAGAGTCACACAGACAGACCTTTCATGAGCAGCAGCTCGAAGTGTAGGCAAGACACAGCCTGCTCTCAGCGTGTGACAGCGGTGGGTGTGATCTGACCGGCTTACACGTGCTCGCTCCCGAGGCTGGGCCGGTGAGGGCTGGCTCCGCCATCTCCTATGTGCGCACCCACCTCGGCCCCGAATAAACTCGGCGTCTCAGGCCCTGCTTTTGGGGGGAATTTGGACTAAAACAGAGGCCGCGGGTCCAATGAATTAGAGGGTGAATGTAGAGGGCGGTCACAGGGGAGGGAAGAGTATAGGGGACCAAGGGCAGCCACGCCCGATCGGGGACAGGTGAGACCAGCGACGCCACAGGCCAGGACACAGGCACAGGCACAGGACAGCACGCCAGTTGGCGACCTGAAGCACAGACTTTTGGAACTGCTCCTCCTGTGAGCTGGACCGGCCAGCAGCGAAGCCTTCAGTTTTCGCAAAGGACCGAGCGAACCAGCCTGCTGAGACCAGCGAGGCGTCACGCTACGTGACAAACCGGCGCACGGGGAGCAGCGGGGCCCTGACAGTCACGGCTGCTGTGTTCTGGGCGGAAGATGGGAGTCCCAGCTCAAGGCTTGGAGCTCATCCGTGTCCCTCCCTCTTCTGCATGTCGACACCGCCCTGCTTCACGCCTCGCTCGTGGGGTCCCAACCTTGCCCGGCATGCCTTTCTATCCTGTGTCTGTTACTCCATACACCCATCACTTCCAACCACAACACAAACTGAGCCTGACCCCCGGTCCAAGCTGCCCCTGGACGATGGCTCGTTCCTTCTCCACTCTTGTTTAAAGCCCGCTTGAAGTTCCCCTGGCTCAGCTTCGACTTTTAACTTTCTTGGGCTCCCCTTAGCTCCTCCTTCCTAGCTCTTTATACAGAAAGCACACAGCTGGTAATTGCTGAGTTAAGCCACTGCACTAAGTTTCTAGAATAAAAAAGAAGTCAGCAGAATCCTGAGTCAGGAGCAATAAACACAAAACAAACAAACAAAAAAACCCTTCTAAAATAGATAATCTTTAATATACAGCTCTCTCCTGAGCATATCGACTTTGGAAACATCCAGCAGGCCTAACTTGCTGAACTTCTTATAACAAACTGTTAAGCTCCTTAGTAATGAATTCAAGAACCTAAAATCTGTATCGAGCCCTGCCCTGCTGTGACATTTTATGTGAGTCTTAACCAAGCAAGGGATGTACACTGGAAAGAGAGTCTGCTCCTCTGCTTTGGGTCTGGCACAAACTCGTGGTCAACCCCACACGTCCAGGGAAACACTGTGGACGTCACGGTCTAGAGCTCTTTCATCTGACAAACCGAGTTAAGGTCCAGCTCTGGGTCTTTCTCTGTCCACCCTGGAACCTGCTTGCTGGAGGGGGTCTTGCTTCAAGGCTTGAGCAGAGGACAGCTGGATACCCAGAGCAGGCTGGGTAGAGCCCCAGGTGCAGGGCGTCCCTGACTGTCCTGATGACAGCCGTCCTGGTCAACGTCGGCCAGGGTCCATTCATCTCAGCTTGTTTGGTCTTGCGTGCACGGACTCCTTCTTCCCCTTTGAAGGTCTTCTGCGGGGCTCTGGACAGGTCTATCTCACTCTGGTCATACAGCAGGCATTTAAGATGCCTGGTCCCTGGGGCGCCTGGGTGGCGCAGTCGGTTAAGCGTCCGACTTCAGCCAGGTCACGATCTCGCGGTCCGGGAGTTCGAGCCCCGCGTCGGGCTCTGGGCTGACGGCTCAGAGCCTGGAGCCTGTTTCCGATTCTGTGTCTCCCTCTCTCTCTGCCCCTCCCCCGTTCATGCTCTGTCTCCCTCTGTCCCAAAAATAAATAAACGTTGAAAAAAAAAATTAAAAAAAAAAAAAAAAAAAGATGCCTGGTCCCTGAGTGAGGTTGCTCCTCAGGGGTGGTTTAGAATCCTTCAGGGAAAGCCACCCCCAGATGGGCTCAGCACAGGGAAAGAACTCACCCCATAGCCTGGATAGGCTGCCACCGATGCACCAGCTGAGCCACACAAGCGGCAGAAGGGTTTCGTGGCATCCCGTCGTCTTCAGTCTTAAACCTGGCGCCTTCCCTCAGAGCCCCCGAGACTTGCCTGGTCATTAAGCGCACCGTGTGCCCAACAGGAAAGCAGCACTCTTAGGAAGTTTGGAAGCTGTGTCCTCAGCTGGTATGAATAGACCTAATGGCTGGGTTGCTCCAGAGTGTGTATCAGTCTTTTATTAGAGAACAGAGGGCACAAAGTTGCCAATTTTGGCCTCCAGGGGCAGTGTCTACCCATCAGAGTGGGCCAGGGGCTGGTCTGTCTTCATAGCTCCCCAGGACCTGGCTCTCTGCCCATAATGGATTCTTGGTCAAAATGTCGGATGAACGGGTGAATGGCTGAATGGTTCGAATAGTGTCCTTCAAAGTGGAAGATGTTGGAGAGGAGGAATCCTTCTGTGGAAATAGAAATGATGAGCAGAGTAGAAATACAGGCCTGAGTCAGAGGCTACACGGAAGGCCGTGGGAAGAACTTCCTGCTCTCTTCTCTGTTCTGGGAATCACTCCAACTTGGACCCAGAACTCTCCTCCTCAGTCCCCACAGACAAATGACCCAGGGCATGCCTTGCTACAGGGACTCCATTCCCTGGTCCGTGGCACCACTGATGCAGGGTGATACTCCTTCCCACGCCTCTCCCGCCCCAACACACCTGAGCACAGGAGCGAATCAAAGCACAGAGTTTCATTTAAGGATAGTGAGTACTTACTGAACCACTGTCCCCCCCCCCTTTTTTTAATTCAAGCATAATTAACATACGGTGTTATATTAGTTTTAGGTATACAGTGAAGTGATTCAACAACTCTCACATCCCTCAGTGCTCATCAAGACGAGTCAACTGGTTTTAAAGAGAAGCAACTTTTGCCTGCAGATGTGTTCCTGGAAATCCACATGTAAAGCAAGTCTGGATGAATCATAGCAAGTCTGGTCACAAGAAGTCTGGGAAATGAAGCATTATGAGGACCTCCCTCGTGCTCAGTGACACGGCTGCATATATGTCCCTAGCTCGTTTCAGTACAATAAGTCATTCATTGTAAAAGAAACCAAGAGTTAAATTCTAAAAAAGAAGAATATAGGGGTGCCTGGATGCCTCAGTCGGTTGAGCGTCCGACTTCAGCCCAGGTCGTGATCTCACAGCTTGTGAGTTCGAGCCCCGCATCAGGCTCTGTGCTGACAGCTCAGAGCCTGGAGCCTGCTTCGGATTCTGTATCTCCTCCTCTCTCTGCCCCTCCCCTGCTCATGCTCCGTCTCTCCTGTCTCAAAACTAAATAAACATTAAAAAAATATTAAAAAAGAAGAATATAGATGAAAGGGCACATATCCCATGCCACTCATTTGTAGAAGTATGTGGGGCTGGTTGCATGAGGCTGTGGAGGGAACCACTGGAGAGCAAGGCTCTGGTAAAGGGTGGTGGTAATGCTGGAGATGGACACAGGGAGAGAGACGGAGAAGGGGGAGGGGAGAGGGGAGAGGGAGAGGAGAGGAGAGGGAAGGGCAGAGGGAAGGAGGATAGAGCCTAGGGGGAGGGGGAAGGGAAGGGGGCCTCGGAGGGGGAAGGATGAAGGGAAGGGGAGGGGGAAGGAGAGGGGAGGGAAGGGGGAAGGGGGAGGCAGAGGGAAAGGAAGGAGAGGAGAGGGGAAGGGGGAGAGGGGGAGGGCAGGGGAGGGGCTAGAGGTGACGCAGCTAGGTCCGTAGGGAGCACCATTATTCATGGGAGACAGTGATGGAATCAAACACGATGGGCAGCCTTGCTCACTAACACCAGAGCTTGATGGCTTCAAAGACTCTTCCTTGGGTTCTGGAAGGCATCAAACATAACGTTACTCTCTCCACATTGATTCCAGAATAATGGTTATAGCGCAGTTTCAGTATTGCCCAAGGCATGCCTGATGGCTGCTGAACATTTGAAGGAAAAAAAAGCTGTCTTTTTAGAGATTTCACAGCACAGATCCCTCCTGCTACTCTCCTCTTAACCTCTTTTCTTGGCTCTTATGACTAGCTTAGCCTTCTAAATGTATTTTCACTCATTTATTTTTCAAAATCAATTTTGAGATCATGGAGTCAATTTGTTGGGGGAGAAAAGATGTTCATTAATTTTCTAACATTGAATCATCATTTCGTTCCTGCGAGCACCTTCCTCGGTCGCGGAGGAGTATTAACATTCATTTAATAAACGTGCAGATTCCATGTACTATTGTAGTCAGAATTTTTTATTTCATCTTTATATGTGAGATTCGCTTACGGTTTTGTTTTGGTGAACCGTGACCTGTTCGTCTCCACCTTTTGTTGGTGTTAGGACTTTCCGTGACTTTATATTGTATCTGTTTGATGAGGCTGAACTAGGTTTTCCAAAAGTCTTTTCCTTGTGTGCTTTGAGCTAAGGTAAGTCACGAGATATTTTTGTATAAGATTTGGAAAGCAGAAATGAAGCAGGTCAGGCAGGTATTCATGTGGCTCACACACATTGTCACTTAGCTGCTGACTCCCCTCGTTGGCATGGGACGGCAGCTGGGGCTGGCTCTCCTCTACCCTCCCCTGAATCCTCCCTTAGCTCCTGTGTCTCCAGGGCCAGATGTGTGATTGATTAGTCTTGTGATGCCACAGGGTCCCAGCTTCCCCGGAAGGAAGAGATGAGGCAGTGGGGCTGACAGGGTTCTCGTGTGTCTTCATGAATTTGAGCCCTCTCGTGCTCGTGGACTCAACCTTACCTTTGCGACTCTCCACTTTACATCCATTTGCTCCCCCCAGCTTCCCACACGGTGGATTTGGTCTCCACCACCAGACATGAAAACGGTAGTCTTCTAGAGACCGCTGAGCCAGTTTTCACAATCAGTAGGGTCAACTGTTGGATACGTGCCCTAGCGGTCTGTTTCTCTGACTGAACCATGGTTGATACAAAATTTGGTACCAAGGGTAGAGCTCCGTCATAACAAACGCTTAAAAGGTCAGAGTGGCTTTGGAACAGACAGTGGGCAGAAGCGGAAAAGACAAAGGAGAGTTCGTGAGGGCTTGAAAAGCCTTCCAGAGACTGCTCGTGGAAGCATGGTCGTCTTTGATGGGTAAGTGCTTCCCAGAAAGTGAGGAAAATCCTATGAACACTGGAGGAAAGGAGATCATTGTTCCAGAGGGGTAGAAAATTTTATAACTACGTATACTATATAGATAGTCGTATAGTAACCTCGCCACCTGGGGTAATGTTGAAAGTGGAATACTGAACTGGATGATGTAGCTAAGGACATTTCCAGGCAAGGTGATAAAAAGGCAGTCTGGCTCCTTACTGCTATTTATACTAAAATGCAAGAGAGGGGAGATAACCTAAAGAAAAGATCATTAAACATAAAAGGAACTAGGATTTCATGTTTTCAAAACTTCTCAGGCTCTCCAGATGGCAAATAATGATGGAATTAAGAAATGGTTTCCAAGTAAAGATCAAACTCAGAACACTCATAGGAAAGCACAGTCTAAATATGAAGACAAGGGTATTACTTAACACCCTTGGTTAGACCTCAGAAAAACATAATGTGCCTCCGAGAGTTATGTAGTCAATTAATAGGGCTCCCAAGAATCTTAAGGGAGTTTTCCCTTAGCAGAAGCTCAAGGGAGAGCAGGATTTATCTCAACGATATTTACAACTGAAGCTTTTGTCTAACGGAATAAATCTCCAACAAATTTGTAGGAGAACTGCAAACTTAAAAAAAAAAAAAGAAGATACATTGGCAAGAGTCATACTAACTCTGACTGGAAGAGATAGAGACGATACAAAATGGAGAGAGGCAAGGGGACCCCCAAAGTTCTCCTGGCAGGAAGCATGCTGAGAAAACTTTGTGACAGCTAACAGGGTTGCCTTTTATAGAAGAAAAAAAAAAGGATGACTCCCAAAGCAGAGCCAAGAGCCCAGACAGTAGAAGGACTGAGTCCTTATTTTAAAAAAACTCATGGCATTTTCCTGGCTGGATTTCAGAATTGATAGGGTGACTCCTCTGCGAATTCCATGTCCCCGTTCCACGATGTCCATTCCACTGCTATATGTTGGCTGTGTGAGGGCCAGATAGCTCTTCTCTGTACAGGTTTCCAAGTTCACAAGTCTCCAAGAACAGAAAGTGTCCTTGAGGAGCTATCTTAAGGAACCGCATGGGAGGAGCCTTATTGGATCTGAACTTGACTCGGATTTAGAGCTAATGCTTTAGGGAAGGAGGAGTTTAGGGAAGGGGTGAGTGTATTTTGCATGTGGGAGAAATGTAGATAATTTATGGCTGGAAGACAGACTATATGGGTTTTAAAGTATGTCCACAAATCTTTTGATACACCTTCCTTCAAGACGTAAAACTTAATTCCCCTCCCTTCGAAGGGGGGCCAGACATAATGAGTCCTGTTTGTGGAACAGAGTAAGGTAGAAATGGCAGTGTGTGACTTCTGAGCCTGTATCATAAAAATCACTGTAACTTCCTCCTTGTTCTCTCTCAGATCGCTCATTCTAGAAGAAGGCATCAGCCCTGTCATGAACACATTCAAGAAGCCCTACGGAGAGCCCTACATGGTGAGGTGCTGAGGCCACCAGGGAAGAGCCAGAAAAGTGAAAACCTTCTTGGAAATGGAGAATCCAAGCGCCAAAGCCTGTCAATGACTAGAGCCCCAGCCAGTGTATGGGACGCAGCCTCAGGAGGGACCGTGAGGCAGAATGGGACCCACCTAAGGTGCTTTTGAATTCCTGACTTGCAGGAAGTGTGAGGTAAGAAGTGTTTGTTGTTTAAAGCTCCTTGGTCTTGGGCTAATTTATTAAGCAGTAATGGATGACCAGTGTGACTGTTATGCTGGAAAATTAAACTGGAACACTTTCCAACGCTCTGGATGGATAAAGGCACACAGAAATTATCTATTTCTTGGGAATTTCATAGAAGTCACCCACAAATCCATTTGTTACACAAGAGGCTTTGTTGCTTTGTTGTTGTTGTTTTTTAAATTTTTGAAGTAGACCCTTAATAGATTTTAGATCTTTTTCTCCTTATTTCGGTTTTTGACTTTTTGATAGTTCCTCCATCATTTTAAAAATTATTTTTGGCTTATTTATTTTCAGCTTCTTTTAAAAGTGATTTTGGTTTCCTCAGGTTTTCCTAATCAACCATCAACCATTTAATTTACATTTTAAAATGTCTTGGGGCACCTGGGTGGCTCAGTAACTTAGGTGTCCAACTTTGGCTCAGGTCATGGTCTTGAGGTTCATGGGTTTGAGCTCCGTGTTGGGCTCTGTACTGACAGCTCAGAGCCTGGAGCCTGCTTCAGATTCTGTGTCTCCCTCTCTCTTGGCCCGTCCCCAGCTCACGCTCTGTCTCTGTCCCTGTCTCTATCTTGAAAATAAACATTAAAAAAATGTTAAAAATTTAAAGTATCTTAGATTTGCTTATACTATACCTTTAAAGTTATTATAGTTGTGTGTGTATCCCTCTCTCATTTGTAATGATGTGCTTCTGTGGTTCATCATTTTCCCTGATTAGATTTTTCGGAGGCTTGTCTGTTTGACTGTTTTTTTATAGAAACATTGCTTGGACCCATCAACATCTTTTTTATATCTTCCGGTTGTGCTATTTGCTTCTTGATCAATTTCATTACAGTTTTCCTCAGTTTTTTTTTTCTCTTTCAGTTCTTCAGTTGAATGATAAGCGTATTTAAAGTTTTTTGACTTAAGAATAATAAGCCCAGGAGCATATGACTAAGGATTTTACTTTTAGAGTTCTCACTGTCATTATTATATAAACATCCTACAACTGCAATTCTGATTTCCTATTGTCTCAAGTGTTAGCTAGAGGACTGATAGGTATTGCTTCCAAAAGGTTGATGTTTTCTTATTATACCTTTGTAATTTTATTATGCTGTGGTCCGAGAAGGTGACCTTAGCATTCCTTACTTTTTAGAATATTTTTCATTTTTGAAAAATGAACATGGCCCGTTGGATATACTGAAATGATATATATTATCTAGTGAGTATAAAGTTTTATATGTTTATATATTATTTTATATATTTAGATATACATCCATGTGTATAAAATTATATATTCCATATATATATTCCATATATATATATTGCATATATATTCCATATATACATATTCCATATATATATTCCATATATATATATATTCCATATATATATATTCCATATATATATATATTCCATATATATATTCCATATATATATATATTCCATATATATATTCCATATATATATTCCATATATATATATTCCATATATATATATATTCCATATATATATATTCCATATATATATATATTCCATATATATATATTCCATATATATATATATTCCATATATATATATTCCATATATATATATATTCCATATATATATATTCCATATATATATATATTCCATATATATATATTCCATATATATATATATATTCCATATATATAAAACCACCCTGTCCCTCTTGCCTCAAATATTTCTCTTCCCCGCTCTATCTGCCATACTCTCAATTTTTCCAGAAACAGAAGCATACATAGTCTCCTCTACAAAGCTTTTCCTGGCCCTGCGGCAGCACAAGAGACAGCTTTCTCAGGTCACCTCTCGGACCCTACGTGGCACGATCACTATGTGGGTCCCCCTCCCTGAGGGCGGCCAGGTGTCGCTACATTCCCAGGAGCTAGCACCACGCTCGGCACAGAGTACCAAACGTCTTTTGAATGATATGTTATTCTAATGCATACATCAGTAATGTTTATTGAATTATGTATTTCCAAAGCCAATAGCTGCAGTGGCAGTTGGGTACCCAGTTTCTCTGTGAAGTGTGTCTTATGAAGAACACACAGATGAGCTACTTTTTCCGTCAAAGTACTCTGTTACCTTTTGTGTTGAAATGCAGCCCTTGTACCAGATCCATGGCGACGAACCCTTTTCCAACTCCGGTCTTGTCAAGCTTCATTATTCTCAATCCAGTGTGACAGCTGGAGGTTAAGAAGACATCCACTGCCTTGTTCAAATTACCTGGTCCCTCCAGGTGGCGGTCCGGGTAGATGGCTGCTGCCCGTGGAGGTCTGGTGAACCCAGGAGACTTACAATCCTCAGCGCATTCAGCTTGCAACTGTTTACCTAATGCTTACCTACCGGTGCCGCTGTCCCATATGTTATAAGCAAGATACCATATGGTACATGCGAGACGTTTTCTAAGAAAGAATCTTTACCCTTTTCTAAGATGTTATACGAGGACAATTCTTTTTACATTATTCTATTTTAATTTTATTAGCAACAGCGTAGGTTGTAACTTTTCCTCTTGACGCGACTCATTTTCAAGGATTTTTTTTGGAATTCGGAATTTCCTATTGAGATTGGTTTAATTTGCAAAAGGGTCCCCGGGGCCAACACGTTGAAAGGCTGCTGCCATCCTGTTGACTCCTTGAATGCTCAGTGGGTCAACTCTGTCAGGGACTGAAAGGCATAATTAGGGGCACTGTACACGGAAAGTATCTAATTATTGCTTGAGAACTTGACTTGGGAGCTTTCATCCTGCAGAAGAAAGAGGGCAACTCTTTGGCTAAGTGATCATGTTCTCTTTAAAAAAATCTTTTTTAGTTCATTTATTTCTTTATTTTTTTTTGAGAGAGAGAGTATGAGTAGGGGAAGGGCAGAGAGAAAGGGAGAGAGAGAATCCCAAGCAGGCTCCACACTGTCAGAACAGAGCCTGATGCAGGGCTCAATCCCACGAACCATGAGATCATGACCTGAGCCGAAATCAAGGTCAGATGCTTAACCGACTGAGCCACCCAGACGCCCCTAAATGATCGTATTCTGACTCCCAAACTCAATGCTCATACGAGGGATGATGACATTTATATGTGAAAGGAAGTGTTTCAATTTACTTTATTGTGGAAGAAAGCCACAGTGGGGTATACAATTCTCTTCTATTTTAGAGCTCTCTGACAGAGATTACTGTCCAAAGAGGGCAATGCAATCAGCTTGTTGGACACGTTTTTTTTTCTTCTAGTAGTTTATGATGCTTGTAGCTATGCCCTCTACTGAATGTCAGAGGTAGATTGTGGTTAAGAAAAGTAGATTAACCTATAATAATTTGGGGATGTTTTGACCCATGATAGAATGTAAAGTGTTTAAGAAAATGTTTCCATAAAGGGAACTTTATTTACTTTCCTTTTGTTTGTTTGTTTTAATGTGGTCACATCATTTCTGTCACTTTCATGGGTCAATAGGCATGACTAATCTCATGGTGCTTCATTCTATTTATTGTATTATGAAGATGACTTCCAAACACCCTAAATATTACACTCCCATCTACAGAAGTGAGTGGTGGCTCTTGCGAGGTCTGCGTCATCCTTCCGGGAGACCTGGGGGTGGGGGGTGGGGGGGGACCTGCCAGGAGAGAGTGTGCTTTGAGCAATGTCTTTAACTTCTTTCACGAGAAAATGTCCCCTGTGCAACAGAAAGAGGTTAAAATGGTTCATAAATTTGTAACAAATCTGTTGACAATAGAATAATTCCTGTTGAACAAGAATAGTTAAGAGATACTAAAAAAAAAAATAAAAAAAAAAGGATGCTCTCTCCCTGCCCTCTTCAATCGTTTGCTAGTAGCTAAACGTTTTTTGTTTTTAAGCAGCCATGGTTTAACTTTTCCCTCTGAAAATTTAGGTGGCTAGAGCTCGAACTAATTAAAACCAACATTAAATAAGGACTGAAGAACCTGACAAAAAAGGTTTATTCTGTTTTTATTTTAAATGCCGGCTGAAATACTATCAGATAAGGCACTCTTTTTTGTCGCTCTACGTCATTAAATATTTCCACCATCAGGACGACTGCAGATTAGAACATCCTTCCAGAAGAGACACTTGGGTGTGCTGTTGCGTTCCAAGGGTGAACTATTCTCTACCTCTGTCCTCTACCCCCCTACCGTGATACTCGGCTTACTCCCTTTGAACTTACAGGTTTTCAGTCTTCTTTGTTGATGGAAGAGGCAAGATAAACATTCCCAGAAACATGCAGGAGTTGGGAGAAGCAATTAAAATGTGTTGTGCACCTACCGTGAACCAGACCCTTCTTGGCATTTGACCACCACCACCCCACTTGTCACCATGACATTATTATGGAGGGGTATAGTGATCTTCAGACAGTGGATGAGGTCAGGGCAAGACCTGGAGGGGCCAAGGACTCTTCTCAAGGTCACATTATATATAAGTCACCTTGGTTTCAACATGGCCTGGAAAATCTTGTGTGTCCCATCATCCGTGTCCTTCCATTTTCCACAAGGCTGTGTGCACCGCATCCAACTTCTCTCCTACTTCCTCTGTGGCCCGTGTGGGTAACCCCTTTTACCCCAACTCCTCTCAGCGCGGAAAAAAGGAACTAGACAGAAAAGGAAATGTTCAAATGTCCTTGATGTAAGGTTCCAGTGCTTTATCCAGACCCAAACCCACAGAGTTCACCGGGCTGGGGGAATGGGGGTCCGTTAGGGCGTCTTGGCTCTGCTCAGCTCTCCAGTGAATTCAGGAGCCTTATTCCTGACTCTGCACTGACCGCTGGAGCCTCAGGCTCTGGCGTCCAGAGAGACCCTCCCACTGTCATTGTGTTGTACCATGTCCCCCCCCTTCATGGCCAAACCACCCTGAGGCCTATTCTTCCTCACCTCCCACTACCACTGAGGGCAGGTGAATTTTTCCCACCCAAGCCAGGAAAATTCCCAGGGCTAAGGTCCCCAGCGACGCTGCTTCTGCTCTCGTGGGGGGCTGCAGTTAGGGTCTGCTGGCTTCGCCTCTTACCACCATTCTATTTTTTTATTTTTTTTTAACATTTATTTATATTTGAGAGAGAGAGAGAGAGACACAGGGAGCGAGCCGGAAAGGGGAAGAGAGACAGGGAGACCCAGAATCCGAAGCAGGCTCCAGGCTCCGAGCCATCAGCACAGAGCCCGACGCGGGGCTCGAACCCACGAGCCGTGAGATCGTGACCTGAGCCAAAGTCAGACGCTCAACCGACGGAGCCACCCAGGCGGCCTCTTACCACCATTCTGCACAGTACTTCCCCTGCGAGGGGCATCCTCTTCCCTTGGTCTCCTGATTCTCTCCCCACCTCCCTGACAGCTCGTCTTGAGGACCTTGGTGGGGTCTCCCTCCTCCTGTCCCAGGTCTAGACTCATGGCTCCTCTCACTCCGTGTCTTTAGCTCAGACCTTCTCCTGAGCTCCGGAGGCACACATTCAGCCACCCTGGGACAGCTCCGCGAGCCTACCCTGTAGGACCTTACCTGTCACGTGTTGGTGCTGGCTTTTCTTGCTCTGACTCCCCACCCTCCTCCGCTCGCTCTGTGCCCGGGAGGTGGGCCGGCTTGGACTGTGCCAGCTGGCTTCTTCACCCTCTGCTTCTTTTGGAGGCTGTCGGGTTTGGGGAGGTTGAGGCTGGGTGTTTTCTGTCCAGTCCTCTCCCTTTGGGCAAGGCATTGACTTCGTGCCCCGTTCCACACAGCTATTCTCTCTGACTCAGGTAACTGATGCTCCTTTTTACCTGTTGGCCTCCCCACGCCCGTTGCCTGGCAACTTTACCACCAGTTCTTGCCCTTTAAATCCTGCTCACACTTTATATATGTATGTATATACATATATATATATATATATGTATATACATATGTTTATTTTTTTTTGAGACAGAGAGAAAGTATGAGCATGGGAGGAGGCAGAGAGAGAGGGAGAGAGAGAGAATCCCAAGCAGCCTCCGTGCAGTCAGCCTGGAGCCTGATGCAGGGCTCGAACTCACAAACCATGAGATCATGACCTGAGCCAAAACCAAGAGTCAGATGCTCAACCGACTAAGCCACCCAGATGCCCCTTCTTAAATATACATGTATTTTAAAGAATCCTGCCCGCATTTTGATCACTAGCACTTTTGCCATCATCCCCTCTCTTACCCTGATGGGTGTGTCTTCTGTTCCCTACCAGCCAAGATGGCACTCCCCAATGGCTCTACCTGTCCTTGCCTGCCTTATGCCTTGTCCACCAAACTGCCCTCCCATCCCCTGGCTCCCTGAGTGGCACATCACCACCTAGGTGCCCAGCCAGGACACGAGGGCTTCTGCATGACTTCTCCCTCTCCTATACACCTATATCAATTTCTTTTTTGTTGTTGTTTATTTATTTATTTTGAGAGACAGAGAGAGAGAGAGAGAGAGCAGGGGAGAGGCAGAAAAAAGGAGAGATAGATTCCCAAGCAGACTCCACACCATCAGCACAGAGCAGAGCCCATTGTGGAGCTCGAACCCACGAACCATGAGATCAAGACCTGAGCCGAGATCAAGAGTTGGATGTTCAACCGACGGAGCCACCCAGGCGCCCCCACCCATATCCATTTCATCCAAGCTCTTCTGGACCCCACACCCTTCAGCGCTGCATCCCCGCAGCCATAGGCCTTGTTTGGACGCCCACATCTCCCCTGTGGACACCCTAACGGCCTGCTGCCCTGTCTCCTGTTCTCCACACTCATCCTTTTAATGCGTTCTTTACGTTGCAGTCAGAACAATTATGTCTAAAACACAAACCTCATATGTCACTCCCTCCAGGAAACCCTTACTGAGTTCCCATGGGACTCAGGATGAACCCCCACATGAGCCTTGGGTCTCCCAGCTCTGATGGGTCCTTCCAGCATCATCTCTCCTGTCCACCACTCCAGCCCTGCTGAACTTGTTTCACATGTTCCATGCTTTTCCACTGCCCAGGAACTGCAATGCACCTGGAAATACCAGCTTATTCATCAGATAACATCTTAGACATAATTTCTTCCAGGAAACCTTCCTTGATGTCCCCTATAGCTGCTATTTTGGTACTCCTTTAGCATTCTGGACATCTGCTTTCTCCTCCTCCTCCTTCTCCTTCTCCTCCTCCCCCTCCTCCTCCTCTTCCTTCTCCTCCTCCTCCATCCCTCCTCCTCCTCATCAAGAGCTGTGGTTTATCAGACACTCCATGACAAGAATTTTGCTAAGCACTCAATGTGAATTACCCCCTTTAACATGTACGGAATCCCCGAGAGGTGCTATGGTACCTGTGTGCTCTATTGTAACAGACCATTTGCTTATACAGGGGCTGGGTCAGCAAACTTCTCCTAAACGTAAATACTTCAGGCTCTGTGGGCCATACGGTCTCTGTTGCAACCACTCAACTCTGCCAACTGCAGCCTAAAGCAGCCACAGACCACACATACATAAAGGAGCTTGGCCACGTGCCAATAACATTATTTACAATGGTGGAAGGTGTTGTTGTTTGCCGAGCCTCACTCTAGAGTAGACTGTATAACTCTTGAAGACAAGGGCTGGCTGTATTGGTCCCCACTGTGACCCCAGCGTAGGGACCAGTACGCGATGGTACTTTACCGCTGCCTCCAGGAAGACACTTGGGGTGGGACAAGGAATGCGGAAGAACCAGGTGTTTGCGATCGCTGGGAAAGCTGATTTCCTTGCTCAGCATGCCATTGTCACCCAAGAAAGCCCCCCTTTAATGAAAGGCAAGGCCCTCATGACACCATGTGACTCTAACCCACCAGCCCTCCCCTGGCTCTCAGGAGCTGTGGGCAGAAGCTGTAACTCCCCTCTGATGGGAGACCCTTCTCCAATTACCACCTCCACAGTGACAGACTCTCCCTCACCCTCTCTGCCTATCCGAGTCCCCATTTGGCAAGGTCCCCCTTCAATGAATCTCTCTCTCTCTCTCTCTCTCTCTCTGTCAACAACCCTCCAGATTCCAGGGCTGCCTTACTCTAGACCCCAGCCAATCCTGGAGGCAGTCCTGGCTCTCCCCAGCTCGAAGACGTCCTTGCCCAGCTCTCCCAGGGCCACCTCCTGGTTCTAATGGAGTCAGTCTCTGCAATTGTGTCTTAGGGGAGCTCCTTTGAAAGCAGGACTCCCCCACATTGTGTTGAGAATGTCTCTCCGTTCCATCGATTTTTGAAAATTTTTAAATGCAGAGTCACTGCAGGATTTTGATCAGGGGGTGACGTGATGAAAACGGTGTTTTAGGAAAACTCATTCGGCCAGCCCTGGGATTCAGGATGCATTGTTTACTGCACAAAGGGAGGCAGAGGGGCTATCTAAATGCAAGATCACACGTTCTCAAGGAGTGGTGTTAAAACAATTTCATGCTCGAGAAGAGATAAAATCATCTCATATTTCAGAAAACTTCACTGCAACACCTCCCTTCACTTGACATTACCCTCACCGGTGAAGGACTCTGCTGGAGCACCAAAGAGTCTCTCGACGTCCACCATTGCCACCATTGTCTTTCTCTGTCTCAGCCCCCATCACACACCTGCCCGCTCCTGACGTGGGCTCAGATCTATTGGTCTGAGCTCCTTGAGAATGGAGACTGTTCTCTTTTAGTCCCTGGTGCCTGGCCCAGCCCAGGGGTGGACCTGAATGGGCTCTCCAGACAGAGGTAAGAAGCACCAATGGGCAAAGGGCTGTGGTCGGCACCACCAGGAGAAGGCTGCCTAGGGCTCTGCCCTGTGTCTCCTCCTTGGAGCAGGTTGGCACTGCTCCTCCCCCAGCACTGTGCCCCGCGCTAGGGACCCCTGGCTTGTCCGGCCTCCCCGGGTGCCCCCCTGGCCGGCCTCGGCGCTGAACCATGCCAGGTACATCACCCAAGTCCGTGGCCTTCCCACAGTCCTGTCACCCCCATCACTGAATCATAAGATTTAGGTCCTAAATTTCCTGGCGTGAATCCCTTGGCGAAATAACTTTGCAATGACTTGTTTGCATCCCCAGGATTAAATAATACAATTCCAGATGCTTTCCATGTTCATGACAGCACTTTTCAGTGTCCTTAAATGCTGCCTGAATTTGCTCAGAGTGCCTCTGTGGGCGGTGTAGACACGCTTAAAATGTGAACCTTAATCAGATGTTGTACACAACCAAACCCCTGCCTGCTACATAGTAAATCCTCGCTAACTATGAGTGGAGCGAATGAGTTAAATAAATAAATACTGAAGGAGGGCCTTGGTGCCACAGCGATGACAGGACCCAGAAGGGAGGGTCCCCGACAGTGTGGGGCACATCCGTGTCACTCAACGTTTCATTTCTAAGGATTCTATTATTTTTTTTGAAATCCATTCACTAATTTTTCCCCCCTATTTCCTGCACTGGTATCTCTGTTTCTCTTACGTCTCCTTGGGTAACTGAGCGGCCAGATTAATTTTCTGGGAGCTCAGCGTCCACCCTAGGATGATGGGATTGCTCACGGAAGCACCTGACGGCCCCCTTGCCGAGCTGCCTGTCCCGCTCCCGGGGGGACGAGTCCTCGGGGCTGCGCGGCTTTGCCCAGGCCACCAGGCCAGCCTCACTGCCGGCTCCTTTCTCATCTGTACTGCTCAGTGAAGCCGCTGCTCCTTCCCTGGACCTTCTCTCTGCCTCACTGCCTTTGGGCCTCTGCTCAGGCTCCTGCACCCTGCTTGGAAGGCCCTGTGCGCATCTCCGTCACTCTGACCCCGCGGATCCTCCACAGAGCACCTCTTCTGGTTCCTGGTCTCTCTCCGGGGCGAGCGTCAGCTCTTGGTTTCCGTCGCTTTGGGGAAGAGGGAATCGGGAAGACAGGGTTCTAGAGCCAGTCCTTCTGCGGGACGTGGACGAGTCCCTCAGCCTCCCTGGGTGAGGTTTTCTTGTGTGTGAAGGACGGGCTGGGCCACTCTGTGCAGGGCTTCATCTGTGTTCCAGATGCTGGGGTGGATAGAGCACTTCCCTCATTAGGTTTTCTGTGTGCGTGTGCGTGCGTGTGCGCGTTCAGGTGTGTGTGTGCGTGTGTGTTTGTGTGCGTGTGCGTGTGGTTATAAAAGTAGTACATGTCATTCAAACATCTAGAAAGATGCAGAAGTTGCTAAAGAAGAAATTCCCCTTAAATGCTACCACCAGAGAGAATTACTGGAAACAGTTTTCAGGGTTTTCTGTATACATTCTCCTTTTATTTTTAGCACAGGAAATGGACGTAGACTAGAAATGTTGACTTCCATCAACACCAACTCTTCACATCAGAAAAGTTAGGGGATAGCCTCCCCTCTTGTGATCGTGGGCAGTGGATGCCATACTGCACTGCTCAGAGCCTCCTTCAGGAACAGGGCGCTCATGCCCCCAGCTGCCCAGAGAGCCGTCTGCTCACAGCACAGTGGAGCCCGAGCCGGCCCCGGTCCTTGGTGGGCAGGACTGTGCCGTCCTGGTCCCACCCTCCCCCGCGACGGATGCGACGAGACAGGGTAAAGACCTGGTGTCCTGGCCCTCGGGTGTCTCTGAAAGGCGTGACGCGCGGAAGCCTCTTTGGCAGCAGCATCTACTCGCTCCCGCTTCCTCTGCGCTCTTACAGATGGTGCTCTTGAACGCACTTCCCAGCAAACCTCCAGGGTGCGAATCCGTCTCTTGTCTGATTCCCCTGACATCAGACCTGTTTCATTTCACGGATGCGCCAACATTTCCACGGTGTCCTCCTTGGCGACGTTCAGATGATCCCCATGTTTCACTGCTGCAGAGATGTTGAAGTTGACATTCCCGACCATCCGTCTCTGAACAAACCTGAGAAGAACAAACCCTGGAGAAGCAGAGGACGGTGCGCCTTACGGGGACTCTCACAGAAGATCTTCAAGACTCCCTGAGGTCAAGACGCTTTTTCAGAATTGTGCTAAGATTCCACCTCTCTCTCTCTCCCTGTGTTGGCATTGCACGACGACCATGAACGTGGCGGGGAAGCAGCTCGGGCCGTGGCAGGAACGAAAGCAGGGCCCGCCAATCGCCCTCACGGAGCAGGTTCACTAGGGATGCCCTTGAGGAAACCGCCGAAACTACCGATTTGATTACACCCCGACCCTACGCACGTCTCTTTCCTATTCTGGGGTCTCTTTCGTATTCCGGGGAACGTGAACGAGCTCCTCCACGGCCTTCCCGGTACCCGCCTCGTCTCGCGGAACAGCACGTGTGCGACAGGTTCTGTTTTGAGCCAAACGAGCCGCTTCTTCCTGGGAAAACCATTTTGACTTCAAAGGCTGCCTGACAGACAACACCGCGGCTATTCAGACGGGGTATTTGCTAGACATTTTCCCAGAAATGAACAAAGTGAGCCTGTCATTTCAAAGAAAGCAACTGACAGTATTTTTTATTTTTTTTTTTGGCCAGTGATACAATTCAAGCTTTCAAGTGAAAATTGGAATTTTGGAACGCTTATATCAGCCACCAATGAGCTTGACAGCTTCCCAGGACTGAAGGGGCCTCACCGATGAGATTGGTGGTGGTTTTAACAAATGTAATTTTTTGATACTGTCTAATGAAACGTTTCAGCATTTGGAAGATCTGCGTAACTCAGTGAACCGACATTTTTCCAAGTGACCAATGCATGGTGACACAAAGTCACGTGTGGATGAAAACATCCAGGGAACGTACAAAATGGACCAACGTATTTAATTAAGTGGAGTAGAAAATGGTCATTGGTGGGGTGTCTGTTTCTACACTGCAACTAACTCTAAGAACCTGTAACTTTTTGAGTCTTGGTGCAGCCTGTAAGAATATGTATAATTATGTGAAAATCCTATTAAATATTGGTCTCTTCTCCAATACACGTCTTGGTGGGTCTGATTTTCTTTGTACACTTCAACCAAAAGCGACATACGACAACATCCCTCATGTAGGAGTGAATACGACAACCCAGCTGTCTTCTGGGAAATCAGACAGCAGACAGATACCCAGAAATGGCACTCTCCTCATTACCTTTTTCTGTTGAAAACTATAGCTAATTTTTATCATTTGTTTATGTTAACACATAGCGGCTTTCTAATTCTTTTAAAATGTAGTGATAACCATTTAGAAGCGTTCCAGCTTTAATTTCTAATACGGTAAAGGTGGAGAGATAGAACCCATAAAAACAAAAGCTATTTGGGGGCAATTTGAGGTCCTCAGTAGTGTTTTAGAATGTAAAGAGCTTTGGGGCACCCGGGTGGCTCAGTCGGTTAGGCATCTGACTTCAGCTCAGGTCATGATCTCTCGGTTCGTGGGTTCGAGCCCCGCGTCAGGCTCTGTGCTGACAGCTCGGAGCCTGGAGCCTGCTTCCGATTCTGTGTCTCCCTCTCTCTCCGCCCCTCCTCGGCTTGCGCTCTGTCTCTCCCTCAAAACAAACATTAAAAAATTAAAAAAAAAAAAAAGAATGTAAAGAGCTTCTGAGACTAAAAGGTTTGAGAAGTGAAAGCATAGTACATCTTTCTGCTCATTACCCAGTCTTCTCCAGGGAGGGGAAGACGGTAATCTCACAGACCATTGATCGCATGGCGTTAGCTGCTAAGCCAGGTCCCCACACAGTGAACTAAATGCACAAGGAAAGGACACTCCCTCCCTCGCTGCCCTCCCTCCCCCGCCCCGTGTGGCTGGACAGCAGGCAAATGGGGCAGGAGGTTTCCGCCTGCCCCACTCTGTCTTCCTCGCTGGTCCCCTCAGCGTCCATGTGGAGCTGACACCCCACCTCCTTGGTGCCTAGATGGCCTCAGTTTCAATACTTCCAACAGCTTTCTCTCCGTACTTTGCAAACCTTGGGGCAGTGTTTCTCACGGCCTTCCATTGCTTGCCAACTATGTTGCAATTTTTTCCAAGTTTGTTGCTTCTTTTTAAAGTATTTTTATGGCACCTTTTACATGTGAATTGTCTGAAATGTTTTATAGAACATCAACTTTTTTAAAAGTTTGTTTTGAGAGAGAGTGAGTGAACACAAGAGGGGAAGGGGCAGAGAGGAGCAGAAAGAGAATCCCGAGGCGAGACTCCAACTCAAGGAATGTGAGATTCGTAACCTGGAGTCAGACGCTTAACCCACTGCACCACCAGGCGACCCAGAACATAAACTTTTCATTTTTTTTATGTTTGTTTATTTTTGACAGAGAGACAGAGAGAGAGAGAGAGAGAGAGTACTAGTGGGGGAGGCACGGAGAGAGAGAGAGAGAGAGGGAGACACAAAATCTGAAGCAGGCTCCAGGCTCCAAGCTGTCAGCACAGAGCCCGACTCAGAACTCTAACTCACAAACCATGAGATCATGACCTGATCCGAAGTCAGACGCTTAACCTACTGAGCCACCCAGGTGCCCCTCTTCCCGTTTCTTAGACATTTTGTTTTTTTTAAATTTCTACAGCAAGAGCAACTTTTTCTGTCAAAAATGAGAAATGCAAAAAAAAAAAATTGCTCCCCATCATATAAGTCATTTATTGTGTAATGTTATAGGTTGAATGGTGTGCCCCCCAAATTCATTTGTTGATGTCCTAACTCCCATTCACTAAGGATGCGACCTTATTTGGAGACAGGGTCTTTACAGAGGTCAGCAAATTGAAATGAGGTCATTAGGGTGGACATTAATCCAACATAATTGATGTCCTTAGAAAAAGGGGAAACCTAGGCACAGACATACAGGGAGAACGCAGTGTGAACACGAAGATGGCCGTCTACAAGGCAAGGAGAGAGCCTGCAATAGATCCTTCCCTCCCAGTTCTCAGAAGGAATCAACCCTACTGATGCGCTGCCTTCAGACTTCTGGTCTCCAGTACATTCCTGTTTATGTCTAAGTCAAGGTAGGGATACTTTGTCATGGCAACCCTAGCAAACTAAAACATAGAACAAATTATCCCCAAACCTAGTGGCTTAGAACAGCCACTGTTTTATTCGTTCACTGTGTTGTGGGCCAGCAGGTTGGGCTGGCTTAGCTGGACTGCCCCTTGCTAGTCTCACCCAGCATCCTTCATGTGGCTGTGGTCATTCGCAGCTCTGCCAAGACAGAGTGGCCTAAGGTGGCCCACTCACATGCTGAATGGTCGTGCCAGCCGTTGGTGGACACAGCTCAGCTCTGTCCTTGTGGCCTCACCACCTCCTGTAGACTGGGTTTCTTCCCATGGTGTTCTCAGAGCAGCGCTCCCTAGGGGGCATGACCCATAACTGCAAGGTCTTCAGGGTCCTAGGCTCCGACTCTCATCATGTCACTTCCAGCAAGTTCCATTGTCAAAACATGTCACAGGCCAGCCCGTACGGGGGGGGGGGGGGCAGGGGACAGAGATTCCACCACCTGTGGGACTAGAGGCAAAGCGACACTACAAAGGAGTGTATACATATGGGTGGGATGAATGTGTGGCCATTATAGCAATCTACCTTTCTGACTTCAATGGGAATGTCTAATGATATATCATTAGTATGATGCCTGCTGGATGTTTCTAATAGATACTCTTCATTTTAGAAAATTTATTTCTACTCTCCAGTTACTTAGAATTTTTATCAGAAGCAGATGTGCAATTTTAGTAAATGTCTTCTTGGCATCCCTATAGATCTCCATAGGCCATATGGTTTTCCCGTTTGACCTCTTAATATAAGAAATGGCCGTGACAGGCTTCCTGATGTTCTGCTCCTATCTGTACACAATTAATTTCTCTCTCCATTAAGGAGCGAGCTCCTTGAGGGTGTAGACGTCTCTGCATCTGTGTGCTGGCACACAGTAGGCTCACAATTAATGCCTGCTGAAATGAGTTGTGTCGATGGTCCTTTAAATTCAAGGCCGTGGTCTCTCAGATCAGACGGGGCGTTGGAGATGGCATTCGCTTCCTTAGCATCCACGCAGCGTCTTCCTGGACGTGTCACGAGCGCCGCACGGGCGGTGACGATGCATCCTACTTCTCCCCCACCTTCTCCTCCTGTTTCTCTCTGCACTGTCCTGTCAACACGGAACTGTGCATCTTCTTCGCCATTATCCCGTAAGGCTGGTGCCTATGAAAACAGAGGAGGGAGATGATTTCCCTCCACAATGGCCGCTCTTTCTCCTCTGCAGGTGCTTCTCCCCCACTAGTTTCAGGCAACAAGTAATTCTCTAGAACAGTTCGACATTCACAAAGAAGGAGCCTCTGGGGGGAATTCTAGCTCTGGTTTTAGATCCCGGGTTTTAATTTTACCCTTACGATTTCACTGTTTTCGAAATTCCACTGGAAAAAAAATGGGGGGGGGGCAAAATAATACAGTTTCAAACTCTCTCTCTCTAGCAGTTTGATCACGGCTGTAACTTCATTAGAACAGAAAACTATTTCATCATCGTGAGTCACTACAACAGCTGAGGCAAAGCTTTCTGGAAAGACGCAGGCCCTGGGCTTCGTGCCCCTCAGCTGGCTGCACAAACGCGTCCTTGACCTGGAAGAACAGCTGAGGCCCAGGAAGGTGTGTGCACGCTGATTAGGGTCACGAGCCTGGAACCCCAGCGTCCCCATTGCACGGCTGCCCGCCATTGGACGCGATGTAGCGACTTCTGCTGAGCCAGGAGGTGTAGATCCAAGGTTGATTTGGAGGAAGGACAATACGCTGTGAGCTTCAGGGCCCGTGGAAGAGGCAGGTGGCAGAGAAGACACCAGCTGAGAGAGGGTCCTTGAGAGGCCGGAGCCACGGTCCAGGGCTCCACCTGCAGGGATGTTGGGCATGAGCCGTACACGCTAACTGCCTTGAAGAGTCAGAGCCCCTGGGAGGGCTGTCGACCTGCCCACCTTCTTCCTTCTCTCTACCTGCAAACCCTGCGTGCGAGGGAGGCAGACTCCATAAACCCACCTTCCGATTCTGGTCCCGGCACCTCTTCACTTCACGCGATAACCTGCTTGTGACTCAGTTTCTCCACCTCCGACGTGGGGTGAAGAAAGCGTTGTTGTGAGGATACAATAAGAAGAGACACAGGTGCCTGGAACCTGGAGCGTGCTCCAGAAACGTCTGTGGAGCAAATGTCATTTCTTATCTATTGGCTTGTTGTCGTGGCAGCAACACAATACCACACACACGGGGGCGCAGTGACAGTCAAGAAAGCAAATGTGTCACCTGACAGTCCTGTAAGTTGGAAGTCCCACCAGGCCAAAACCAACCTGTCGGCAGGACCGCGCCCCCCTCTGGAGGACCCAGAGGACAACCCGTGTCCTTGCTGTCTCCGGCTTTTAGACGCTCCTGCATTCCTTAGTGTGCGGTCCTCTCCTCCACCTTCAAAGTCAGCGACACGGGCCACGTTTTTCTCCGAGAACGTCTCTGATCTCCTCTGCTGCTTCTGTGAAATAATAGAAAATATATTGGTCTCTGCCCTCCCCGCCCTGGCTCCTGGCACAGAGCTCCTAAAAGTTCCACGATTTCCCAGTGAGAAGAGTGCTCTGAGCATCTTTCCTTCTAATGGTCTTTGACCCTGGTTCCTGACACAGAGCTCCTGAGTCCCTTGGAGTTTTCCTGGTGATGGGAGTGTCTTCTGTCCTAACGCAGTGATACTCCCCAGATAGCTTCAGGATGGGGGCCGGTCGCCAGAAAGACCACACCGCGATCAGAAGCTTGAACTTTCAGCCCCACCCCCATCCTCCAGGAAGGGAAGAAGGGCTGGGGGTTAACGGTCAACCATGCCTTTCTGATGAAGCCTCCATAGAAACTCACCCAAGTACAGGATTCGGGGTTGCTGGGTTGATGAAGGAGGTGCTGACAGAGGCCCCCGGAGGGCATGGGGGTCTCCACACCCCCCGCAACCCCTCACTCTCTGCATGTCTTCATCTGGCTGTTCCAAAGTCATTTCCTTTTTCGAATAAACAGGCAAGTAGCAAGTGCACTGTTCTCTTGAGCTCTGCGAGCCAACGTAGCAAATTAATTGCACTTGAGGGAGGGTCTTGGGAACTTTTGACTTGTAGCCACGTCTGCCAGAGGGTGAGGGGAACTTGAGGACCTACTACCTACGCCTGGGGTCTTGGCTGGGGATGTCTTGTGGGACTCAGCCCTCCCCCCGTGGGGTCTGAGCTAATTCCCGCTAACATCAGAATTGAATTGAATTGTAGGTCACCCAGCTGGTGTCACGGAGAATTGCTCGGTGAGGGGAGAACCCCGATCTGCTGTCTGAAGTGTGGAGTGTGGTAGTTGGGGGGCAGCGAAGGAGAGTCCCAGGAGGAGGAGTGAAGGTTGTGCCGATGCAGCCTCCCCTTCCGCGTTGAAGGACCCTGGTGATCACATCAGGCGCTCTGAATCATCCGAGCTAATTTCCCCGTTTGCAGGTCAGCTGATTCTCGGCCTTAATTCCGTCGGCGGCCTTTATTCCCCTTGTCGTGGAACCCAACACACAGGTTTCAGACATTAGGACGTGGACACATTGGTGGCGGCCACCCTTCCGCCCACCACACTGCATAACTATTTTTACAATAGCAAAGACGAAATAATAAAAGTTGCATCATAAATACGGTCAGAATTGCACAGAACTCACCGTGTGATGCCTGAGCGTGTAGATGCAGGGCCGGGCAGGATGCGGGCTGGAATCCCAGCTCACACACTCACCGGGCCGCCCAGTTTGAAAGCTTTCCGGAATCCCTTTGTGCCTCTGTTTCCCAATTTGTAAAGTGCGATGATAATCACCGTTCCTGTCTTACGGGGGTGGCAGGAATCACCCTTAGGACTTCAGGGTCTGGCACTTGCTAAGTACTTTGTAAGGACTAGTGACTATTAAATAAATGAAACTTAGCATGTTACCTTCCTTTGTTCACTGTAATGTTGTGGGGCCTCGTGCTCTACAGTTGTGATGGGATGTGTGTACTTTTTTGCTCTTTTCTTTTGCTAGGCATTCTAGAAGCCATGTTTTTGTTTTTGATTTGTTTTGCTTCTTATCTTTATCCAAATACACACCATCTTTCTGACATTATTACCTGGAAAGCTAGACTCTGGCCTCCAGGGTCTTCTGTCCCCTCTGCCCTCTTTCACAGAGGGCTCGGTCCCTGTGCCCACCCCACCCCATGCCATCAGGGGGCAGCTCTGAGCAGCAGATTCCTGCTGTCCCCTTAGCAAGTCTGCAAGGCACAGATTCTGTTTCTATGCATTCCACTTGGCTTCACTGTCCTGCCCCAAATTCCAGCGCCCTCTTCTCCTAAAAGGCCTCTCAGGAGGTTCTTGTGGTTGTCACATATTTGAATGAAAATTCTTGCCGTCCCCAAGAATCAACAGATGCCAACTCACATACGCAGATGCCCATTCTCAGGGCTGTTGCCGGGGTCGCACAGCTGTGTCCGGCCACACGAGAGGCCGTGTCTACATGTGAGGATGTGCGTCTACAAACACACCCTGTTCTCGTCATTTTTCCCTTTCAGAATCATCTCTACGATTATTCCCATCATAACCACATAGTCCCCACTCCATGTCTCAGCCTTCGCTTCGGGTCTGACTGCTTTTGTGCTTATCCGGTGCTACGAGGTCCAAGCTGTTGTACCCCTCAAACTTGAGCACCAGCTCGGCCAGCTGACGAGCAACTGGGTGGAGGCGAGGCCGAGGACAGAGCGTGACCGCTGGCGTCCTCTGTTGGTGGCGGGCAAGTCAGCACTGATGCTGACGCTGTAGTTTGGTTCCTTCCGTGAAAGAGCCTTTGCCCAGGAGCTCCAGGGTTCACACCTCCCAGCTGGGTGGGATTGCTTCAACAGACTGCCCGGTAGGGTCCCTGGTGGGGTCCCGAGCAGCTCCGGGGGCAGTTTTAGCACATCGCTGAAGAGCTTCGTCTCCTCACCAGGGCTTTGAGGGAAGTGGGGGATCTTACTGTCAAATTCCAATCGTGTTCCCTCTGCCACAGAGGTGCCTCGTAGGTGCCACGACCCCCAGTGGATCCCGTGTGAAGGACAAAGGAAAACTGCACGGCAATCTAAGCTCAGAGGCACAAATCACAAAACCAAACCCGGAAAGTTAACTGCACTCATGGTTTACCAAAAATGAAACTGCGGTCACTGAAAAGAAGTTGTCAGTGACGGGAGACAGGCTTTTCGTTTACCTCCAGTTGTTTGCAGCAAATTAGGATCCTGCCAGGTCATCTCTGTCTCTGTGTGCATTTCTGAGTTGACTGCAGAACTGACATTATGAAAGTTCTAGCATTTTGCTCAGTTTCTATTTTTTAAGACTTTAAAAAACGTTTTTATTTTTTGAGACAGAGAGAGAGAGAGAGAGAGTGCATGAGCAGGAGAGGTGCAGAGAGAGAGGGAGAGGGAGAATCCCAAGCAGGCTCTGTCATCACAGAGCCTGATGTGAGGCTCGAATCCGTGAACCACGAGATCATGACCTGAGCTGAAACCAGGAGTCGGACGCTTAACCCACCGAGCCACCCAGGTGCCCCTAAATTTCTATTTAGTCTTGTTTATGATTTCAAATGAAAAGTTCCACAATAAGGTCCAGTTTTAACAAGGTACTTGGGAGGAATTTTGTGTGCTTTCGGGGAAGAGTTCTGTCTCCTTCCAGCAGGTGAAAAAAACAAAAATGCCACTGTTTTGTGAAACTCACCGTGTTTGTGTGTTGGCTGTCCCACAGCAAGATGAACGTTGGGTGAACCGAGTCCTTCATCAAGCAGGGAGATACGAATGCTACATCTTGATGCAAGTGTTCCAGAATCTGCAAAGGAGGAGGCCAAATTAGGTACATGTCTTCAAAGATGGGGCAGATTTCCTAATAGGGTGGCGGGGAATAAGGTTTCCCTTGGGACCATGGGATGACTCGGGGGCCACTGGGTAAGGACATAGCTTCTATGTCCACACCACCTCGTCATATTTAACAGCTGGGTGCTGGGGGTCAGCTGGACCCCTTTAGTCCCATTAAGGCTGCCCGTTTAATTTATTTTTTAAAATTGACAGACCTTGGGGCGCCTGGGTGGCGTAGTCGGTTAAGCGTCCGACTTCAGCCAGGTCACGATCTCGCAGTCCGTGGGTTCGAGCCCCGCGTCAGGCTCTGGGCTGATGGCTCAGAGCCTGGAGCCTGTTTCCGATTCTGTGTCTCCCTCTCTCTGCCCCTCCCCCGTTCATGCTCTGTCTCTCTCTGTCCCAAAAATAAATAAACGTTGAAAAAAAAATTAAAAAAAAAATTGACAGACCTTATTCCTTGGAGCAGTTTTAGGTTTATAGAAAATTTAAGCAGAAAGGAGCGGGAATTTCCCACATGCCGTCCTCACACGGCTGTCGCCCCTCTTACTGCCATCGTGCACCATTTTGTTACAGCTGATGAACCAATATCGGCCCATTGTTGGCAACCGAGGTCCGTAGTTTACATTCGGGTCTGGCCGTGTGCTCTGCATTCTGTGGGTTTTGACAAACGCATATGTCGTGCACCCACCGTTACAGTGTCACACGGGCTGCTTTCACTGCCCTAAAGGTCCTGGGCCTGGGCCACCCTTTTTAGGATCCCAGGGACAAGCGTCCCTATTTGTTTGGCCTTAGTCTTGTAGCGAAGGACCATCTAGGGTCTTTGGTCCTTCAGGACACGACGGTTCCTTCCTTTGTCTCAGTCCTTCTCTGGTCCTTGCACGTTACACCCCGGTTCTGAGGCTCAGTCTCCTTCCCCGGCATCATCTTGATTACTTTTGCCCCCGTGGGCAGCTCTGCAGTCCCCACCTTTGTCCTTTGGGTGGCTCGCTCTCCCTGGCTTGGCCTGCCGGCCTGTTTCCATCGATCCCTGTCTGGGCCTCGCCCGCACTTGCACCCATGGCCGTGGCAAAGCTCCGTCGGGCTCCTCCGTGAGTGAGTAGCATCTGCTTCTTGTAATGGACGGATACTTTCTGGGCTCTTGTCCCCGGTTGTGTCCCCTGGGCTCATTTCTTGCCGCGGGAGCCTGCCACAAGGAACAGTCTGTCGGTGTCTCCTCTGTAGAATCGAAACAGCTGATTCTGTATGCACCGTCACTGCTGTGCTGAGAGCCCACTTCAGAGACTCGGGACATTAGTCCGGCTCTCCACGCTGACCCGGTCCTTCTGGGCGTGTGAAAGACATACACCCTCTCCTGCTCTTTGGAGCAGAATAGAGGGGTTTAATTGTTTTTCTCATGGTGCCGGGAAGTAAGTGGCTGGGGCTGAGTTTATTCTGGAAGGACAGCGGGGCCATGGCTGGATGGGGTTCCCCTCTTAGCCAGCCGAGTCCCAGCTGTTGGGGTTTAACTCCGTTCTGCTGTGGCTCCGGGCCTGGGGGTCCAGATTTGGGACCCTGGGATGGTCTCCGCACTTACCAAGATGGGTGTCCTGTAACCGATCAGCTCTGCAGAGAGCCGCCGTCTCTGGAATACGCCCTCCTTTCCCCAGTGGGCTTTTCCTCTCGAAAATTAATCTTGTCTGCTCGGAGAGGCTCGTTAGCCTCGCAGACCCGCAGCATCTGTGGGCCGCCGGAGGTTCAGCAAGTGGCTCAGTTTCTCCGTGCACACTGCACGGTCAAGTAGCTTTAACGAACTTTCCAGGCGTCTCCTGCGGGCTTCTGCTGGGAGGACTGCGGGCAGCTGGTCCAGAGTGCAGAGTAGACGCGGCCGAGCCCAGATTTCACCTCTTCACGCTTGCTGAGCCCTGATGCAAAGTTTCCAGAGAGGAGACCATCTGTCTCTTTGCTCATCCATGCGGCTCATCATATGACCCTGCCGTGGTACCCCGCGGGGCAGAGCAGCCGCCAAAAGGCTTTTGGTGGCCGGTGCAGCGGTCAAGGGGACAGGTACCCACCACGAGGAGCCCTGACCTGGCCGGGGTCTGCACCGCAGATGTAAGCGAAGCATCTGCAGCAATGAAAAGGGGGACATGGGGGCGGGGGTGGGGTTGCCGTCTCATCACTCCTGGGATGAAGCTTGGTGCCCAAAGCAGGACGGAAGCAGCTTGCCAGGGGGATGTGGGAGGCGTTCTCCATAGGACTCTGCAGGTGAAGAAATGAAGGCAGGAGTCTGAGCAGAGGTGGAAGGCGTTCTGAGATCTCTCTCTCTCTCTCTCTTTTTAATGTTTATTTTATTTTTGAGAGAAAGCATGAGCAGGGGAGGGGCAGAGAAAGAGGGAGACAGAGGATCTGAATAGGGGGCTCGAACTCATGAACCACGAGATCACGACCTAAGTGAAAAATCGGATGGTCAACTGTCTGAGCCACCCAGGCACCCCGAGATCTCTCTTTTGTAGACCAGAAAATATGAACACGTTTTTAAGACAGGAGACGGATTTCGGGATCTGTGTGCTCGCCCCTCGATGGCATTCTAAGTGAGGGCTGACAGGAGGACTCCTTCACATTCCTTCTAGCACCTGGCAGAGGGCTGACCATGAAAGGAGGGTAAAGGGGCCTTACTCTGGTGTTGGCCTGTGCCAAAGGCTCAAACACCATCAAAGCAGGGGTTCGGCATAATCCACACGCTGTTCCAGAGTTTCACCCAGGAGCCGTGTGCAGGACAAATCAGAGACAGGAAGACAGACAGCAAATTCGGGAGCACATGCAGGGCAGTCTCAGGGGGAAGGAGCGGACAACCTCGAGAGCCACTGGGGGACACCTCCAGTGTGCCAGCAGATATTACAGAGGCAGGTGGTTTGACGAGGCAAGGCCATTACCAAAATTAGTAGCTTAGGATGAGGGGAGGAGTAGGACAGAAGGCTTTCCCTGTGGGAGCCTGTGTTAGGCCACCAGAAAAGTGGTCCTCGAGCTCAGAAGACACATCAGGGACAGGACATGTGGATGCCAGAGGAAGGGACAGAGGTCACCGATGAAACTAGGGGGTGGGCATGTGACTCTCAGTGACTGTAGACTAGCAAGCAAAGTTGATGGAGAATGACACAGAGTTCGGAAGGCCTCCCAGAAAGGAGAACGCTGACCGGAGAAACAGGACAGAGACAGAGGACGAGAGTCTATGCAGGGAGACTTCCGAGGAGGAAGGGGCCAGTCCTGTCCTGTGTTTTGGGGGTGGGGGAGGTCAGGAAGTTGGGCTCATGGGAGGCTATGGGGAGCACTGTTTCAGCCTGTGTCAGGGTCCAAATGCTGGTGGACTGAGGGCTGGGGAGCAGGGAGGGGCATTCTGGTGACATGGTGCATGAGTCTCCAGTGAGTATCAAGTAAGCACTTAGGAATTATGCAAATCACTGCCAGTTCCCAAGGGCTTACAGTCAGGAGAGACAGACATCGAAACAAAGAGAGAACAGCACACAGGGTACCGTGGGGCCACAGCACTGAGGCAGGCAGTTCCCTTTGGGGGAATCAGAGGAGCATCTGTTGAGCTGAACGTTTCAAATTGCTATAAAAACTGGAATTAACAAAGCCACCTACCTGGAATACGGATCCTTGTTGGGTGAACTTGCGCAAGTACCCTCTGAAGACTGAGTTTCCTCATTGAAATTATGTGGAGGCTGGCCCGTGTTCCTCCTGGGCATTTCCGCCTCCAAAAGTCAATTGTTTTAAAAGTTTTTGAAATAGGGTAAAAGTTTTTGAAATATGGAAAAAAATATGAAACATGGAAATAATTCGACGTATTCAAGTGGGATCAGCATACGATCCCGCAATTTCACTTCTTGGTACATACCCGAAGGAATTAAGAGTAAATAAATAAAAAGTAGGGTCTTGAAGACATATTTGTACAGCCATGTTCACAGCAGCATCGTTCACGATGGCCAAAGGCAGAAGCAACCCAAATGTCCATCTGCAGATGAAGGGACACACAAAATGGGGCCACACGCTGGAATCTCATTCAGCCTTGAAAAGGAGGGAGGTTCTGACACCTACTGCAACATGGATGAACCTTGGGGGGGACGTTACGGGAAACATAATGACTGGGAAACAAACCAGTCATTAAAAACAAATACCGCACGATTCTACTTACAGGGGGTATTTGTACCAGTCGGATTCATAGAGACAGCAAGCAGAATGGTGGTCGTCAGGAGCTGGGGGAGGGGAAAACGTGGAGGTGTTGTTTCATGGATATAGGGTTTCTGTTTGGCCAAATGAAAAGAGGTCTGGAGACGGTCGGTGGTGAATGCACAACAACGTGACTATGTTCCATGCCGCTGAACTGCACACTTAAAAACGATTAAAATGGTAAATTTTGTGTGACGCGTATTTTGCCACATTTTAAGAAAAGTGATGTGAATACGGGTATAACTCATTAAAAGTTCTAACATTTTTCATAAAATTGGGATGTTGGATTTTTACAAACTGCAAAGCCATTGGAAAAGGCAAACCACACTAGATGAGGTGACAGAGATTTGAGTTTTAGTTTCCTTTAAAAACCAACCTTTGAAATAAGCAGTGGGGTGAAGATACACATGGCTGCACAGCTCAATCACCGACGGGTTGACTGGCCGTGGCTCCAGGCTGTGGGTCACTTCTGCAGGTCTGTCCTCCAACCAGCAGCTACCTGGGGCGTGACTTCTCACGGCAAATGTCAGGAAACCATGGACCACGGCCAACTGTGTGGCACAGTTGTGGCTTCTCCTGTCGTACCAACCAACATTCCATTGGCTCCATGAGTCCCAGACACATGGCCAAGGCCAAAGTAACGGACAGGGTAAGATATTCTTCCAACAGCCAGAATATGGCTGAAATGGCTCTGGCTGTGATGTATGTAAGCCCGTAACAGAGTGGAAGAGTGGGGTCAATACTCCAATCTACCTCAATCAAATTCCAGAATTGAAGCCCAGTTCCACCGCAGACTGAAGACAACCATTTCTTAACGTTGATCCGTATTTGTTTGATTTTTGCAAAATCCTCTCTGTAATGAGCCCTTGATTTCATATGACTGTGTTTGTATTGCTCTTTCGGTAAATAAATCACAGCCTCTCTGAGAAGCCATTTCTTCTCTGTTTGTTCTATTTCTGTCGATGAAAGTGGCTCACAGGATGTGAACTCTTCTGACTTGTATGCGTTCCGCCAGCATCCTTCCTGTCTACTGGAGTCACACTTTTTAATTTTTGCCGATAGATTTTTTTTTTTTTATTTCCACACTACATCAATTTCATCACTGCAGTAGCCTGACCCAGTGTCTAGCTCTCGCTAATTTCCTAAGACCATCTTGGTCATTAGTTGGAAATAGATCTAGACATTACGCATTCCTGATAATGCCTCTGACATGTAATCATTTACTGCATCCATCACTTCCACCTTCATTATGCTATGTGTCAGGAAAGTTCCCCAATTAACATTGGGAGAGTTGAAATCAGACATATTGTCATCACAGCTGAGTTGTCTTATCAGGTCTCTCTTGTTTCAATGTAACTGCATGGGAAGACACACAGACAGCAGAGTTTTCATTAGATAGTATGGCCCAATTTCCTTGGCTCACAGAAAATAATAGAAGTGGGAACTCAGAAAGAACATAAAGTGCTAATACTCCCACCTAATTTATCGTCAATGACAAACATCGGCAAACGTCCAGATGACGTTTTGTGTTTCAGTACTTAGAGCCTCACCTGTTAATTCTGGGCTTCAAAGCAATGTTTTTGGAAATGTTGCCTTGGTTCATTGTAAAATGAGTGGATTTCCAGTGAGAGTGCTTTCTTTTTGCCAGGATGCAAACATTGCTTATGGAGGACACACACCCATGTGCTTGCTAGTTGCGCAGCAGGAGAATGCAGTCTGTGTGCCAAGAAAGAGCACAGGCTCTGCAGATGTTACACAGTAAACTGGGTTCTGCGGGACCATGTGGCCAAACCAGGGAATCATGGGTTCTGGTGGAGCATCCCTGAGCATGTTGTGACATTGTAGCTTTCCAGCGGAGGCAGTGCTGAAGCAGGACTCATGCAGACACAGCCTCTCTGCAAGAAGACTGTTTGAGTGTTAGGTGTAGGGTATTAAGAAAGACAGTTGGTGGTGATCAGCTCTGCAGCTGTTGATTTCAGTCATCAGAAAAGACATAACCGTTAAGTCACCACCAGAAGGACATGCCGTGTACTCCCAAAGTTCTCTCAAACACAAGTTCCTGCTTGCCCAAGGCATGTGTCTTGAGGGTACATTGCCTAGTGGATAGCACAGTGTTCTTCAGTTCCCGTCCCAGCTCTCTCCTGGCCCACCTTCCATGCTGTATTTGAGCAAGTGGCTGGCTATAAAAGGACTCATTTAAAGATGAGTAGCAACCAAAAGGAACGTACATGGATCTCAGAAATGAAAGTGCAAAATAAAATGACACAAAGAGCATACGAAACCAAGTGTAGGTCCAAAATACACAACTGAAAAAACAAAACAAAATTTAAAAATTTAAAAATTTAAAAGTTAAAGAAAACCCAAATATACAATTGAAGAAGAATCATGCCACGGGATGACAGATATTTGTGGACCAGCTCTTCCCTGTGATGGCAAACAAATCAAAGACATCATGTCACTCTGAAACAAGCATACCCAAATGAGCTATAAAAACTCATATAAAAAGCAGATGATAAGAGAACAGAAGAACTTAGGAAAGAAACAGAGAGGAAAAACCAAGTAATTACAGAAATCAATGCCAAATTAGAATGAGTAGAGAGGTGATTGAGATTGGCTTGAAGGAGAAGCTTGAGGAAATAAAACAGAAAAGAACAGAGTTTAAAGAGTCTCAGAGAAAATGTCACAAGTGGAATGTCACAAGGGGTGTCCTTGGAGAAGAGAAAAAAATAAAATGGAACTGAAAATATATCCAAAGATATAACAGAAGAAAACCTCCCCGTGAGGATCGCATTCCTACAACAAGCCTGGAAAGACTGATAAGAAGAGCTGGTGTGGAATGAAACTTGAGAGGCAGGGCCAGAAACTTAATGATAAAGAGTAAATTGTATGGGTATCACACACAAGGAATGACAATCAGGTTCACAACAAGAACGAAGGGAATATTGGAGCCTTTCTTTAAAACATGACACGGTAACAGGGGCTCCGGGGTGGCTCAGTCATTTGCGTGTCCGACTTTGACTCAGGTCATGATCTGGTGGTTCGTGGGTTTAAGCCCCACATCGGACTCACTGCCACCAGGGCAGAACCCGCTTCGGATCCTCTGTCCCCACCTCACTCTGTCCCTCCCCCACTCTCTCTCTTTCTCTCAAAAATAAACATTTTTTAAAATTTAAAAATGTAAAATGTGGCACGATAACAAAATCCAGCAAGATTTAAAAATTGTGGTGAAGGTTTGGTGGTGAGCATTGAGTCCATGTCAATGTGATAATTATGTTTACAGAACAGAGGAAATATTGCAAATCTTGAAACGTAGAACAATCTAAAGACAGATACTTAGAGGTGTAAATGCATATGGACTCTTCATTTCTCAACAGATGCTTCAAGTGAAGGTTTAGATATGTTGAGATGACTCCTAAAAAAATTAACCAGCAACATAACTAACTAAACTTCCAAACAAGTGGAAATGATACAGAATGCATACCCTGATGGAAATGAAATAAAACTAAGCATTAACAAAGAAACAGTTATCACCTGGATAGTTCAAAACTCTCTCTTAAACGCAAGTTGAAGGGAAAATTAAACCAAAAAGACCTGGGAAATTATGCTAGGCAAAGAACGATATACCAAAACTTACAAGTAGCTGCAGGATGAACAAATTTATAACTCTAAATACGTGTGCCATAAACAAGAAAGGCTGAAAATAATTATTATTTAAATAGTGAAGTGTAAAAACAGCAAAAGGAAATTAGAATGCAGTAAAGGTAAATGTAGAAATTAATGCATTAGAAACAGAAAAGCAATCAGAGTAATAAATTACTTCAAGAGATGGTTCTTTGCAGTAGGGGAGATAAACTGCAGGTAATGTAATTAAGAGAAAAGGACAGAAGCATAAATATAAAAAAATCAGACAAGAGATTGAAAAATTAGGGTGAATAAATATAATTAAAATAATTGTTATGGTAAGAAAATACTTCATTACCACTATGCACAAATACCTGGGTGGAATGAATGGCTTATTGGAAAACATTAATTACCAAAATTTAATAATTAATCCCTAGAAGACTGTGGTAAAATATCTAAAATAGTCCCTCAGTGGGGCACCTGGGTGGCTCAGTCGGTTAAGCATCTGACTCTTAATTTCAGGTCATGTCATGATCACATGGTTCATGGGATTGAGCCCTGTGTGGGGTTCTGTGCTGACAGCATGGAACCTGCCTAGGATTCTCTCTCTACCTCTCTCTCTCTCTCTCTCTCTGCCTCTCCCCAGCTCATGCTCGAGAGCTCTACCTCTCTCGCAAAATAAATAAACTTAAAAAAAAAAAAAGAAAACTTTCTCTGGCTGGTGGTAGAAGACAAAGTCAGAAGAACTTGAAGTGTGAGAAGGACCCCACGCGCTGTTGCTGGATTGGAGATAGAGGGACCATGGGGCAAGAAATGCAGGTGGCCTCCAAAAAGACAGTGGACCTCCATTGACAGCTGGTAAGGAAATGTGGCTGGCGAACCTACAACCACAGGGGCTGAATTCTTCTGACAACCTGAATATTCTTGGAAGCAGATTCTTCCCCATAGCTTCCAGCTTCCGGGCCGGTGGTCACCTTGGTTTCAGCTTTGTGCAGACCTAGCAGAAGACCAGGTCCTGCCTGCGTGGAATTTTGGCCTACAGAACTGGGAGATTGTAAATGGATATTGTTTTAAGGTGCTACATTTGTGATAATTTGTTATAGCAGCAATAAGAAACAGATACAGAGACACAGAACATCAAAGTAGATAGATTGCCATAAGAGAAACAGAATTGTCAAATAAGTTTCAGAGACAAATTCTGTCAAAACTTCAAAGTACACCTAATCTGCATTATTTTATTGAAACCAGAATAACATAGAAAATAGAACTCGACAAATACAAGCATAACAATAAAGACTTGAGGCAATCTCAGGTATGAATACCGATGCGGCAAATTAAAAATAAAATATTGGCAACAGGTTGCAACAACATATTACAAAAACCGAAATCTACTCTTATCAAATGATTTCCCCCCAGGGATGCCTGGATGATTTGACATTGGGAAATCGGTTCATATAATCCAAGATATTAATGAATCAAAGGAGAATGATCAGATGACCTTCATTAGAAACTTAGCATTAAATCTTGACAATATCAAAACACCTTAATGAACTTAGGAAATGATAGAAGTCTTTCTACAATGTAAGACTAAAAGCTAGTATCCAGCTAGTGGGGAAAACATGAGAAACGTTTCCAATAAAGTCAGGATAAAGATGATTTTTTTTTAACTGTATGAATTTTGAACATAAAATATGAGACTCATGTGCTAAGGAACACACCTTTCTTTGCACCCCTTTCGAGGGGTGTTTGAAAGGCAGGGAAGGTCATACTTCTGCCTTGTTGCAATAGCAAAATAATAACGATAATAGCTGCCTTTTATTATTGACCACTTATTGTGAACCTGCTGATGTGTTCAGCACCTTATTTTCATCCTCCCAAATGCTCCTTAAGTCGTCCATATTATTCCCTTTTTGACAGCGAGGGAATTGAGGCACACGGAGAGGCTAGGGAGAATGTCCAAGGCCACCCTAGTTAGTGTTGGATGGAGACAGGATTTCAACCTTGGTTAATTAACCCCCGAATACAAACCTTTGTCTTCTGGGCTATTTCCTCCCACTTTTAAAGGGAAATGGTAGATATGAGTGACACTTTCCCAATAACAATGACGTGTAGGGCCCATCTGTGCTTCCATGGCAGCAGCCTGGCAGACCGTCAGAGAAGAAGGTGCCCTCAGAGGAGATGACAGAGGCGCCTGGGTGGCTCAGTAGGTTAAGTGTCCAACTCTTGATTTCAGCTCAGGTCATGCTCTCACGGGTTTGAGCCCCGCTTCGGGCTCTGCGCTGGCATTGTGGAGCCTACTTAAGATTCTGTCTCCCTCTCTCTCTCTCTGCTTCTCCCCTGTTCAAGCTCTCTAGCTCTCTCTCTCAAAATAAAAAAGTAAACTTAAAACAAACAAACAAACGAACGGACAAGCAAAAAGATGGCACAGTGACCCTGCCACTGGGGAACCAGACACTGAGACAAATGAGAGCAGAGGCCCCGGAGAGTCGAGAAAAGGCCATGGTTCCAAAGCGATCCCGTGACAGGATGGCAGGGAGTTGCGGGGTCGAGGGGTCCAGCTGTGGCTGGGGGTTCCCTGAGCAAGGTCTTCTTGAGAGAGGTGTACTCAGAGCTGGGGGCAGGGTGGCTTGAGGGAGGGGTTGGGCCAGCGGGATGAGGATTTCGATGCTTTTCTTTTTCACCCACACCCCCTCAGTGAGGCCTTGGAGTAACTGAGTCCTGTGGCCAGCCAACCTGGGTGCGAATTCCTGCTTCTACCTTCCTCTCATCTCGAGCTTGTGACTGAACCTCTCGGTGTCGACAGGTGGGGATGATGGTGTGGTTGCTTATGCTATAACCCATGAAAATGTGGTTGCTTATGCTATAATCCATGAAAATGCCCTAGCATTGCTACCTGAATCATAGCAATCACTCAATAAGGCTTCCTGTTGGGTTAAACGAAAACATGAATTTAAAAATGTTGCATAGACTGAGTGGCCATTGGGACACACATTGGGCCGCGGCTTTCTGTGGAGGATATGACAGTTCAGGTGTCCACCCCCATTCTCCCTCTCAGCTGTCACAGTCACCCGGATGCAGGTATTATTTTTTGCATTTTACAAGTGATTCCCCCCCCCCTTTCCCCACCCCGCCACCTCCCTAAGGGAATGACTGGCAAATCCAGACCTATTTCCAAAGCAAAGCTGCCTTTAGATGTTTAGGATCCATATTCATATTCCGAGATCATTTCCCAAGATCTTATTCAGTGCTAGTCAGCGAGGCTCAGTGAAATTTACTTATGTTATCATATTTTATTCTATCTTGACAAAAATATGGAGGTAGGAGCATTTTTTTTTTTTTTACTGCTACCCTGCAAGTTCAACCCCACTTTGATGATGAGAAAAACTAAATCTCAGCAAAGCTAAGTGACTTACCCAAGCGAAATAGCTAACCAGGGCGGGAGATGTGATTTTGATCCTGAGGGTTTTCATCACAAACCTCGTATTCTTTCTTTCTTCTTACCATTTATTGATTGATTGAATAGCTAAGTGAATTCTTTTAATGCAAATAATCTTGCAGCCATGGCCTCAGTCAGGAAATAAAACTTGGCCGGCCACCTTAGAAATGCCTCTGTGTGCCGCATTCCGATCATAGACCCTAATTCACTGCCAAAGTTACTTGTAGAGCAGCCACGTCCTTGGATGTCTCTGTGTTTTTGCCATCCAGGTGTTGTTTAGACATTATAGTTTAATCTTGCCCACATTTTGAAGCAACATAGATTTTAAAAGTTTTGTATGATCTGCATCCTTTTCTTTTCCTTATAACGTGTGTTGTGGTCATTTGCCCTATAGTTTCCCATAGACTGGGCTTTGCTGGGTGCCTCAACATCCCGGGTCTCTGTATTCCCTGGAATTTGGCATCTGGATCCCAAGGTTCGTTCAGATTAAAGCTGGACCCCTTTCACAAGACCGCAGGTTGTATTCTTTCATCAGGAGGAACAGAGGGTCCGGTTTGTGTTCTTTTCAGAAGTCAGTAGCCATGATTCTCAATGCATTGATCTATTAATTCAGTGGAGGTTGTCCTGACTCTACCTTTTCATTTTCATGCATTCTCTGGAATAATTTTATAACAAAATGCTTCCTTTACCTGCTATTTGGTCATGCAGCGCATAATTCTTATAGCAAAAGGGGAGGAAATGCTCAATTCTTTTATCTATTTCCTCCAGCTTCCAAGATAATGAATTCGTTCCTGTCCTTGGTTCCTGGATTTAAACATGTCTGTCAGAGTTCAGTCCACTGAAATTCTTATTCTTATTGAAACTCACTCTAATTGTCCCGTATCTGATCAGGTCATAGGAGCATGCTATCTGGTTTTACAACATGCCCCAGATCCGTCTTGTACATCTTCTGTTCCAGACCTGAAACCGATCATTTCTCTAAGCTGTGGTCCCTTTCACTAAGAAACATTTCAAGGCCACGGTCTGTGTGCTTGGAATGATCATTTCTACTGGGTGTCACAGTGGACAGAGTTAGGAGATACACGTATTTCTTTCTGAAAATAAAGGTGCCGCGACATGTGACTTCATACTGGTATTTCCAAATTATATTCAAGGCTGAAGAATTTTACCTTGACCTCAACTATATTACATCCAAATCTCTTTTGTTTTACGCTAAAAATCTTGGTTGGGAAGGACACGGTGGATGATAGAAATCGAATACTCCATAATTACTGATTTGTTCAGCTCACTTATACACACCAGCGTCTCTTGAGGGTAATTCTAACATGCTGCCACCGGCAGCTATGATTATTGCAAACATTTTAGTTATTTCATTATGCTTGTACTCTGCCTATATGTTCAGGTCATGTGTCAATTGCGTATTTCCCTTTTAGCTCGTATTTCCTCTTAGCTCTACAAGTAACTATGTGCTTTGATGCTCACTGCCAGGCTTCATGCTCACGATTCTCTGATCATTTTGATTGTCTGAAGCTTGTTCCCCACCAGATTCCTTAGGAAGATCTCACGTGAACACTCTTCCTGAGTTCTTTCATCTTGATAAGCATTTGTGCCCTTGATACTTGAAGATCAACTTTGCTGGATACAAAAGCCTGGCTCACGTTGTTTCCTTAAATATCTTAAATATGCTACCTCACTTGTTGGCATAAAAATAGTGCTGGAAAAATCCTCTGATAATAATACAATTTTATCTTCCTTATGAATCACATTTTCTTTTTGCCAAAGGATTTTTTCCTTTTTCTTTTAATAAATCTAGTAATTTTACTATAACGTGTCTTATTGGTTGTTCTGTTTTCATATTATCTGCTTTCAATGTAGAGTTTCCTGTATTTTTCTTTATTTCAAGAATGTTTCCTTGCCTTAGAGTTGGTATTATTTATTCTTCATTCTTCACTTAGTATTTTCCTTCAGCTACTGCTATGAGCTGCATGTTGGATCTTCTTTGCCTATTTTCAATACTTGTCATGCTCTCTTGAATCTTAAATTTTTTTCCTATCTTCTTTATTTACACCTACTATTTTTTTTTTAAATTTTTTTTTCAACATTTTTATTTATTTTTGGGACAGAGAGAGACAGAGCATGAACGGGGGAGGGGCAGAGAGAGAGGGAGACACAGAATCGGAAACAGGCTCCAGGCTCCGAGCCATCAGCCCAGAGCCCGACGCGGGGCTCGAACTCACGGACCGCGAGATCGTGACCTGGCTGAAGTCGGACGCTTAACCGACTGCGCCACCCAGGCGCCCCCACCTACTATTTTTATTAAGACATTATTTATACCTGTTTATACATTTCTCACTTCTGGTTTAATCCTCCTTTCCAACAATATTTTAAAATTCTGATTTCCAATTATTTTTGAGTTCAGTTACCTCATTCTGAGTTTTCCTAATTCTGATTTATAGTTGTTCTTTGGTGTCCTGTGTTGTTTTAAAAATATCTTTTAGTTCCTGGGGCACCTGGGTGGCTCAGGCAGTTGAGCGTCCGACTTCGGCTCAGGTCATGATCTCACGGTTTGTGGGTTTGAGCCTTGCATCAGGCTCTGTGCTGACAGCTCAGAGCCTGGAGCCTGCTTCAGATTCTGGGTCTCCCTCTCTCTCTGCCCCTCCCATGCTCATGCTCTGTCTCTCTCTGTCTCTCAATGATAAATAAATGTTAAAAATTAAGAAATAATAATAATAATAAAGAAATAGTATTAGGGTTCTTCAGAGAAACAGAACCAATAGGAGATTATATACATATATATATATATATATATATATATATATATATATCCTACACACACACACACACACACACACACTTAATACATACATATATGAAGAGGTGCATTATAGAAATTCGCTCACATGGTTATGGAGGCTAAGTCCCACCATCTGCCCTCTGCAAACTGGAAGCCCAGGAAGGCTGGCAGTGGGATTCCATCTAAGTCTGAGGACCCGAGAATCAAGAGGCTGCTGGTCTCAGTCTCAGTCTCAGCCTGAAAACCTGAGAGCCAGAACCATCAAGGACAGGAGAAGGTGGATGTCTCATCTCAGGCAGAGAGCAGCGCACTCACCTTTCCTCTACCTTTTTGTTCTATTTGGGCCCTCAACAGGTAAGTTGGTGTCCACCCTCATGGGGTGGCGGGGGGGTGGGGAGCCATCTGCTGTACTCAGTTCACCAATTCAAATGCTAATCTCTTGTACAAACGCCAGTAAACTGTGTTTTACCAGCGAGCCGGGCATCCCTTAGCCCAGTCAAACCAACACATTAAATTAGCCATCACGGAAATTATAAATTATTTCAGGTGAACAAAAATATGCAGAATAATATAAAAATATGCAAAAATATGCAGATCATATAATATTGTATGATCACCCTCCAGGTTAAGGAGGAAGGCATCACAAATACACCCGCCGGGTGTTCCCCTTCAAGCAGGTGGCACTCAATCCACACCAATGTCCACCACTCCCCAGAGGCAGCCACTGATTGATAAATTATTCTGTATTCGTAGAGTAGACTACGCAGCCATGCAAATGAATGAGCGAACCATGGCATCAACCTGGATAGATCTCGAGTACTTGGTGCTATTTCCATGATCAAATGCACCTTCCTATCTTTGTTGGGCAAGGAAGCAGCTGTGTTCATATTTCACCCAACAAAAGTGCTCTCCAGCCGCGAGGGAAGCTGATGAACTGACCGGCAGTTTCCTTCCGGGAGGCCTCACGGCACCCGCTAATTCACTTAGAGTGGAATTTTTAGTAGGCCAAATTTGGTATTTTCCCATTAGAAACACAGACCTTTCTTACACTTCATGGTTTGTAATTTCCACAGGTTAATACGCTTTGCACCAAGAAAAAATATAATTACTTTGCACCAAGCTGTAAGAAGCTGTACCAACTCAAGAACATAATTATTGCTGTGTTGTGAGCACAGCAGAGTTGATTCTTATTTGTGATCCTGAGTTATTATGCTGCAAGTCTGCAAAATTATTTAGACAGAAATAATTATACCCAATGTAGTCAGATTCAGAGTACTACAGATTGCAGTAAATTAGAAAGCCTGATCCTAAATATATATATTATCTTGTTTTCGTTCTCTCTTTCCCTGAGTCATTTAGTCTTTTCGTTGCAAACTTTTGATTCACTTAACTGCTTGTCTTTGAAGACTTTTTTCTTTCTTTTTTAATCATATTTTAATAAGATGTAAATTTTGAGCAGCACAGAAAATCGGCCCATCCTTGGCTGTCTGTCCTCTGTGAGAGTATGTGCTTACGTTGATCCTCACCCCTGCCCCGGACATCTACTGCCACTCAAAGTCAAGCTTACAGACTCATGTGGGTCTTTAAAAGACAACAATCACATCACCTCTAACTTGAGGGAGATCAAATTCAGCAGTAAACTTTTGAAAAATGTGCAGACCATGTGACGCCACGGCAAGACCCCCGCACTGGAGGCTGTAAGCCTGCAGGCTAGCCCCGTAACCGGCAACAGGACTGACTTGCGCACTACTTTTCTGAGCGCCACTTCCGTTATCTGCAAAATGGCGCCGGTAAGATCAGCCCTACCTAATTCAGACTGTGACTGTGTACTTGGTAAAGGACATACCATTATTAAGGTAACTGACAGGCAAGTGGGACAAACTGACATGAAATTTGAACAGGGTTTTATTTCACTCCATCATCCTCAACCTTGGCTGCTCTAGAATCTTCTGGGGAAGCTCTACAAAAGGAACAGTGCCGACACTCCACCACTGGGATTCCAACTTAAGTGGTCTGGAAAGAAAGCAAAGCATCATGTTTTTAATAAACTCTCCCAAGTGACTTGAATGTACAGCCGGGACCAAGATGCTTTAACTGCTTGGCTCCCATCTGAGATGATCTAACTTTTATCTTGCAATGAATTAACCCTCCTTCAGAGTATGCTGCCCTTGCTGCTGGCTTTGAATAATTATAAATCTGTGGTTTCCAAAACAAGCCTGCTCATAATCATCCCAAAAGGTATTTAAAAGTGGAGACTTCTGAGCAAAATCCCAGATCTGCTGAATCAGAATGTCTAAGAGAGAAGACCAGACACTAGAGCCCTTTTAAATAAGTTTCACAGCTCGAAATGATTATCTGAATGTTAACAGGGCTTGCTTAGTTACTCATGGAGGGATTGCCTGTCAGGATAAAAAAAACAAACAAATAAAAAAGAGCATGGATCTAGATTTCTCCTCTGAAAAATCAAACAGGGTGGATGAAATCGAGTGGTCTATTTGAGTCCTTGCTAAATCGTTCTTTTACATCTTAGTTTCTCCCGAGAACCTTCACTTATTCAACGTGGCTTTATCAAACCCCTGAACACCTGTGCCGGGCAGACAACTTGTGTCTTTGCTGGGAAACAACGATAAATCACACATAAACTTTTTTCCTCCCAGAATCCCGGTGGAGAACTAGTGATCAAGGAAGCTTGAGAGCATTTTTGCATTTCTTTCCTTTCTGGTATCCTCAGGAGGAAATCAGCACAGGAAATATTTTAATATGTCCTGAAAATGCACACTGTTTGTTGCCTCTATACATCTCTAATTCTGAGCCGTGTGGTCATTGCTTTAAGTCACAGTGAGCTTAGAGCGTCCACCCTGCTGAATTCCAAAGCACCCACTTTCCGGCGTCCGATCAGGAAGGCCGGATTCATGATTGCGGTGTGGGTGCCATCTACCTCTGTCCTCCTGAGAGTTATGGGAGTTTTTTTTTTTTCTCATCAACCCTTCTTTTACAAATGCTCTAGCCGCATAAAGGATTGACTCTCCCTCTTTCTTCCAAGTCAGCTTCTAAGGTGCCGAGATTGTAAGGGACAGTGGAAGGAAAGTCTTACTTTAGAGAAAATGTTTTAGTAAATGGTAATCTGTGACGGGTTTTAAGCATCAAAGCTACTCCCTCCTTTGTGATACGTTGTTTGAAAATCTTACGATGTTTGCGAAAGGCTTACGAGATTATAGCAAACTCCGTGCTGCCATTCGTGGCTCGACAAGTCCTCTTGAAGGACAACCTGGACCCACCAGGTATTAAATCTGGTCTCGAATCTAGTGTTTTAAGGAATCTCAAAGGCTGTGTTAATGACCCAAAAGATGCTCATTCATTCAGTCATTCATTCATTCAACAAATATGTTTCCTATGGGCCAGTCCTTCTTAGAAGCTGTAGAAAAGGGCCATCCTCACTCAGTGTGCGTGTTTCTGAGTCGGCCCTGAGGCAGAAGTCTCATGCCATGTGCTAGGAGTCCAGAGAGCTTAAAACCTGACCCCATCCTCAAAGAGCCTGTGTTCTGGCAAGGGGTGCTGGTGTCAGGTTTAGGGCTTGCTTGGGCTTTGGAGACAGAAGGAATTAAAAGCCAGGTGCAAACACCTATCTGCAGCTCTGAGAAAATGATGAAGCACTTCGAAAGCCAGTGTCCTCATTTGCAATATGATGTCTTTGTTATAAGTTGATGTGAGGATTCCTTAAGACGATGCAGGTAACGCACTTAGCGCAATTATATAGCTCCATGTAAAATCTTATCCTTCTTATTGTAATCCGATATAAATTGTGTAAAATTTTAAAATACGCACATTTTTAAAAATATGAATTGTGAAAGCTTGGTAATCCATGGATAAGGAACAAATTAAGCCACACTTCAAGAAAACAATCAAACAAATGTAGAACATGAGACATTCTTCAAGACAATTGGGCTTGTCTTTTCAAAGAGCCAACATCATTAAAAATAAGTGGCAGACTTTTAGAGACGTAACAATTACATGTAGTACATGAAACTTGATGGGATCAGGTTAGAAAAACAGACCAGCTATAAAAGGCATTTGGGGACCATGGATTAAATAAGAATATGAACTGGACATTGGACAAGATTAGGAAATTATCCATCATACTCTCAGCTGTGACGGAGATTCATATTTTCAGTGTTTATATTTTCAAGAGATACAAGTGGAACCATTTAATAATAAAGCATCAGGAAGCATACTTTTTTGATGGTTCAACAACAATAACCCCTATCTGGACAGGTACCCACTGGCGATTGTTTATTTAGATGGTGGTCATTTATTTGGACATTTCAGCTTTTCCATTAATTGATTTTGCTCAAACTTTCTGCATGCTTGATATGATTCCTAAGAAGACACTGAAATTACTTTGTAATTAAACACTTAACTGTTTTCTACCAAATCTTAAAGAAAGACTGCCCTGAGGATGATGTGGAATGTTGTTGGAAACTTTAAGACCCATGCCCTTGCCCCATGGCTGGTGTGGTGATGTCAGAAACAAGGAGCAGGTGGCAAATTGTTGAGATCCAGTTGGGGCTCCGCATCACCAGGACCAAGGGAAATTAAGGCTTGAAGCCCCAACTCTGGGTCCATCCCCCTCCCTCTGGGCTCCCCAGTGTGGTCTTGGCCAGCTTCTCTCTTCAGAGCTGTGTGAAGACAGATCTGTTTTGATAATGACTCATGCACAAACTCTGGCCAGGTCAAGAGATCCTCACTGGGAGACCTTGAGCCTCAGCTTCCTCACCTGTAGAAAGACACAGTGAAGGACCCCAGCCCATAGGACTGAGGGGGTGAGTCCTCGATGATGCATGCAGAGTGCTCAGCCCAGCGACTGTCCCACAGCAAACTCTCCAGAGATGTTAGTGGTCGTGGCTCTTGCCCTCCCCCGAGGATAGACAAGACACTCAGTTGACACCATCAGAAGGTATTACAGGGACCAAAGAGCTGGTGATTACAAAATTACACAGAAAACTGCAGGTGTCCGCTCCATGTCACTCCCATGGGTGACCCTCTGTGGACCCGTGTAGCCTGGGATCTCCCCTGAACATTCAGCACTATTTGCAAGGATTCTGGTTTTATCGTTTGTGATGTAGGTGTTGTCTATAACCAAAACCACCTGTCCTATTTCCTCTTAGTCCCAGTAAAGGTAACCTGGTTGCCTCTTGCTTGGCTTATGCTTGAGCAACTCGGGGTCTCTCCTGTCTTCTCCATGTCCCACTCTCGGCTTGCAGCCCACATGCCATCAGGATGGAGGAACCCCTGTGTCACCTGGAACCAAGGGTGGGTGGCACCCGGGGCCTAGGCTGCCTTCGACCTTGCTCTGGTCCTGTCTTTGTGCATCAATGGCTGCTCCTGAAGGCTCACGCTCCTCTTGTCCCTAAACTTGGGGCCCATCAGTTCCTTTTCAGGGCCTTCTGCTCCTATCTGGAGGGAAACAAAAATGTCTCAGGCGCCTTCCTGCTCCGCTGTGGGGTGCGCAGATCTGTAGAGCCTGAGAGGACAGGAGAGCTGGGAGAGTCCTCCCCCTGAGGCCCAGGGGAACCTGAGGGCAGCTCCACAGCACCCTGGAGACCCAAAGGTCATGCCACCTGCCCTTCCACTGGAGTTTCCATCTCAGCAGTGAGTCAGGGCTGCAGACATGGCAGGGACACACGGTCCCCAAATTCACACCAGTAGCCTCTGGTGTCTCTCCTGTGACCAGCTGGGCAAAGCTTTCTCCCCTTTCAGACAAACAAGTGAGTTCTTTTTCTAATCTATTATATATGGATTAACTCTATGCCCTCATCTTTCGGGCTTCAGCTTTTGATTTTCCAAATGGAGGATTTTAGAATTCAAATCAGCTTTTCTCTCCCAAGAGCCTGGCCCTTGCAACTGAACACCGTAGCGTTCGAGATCATCATCTTGTGGCTGCTCTGGGGAAAGGGAGTTCATAGAGAAAGTCCTTCTTGATGCTGGAATGTTGGAGGGGAGGGAAGGAGTGAAAGCAATTCAAAAGAAAAACAGGTCATAATTATTGTAGACTGAATAATGGCCACCCGAGGATGAGTACATCCTAATCTCTGCGATCAGGGATATCACCTTGGATGGCAAAAGGGACTCTGCAGATGTAATTAAGCTAGGTATCTTGAGATGGGAAGATTATCTTGGACTATCTGGGTGGGCCCAATGTAATCCCAAGGGTCCTTGTAAAGGAGGGACAGGAGGGTCAGAACCAGGAAAAGGAGATGTGACAACAGAAACAATAGTTGGAGTGATGAGGCTTACAGATGGAAGAAGAGGCCAGGAACCGAGGAATTCAGGCTCTTCTGGAAGCTGTGAAAGGTGAGGGACTAGATCCTCTCCAGAAGCTTCCAGAAGGATCGCGGCCCTTTTTAAAAAAAAAAAAATTAAATGTGTCTTAATTTATCATTTATGTATTTGTTTCTTTATTGTGATATAATTGGCATATAGCATTGTGTAAGTGTAAGGTGTGCAACGCATCGATCTGGTACATTTATTACGGTAACATGATTTCTACTGTAACGTTAGCATCCACCAGCATCACCTCACAGAAATATCATTTCTTTTCTGTGGTGAGAACAATTAAGACTAATCTCTTAGGAACTTCCAAGTGTATAATACGGTATTGCTGATATAATCACTATGTTGTGCACTTGCTTCCCAGGACTCATTTATCTACCAGTTGCAAATCTGTACCTTTAAACAACATCACACCCCCCGCCCCACCCCCCCCACCCCCCACCCCTTGGTACTATTCTACTCTCTGCCTTGATGAGTTTGGCTTTTTTAGACCCCACGTAGAAGTGATGTCATGCAGTATTTGTTTTTGACTTATTTCACTTAGCATCATGCTGTCAAGGTCCGTCCAAACCGTGGCAAATGGCAAGTTCTTTCGCGTCCTGCTGACATCGTAATCTTAGCCCAGTAAGACTCATTTTGGAAATCTGGCCTCCAGAACTTTAAGACAATAAATTTGAATTCTTTTAAGCCACTACTGTTATGGTGATTTGTTACAGCAGAAATGAGAAACTAGCACAGTCATAGATGAAGATATTACCCAGGACTATGCCACCACTGGTGGGGATGGGAGAAGAATGCTGTCTCTCTCTCGGGTGCACCGTAGACCCCACGAGTGAACCCAGGTCAACTTGGCTTGCTATTGTGGTCTGTCTGTGACAGACACACGGAAGATATTTGTTAAATATATGCATGAATGAATTGTTGCCTCTCTTCAAATCTCTGCTCTGAAGATAGCCATCCATCTATCTCAAGGACTTATTACCTTTTCACTATGGCAATTCTTGGCTTCTGGTCTCTGCAACATATGAGTAACTTACTCCTGCTGTGTTATCTGTTTTTCCAGGTGGAGCACCCCCATCTCAGCCTTCCCTTGCAGGTTTTATTTCTGTCCCAAGGAACATGCTTTATCTCAGCCAAGCAGGAGGACTGGGATGCTTGACATGGCAATGAAAATGCCCCTTCCAGGCAAGACTGCACTCTGCCCATCTTTGGAATTGTTTATGGGGACTCAGGTAAGACCCCCTCACCCTACCCCCTATTAAATTTTTTTTTTCAACGTTTATTTATTTTTGGGACAGAGAGAGACAGAGCATGAACGGGGGAGGGGCAGAGAGAGAGGGAGACACAGAATCGGAAACAGGCTCCAGGCTCCGAGCCATCAGCCCAGAGCCTGACGCGGGGCTCGAACTCACGGACCGCGAGATCGTGACCTGGCTGAAGTCGGACGCTTAACCGACTGCGCCACCCAGGCGCCCCTCCTACCCCCTATTAAATGGCTTAGAACAGGTGGCTTCATCTCTCATTAAGAGGGAACCACAGCTTGGACCTCCCCAGCTTACTGCAGAATCGGAGCTTGTCCACAGGGGTCATGGTAACTTTTCCTTACTCAAGCATTTTGCTCCTAAGGACCTTAACCATTCTCTGTCACTTCTGGTGCATCTCTGGAAAGGTGGGCAGACTGGCTTCTGGAATATCAGCAGATCTGAACCCATGGAGGCATCTCTTTCTCCTCCCAAGCATAGACCGCCTGCACCAGGGAGAGCAAATGGGTGTCCTTGTACGTAACAACTGTAACTGATCAGTGGTTTCCTGGAGGTCCATGCTGGGAACAATTCCGAGGCTACATCTCAGTTCAGACAAAAAGAGTACTGTGATCGATTAGTGATGCCTGCGGGGGTACAAGGGGTGGGAGCAGTGACATCATGACTTCCCCATTCCTATGCCATCTTGCCGGGGTTTGTACGCAGTTCGAACCACCCTTATTCTTAGTGTGTGCCTCTCTCCAGCTATATTATCAGTCTTTTGAGGACAGAAACCAGGACGCAGACTTCTTTGAGTCCCGGCACCAGGTATAGTGTTTGGCATATAGTGTGGCTTTATAGATACATATTTTCTCGCTCTCAGAACACTGAAATACTCACTTAAGTAGCTCCCAAATTTCTTACCATATGTTATTAAGCCCTTAGGAGAGAAGCCTTGTCTGGTGTCACTCCTCCCTTCCTTTCAGAGATCCCCTGGCACATAAGTGGACCTGCCTTGATCATCCTCTGCTGATTTTTCTCCATCCTTCTTTGGCTCTTTTTCTTCTGCCCTCCACGAGTTAGAAGCCTCTCTTCTTAGGGCTTAAGACAAGCACAAATAGCCATTATTCTAATTCTGGTATTGAAGTAGTTGTGAACAGGTTAATTTTCTGGGATAACGTCTCTAAATCGGGTAGAGGCATTGGTAGTTAGCAATTTGGGGGAAAACAACCGCTGAAAATTTATGTACATACTAACAGAGTTTTTTATTACATGCTTTTGAATCGAGTGTATGGAACAGGAAGCTGATAAAATGGCAATTGTGATTCTGGATTTAGCTGAAATAATGATCCCAACTTCTTAACCATGTTGCAGTTAAGAATGAATCGACGATCATACAAATTTCAATGAAGAAATTCTCTTCTTAATGGTCCTTCCATATTTAACCATCATTCACAGATGACTCAGCTAAATGAATCGATGGAGTTTAATTCCCGCCGCCCCCCACCCCAAATCTTTCTTTGGCGTGACTCCTAACCAGCTGTCTTGTCTCAGAGTTCTTTCTGGTTTACTAAGAATACACCAGATGGTGTAAACCCTATTCCCGCCACGCCCACCCCCCAACCCAATACAAGTGGGAAAGTGCAAGGGACAGGCCTATAACCAAGATGTTGTTGTATTATCTCTTGAAATGAGTCGTCCTCACGCTTAAAGCTTTTAGCGTTGCTGTGGGTGTCAGGAAGTGACAGTTCATGCTAAAAAGGGTTAATCAGATTTAGTGGATTGCCGTCCAAGTTTTATCAAATGTCAGGGTTTTCTCAATATGCTGCACATCAGCGAGATGAGAATATCATTGAGAAGGATTTTTATAGAATATGTCTTTGCTGATCCCAGGACACAAAGGGAGCGGTTTCCCTGGCAACAGAAATGTCTTCAAGCTCACCAAGTTCGGGGTGCTCCCTCAGCCTGTTTCCTCCCTGGACTTGTGGGTTTTGTCAGGAGCAGGACACATCCTCTTTGTGGGAGGAACATGGGGCTGTTCTGGCTAGGCTGGCCTGGAATCCCAGCTGTCTCTCCACCTTTCTCGCAGACGGGACAGAGAGGATGGTGGCTGGGCAGAGTGTGGAGTGGATTGAATCCAGCCCAGGAAGGCTATTACCCTCTTGCTCAACTATAGATAAGTGGACTTTGGAAACAAATGGTGCCATCTGCAACCCAAATTATAAGAGGCACATTCAATGGACAGGTAAATAGGACCGACCTTCTTTGCCAACAGATGGATAGCCTTCCACTCACTTCCCAGCTACAAGATGCAGTTTCAATTACCTATATTTAAAATTCCAACTGGGAATGGTTATACGAGTATAAAAATCAGGGGAAGCAATAGATAGCAAGAACTTAAGTATCTAGGAGCAAAGAAGAACTTTAAAATTAATGCTACTCATGAAGCATTTCAACCACAGTTTTTGTTTTGTTTTGTTTTTTAAGGACAGAGAGAGGAATTTCATGACAACAGTCAAAAGGCCAACTTTAGAGAAGCATGGCCCCAAGCCCTTCTGGATGGTTCTGAAGTGTACCAAACACTGGCCATGGTTTCTTAGAGCACAGATACTGTCTCTCAAGGCAAAGTGTTCTGGGCCTTTTGATGGGCAGTGAACTTATGAATTATCCTGGGGCCTTTGTCCTCTTCTGCCAGCAGAATACAATGACAAGGCCCTAGATGATTTTGGAGTCCTGGGACAGAAGGACGTTTGGTCCCTTCATCACCAGGTGGAGGAGAGCCACCTACTGACCAGGAGCACCTTATGGATGATTGTATGATCAAGGTCTGTTGTATTTAATTTAAAGTACATATTTGGGTCTATTTGTTACTGCAGCCTTGCCTAAGCTGATGAATACACACATCATTTTGTAAATGTGAATGGTATCCAAATGCATTTGTCTAACAATGTTTGTTGAGTGTTATTTTGATTGGTTCTGGGGACACCTGGGCATATAAGGAAACATTAATTCATGCCATCATGGTCTTGTGAATTATGTGGGGGCGTTCAGATGAAACTCCTGTCAATGAACAAAATTAGCAGCGGTTGTGGGATCAAGTAGGGATCAAAGGGGGGCTGGAAGCACTTTAGATGGGGAATTCAGAGAAGACATTTTCAAAGAAATAGTATTTACGCTTTCCTAAAGGATGGGAAAAACCAGACCCATGGAGAGGGAGGCAAAAGTGTTTCTGGCAGAGAGAATGGCATGTGTAAAAGCTCAGAAGTGGAAAGGAGTGAGGGCTTTTGAGAAACAGACAGAGGCAGAGATAGGATCATACTGAACACTACAGACACTCCAAGTCCGAAGATGTTACAGGGATGCAGCTAAGTAGTGGTGGGGCTTGGACCCCAGGGCTGCCAGCAGCCCTCTTAAGAGTTAAATGACCAAAACTTGTAAACGGCTGTTAAGAGACATCAGCTTTCTTAAGAGTTAAATGACCAAAACTTGTAAACGAATTGAGTTGGGGAGAAGAAAATAACTTTCAGATTTTAGGCATGAACAACTAGGTGGTTTATTTATAATGAGAGAGAGAGAGAGAGAGATGACAAAGTGGGAAGAAAGCCAAAGTTCAGTTCTGAACACATTAAATTAAGATGTCCCAGAGATATTCTTGTAAACATGCCAAGTAGATAGTTTGAAATATGAGCCTGTAACTCAGAGGGGAGCTTGGGCTTTCGAGGCACTTTTGAGACTATCAGTATGTGGGTCCCAGGTCCAGCTATGGGAATGCACATGGTCCCCTAGGGAGGAGGTACAGATGGAATAAAGAAAGACCAGATCCCAGCCAGAGAAACACTCACATCTTGAGGATATGCAGGAATGTGGAGCCAGCAGAGGTGACAGAGAAAGAGAGGGAAATGTAGACAACACGGAGTCTTGGAAACAACGACAAGGCTACAATTTCCAGTTAGGGACAGCTTGTTCCTCTCTCGGGACTGGAAAGCATGGCATCAAGACACCTGGAGAAAGGGGTGGCTGGAAGGGGATGAAGGTGTGCAGGGGGGCCACAAGGATGAGGCTGGAAAGCCTGGCGAGCTCAGGGTGAAGGAATTCATTGGCCATGGGGAGGAGTTTTCACATGACCCCTAGGCAACGAGGAGCCAACAGTCTTAAAACATGGAAATGAGCGGCTCACACCAGTGATTTTGGAAGGTGACCTTGGCAGGTCTGGAGCAGGTGCATCAAGGAAGGCAGAGTAGAAGAGCCGCACAACAGTTAGAAGGCCACTCTCCCTGGGGAGCCTGGGTGGCTCAGTCGGTTAAGGGTCGGACTTGGGCTCAGGTCATGATCTCACGTTTCGTGAGTTCGAGCCCCGGGTCGGGTTCTGTGCTGACAGCTCAGGGCCTGGAACCTGCTTCGGATTCTGTGTCTCCCTCTCTCTCTCTGCCCCTCCCCGCTCATGCTCTCTCTCTCTCTCTCTCTCTTTCTCTCTCTGTCAAAAATAAATAAACATTAAAAAACATTTTTTTAATTAAAAAAAAAGAAGTCCCCTCTCCCTGTCCAGATGGAAGATGATGGACACGGGAAGGGTGGCAGTGTCGACGAAGACAATGAGGCCGAGACAGGTTCAGAGATTCCACAGAATCTGGGTTCAGCAGGGCATGGGGTTAGTATCCAAGGAGGCAAAGACGTCTGAGCGTTGAAATGGTTCAGTGTTGAAGCTGTAACCCTCAGAGCCTGATTTCTGAGGATCAAGCATCAGCTCGGCCACCAGAAAGTCATTTCAAACTCACCCAGATTCTTTGCTGGTAGTTTTCACTCCCGTGAGTAGTGACGTACAGTGCATGGGGACATTTCTCCAACGCCTCCCTCCTTCTATTGCTTGCCTCACCTGCTCCAGGCCCCCAGCATCCCTCCCCTTACACACCTCTCCACAACTGCTCCTTGGGCCTGTCCCACCTCTTTCCAACTCGGCAGCACAACGCAAACACCTAAAAGCGCTGGTTGGTGGTGCAGAACATTCCTCAGGAAAAGGAAAGAAACGAATGCACAAACCAGGATCCAGGCGTGAGAGACGCTGTCCCACCGAGCGAACAACGGAACGCGCCAATGCTCGCGTGTCCTCTGGGTAGAGCAGAGGAGGCTCACAGAGGCAACAGGCGTCTGGTGTCCTTATCAGGCACAGGGTCCCCCCGAGAAGACAGCCGCCCTCACTATTTTCTCAGTGTTCACCTGTGTCGGACGAGAGGGCCGCAGGAGAATCCGCCTCGCCAGGAGAGAGCCGAGTGAGATGTACGAGAGGTGCTTTTCATCTTTCTGTTGAAGCCGCTTCCTGTTTCAAGTTGCTGTTGTTTTGGGGAAAGGGAGTTGGTGCAGGAACCAGGGTGTCCACAGGTGGCCACGCTTCCTGGAGGAGGGGAGCCGGTGGTGGGCAGGACTGCCAGGTTGGCCATAATCCAGGGACCAACCCTCAGGAAGATCCTTGGAAAATGGGGTCCTGTGAGCAGAGAAGTGTTATGAGAAGAAAAAAACAATACAGCAATTATATGAAATCACACATTAGCACTCCAATGTGGAGATAAGACTTATAATGTCAAATAGCTACAATGGAGGAAAGAGTAGAAATTCATAGTTGTGATCACCTGCCCGGTTGGAACAAAGACTTAGTCTGGAAAACACGAGTAGACTCAAAAAGTGACGATTTGGGGGAGGGACAGCACACTCTCGAACGCATCTGTTTAGGGCGACACTAAAAATCTCACTCTCATCCTATTGTAATCACGCCTGATTACATCTCTGAAACATGGCGTCAAAATGGCCTGTGTACCGTATCAGCTGAAAAATTTCCACTTGTGGAATTGACGCTCGTGATACTGAAGTGTGTGCACGTGTGTGTGTGCATGCGCGTGATCCAATTTCCACTTGACTACAGAAATAAGTCCGAGAGGTCTCAGGTCTTTATGGGTGATTACTGTTGTGTTTGAATAAACTGCAATTCTGTTGATTTAGTTAACTCTGAAAAGTACCTCACATTTTCAAAGAAATATCGGATCATCAACACACGCCATGTTTCGGAGATGTAATCAGGCGTGATTACAATAGGATGAGAGTGAGATTTTTAGTGTCACCCTAAACGGATGCGTTCAAGAGCGTGCCGTCCCTCCCCCAAATCGTCACTTTTTGAGTCTACTCATGTTTCCCAGGGCTTCTGTGATTGCTCAAACAATTGTTTGATCTGTCGTTCGGAGCCACGTTATTTGAAACTCTAGAAAATCGTTCCTGTGGCTTCCCAGCTATGCTTCATTTTTTACCCTAATAGTCGTGCTTGGTGTGATCCCCTATTGAATTCACAGCCCTGGTTCAGAATGACTCTTTCCTCTCTTGGAAAACCACCATCCAAGGCTAAATGCTGGAGAACAGCAAGGAAATGCAAGGGGATAGTTTTTCTTATCCTTTTAAACTTGGAATTAAGGTTTAGTTAGTTGTTGCTTTTTCTTTCCAGGTAATAGTTTTTGGGTTAAAAACATGCCTGCGGACTTCAATTTATCACGAAGGAGTATTTGGGGATGAATGAATGGAGGAAATCAACAAGCACTCAGTGTTTGTTATGTATCCTTTATTACTGGTCCAACAGGGCTAGATATTGGGACACGTGCCGTTGGATGAGCAGTGGCTGTCGGTCTTAGACTGTTGGGAAGACAGGTGCATGTATGGATAAGCAACGTGGAGCATACGAATGGGGCATCTCGGCAGTGGCGGTGAGCACGGGCTAGGACAGCTCCTAAGAGCCCCGCTGGCCGTGGGAAGCAGCTCTAGGGCAAGGAGGAAGGGCCAGCAAGGGGGGAGAGCTGGTCAACCTCCCATGGATCCACAACCAAGCGGGTTATCCAAGAGGCCCAGCAAGGGCAGTGGCTGGGGCCCACCAGAGGTTCAGCGCCACGAAAATGTTTTAATTTCTTTTAAAATCAGGAGGATGTGGGGCGCCTGGGTGGCTCAGTCGGTAGAGCGTCCGACTTCAGCTCGGGTCACGATCTCGCGGTTCGTGAGTTCGAGCCCCCTTTCGGGCTCTGTGCCGACAGCTCGGATCCTGGAGCCTGCTTCGGATTCTGTGTCTCCCCCTCTCTCCGTTCCTGCCCTGCTCATGCTCTCTCTCTCTTTCTCTCTCAAAAATAAATAAATATTAAAAAAATTAAAAAAAAATCAGAAGGACATAAACCAGTCTGGATTATATTCGCCTATACATAAGTGTAGTCATAAAACATAACTTCTAGTATTTCTTTAAAAGGAATTATTGTATTTCTTTTTGGAGGAAGGGATCTATGACGGCAAAAGTGCCTCTGGCCCGAGAAAGGCATCATATGGCCCTGCTTCAGGCTGACCCTCTTAAGTGATGTCTCAGGGCTGCCCGCCTGGGCACAAGACAGCCAGGCCTGCCCCCATGTGCGGGAGCAGGTCCCGGTTAGTGACTGGAGTGTGTCAGCTCCTGGCACTTGGCCCTCTGCTCCTGGGGTGCTGGCCACTTAAAGCTCATTGGAGGCGTTGGGGTGTAGAATAAGCAAACTGGGGCAGGAGAGCTGCTGAGCAGAGAATTGACTCCTTGTTGGCAACTGAAAGAGAAGCATCGAGAAGTTAGGCGGGGATCAGGGAAGACGACAGGGAAAAGGGTGGGGGTCTGTGGTCAGCAGGGAGCTCAGGCCATGAGGACCAGGACTTCAGAAAGGGGTCGCTTCGGTTTTTCTTCCTTGAAAAACGGTGAATTCAGGGCTGTGGGAGATGGGAAGACACGTGCCAGTTCTCCCCTGCCTTCCGCACGTCGTCCCAAATCACTAGCTTGGGCAAACGTGGCCAGGCACCCCCAGGGGCAGGAGGAAGACGCCCGCCAAGCAGGACCGTCTCACATTTGGCCCAAAGGGGGCTGAGGTGGGAAGCTCCATCTCTCCTCAGTGTCTAGTCCCCGAACAGGCGTCTGCACACGCGTGGAATTGGGCCGGGGGCTCAGACCCAGACGAGGCTCGTCACACGGGCCCGCTGCTCTCTCTCGGAGGGACATTTTGCCGAGGAGGAGAGGCAGCAACCCCCCGGGTCCCCCCTGACGTTTACAGTGTCCTTGGCAGCCGCTTCTTAATAAAGCATGCCACCCTGAGATGGCGCGGGCCTGAGCTCCTTGTGTCCTCTCTGCACCAGGCGTACCTTTCATCGCCTGATGTCCGACGCCGGCCGCAATGGTTTTGTTCTCCCCAGAGCCGCAGGCCTGGGAGATTTCGAGGCGGCCGATTTCGGCTTCTGGGCCCTCACCGTTGTCTGTTCTGTGTTGCTCACCTCCTTCCAGAGCGTGGGAAGATGTTGTCAGCCTCCCTGACGTCTGCTAATTCCTGAGCTCCCAAGAGAACCCAGCTATTTCGCAGACGCCGTGGGTTAGGACGAGAAGGTAAACCTTACAGAGAGGCGACGTGGGGGGTGGGGGGACGGTCTGCCGTTGGAATCCCAGCGTGGCCAGCTATGCGATCCAGGCGGGACGGCCCCACTCGTGTGCATCTCTGCAGTCCCACGGGGTCCCCCGTTCCGGAGGGTCCTCGCTCGGTGCACTGCTCTGCTGTTGTTGTCTGGACACTTTTATCACTTTTCTTTCTTTTCTCTTTTTTTTTAGAGATATAGCTCGAATGGGCAGAGGGAGAGAGAACGAGAGAGGGCAGCTCAAGCAATCCCCATGTTCGGCACAGAGCCCGAGTTCAGGCTCGATTCCACCACCCTGGGATCAAACCTGAGCCCAAGTCAAAAGTCAAACGCTTAACCCACCGAGCCACCCGGGCGTCCCGTCCTATTACGTTTTGAACAAGGAGCCCCGTATTTTCATTTCGCTCTGGGCTCTGCCACTACGTAGCGGGTCCTGGGTCGTGGGCAAGATAGTGGGAACGACGGCAAACCCCATGGAGCAACCAGGCCCCGTTCTGACCCTCTTCTCACACGAACACGGCTCACCCCACGTCTATGAGGCAGGTACCGGGATTTATTATTGGCTCCATTTTACAGGTGAGGAAACCGAGGCACAGAGAGGTTAAGCCACTTGTCTAAGGTCATGACACTAGGATGTAGGACTGGGATCCATCCAGGCTGTCTGGCCCCAGAGTCTACTGTCATGGCCCTACGTTCCGCTGCTGCTGACCAGGCGGGAACTTGCTCTCCCTGAGTCTGTCTCCGTGCCCTCGGGGGCCAGACATTCCTGGGCTTCCTGTGGTAGCAGCACTCTGTTCCACCTCTGGGGAAGGGCCCGGCTCCCTTTCCGGATGCTTCTGGTGCAATGGCTCCCTGCCCCCTACTCCGAATTCCCAGAGACATTTCGTGCACCTTCCTCTGGCTCTGAATTAGCCCGGGCCCCCCATCTGTGTCTGACAACCACAGAACCGCGAGGTACAGGACCTCAGGGGCCCCTCTATGGCATGGTGACATGCCCGTCACACTGGGTCCGGGTACCAGCCATGCTTGCTTCCTGCTTCCTGCCTGGCACAGACCTGACACACAGTAGGTATTCCGAGAAGGGCGGTCTTTGCCATTCAAGCCGGAAGAGGGGGGAGTATGTTCTTTGTGTTCTTGCAACTTGTCTTCTTCGGAGTATTATGGGGAATTCATTCTCGCGGCTGCAAGGAGACATTATGTGTTTATCACACGCTCAGTGGAGAATCCGGAGGAACTCTTTATTCCAGAGCGAAATGAGTCTTCATCTTTGACAGGTGTCTTTTTCGGAATGCTGACATCTTTCTCAAGCCGCGACTCCCTCTAGAGTCTCTGGGAGCAGCTTATGAATGGCGATCCCTGTTGGCAGAGAGAGACAGCCCCCCCCCACCCCCCTCCCCCCGCTCCTGCAGCTGCTGCCAAGGAGAGGTTGGCCTCGTGTGCAGCCTGGGCCTCATGTGTCCCGTTCAAAGCATCGCACGAATGTCCCGTTTGCTGCCTGTAAGCCCCTGCCCTCCTCCCAAGCCTCGTATAGGAATGTCAAGGAAACGATCTGTCCTGGAGACGCGTGGACGCTCTAGGCTGCATCAGGCAAGGCTCCAACAGGCTCACGCCGAGAATAAGTAAAATAATTCCCAAAGGAGTAAAACTCGTAAGTCCTCGCAAAGCTTTCAAAACCAGATCATGTTCGCCGTTCAAATCTGGGACTGGAGTCGGCTGCTGGAAGGTCCTCCCAGCTTCTGCTGCCCAGTGGAGGCAGGGCCCAGGCCTGGGGAGCACAGCACAGCGGGGTCGGGGCCCAGAGAGCACAGCACAGCAGGCTCCGGGCTCCGGGAGTGCCGCCGGCTGGCCTCGCCACCTCGGGTGCTCAGTGTCCTAGTTAAACGCCCCCACAGCGTATTCCGCCCTTTCTCCACCCTGCGTGCTCTTGAGGACTTACCCAGAAATCTGTATTTAAAGGAAGATGAAATAGGCAAAAAAGGATTTTAGGGCAGATGAATTTGCTGGGCAGGACAACAGTCAGGAAGGGTACGCAGAGCCGAGAAGCCAGAGAAACTCCCTAAAACCTAAGGGAAGTCCTGGGAGGCGGGGCGCAGGGCCAGTGGCTGGGGCTAAGGCCAGAGTGCGGACCCTCCACAGGAGGATGCGCTGTCCCGCGGGCCAGTGGGATCCTCTGGGCTTGAATCTTGCCTTTCTCGTTGGCAAAATCCCCCATGACTGATCGTGTGCCCAATTTCCTGAGTGATTGGAACCGTGAGGTAGGCCGGGAGAGCCCACTGCCCCCTTGAAGAAGGGCAGGGGCCTCCAGCAGGAACGGGGCCTCCGGCAGGAAGGGGAATGGGGCCCCAGCGAGCTGGGGGGGGGCCGTGGCCCCAGGAACAGGCAGGCAGCAGAGTCCAGCAGAGGCCTGGGGAGCAGGTCCAGGAGACAGAGCAGGCTCTGTCCTTACCCACATTATTTAAGGGCCAGTGCTGGCCCAGAGGCGGCTCTGCCATGAGTTGACTCTGAGTCCCTCGGGGAAATCCAGAAAGCTCGGCCAGCGCTGTGGACGGGTGGCCTGGCTGCCCGAAGACGCTCACGGCCACGGTCGGTGACTCCCAACCAAAGCCTCTGTGACCGTCAGGAGCTTTCTTTTTATCTTCCAATCGTTGAGGCCAGCTTGATCAAGATGAAGTTCCAGAATGTATCATCACCAGCAGCAAAGAGCCTTACCCCTTCCTCATATGTTCTTTGCGTCTAAATGACATGCGCCAGCCGCGGAAGCAGGCGTGTTAAAGAATGCGGGCATCGCGACCCCAATTTGGGGCCCTTTGCTGTGCTCACTCGTTCTTCCCATGCACGGGAAGTGCTGTCAGGTCCCCAGTTAGGAGGCATCCCCCGGCCTTTCTAACCTAGTTCCACTGGCATTTATTTTGAGGATGTGAACTAAGGGGAAAAAGAACCGTAACCTGTACAGCCTATCAATCAGGCTTCCTTTGCCCCCTTCCGCTGGGAGAGCGGAGCATGCCTGCCAGTTTGGGAAGCAACATGGTCTCATCCAGGGAGCTCCTTGCCATTCAGAAGGTGCAGGTAAAAGAAAACCTTTCCTGTTCCTCCAGGAAAGGAAGGAGGCAAGAGTAAGACGTCAGCCCCCTCCCTGCCCTCCCCTCCCTCTGTCCACTGTGGAAACTGGGTGTAGACGGGGCAGGTGCAAGGGCTCAGGGAAATAGAACAGAAAACAAAAGCAGAGGGGTCTGGTCTGTCGGCTTAGTCCCTGGTGGGACTTCGTGGTGGATGGCCACGGAGCACAGAAAGTGCCGCTGTGTTTTCTAAGCAGAAAGAGAGCTGGAGATAATTCCTCCAAGTCTCCCTCAGGCATGGAATGGAGAGGGAGGGATCCAGAAGGATCCTACGGCTCCAGAGGAGGGTCTGGAGGTAGCTGTTGTCCTATCGTGGCCCCATAGCAAGGCTGTGGGGTGAGCAAGCCAGGGTGGTTGGAGAGCTCAGGCCAGGCTGGAGAGAGAGGACTGGTCTCAGATGTCCACAGGCCACCTCCACTCCAGGAGGGACCAGCCCATAAGCAGGGGTCCCTTCCCTGCCGGCTGCCACTCTAGCCAGATGCCTCTGGAACAGGGCAGGAGGCAGCAAGAGAAATCCCAGCGATGGAGTCCTTCCCCCAACGCTCCCAGCCGACCTTTAAATAGAAGGTCCTTATGGAGCAGCTGAGTTATGCTTGAAGGGCAAGTTTAACACATTTCCAGACAAACACCCCACCCCACCACCGCCCCTGAATCCTGGTATGGATCCCGAAGACACAGAAACTACCAGATACAGAAAATAGGACACAGTGGTTCTCACTCACTCACCGCTCTGTGCCTCGGCTGCCCCATCTGTAACATAAAAATAAGCACTCCTATGTCTACAAAGTTGCTCTAAGGGTGAAATGCTTCACGGGACTTTTGGAAAAGTGAGCCCAAACACGAGACTGAACACAGGGTATTGTTAGTGCCTTTCCCGCCGGAGCTCCACAGGCAGTCGCTCCAGGCATCGTCCTGCTCTCCTTGTGACATAAAGAACAAAGCAGGTGACAGGCGTCCATCACTGACCTTCCCACCTTCTCTCAGGGAAGGGAGGTTCCGTGGAGAACGTGCGGATCACAGTGACAGATCCTCAGCCAGCAGAAGGAAGGAGTGAGGCGGGGAATAAAGACGAACAGTGCCCAGTGCCCCGTCCAGGCCGTGCAAACTTTCCGCTGGTGCCCAAGGAGCCGAGGCGCCTCTCCTGTGCTCCGGGGGAAAGAGGAGTGCTCTGGCCTGGCCGTCCTGCTCGATCAGATTTTCTGATGCAGCAGCTCCTTGCCTGACCCTCCTGCTTCTCGCTTCCTTCCTCCCACACATCCATGCTTCTCGGGTATTTAATTTTTCCCTCTGGCCAGCATCTGACCTGTAGTTTCTCAACGAAACCCCTGACAAGATACGGAGGAATGGGCAGATGCTTTCAGGAAACTCAGAACGTTCCATCAGTTCGGGAGAGAATTGTCGTTATCTGTCACTAATTGTACGGCTGGAATATCAGTTGGATGCGTTTGAAACGTTCACAGGCAAACGTAGGTAAATAATGAGCCTTAAGAGGCAAACCCCAAACCCAAACTACATGTCATGTGGATTTTGTAGTTACAACCAGGGTATGTTCCCTTTTGCAGAGAATTTAAGCACACCTAATATTCACTGATAGCTTCAGAATTCTAAATAAAATACTTTTTTTAATGGTAAAAAAAAATCCACAAAACAACAAGCGTTTGGGTTAGCCAGAAATCTATCTTCGCCCCGTTTAGACATCTGAAGTGGAGAAGGCTCCCGCTTTTGGAGATAACGATATGAAATCAGTTTAGCTGGGAGATCAGCATCATTTCGTAGGCCAAGGTGGAAGCTTCCAGTAGATAAACTTCCAAGTGTCTTGTATTTATTTGCCCGTGAATACAACCCTAATAAAAGGCTATAAAGTTTAAATGGGTACATAGTTGGAAAATAACTACGACTCCCATAAAAACTAGATGGTAGAATCTGTCGATGAGGGGTCTGAACCTTGTGGGGGCGGGGGGGGAAGATGCAGACAAAGGTTAAGAGCAAGAACATATTCACCGGGATCATCCAAGAGATGGGATTTATGGGAATGACTGGGTCCTGGCGGGTTGCCTACAGGGTAGAGCCTTTATTCGGCAAATCTGGCATGTTCTGCCCTCAGAGCCTGGAGGGGGATTTTTTTCCCCTTTCAGCCTTCCAACTGGGGAGTCAGGCAAAGTTCTGTGGCGGGGGGGGGTGGTGGTGAGCCCCTGTCCCGGTCTCTTTTTCCTCACGTCTGCCTTCCTCTTAGTGATACTCAGAGAGATGGTCTGGGAAATGGCCTCTGCCCAGTGAAGGAGGGAACAAGGGAGAAAGAGGCTCCTGGCTGGAGCACCAGGAGAGGGACCCAAGATGTCCATGCCAGAGCCCAGATGGTGTCTCTCCGGCCACATCTGTTAATGAGGATGGCGCTGAGGGTAAAATGAGGCGGCGCGGGTGAATGCTTAACGCGATGCCTGCGACACGTTCTCTTTCCCCGAGGCCACTTTGGGCTAGCCTCCTCTGGGAAGGGGTGGGACAGAGACAGAGTCAGACAGAAGAGATGGCCGTCTACTACCCCCTTCTCAGCTTCCAGACTTTCCTCTCCACTTGGATTCTCCAGGGTTGCCACAGCCAGCCGACAAGGTGGGTTCGGTTTCCTCCTCTGCCTCTTCACCTGTCCTTGGTCCTCTGCCTCCTTCTGTCTCCTCCTCACTTCTGCTTTTCCCTATCGTGCTGTCTTCCTTTTCATCACACCCACTGCTGCACTTAATCAATCATCCTCTCCCGGCCCCACTTGGCCATGACACCCTGCACTGTGATGTCTGGTCAGCCATCCCAGGACCATCCTCATGGATACCCTAGGCCCCCCCCGTCAAGAGCCTCGAACGCCCATTGCTTGTTCCCAAGGACAGGAATGCAGGCACTCTTGGTGCCCTTGGTGCAGCTCTCAGCATCCTCCCTTTGCAGGAAACAGTATGCGGCGGGAGACTGGGTCTGTCACATGTTGGCGCATCACCCAAGCTTTGACTACTGTTTGGCCATCGATCCTGCATCTGCTGGCCCCGCCCCCACCCTCCAGGCTGGGAAAGTGTGGGGAAGGGTGACTGGCGGTACACGAGGCAGGAAAAGCAGGGAGAAAGTAACCCCTGACTCACTCATAGTGTATGTTTCCCACACAGCCCAACTTGTGATTGGTGAGAACAGAATGTGTCCCAGAGAGGAGCTCGTAAAGTATTTTTTGAATAAACACATCCTTTTTCCAGAATAACACTGAACGGTTTCTTCTCCTTACAAAACAAGACTTTGCCATAGTCCTTTTGCGGTTGAGTTCGCCCATTTTCTTTATTTCTTCATTCAGTTACTTGTTCATTGATTCAACAAATAGTTATTGAGTCCCTACTGTTCTTTGTGTGGCTAATGACACAGGGAACAAGAGAGTTACCTCCCTGCTCCTGGCAGGATTGGGGCAGGGTACCCAAAACAAACAAAAGAAACGAAGGCATCAGATAGTGATGTGATGGAAGGTTCCCTTGTGGTTTCATGGGGGCTCAGGGAAGTCCTCGCTGCAGAAGGGACATTTAGACTAAGTCTAAGGCAGGTAGAGCCAAGCACGCAGACTCAGGGGATCACATCACAGGCATAGAACTGTGGGCCGAGTCCCAATCGTGTGCCTTGTTTCTCTCGGCAAGACATGGTTGGCATTTTGGCCAAGTCAGCTCTTCACTGTGTGGGACTGCATCTGGGTTTTGAGCACCAAGTGCAAATAGCACTTGTGAGTAACTGGGACAACCAGAAGTAGGCACTTCTTCATCTCCAGCCCCCACAGGAGGCCAGCACCTTCTGAGTAGGGCTTTTAGGCTACGGACAACAGCTTGGACTTCATTCTCAGTGCAATGGAAGACATGGCAATGACAGCGTACAATCTACGTTTTTAGAGATTGTTACAGATCACTCTGGCTATTGTGTGTCAAACACTTTAGAAAGTAAATAATGGCAGTGGTGCCAGGCAAGAGCTCTTTGCAGGCTGTTTCAGGCATGTCGGCTATGTGCATACAGCACCCTAGGGAATGTACGAGAACACAAAAGAGGGGGCGGGGTAAACCTCAGGACTCTACAAGGTTGTTGAAGGAGACTGTGCAGAGACATGAGAATGGGGTCCTGGATGGTGCCTGGTCACCTGCCACATTCAAAGTTTGAGGGGCGCCTGGGTGGCTCAGTCGGTTGGGCGTCCGACTTCAGCTCGGGTCACGATCTCGCGGTCTGTGGGTTCGTGCCCCACGTCGGGCTCTGGGCTGACGGCTCGGAGCCTGGAGCCTGTTTCCGTTTCTGTGTCTCCCTCTCTCTGCCCCTCCCCCGTTCATGCTCTGTCTCTCTCTGTCTCAAAAATAAATAAACGTTAAAAAAAAAACAAAAAAACCCCACAAAGTTTGATAAGAGGAGGAAGAGCCGTAAAGAGGTAAGAAAGGAATAGTCAGCGAGGGAGGGGAAAACCAGGAGAATGTGGTGTCGTGGAGGGTGAGAGGAGAAAGTGTTTCAAGAAGGAAAGAGGTTGGTAACGTGTGTTCCAGGCTGGTGAGAGATCAGGTGACATGGGAACAGAGCAGCGACCACATGTTTGAAAAGATCTTTGGTGACCTTAACAGAAAAACCCATGGTGGAGGGGCCAGCCTGGAATAGGCTGAGGGACTTATTTTGTGGGATATTTTTAAAAGAATATCCAGATTTTTTTTTCCTGATATAAACTATGACAATGTGTTTGTAAGCTGAGGGTAGTAATCTATGAGAGACAGAGACAGAGAGACAGAGGGAGAGAACACAAGGGAGAATGGAGATAACTGTAGCCACAAAGTCCTTGAGGAACTGGGGGGCTTGGCCCCTGATGGGAGCAGGGACTTTCACCCATAGCAAGCAGGCAGGGACTGTATATGGCAACCGTCATGAGTGGGTTGGTGGGTTCCATGGTGACAAGATAAAACAGCTTCTGACTCACTGCTTCAGCTTTCTTGATAACATAAGAGGCAAAGTCATGAGCTCAGGTTTGCATATGAGGGTTGGGGGAGGGAGCGTAATGGGGCCATAGGAGGGTTAGAGGAGAGGGTACAAACCACCCCCCCTTTTATACACTGAGAGGATGGGTCTACTTACCAGGTACTTTGTGCTCATCGGGCAAAATTGTGGTCCCAGGGGATTTGTGGTCATGACTTTTTGCATGACACCAGGACACATTATTGTGGGGTTTTCCTGTGGTCATAACGTGAGTGGGGCTCACAGATGGTCTCACTTGGGTTTGTTCATGGTTGGAGTCTTTCCAGTCATGTTTGCTAGAGGGAGGGAGAAGCACTTTCAGGGGCATACATTTGAAGATGGATTGTGGGCTCTGAGCTGGCTGATGGAGCAGAGGACCTGAGAGGGAAATGACAGACTGGAAGCCTCATGCAGTTGAAGGCTCTCTGGGTAGGGGGTAGGGGGAAGGTGGGAGGCAGTGGCTGGGCTTGTGGGGAGTGGCATTCTGGAGGAGCTGGTGAAAAGATCACTCCTGATATCTCACCACCCCACCCATCCATCTAGGAACTGGGCCAGTTAATTTCTGTTTCCAAAATGTCTCTACCTTGGTCACCACCCCCTGGGTTCATAGACCAGTCTTCTCTTCTGGACCCTAACCACAGCCCATGGAGGAGCCTCTCTGCTCCAGTCACTGACCGTCCATTTCTGCCTGCTTCTGGCAGCCAGAACATTCTTCTAAAACACAGATCTGAGTGGGCCATCACTCCTGCTTAAAGGTCTTTGATGGCATCTGTAAGGGCTTGGGATAAGGTCCAGGGCATGCATGCCCTACACAATGGAGACTCTGCTCTACATTCCAAAATGGGTCTCTGCAGCAGCCAGACTGAGCCACCAGTAGGTCCTCAGGTGACTGTGGCTCCTTCCCTGTCCTGGCCGGAGCACATGCTGCTCTGTCCCTTCCTCACAGTCAAGGCTATGTTCTTTTAGATGCTTTTTCCACCCCCATCCTGACCTTGGAGTTCCCATTTCTCTCTTCATTGACTCCTTTGTGGTGTTTTCTTATCACTGCACCCCAGAACCTCACATGGCCCCTGGCATATAGTGCACCCTACTGATTCTTAAATGAAACCCATAAATGAAGTGTTGACCTGCTGCAGAGAACGTTCCCTAGAATGGTTTCAGAAAGCTGCCCAGTCCCTGGCAGAGCAGGGTGCTTTGTAACAGGATTTTCCCTTTTCTCGGTCATTCCTTAGGCCATTTCCAGCCACTCTCTATTGGGTGCCCAAGTAGTATGCTGTAGATAGCACATCAATGATTAATGGGTTTATTAAACAAAATGCCACTCATGATATGATGAGACTATGTCTAACATAACATCTGCCTTCTTACAAACTTCAGAGTTTCATTAAAATACAATCAAAAGGTAAGAAAACTAGAGCCATGTGCAGAAGTTTGTGATGAAGAACATATGTCAGTGAAAAATACTCGTAGCGTATTTTATTACTAATTATTTAAATCAACATGTAAAACATGTTATTTATCTCAAATGCTGTTTTTGAGGTTTTCTTAAAATAACTGTATCTCATTGAATCTGAGACCCTGTCAATTAGAAGATGCACCACTATTTCACGCATCACCAAGAAAGAAAAATATGCTGCCAATTAACGATGATACCGTTCTCGTAAAATGTATAGCTGCCCCAAATGTCTGCCTCCAGCAGGAGAAAGAAAGCACATAGAGCATATTTATCTCTTAACAGTGGTTCTCGACTGGGGGTGATTCTGTTCCCCTCTCCCAGGGATTTTTGGTAGTGTCTAGAGACATTTTCGGTGGTCACAGGTAGGGTGTTGGTGCCACTGATATCTACTGAGTAGAGGCCACAGATGCTGCTAAACATCCTGCAATGCACAAGACAGCTTCCAACAACCAAGATCGTCAGCCCCAAATGTCATTCGTGCCAATGCTGTGAAGCAAGGCTCTAAACAAACAAGGAGAGTTTCTTGCACTGCTTATATTCCACCATCGCCTTCTGGATTTTCTTTGCTTCTCATTTCCATAGAACATTGATCTAAAGCCCTGGGCCCATTCTGAGTACCTACATGAAAACTGTAACAAAAGCATTTTAGGAGCAGCCATGAATTGGAGCAAGGATTTATTTCAATAAATTAACCTAAGCCCTGCACAAGCCTTTATTTCTCTTATTCTAATATAAAACCAGAAAATACACTCAGCCACATTCTGCATTTTAATTATACTTTCAGAGGATATAATAGTTATATGAATTAAGAAGCAGTAAAATTAAATTGATTTTTCCATATATGCCAAAAGATGCGGGAGTTAGTGCGTGTCATAATGCGTGAACATGGAATCAATTGTAGACTTTCTTTAAAGGCACCCAAACCCTAAATTACACTGAGCTGATAACCTTTTCCAACTTGTGACTCATCTCCTTAACGTCATTTGAACACAGTTCCACATCCTGGGCTTAGCAAGGAGCTAAACCCAGTGGCAGCAAAGTTGGTGTTTGTGGCAAGTTTTCGAGTATTGTAACAGGAAGCTCTGGAAATTATAAAAGAAGAGGCCTTCTTTGATCTTTTCAGTCCAAGAGCTGTCTGACTTGATGTACTTGAACTTCTGAAGCATGATTCAGAGAGTGTTACCCAACTCGAGGGGTGACCAAGGAAAAGCAAAAGTCAAAAAGAGTTTGTTCCTTCTCCCTCTGGCTTTCATGCTGATGTCATGAGGACATTTATGAAAAGGGCGTGGGTGTCCCTAAGACAGTTACCTTGTGACAAATAAGAGGTAAACTTTCAACGAGAAGCCCATTAAATTCCAAGGCTGAGTTGAGCGTGAACTCATCCTTTAGGTGTTGACAATGGGTCGTTGCATGTTCTAACTGCACCATAAGTATTGTCACACTACAGGCCCCGTCACCAAGAGATGGTCCAGCCCCAGGCAAAACCCTCATGAACCAGTGCTGAGTAGAGCTCTGGGCCCTAGTTCTCTTTTCACTCCATTATGTTCCCAGAAGCTACCACCTATATTCAGCTACCCAGTGCTTGGCATTGTATCTCCTCCAGACAATCAAAACCTGGTTGAAAGAAAAGCCCTGAGCACTAGACATTTATAGATTAGGATGGATTTAATTTGGTGATAATGCTGTGGACTCATGCATTTTGATCCTAGACTTTAAATAAGCAGCAAAAGGCTCTGCTTTGGTTCATAGAAAGTCAGGGCTTGGTCTATAGTTTGGAAAGGAAGGTGAGATGGTGGAGGTTTGGCTCTGCCTTAAAAGTCAGGGCCAGTTTTATATGGCCTGATCCCCAGCACTGCCCTCTCACAGGGTCTACCCACCTGCTGCCTGGGGCCTGTGTTTAATAAGCTCAAAACAGAGGCGCCTGAGTGGCTCAGTCGGTTAAGCATCCCACTCGATTTCGGCTCAGGTCATGATCTCATGGTTCGTGATTTCGAGTTCAAGTCGGCTTCCATGCTGACAGAATGGAGCCTGCTTGGGATTTTCTCTCCCACTCTCTCTTCCCCTCCCCAGCTCATGCACATGTGCACACACACTCTTTCTCTCTCACACCCAAAATAAATAAATAAACCAAAAAAAAAAAAAGGCTCAAAATGCAAATATAAATCTCGGTAACAGAACATTAGCCGAGAGCTCAGTGAAGACAAGAGATGGAGTTGTCTTGTTCACTCTTGTGTCCCCTGGGCCCAGAACAGAGCAGATGACCAAAAAATAGGTATCCAATGAACAAGTGGAAGACTGAACACCTCTTAAGCTAAACATTGTTTGGTGAAATTGATTCACGCAGTGGAAGTTCCTTCTGAAGGCAGAAGTCTTTCCTGTGGATATACACAGGGGTTGAACAATTGATTTTACAGTCTTACAAGTCTATAATTTTGATTACCACGTATGAGAGGTGACTGCTCTTTGGTCAGTTGCCAGTGTGGGAGGAGACTTCCCTGCTCCCAATCATGGTTCCAGGGAGTATTGTCAGAGGATCTTTCGAGTTGGGGAGGGAAAGTCAAAATGTCCTCAGCAATTACAAGGCTAGATTTAAGCCAGAATCTTGGTTCCTTCACACAGCATTCAATGCTTTTTGTGATCTATTCACTTTAGTGAATGTTTACTGAACTACTAATGCACTGGTTTGCTGTATAACAAAATACCCCAAAATGCACTGATTTAAAACCATATGTTTTCACTCGTATGTGGATCCTGAGAAACTTAACAGAAGACCATGGGGGAGGGGAAGGGGAAAAAAAGAGAGGGAGGAAGCCAAACCATAAAAGACTCTTAAAAACTGAGAATAAACTGAGGGTTGATGGGGGGTGGGAGGGAAGGGAAAGTGGGTGATGGGCATTGAGGAGGGCACCTGTTGGGATGAGCACTGGGTGTTGTATGGAAACCAATTTGACAATAAATCTCATATTAAATACATAAATAAATAAATAAAACAATAATTATTTAATATCGCTCACACTTCTACAGGCTAGGGTGGTTAATCAAACCTCACTGTGATGGACACCTCTATTGACCTTAGCTAGGCCTTCTCATGTGTCTGCAGTTGACTACTGGCCAGAGGCCAGAGGCTAGGTGTGTCCGGGCAGCTCTGCGACACGAGTCTCTCACCTTGCTCTCAGAATCACAGGCCAACACGCTCTCGGCGCAATGACAGAAGTGCAGGAAGACAAGGCCAGCCACGCAACGGCTTTTCACGCTTCTGTGGCAATATGTCTTCTAAGATCCATCTGCCAAAACAAGTTTCATAGCCAGTTACAAAGTCAAGGAATAAGGAAGTACACTCTGTCCATGGAGAGAAGAGAAAGGAGGGAGTAAGTATGTCTGAACAAGGATCTCACCTGCCATATCAAGCCTGTACCAGGAAAATCCTATCAGCCTCATTCACTATTAAGTCTTAGTACACTTTACTAGTCCGGCTTTCCAAACAGATGAGTAAATGAGTGCCATGAGGGCAGATGGCAACGGAAAGAAGAACCACCATCTGTTTGATTTTGTCTGTGGTGAGATAATTTGGGCCTGTTATAGATTTATGTCTAAGTCAGTAATTCCTATCTGTAGGGGAGGGAGATAGGTTATGGACCTCAGGAAATCTGAGAATGTGATGCAAATTTCTGCTTCCTCTTCTCAGATAAATGTCCATCTACAAAGAAGCACAGTTATCAACATTCAACTTTAGAGGATCCAAGGGCTCTGAAGCCCACCTGTGGATCTCCTTGGGATTTCATGGATGTCTAACCAAGAGCATCTGATCTAAATGCTTCCACCTGGAAGATCCAGAGAAGTTGGGACAGGCCTGAGTTATCAAGAAGAACTTCTGGAAAGCATGTTGACATCAAACTCTCTTGGGCATCTGTTCTGACAATTAGACCTCCAGGGTTTTCAGATCTGACAACATCTCTGGATCTCCTACGCTGAAATGTTTCCAAGTGATATGGATTTATTTCAACAAACAAAAAAGGCACTGTCAATAAATGTAGCAATATATTTGGAAAAGTGAAGCTCCCAAGAAATTCCAAGGAGACAAAGCAAACACTCACTGGAAAAGAGGAGAAACGTTGTAAAGCCATTTAAGGCAGTATATGGTTAAGTATCCAAATGATGCCCTCGAGGTGAGTGCAACATGCATCTCAGACAGTGTCTTGCAGGATATCTGAGGATACAAAGAGGAATATGAACCTTAAAATTACAGAGGGCCACTCCACCCTGGGAAAGTAGGGGAGCAAGAGACCACCAGCTAATTCGTTGTCACGTCCAGAGGAAGGACAAGGTCATGAGCTGGGGTTGAGGCTGGGATTGATGGCATCTAAGAATTGTCAAGTGATGGCATGGGGAAATGTTACCAAGAGATTCACATTAACATCTTGCCTCAAAGACCCTGAGGATTAAATTTCAAGTGTGTGTGTGTGTGTGTGTGTGTGTGTGCGTGCACGCACGCACACACATGCACACACGCACATGTGTGTTGGTCAGGGAGAGGAGGCTTGAATGTCATAAGTGCTGTTTCCTCCAGAGCTGAGTAGATGAACAACATTCTAGGTCTTTGAGTGTGGACTATAGTGCACTACTTGAAGTGTGGTCTCTGAAGTCACACAGAACTGGGATCAAAACCTGGTTCTGACCTTCACAAGCAGTGTGATATTGGGCAGGTTGTTTAACCTCCATGGCAGTCGGTCTCTTCAGCTGAGGGTGGAACATAATAGTGCCCTCTTAGAATCTGGATACAGACTTACTGAACTGACCCATAGAAAGAGGTCGTGCATAGTAAGCACTCAGTAAATAAATACAGGGTATGGTAGTTAAACTTTCTTGTTAAATGACTAGTATGTGTAAAAAGGGGTTTTGGCTTATGTAAATGGGGTATCAGAGGATGGATACAGAAGGTTAACAATACCATCAAGTCTCTGTCTTTGTCTCTCTTTCTCTCTCTCTACCTCTACCTCTGTCTGTCTGTCTGTCTCTCTCCCTCTCTCCTAACCGTCCCCCCCCCCTTCATCTTCTCTGACTTCTGGGCCTCCTTATCAGGCACATCTTCTATACATAATAGTAAAGGTGTTCTCTGTTACATCCATGTATATCTAGTACATAGTGATACCATTTTTAAAAGTTTTACTTTTATCACAGTTTTATCACATGCACACAATTTCAAGGATGAAATAGTTCTTTTTCTTAATGTTTATTTATTTTTGAGAGACAGAGAGAGAGAGACAGAGAGAGAGAGAGAGAGAGAGAGAGAGAGAGAGAGAAGCAGTCTCTGTGCTAACAGCAGAGAGCCCGATGTGGGACTTGAACTCACAAACCATGAGATCGTAACCTGAGCCAAAGTCGGGTGCTCAACCAACTGAGCGACTCAGGAGCCCCAAGGATGGAATAGTTATAAGGTGAAATTCTGTGAAAACAGCATTTTGTACCTCTTATTCCATTGCCTGTCTGAGTCATCGCTTTCAAACTTTCTGGCTGATTGTCTTTCTATTTATCTCTCAATAATATGACTGATTTTGATTTTTTATTTTTGAGCATTATAGCTTGAATTCTCTCTATACAAGTTAGGCAATTCACCACACGACAGAAATATATCATTTCTAACACCTAGCTCCCAATTTAGGTAAACTACCCCTTGGTTAGACCATTATTCAATAATTACATTATTGTGACTATGCAAGTGATACTTTCCATTGAGTCAAGTAGTTAACTGTGGCTACTTTTGTTTCCTACATATCTTTGTTTTCATTGGAACGAATATCTTTTTCTGTACTTTTGATTTATTTTCCTTTTTCTTTACTTTTCTTCAGATTTGTCACTAAGTCAACCCCAAATTCCTCTGTTGCCTAGTTCTTCTCTCAAGACATACAGATATTCTTCGGCTTTCATCTTAAGAAATATCTCCCAGAATCTTCTAGCACACACCAATATGGACTTTGTTCCCTTCAAGCCTGGTGTGCAGGTCTCACTGGGGATCTGTTCTTACCATCATCCTGGGAATTTTCTTCCTTTGTCTCCTGTATTGATCTCCTGTTACATGTGTCGCTCACATTTTCTTCTTTATAGGTGCATATGCTTATTTTTTGGTGGAGATATCCTGCAGTGCTTCCTGACAAAGGGAATGAGGGAAGTGTAATTTGGAGATCTTGAAAATGTTTGTTATAGTCTTTCACTGAAGGGATAGTTTCGTTGGGAATTAATTCTAGATTGGCTATCATTTTTCTCCAGAATTTTGAAGGCATTGCTCTATTCTCTTCCTAGGTCTCAGTGTTATTTTTGAGATTTCCAAAGTATTTCCAGCATCTGAATCTTTGTAGGTAATTTGAAAGCTTATAGGATGCAAATTGTTGAAATTTTATGATGATGTATCTTGGTATGGTTCGAATTTATCCATAGTGCCAGACACTTGATGAGTCCTTCCATCCTGAAAGTCAATATCTTTTGTTAGGGGAAATGTTCTTGAATTTCTTTATTGATGATTCCCTCTCCTCTCATTTTTTCCCTGTTTTCTTTTCTAGAATTTCTATTATTTATATGTTAGAACTGCTGGGTGGGCACTCTTCCTTAATTATCTTAATTTTTCTCCTTGTTTTTTTTTTTTTTCTGTGAAGTCTTGGAGATTTATGCAACCCTATCTTTCAATCCTTCTACTGAGTTTTTTTTAATAGTTTTAATTTTCATGAGCTCCTTTTTGTCCTGCAAATGATTTGCTTTATATAGCATTATGTTTTTATTTTATAGATACAATATCTTCTCTTCTCTTTGGAATAATATTAGTTTTATTCATTTATTTGTTTTTAAGTTTTCTTCTCTTGTTTTCTCTCTGTTTCCTTCAAGTTACTTTTACTTCCTGTTTGTTGGTTTCTATCTTTCAAGGTAAAACACTGTTGCTACAGACTTCTCTCCCATTTTCTTTGTTCTTACCAGTTCTGCCTTTATAAGTGTCCTGTACTCATTTCAGTTTCATCTCTGAGTTGTCTGTTTGTGTTAAGATTGACGGGTTAAAACATCCATAAATGTGTGTGTTATTGGGTACTGTCAGCCTTAGACGTTAGTGAATTTCACTGGGCTGGACTGCTTTTAGGAAGGAATGCTGATGTCTGTACCTCTAGGTTTTTCGTCTTGAGCTGGGCAGATTCCGCATTCCATTCACTTGTCTTGAGAGTAAGGACACATCTAACCATGTGCAGGAGTTGTGCCAAGAAGAGACCCTGACCGTAACACTTGTTCAACCTCTGTTTTCAGAAGAGTACCCCGTAACACCACTACACCTGATTCCCTCATTCAGGAGGCACTCTGCTTTACCATTTCCTTAGAATAGACCTATATTCCTCTGCCGGAGCAGAAGTTGTCTGGACATGGGAAGTGGAGAGATGTGAGATTGAACTGATTCTTAAACTTCAAGCCGATCCTTTTTGTTTTCGTGCTGCCTTCACCACATCCAAACAACTGGCTCCATGAATACTTGAGTCTTTGGAGGGTCTGTTACTCAACTATTTTCATAAGAACTTTTCTCAGTCTTAGTCAATTGCTCATCACTCAGCAAAACACCACTGCCATCATCTTCTCTCCCATTCCTTTTGTTCTTATGTGTTTATTTTAGCTGGGTTTAAAGAGATACCGAAAGGAAATGTGTGTGTTTAGTTTTTGGTGTTCTTAAAGCTCTTTAGCTCCCAACCTCCATATGATATCCCCCAAAAAGACTATGATAAATATGTTGGATCATATGCCCCTCCAAACTTGGCACTAATCCCTGTGATCTTTGTGCTCTTGAGGATCTGGGTCACCTGCTTTTCCTTGTGGTAGGCAAAAGGTGACTGTATGATCGACAATACATGAGAATCATACTGGTTGGCAGTTCCCTAAAGAAGGGGATGTAGCACTGACAACTAGGTAACAAATGTCCCAGACACAGGGCGGCTTTGTCCTCCAAAAGGTGCTGATCTTGAGGAAGCAAGGATTTCCCTCGGTTGCTTTGTATTAAAAAAATGTTGGCTTCATCTCAGAAACACTAGTTATCCAAGCAGAGCACCTCCCTTGATGTCCTTCTCCATTGTAAGCCTCAGCAACATCTGTTCACACTTAGCACTCCCGAATCAATTTATTAATGTGGATGCCCATTGGTGTGCAGGGATAGCAAAGGCTTCTTGGAGAAATTCTAAGCCCTGGAGAGAAGAAGGAGGCCATGGCAGGCAGCTCTTCCAGAGCTCAATGCCTGGAGCTCTGGGTATGTGCATAGAAAGGGGGTAGATACAAGGTCCTTCCTTTATTTGAGTGACTAGTGGCAAAAGGAGGTGATACTTGTTTCCCTGCTTTCACCTCAGAAGTCCCAAAGGAAGGAAATCCATTGTGGAAAAAATAAATAATCTGTGTGCTTTGTGAGGGTAGGTGCTCTGTATTCTTGTAAGGATTTTGCATTAGTCTCTGAAACAAGATGCCTGGGACATTCAAAGAAATAACACCATCCTTCTGAAGTGTTGAACTTTAAGTTAAACAAACTTGTGGTTTCTTCTGAGACCTCTAGCCGTCCGTGTCACAATGACGCAGTTCAGAAGACAATGCTTTTGAAGGACATTTTTAATGGCAAACTTTAAATGAAGTCAATCCTTGGTAGCTCCGTGACAATGCCTGTGTGTTATTGTCCTTTTCTGACTTAACAAGAACAAAAAAAGAACCAGTTAGTCACATATGATGGGACGTGATGACATTTTTACTCCTGAACTTTTCTGGTATAAAAGGGTCACCCAAGGAAGATCTGACAGTAAGTGTGAGGAATTTGGCAATAAAACCACCGATCTGCAGAGATTTCCGAAAACCCAAAATGATTAGGTAAAAGACTGCTTTTTTCCACAAAGAAAAATGTTGAATTTGTATATGCTTTTTTACATTTGTACTTGTCTAAATGAAACTAATCTTAAGGTTTGTTTCCTCTTATCCTACAGCTCATTAAAATTCAGTCTTATTCTACTTCTGTTGATTTCTACAATGCATGTGTTCTGGTCTTATCCCGTTCCACCTTCTAAGGTAAGAGTTTGCCTCTATTTTGATGCTTGACTAGGTGGCTTATAAGTGTTTAAATTCGAAAATAATCTTTAGGAATATGTGACAGAAAAGTAATTTTTCATTAGTAGAGTTTTCAATGAAAAAAATACAAGTAGAGTCACGAAATTAGTAAAAAGAAGCATTTATGTGACAATAAATAATGCTAGACTTATTCAAATTTGTTTGGGCTCCTGCATAGAAAAGGATTCATTTCAATTTAAAATGTACATAGTTTTGCCCACAACAATTTATTTATTCCACATGTGTTCACCGAGGATCAAAGTCAACATTTAACCATTGAAACTGCATTACAAATACAATGGGTCATTTGTTTTAAATAGTGAATTTACTAATTTTATAAAAATGGTAACTTTTTCAGATATAGAGCATAGATAATACATCAGAAATCAATGAAATATCATATGATATATTAATTCATATATTTATTCAAGAATATTGACTGAGCTTCCAACTTTAATCATTGAACTGTTCAAAACCTTGAGAAAATGAACATCTTTCTTTGGCATTTTGAATAGTATTTCGACATGATATTTCAGTTGTTTTAATGTCAATACATTTAAAATTTCAAACATTATTTTGTTGCCTAATACGTTTTGTGTTCATTGAAACTTAACCTGGCATACTGTAATTACTGAATCAATGTAATTTCTGAAACTATTTTTAGGATAATGAGATGCTACATAAATCCTAAATAATAGATAAATGTCCAAACATAATGCTCTAGCTGTTTATATTATTGGTCTTCTCACTAATCTTTGCATCTGTCATTTTTCTATTTCTTGTTTACTTAAGCCAGCTTCTTTTTTCCTGATTTAGTCCTATGAGCATTCAACACTAATTGAGTCATTGATTCTATAAGACACCAACCATATTGATCAGGTTGATGAGTCACAACCCATAAATTGGTATATTTTCTCAAGTGTCTTCCTAATTACTTTTTATTCTTTTCCCCAAGGTTTGTTCATGACATTTCTGTTGAACAAGAGGCATTTGTGTGTGGCTTTTTTTTTTTTAATTAAGAATGTACTTTCTTCTAATGTACTTACAAATCTGCTTGTCCATAAATGAAATGTTTCTTCTTTCAGTATTTTCCATATTTCTGTTTTTGCATGTGACAATTCCGTTCTCATTATAACTCCATCATGTAGCAATGGTACCAATTTGACTGTTTAAAGTGAGTAATCATGCAGAGAAATAATATATAGGCTTTTGTAATATTTGTTGTGAACTTCATAGAGTCCATCAACTAAGCAAGAATACCATATTATTCTGTTAATAAGTCAGCTCTGGCAAGGACTCCCTTCAATGATCAGCAAAGTATATCGGTATCTTTTTAAGGGATGTTTTCAGGATCCCATAACCAGAACTGATGCATTTCTTTTTCAATATAAAGGTGGCATCATGAATATTTCTGTAAAGAACTGGAATGCTTCCTTTTCTGAAATGATTCATAGGCCCCTCCTTGCTGGGGATTTAAAATAGATGACATTATATTGTGCTTAGATTTCTTCCATTAACACAGGGGAAAACACATAGTGAGCATTCAAATAAGAGTTTATGATTGGTTTTCTCATGACCAATATTTCTGAAACCCTGTCAGACCATCCCTGGGTCCAAAAAAGAAAAAAAAAATCTTTTTTTCAGAGGCCAGTGGGAATGGTTTGCCTGGGAGCAGACTGCTGGAAATTTCAGTAAACCACCAAGTCATAGATGAAGATCCCAGAGAGCATTCTTTCCCCCCACTCTGTCCCCATTTCAACTTCTGAAGTTACCTGAAACCACACTTGGCTTACTGCACCAGGAAAGAATAATGTGTAATTTTCACTTTGTAGTATGTTTCTTTCTTTATAATAAGACCATTCAGCCACTCTTTCCTCTTTTAAAAAAATGTTTATTTTTACAGAGAGAGAGAGAGAGAGAGAGAGAAAGAGCACAATTGGGAGAGGGGCAGAGAGAGAGAGAGAGAGCAAGCAGGGGAAGGACAGAGAGAGAGGGAGAGAAAGAGAATCCCAAGCAGGCTATGTGCTAGCACACAGCATGATGTAGGGCTTGATCCCACGAACCATGAGATCATGACCTGAGTCAGTATCAAGAGTCAGATGCTCAACTGACTGAGCCACCCAGGTGGCCCAGCCCCTTTTCCTCTTATTGTTCTCGTGTGGTTGAGAAACATGGACTTGGAGTCAGATGCTTCCACTCAAATCCCTGCTTCACCTATGAGGCATTTAATCTCCTCATGTAAAACTTAGCAATAATAATACCTACTTCACACATAGAGCTTTCTGAGGGGATAAAATGAAATGAAGCACATAAAACATTTACCACAAAGAAGATCACGGATGAATCTTTGCTCCATTTATTGATGGGATTTGCAGTGGTGCCTCATCAACATTGTGCATCCTCTGAAATCCCTCTTTTGTGATTGACAAGTGTTGAAAATTCTTACTCGATCCCTGGGTCAGGCCCACTTCCTGGAACTGCCCAGCCCTGTTTCTTGGGACGTGCCCTTTGCTCTTTACTTGGTTTCTTCATCTAGAAAGTGTGAGGTTGAACTGCAGATTCTCAATGGCCAATGTGAGCTCTAAGATTCCACGTGTATATTTCTTTTGAGACGAAGTGCCCCCTACACTATCCAGGTCTTTGAGCCACTGATGAGGAGCTGAGCCAAAGTCAAAAGGTGAAGATCCCATTGTTCAAGTAGCAAGATATCCAGATGGAGAATCTTGGCAAATGGCCCAGGACAAAGCACAGAAAGGAAGTGTTTCCCACTGAACCCCGGGTTATCATGGGTCGTTTTTCTTAGTGAATTTAAAAAACTTCCCAGGACTCATTAGTGCCAAGTGAAAGATTCTTTATAAAGTAATAGCAACCAGATAACTACATATGGTGTATGATGCAAGGACTGGGTAACAGCAATTACATAAGGGTATAAAAATTAGACAAGAGCTCTGAATAATATTTTGTATCTAGATAAATTGTCTATTGTGTTCTGGCAAAATTTCCCTCAGAAATGTTGGAGTCATTGGATTTACTGCCTTCACGTTTTGAAAATTTTTACTATTGAAATAAACTTTTAACCCTAAAGCTGTGTTCTCTCCCTCCTCCCCCATCTGAATTGCCAGGTGCCTGGAAAATCTGATTACTTTCTCATCCTGCTGAACAGCTGCCCAACCAGGATGGACAGGAGTGAGGGACTAGATTTTCTAAAGCCAATTTTGGAGAAGACATTCATGAAAAGGTCCTTTCGCAATGGAGTTGGAACAGGGATGAAAAAAACTTCCTTTCAAAGAGCAAAATCATGAATAAGTGTGCAAAGGACTCTGGGAATTAAACTTTGTAGAGTGTGACTGATGTGCTAAAAGTCAGTTATATCTTTATCATTAAGTGTTGGTGTGCTCTCAATTCTTAAATATCATTTTTCTCTGAGCTGGTACAGAGTAAATTGAGTTTGAAAAACAGGTAAACCTGCCCCAAACTTCCACAACAAGAGAATAAACTATTTATGTGATCAGTTAGCAACTTCCCTGACTAAGGATGGGCACATTTGCTTTGATCTTAAATTGGCCAGAAAGTACGAGCAGTTTTACTGTAATGACAATGGTATGATTTTTTTCCTGCCTGTAATACTGTATATCAGAATACTGATTTTTTTTTTCTTTTAAATACGGCTTTCTGAAATGACTCAGAAGAACCAATTCTTCTGGGATGTGTGATTTCAGTTTCTCAGAGAGTCTTGTGAGATCACCCAAAGTTGAGATTCATGCTACCACTGTGTTTTCTTCCATCAATTCACTGATACCAGAAATAAACATCAGCTGTGCCCTCTGGGTGTAACCCTTGCTGTTCTTTCCATCAAATATACTTGGACGTGGATTGTTGTTTTGTCTTGGAAGTTTGTTGTTTCCTTTTATCTTAAAACACAGAAATAGTGCCAGTAACAATAATGACAATACAGGAACTGCTAGTTGCCCTGTGGTGTGTGGGGGGAGGGGGTCCTTTGTGAATCGGTTCCTCCAAATTGTGCCCATTAACACCCCACTCCTTTCCTTTCCAGGAAAGACCTGGACCCTCCTTCCACTGTAACTCCCGACATTACTCGTTTTAAAAGGATAATGTAACATTGGTTTGCGTGTTATTTCTTCAGAGGCCCAACTTTAATAAATGTGTACATGCCTATTTGATTCTGCAGTACACTAAGGGCATTCTGACCAAGAAAATCATTATGTTTTCCACTTCACTCTATGTGTATAGACAGAGATGAGGTGAAAAAGTCCTCATGCACTTTAAAATGGACTAGGGACCCTCATATCCTTTTGCTTCCTATCCCTGTGGTCCTGGCCTTTGTTCCCATGGGGACAGCTTTAGAAATCTAACCAGCTGGCTAGTAACAGCTCAGCCTTCCCTGCCCTCCACGACCAAACTTCTTTCAGGGCATCTGGAATGCAGCAAAAGAATTTATCTATTAGTAATGTCCTGTCTGCTCACAAGCACTGCGGCACCATAAGGCCTAATGGGAGAGATGCAGAGTACTTCCAATAAACTGGAAAATCTGACAGCAGATTGTCAAAGAAACTAGTATTTTTTTTTAAATCTGCCTAGCATTATTGGCAGGGAGGCTAATTAACTAACTCAATAGGTGTTATTTACTGCTTCGAAGTTGAAAAATAGTTCCTGCACTAATATGCTCATGGCAAGGGTGGTGTCGATTGGGCATCTTATGTAGGGAAGACATTGTTGTTGCAAGGAACCTTCCTTATTTCCTATTTGCATTTATATGGATTGGTTGGAGTAATAAAACACTAAAAACATAATTGGAAAAATTCTTTTCCCACTTCTGGATCTAAAATATCATTGTAACCTCAGGGGGAAAAAGGCCTATGAAAAAAGTATTTGCACTCTAAAAACTATAGCAGAGGAAAAGCTGGCAGCAGGGAAATTTACCTTCTGAGAAGAAATTGTACCTTTTGCTAAGATGTTAGGAATAAAGTGTTTAAGATGAAAAATACCTCCAAGTCGTATTTGGATAGTGTCATTAGAGAGGTGACCAAAGGCTAACCATGTAAACCTTTGGGAAAGTGAACCCGAAGCCAGTGTAGGAGCCAAGTGGCCAGTGGACTGTATTCAGTAACTGGTATCAGTTTCTGCAGAGCCCTGAGCCCACTTGCTCTCAAGGCTGCAGCTTGGAGAAAGGCCTGGGGTGATGGGAGGTGGTGAGGAGCTGACTACCAGATGCTAATGACCCTTTGCCCTTTCCCATGTCCTGGTGGGGGAGGGGATTATTGAAGGAGGACTGAATTTCACCTTTAGAGCCAGCTGCCTTAGGCAAGGCTTTGGAAGCCCTCAGAATGCAAATATCCCAAGGGAGGAATAATGTGAGGAGTTAATTTTGGTCAACCATGCCTCAACCTGTTAAGTTTCATGTCTTATCTGGAGAGATTTTTCTAAAAGAGAAGGAAAAGAAACCATGAGGGCCATGGGCACCTGAGGGGAGAATTCTGGGGTGGAGAAAGTGCATACAAAGCAGGACTAGGCAAGCAGGAGGCCACAGACCCCTGGGCCACATGGACCTGCTTGGATCTCAGTGCCACTCTTTGCTCAGTTTCATGACCTTGCTCAAGCTTCTAGAATCTTTCTGAGCCCAAGTTTCATCAGCTATGAAATAGGGTTAGTATGACTGACCTTGTGGGATTGTTCATTTGTTCATTAATTTGCCGATTCGTTCACTTGACAAATATTTTTTGAGCACCTAGTATATCCAGAGAGAGTATTCTAGGCAACGGGAATGAAATCATTAAGAAAACAGACCAAATTCCTGCTTTTATTGATATTTCATTGGGGTTAGAGGGGAGTTGGAAAAAAACAAGATTATAGATGTTAGATGGTGATAAATGATAAGGAGAAACAACAAGAAACAGGGAGAAGGAGTGTGGAGGGGGTAGGAATGTGGATGTAATTTCAGATACTGCTGTCAGAGAAGTTGCTGAGAATGATTAGTAAGAATTCCAAGATTTCTCCAGTGGAGTGATCAGGGTGAGGCTGAAAAGGATGGAACCAGACAAGTAGGGGATTTATGCAGGGTCTTGTCAGAACTTTTGCTTTTCCTCTGAATGACATGGGAAGCCCCTCAAGAGTTTTGAGCAGAGAAATGACATTATCAAATATATCTTTTAGCCTTCATTAATTTGTAAGAGTCAGAAACAAATACATACCTAGTAGGTCTCCATACTAGCAGCCGCAATTCTTTCTGTGATTGACATTTAGGAACTAGGATTCCCTTCTTTCCCTGCCTGTTTCACAATTCTACCCTGGGAAATAATTACGCTGTCAGTTGGAGCCTGTGGTTGGGTAAGGACCCTGGGAAGGGAGAGCTGTCACTCTCCAAGGTACTGAAAGAATCTGGATGAGAGATCAGATTCTCATCCAGCAACTAAAACTTGTCTTGAAGGTGAAACTCCACTGGATTCTCTTTTATGCAAGGATGAGGATCATCTTGTTCTTAAAAACGTTTATTGAGATTTCCATAGAAGCATCCCGAATTTTGGAAGAAGGATGCATGAGTATGTGAATCTGTGGGTAGAAAACCCATGCAAAGAAATACAAGAATTAAGATTGCAACTCACACACATGAATTTTAGGATGCTCATCTCATTCCCTTTCTCCTGGCAATTTATTTCTAATGCAGAAACATTAAAAACCAAACAATGATGTCTGCTACAAAATTTCCACTCCAAACACTCATTCACTTTTGAGCATTCACTCAAACTCCTCATTCACTTTTGAGCATTCCCAGGAAGGAGCAATATTTTAGGGAACGGAAATACAAAAACAATTGGATTTCAGTTCTCACATACAGTAAGACCCAGAACACAGCAACTTGACTCAGCGTCACATTTTTTTTCATGTTTATTTATTTATTTTGAGAGAGAGGGAGAGAGACAGAGAGGGAGAGAGACAGAGAGAGTGCATGAGCTCGGGAGGGCAGAGAGAGAGGGAAAGAGTGAAGCCCAAGCAAGCTCTGCACTGTCAGTGCAGAGCCTGACTCGGGACTCGATCTCACCAACCATGAGATCGTGATCTCAGCCAAAATCAAGAGTTGGATGCTTAACCGTCTAAGCCACCCGGGCATCCCTCAAAGTCACATTTCTACACTCAATGTTCTCAACTCTTCTGGGCCTGTCAGACAATAACAGGCAAAAAAAGAAACATCCAGGTGGCTCCTCTCTGTTCCTTCCCTCTGGACTCATTTCTCTCTGCTAATATTCATGTGGACTCACATGTTAAGAGTAGAGGTGGGTTTCATTGTCAATGGAAAATTCTCACCTTACTTCCTCTCTGTGGAGGAAAGATTGTCTTCTGGGTGGCCTGGCAGCAACTCTGAGCTGCCTGGGATTAACTGTGTGGTCCGTGTCTCCTCCTTTTCATGAGTGCTGTGCACACTTTCAACTCTCCCCATCTGGGGTCTGAAGCTTTCCTGAAGAGCTGACACTCTGGGTCAGTCTGTTTCTCCCTGGATAACAAATCCATTCTCCTGCTTGCCCTACAAAAAGTGAGACAGCTGGCAGGGTCTCTCTCCTGGAGCACAAACTGTGGTGGATCCAGCCACACAGGTGCAAGACGCCTCTCCATGGGATAACAAAGACCCACACCAGGTCCTGCAGGCATTGTCCTGCTGCTGGGCCTTCTGTTCCTGAGCTCCACTTTCCATGGTGTGGTGTGGAAACTGAGTGTGGGCCTTTTGGCTGACACCTTCCTGGCTGACCTCTGCCTATCAACTGTTAAAGCTCTAGCTGAAGTAAACTTGCAAAGAATCAAACCTAAAGACATCCTTACCAAGTTGGACTCAATGTGTGGTTACAAACAGATTCCTCCACAGTAATAAACAAACTCCCACTCACCAGGTTTGGGGCTTTGTGCCAAGTGCTTTCCACATACTGTCCCATTTACACTCTCCAGGGCCCTGTGGGAAGACACTGGGATGTCGTTATTCCCATATATAGACAAGAAAACTGAAGCTTAGACTAATCCAGTTTTCTTTTTCATGGAGGATCAAGGTCAAATGTCTGGTAATTATGGCAGGTTTGCATTGCCCAGAGTATAATGTCAGGCGAAGAATGGAATAAAAAGAAAAAAGAAGTCAGAGAAGGTATATGTCATTATTATTTTATGTGTCAACTTGACTGGGCTATGGGGTGCCTCGTAACTTGGCTATACTTTATTTCTGGGAGTGTCTGTGAGCTTGTTTCTGGATGAGATTAGCATTTGAATCCCCAGACTAAGTAAAACAGATTGCCCTCCCCAAGGTAGGTGGGTTTCATCTACACCGTTGAAACCCTGAAAGATTATAAAACTGAGTAAGAAACAATTCTCTCTCTTTGCCTCACTGTCTTTGAGCTGGGACGTCAAGTCTTCTGCTCTCAGACTCAGATGAGACTAGAACTTATACCATGGGCTCTCCTGCTTCTCAGACATTTAGACTCAGTCTGGGACTTTACCATTGCCTCTCCTGAGTCCAGACTTTTCAGTCTTCATAATTGAATGAACCAGTTGCTTATAATAATCTCTTATAATCATTCTCTGTCTCTGTCTCTGTCTCTCTCTTTCATTCTCTGTATGCACCCTAGTAGGTTATGTTTCCCTGGAGAACACTGACTAATAAAGTGTATTAGTTTTCTACTGCTACATAACAAATTACCAGAAACCTAGTTACTGAACACAACACACATTTGTTATGTTCTGAGGGGGGTCAGGAGTGCAGATACTCCTTAACTGGATCCCCTATTCAGGGCCTTACAAGACTGCAATCCAAGTGCCACCCAGAGTTATGGTCAAGTCTCAAGGTTCACTTCTATGCTTCTATAATGGTTGGCAGAATTCACTTCTTTTTGGCTAAAGGCCTGAGTACCTCAGACTCTTGCTGGCTGTTGGAGAAAGACCACCCTCAGTTCTTAGAAATTGCCATCAATTCTTTGCCATGTAGGCTCCCCACCATGGCTTCCAGTTTCATCAAAGCCAGACAGGGGGTGAATCTTCCAGAAAATTCACATTGCAATTTTATGTAACAGCATCAAGAAATTGACATCCTGTCACCTTTGCTGTATTCTACTGGATAAAAGTAAGCCACAGGTCTTGTCTACATTCATGGGGATGGGTTTACACAAAAGTGTGAACACCATGAGGTGGGGATCATGAGACCACTCTAGAGTATGTCCACCACACAAGTTATGGGTGACTACTCTGGCTATGGGAAATAACCACCTGTCTCTAGACTCGAGCCCTAAGAAGGAATAGGAGTCATATTAAATGTGACCGACTGTATGTAGGTGATGTCTGGAAGAAAGAGTCTGTGAGGTGCTTTATCCACAAGTTTATGCACTTCAGCCAAGCTTCTTCTCCCTTCATGTAGCTGACCTACACTCCTGTGTCCTCTGGAATGACCTTGGAGCAAAGACTTAGATTCATTTAAGTCTTAAACACATAGCAAGAATTACATTATTGGAGTCTTTCTGCATGCCAAACATTGGCTGAAGAGCTTGTATGTATGAACCCATTCAATTTCCATAACAATCTCAAAAATACAGCAAAATACCTCTAATGTAGGTGCTTTTATTAACACCACTATACAGATAAGGCATTAAGTGCAGCAAGGCTAAGTAACATGCCCAAGGTCACACAACTTGTGGGAGTAGAGCCAAGTTGCAAACCTACATGGCCTTCCTCCAAAGACGGAATACTTGCCTACCTCCGCATCTGACCATTAGACTGAAGAAAGACGTAATGTCTTAGGAGATTTCAGGCATTTTTGAATGGCACAGACTGGTTAAGAAAAACTGGCTACAGCTGGAGTACAGGAAGGGCACTGAGGAGAGTAAGTAAATAACAAAGGAAAAAGGACCCAGTGAATGAAAATGAAGATATATCTGAAATTTCTAAGATATGTTTCCCCTGGGGAAATGTGTTCCCGCGGGAGAGAACCAAGAAGCAATTAGAAAATGGCTGGATCCAGTTCAAGTAGAAACTTCTGAAATTACAAAAAAGCTGCCTGTGTACTTGGTAAACACGGACATAACAATATAAAGTAACCTTTCTATAAATGACTGAGAGACAGTGTATTTCCATCCACAACAATAGAAATGTTATAAATTTTACTGGAGAAGAGAGCTTACAGGAGGTTTGTAGCTCTTGTCCTTCTGTTCGTGATGGGACTTCTCACATCCTTGGGCAAACAAGATAGTAATTATCAAACTGAATTATAGTCACTGCCAAAGGATGACTTTAGCTGGAATCCTGCTTACTACCTCCATGATGAAAACACTCCAGGTACGTAAAAGAATTATGGGTTGTTTCTTATATAGCCTTTAATAAACAAGGGCTGCAGCTCAGAATTGGTGCATTGTGTCCTCTCTCCATGCTCCTCTGGGCTTTGGTAACCCACAAGTGTGTGGCCAAGTCAGCTCCAAGGGGTCTGATGCTGCTTGAGATTTATAAGCACAAACTTTGGATTTAGGCATATGTGAGCTCAAACAGCATTGCACTTAATAATCTCTGTGACTGCGGACAGGATCCTGGACTTCTTCAAACCTCAGCTTCCTCATCTGTAAATTGGAACCCGTAGTGATATCACAATAGAGTTGTAGTAAAAGATAAGTGAAATAATGCATGTTATACACCTAAAACATTGCTCAGTCTTGTGAATGGCCCATAAATGCCGGCCATCTGCAACAGGATGAACACACTAGTTTAACACTGCATAGAAAATTGGGTGTATAACGCACCTTACAAATGAAGTTGGTAAAGAATTGAAAGCAACTATTGTTTTTTGATGATGGAAATGTAGATTGGATATTGTCCAAATATATTGCGAAGCTAATATAGATGCTGGTATGACTGAGTCCAAGGAAAGTTTTCTACGTACTTCAGAAATGGTGTGGCCAAGGGGCACCTGGGTGTCTCAGTCGGTTAGGCAGACAACTGACTATGTAGACAACAATGGCCAGACCATGTATGACAATGCAAACTTTGAAGCAACCAGCCCAGGAAGCCAATCTCTGCAGCAGCTGGCCCAGAACAATCAGGACTTGGTCAACAACCTCCAGTTTTTAAAAATGTTCTCCACACTTCCAAATCAAAGCCAACAGAGAAAGCCAAATACGCTCCCAAACCAATCACATAGGATGCCCCATTTTTAGTCAGTCCACTTCCAGTCACCCCAGGCCAACAGCTTCCAATTAGGGCACTGCTAAGCCTTCCCTGTCCCCACTCTAAAGCTTCCCTGCTCCTGGGCCTCCCCCTGAGTCTCTGCCAAATGCAAATGATGGTGGCTGACTTCCTTGCTGTATAACAAGCTCTGAAGGCATAGGCTGCTTGTTCTCATTTGGGCGGTCTATTCCTTTCTACAACACTGATGCAGTCAAGGTGGAAAGCATCAAGAAAAGCCTCATAGGAATTCTGCATTATTAGTTAGAAGTGAAAATCTGTTGGCATAAGCTTTTAAAAACGTTTCTTTTAAGTAAAGACATTTTAATTTATCTTACTATAAATTTAAAAAATCAGACATTTAGAGAATTTAGAAAAAAGGACAAAGAAGCTAAAAATATAATCCTAATCTCACCACCATAGGTAACCACTCAACATATTCAGATGCCTCTGTGAAGTGGATGGGAACACACCCACACGTGCGCATGCACACACACACACACGCACACACACATTTTTCTATAAATGTGGTCACACAATTCCCATTCCGAAATCCGTGTTTCCAATTCCGTAGTGTGCATGGAGAGCTTTCCATGTCTGTGAATGATAAAATATACCATTATGTTTAATGTCTCTATAGTATTCAATTGTGTGCATATATCACAATTAGCTAAACCACCTCATCTCCTATTAAAGGACATTTAGATCATTCAATATTGTGCTAATGGGGAAAAATGCTACACTATATACTTGTATACATTTGGCCAATTGCTTCAGAATGATAAATTGCTAGAATCAGGAAAGCTGGTCAAGAGATATACACATTTGAAATTTCCACATGTATTGATAAATTGCCCTTCAGCACACTTATATCTTTGTAGGAACACTGGACATTGTCGTTCTTCAATTTTGCCAATAAGGCAGGCAAAGAGCAATGTTACATTAATTAGACTTACACTTTTCAGTTTCCATTACTGGTGAGGATACGTTTATGTATCCTTCTGTCTGTCTGTCTGTCTGTCTGTCTCTACACTAAACAGAGGCACATGCCTTTGGGATTCTTTTATGAATTGCCTTTTCATGTACTTGGCCCATTTTCAGTTGGATTTTGCTTCTTCCTGGTGTTAAAACTTCCTTATGTAATAGGATATTAAGCATTTTTGTCATATTTTGTAATTACATTTTTGTTTTCTCTCTTTTTAGCTTGCAGATATCTTTCATTTTTCTCCTTCATAGTTTTTGGCCACTGGGTCACAGGAAAGAAAATGTTCCCATTCCAAGATAATAAAAGGTTTTAAGGGTTATTTAAATCTTTGATACAGGACCTCGTTTCTTGCTGAGTTAGATTATATCCTCAAGTGTATTTTCATAAAGGTATTTCAATCCTCTTTGCATATTGAGAATGTCCTTCTGCTGACTTCTTGTGTAAATAACAGTTTGTTGGGTATATCGTTTTGAAGTTAGCATTTTTTTTTCTGTCAAGATTTTGCAGAAAATTTATTGTTCCATTTTCTCCTCAAATCCTATGTTGTTGGTAAGTCCTAGTCAGTCTTTAGTTTTGTTTGCTGGTAAGTTATCTGTTTCGTCTTACTGAATATTGGTAAGATTCTTTTAGTTTCTTCGAAGTTCAGAAGTGTTACCAGGATAAATAGATTTATTAATCTATTACCCTATTAATTTTCTGGATTGTGGTGCTCCTTTGAAAATCCTCTCTCTCTCTCTCTCTCTCTCTCTCTTATTACATTTTTATACTGTTTAATTCTACTGGCTTATTCTCTGGCTTGTAGAACCCGATATCTACCTTGTCTCCAATCCCAAGCACATTTCAATCACTGTCTTAGCCTGAATTCCCCAGGACATAGAATATGGGCAAAACTTCAGGGCGACCCCTTGTTTGGAGAGCAATCCCAGGACAGCAAGGACGAAAGCAAACTGGAAGCGAGGCAAAGAAGGAGGAAGAGCAAATGCAAGTTTGTGCACTATGAGCTGGCCATATAGTCATCAGAAAACACAGCTGGTATCTGTGGTGACATGAACCACCAGGTCTTGGAACAGGTCATCGGAGAGGAGGGGGAGGTGCAAATCATTTGTCTACCAAGACTTTGACCAAATTTGTCTGCTTGTTGCTTTTCATTTAATTTTGCCCAGTAGGGCACTCATGCCTCCATACTCCTGGTTTGTGCGGCCCCAGGACCCCAGGCAGTTGCCAGGGAAACTGTATGCTTTGTCCCATCATGTGAGGCTTCACCTGAGCCTAGAAGTGGTGGGAGGCACAGAACCTCTGGTCCTGTGGGGTTGCGTGCAGATGCAGACCTGGTGGTTTTGGGAGCAGTGACTGAAGTTGGGCCTGGGAGCAAGCGTACATGTTGGCTGGTGAGCTGCCAATGTTGCTACAGTCCCTAATCCGGCCCCTCTGCTCTGGGTGAGGGCAGCATCTCTAGCTGAGGCTTCCCAAGTGGCCCTGATGCGTGCAGCCCAGAACCTGGGAGGCTCCTATGTTGGGTCCAGGGCAATCATTTTCTCTGTCATTCTCTTGTTGCTTTGTCTTTTGCCTTGATGCTATCTGTGACTTTGCATTCCTGTCGTGAACGTTAAGTTGGTTTCTACAGGATTGATTCTGATCATCGCAGCTTCTAAAACATTTTTAATTTCTGCAATACTAGTGTTTTTCTCTTTAGTTTTTATTTAGGCCTACCAGGTCTGTTTTAATCTCATTTTGCTATCTTCCTCCACTTTTTATCTTTTGTTCTTCTTACTCTCTAAGAATGTGAAGAAAATTCCCCGATTTACTTGATCTCCAAAAATGACTGCTTCTGGATATTTATTCCCTCCCTCTTTCTCTTTTTCCTTTTTAAAAAATAAAATCACAGAATACGCACACATTTTGAGTGCTAATGATGGCAAATATTCTGTTAAGCATTTAGCATGATTTATCTCTTAATCCTCACAGCAAAACAATGACATCGGTAGTATTATCTCAATGAGGCATAGAGCAATTAATTACATTCCCCAAGGTCACCAGCTAGAACATAGAGGAGCCAAGACTTAAGCCAGTTGTGCCTGACTCCAAGCCCTGTTTCCACTGACTGAGTGCTTTCTACACATGAGTGCTCCCAGTGCCTTCCCAGATAGGCCACGGATTGCCTTCTTCATCTTGTTGATTCCTCAAATTAGCTGCAGATCCTTGACCAGGCAATTGCACTACTCATGCTCAGTTTCCCCATCTGTGACATGGTTTAGATTGTATGCTTTCTCGCTCTGAGTGTCTTGGCTCTATTTTCTTTTTTTCTTAGCACTGCCCTCATTTTAGAGACCTAACCCAGACTTAGACAAATGGGTTACCCATTTGTCTAAGATTGAAGCAGTGAGGCCTCAATTTTAGCCACTCATCTACTAAAAGGAAGTTTTAAAAACCAGACACAAATGCCAGGCATTTTCCCTGCCACATTTTCTTGATTGGGTAGCAAAGTGCAATGGACCACTGATTACTGGAAGCAGGAAAAGAACTAGAATTTTGTTTCTCAGAACTCAAAAGTTGGAACAAATCTGTGGTATAGGCTTTTTCTTTGTTCTCAGAAGGGTCACTTCTGGAAGCCTACTTGACCACCATGTTCAGGTCGAATACTTAGTGTAGCTCCAGGCCCTGGCTTAATGCAAATTCCCATCCAAACTCTTCAGACCAGGGTCATGATAATATAAATGCTATCCTGTGGAGGAAACATACTCTTCACAGCTAAAAAAAATTTTTTTTTAAGTTCTTTTTACTGGCAGTTTCCTTCAGCTTTCAAGAGATGACATTTGAGGACACTAGGAATATGGATAGGACAGAGCTGATAAGATGGGCTCTTCCCTAGGGACAGGAAGGTGCCTGAGTTTTAACCACAAAGTGCAGTATTTGGACTTCATTTCCAGAAATCAAGGGGGTGGCATGAAGTGACATGGTCACGAGGTCCTTATTCTTTCTCCAGGTATGTGTAGTGAACGTTGGCTGTTTGTTACCACTGAGTATCCATTGCCCTTTCTTCTGGTAACAGTAATGGAAGACTGTACTTTGGGGATTCCCAGTCTCTTGGGACCTCACTGTGGTCCCAGTGGGGCTAGGCTCCAGTTCCAGAGGTGACCAGTCAGGTCACTTAGTTCCCCACCACAGGAATGGTTATGGGAATCAGCACACGAAGCCCAGAACTTTGTGGAACATGTCTGGAGGGAAAATTCTCTTTCTTCCATGGCCTTGGAGCTAAGAGGACTGGTGCCTCTGGCAGCCATCTTTCCATGATGACGGAAGACTTTACATGGTGCTGAGTTGATACTGGGACATGGCGAGAGACCAGGCTCTGAAGGCAAGGGCTGGGACCCTGGAGTCTCTCATGCCTGATGACATATCCACCCCAGCCCTTCCCTTATTGGTTCCCTTGAACCAGTAAAATCTCCTTTTACTTAAACAGCACTGAGCTGAATGTTCTGCAGCTCACCAACAAGAGCTTCTATCCCACCGTGAACACCTCTGTGGCTTGGGCGCCTGAGCAGGAGCATCATTGTTCTTCATTTCTGCTGAAGTCAGATGTCAGCCCTTCCTCCAAGGTCTTGGTTTCTACTAACTAACTTTGATGTTCTTTAATAACTTGGTCATAGCATGTCATTTGCCCAAGGAACCTGCCCCAGGGTGTTGTTTCACTAGAAGTATTACATAAAGCTTTCAACAAGCAACATTAATATAAAATCATCCCCTTCTTAAGTGGGAGACTTCCTTTCCTCAGCTTCGGAGTGAAAGCTAATACACTCCCAGGGCCAGAGTGGGTATAAGAAAGCTCTGGATTACCCTCCGTCTCAAATGTGCACTAACTGCTGTGTGTAAATTGGGAGTGGTGGGGAATAATAAACACAGTGGCATCTTCTGTTATAAACTGGCCAATGGGCATGAAAAAGGGTGATATAACAGAGCAACAGGAAGAGGAGAAAGAGATTTTAAAATTTCTTCGGTTTTATTTTGTGAATAGAACCATAAAACCCAAAGACTTCTTTATGGATAAGGCTTTTTTTTCTTTTTCTTTTTCTTTTTCTTTTTCTTTTTCTTTTTCTTTTTCTTTTTCTTTTTTGGAGAGTTCACATCAGTATCTGAATTGACACAGTGGAAAGGATACTGCAATTTCCATTTCGCAGTTGATGACACTGAGACCCATAGGAAGGAGTAAGCCAGGGACAAATAGCTAATTGTCAGTCTATAATTTTTGAGTAGTCTAACTCTGGGGCTCTCATGATAAGCACTGTCTGTTTCTTGATTTACAGAGGATATTAGTGTGTTAGATTTTGGGAGGAGTAAACACGAACTTACCACTAAGCACATGGAACGTGTTGGCCAAGTATCCTGAACGTTTCCAATTCATACAAGGACTTTGTGATAGGCCAGTAATCCAGTTGATGTTATACTTTCCTTAATAACTTCTAAAACTAATTAATTTTAAAGGTACATCCAATATATTAGAAGAACTTTTGAAGGTTAAATCATTATTTAATTTTTAATGTCTTGAATGTGACCATTTCAGGAGCAGCACTTGGTATCTGGAAGGAGGGACAGACGTTTGCAAGATGACAGTTGAAGTGTGCTATACGTCAGTTATGGAACAGACACAGCTATGTCATCGCAAATCGAGTGTGGGCAGGCGGCTCTCCCTGGGCTCCTGGCCTCAAATCAATGAGCACAATCAGGTGGGGTTGGAATGTACTGGATTCCATCCAGTCTCGGCCAGGGTCATGGGCTCTGCATCATAGACCGCGGTTGGCAATCCCAGCTTGCCACTGACTAGCTGGCGGCCTGCCATGTTGTTTCTTTCCCTAGGATTTAGTTCCCTAGTCTGAAAAACATCCTTGATATAACAGTAACTATTTTACAGGGTTTTATAAAGATTAGTTGAGGTGATACCTATAAAAGTCCAGTACTAGGCCTGATGTTCAAAAAGTCTTCAGCAAATGCCACTATTACTTCCAGCATAATACTCAGCTTGTCACCACCACCGCCATCAACGTCATCACTGTTGTCACTGTCATCATCAAAATTAAGTTAGGTTTCTCTTTTGGGGAATCTAATTGTCCATCTTCCTGTGATATACCGCAATTTAATGTCCTGACACCAGGGTCCATGACCTTGCCTCTCTGCTCATGTTGGAGAGATGTGCTCTGCATATCACACCTCAAGCATCACACACAAAGGTCAGGATAAAATATGACAAGAGATATGATTTTTTACACTCGCATTGTGTCATGTCATTCAAGCCAACTGGCTCAGTCACTCTATAAATATTGCACTAACATATTAGAGTCACGCGGGTCTGTGGTATGGCCACAATGCTAACTGCCTTGCAACCACCCTCCCTTGCTATCTTTTCCCCTCTCTCTGCTTCCCATAGGCCTCCATTGCTGCACAGCCCAAGAGGAAATCCAGGGTTCCACATTAGGACTTGGCACGTCAAAGGGGTGTATATTACTTGGAACTACTTCTAGGTCTAAAAATCATAAGATTTCGTTTGCCATGGTCCTGCTGATTAATGCCACCTTGTAATAGCCTAATGTATATTTCTATATATTTATATTTATATGTTTTTATTTTTATTTAAAGCTATAGCTTGGAAAATTATTCACTGTTAGGAAACCCCTTCATCTGCCTATGTTTACTATGCTGAAAAGTATTGCTAACAGCTTTTCAGTCTCCAAAATACAATTTGGCTTAATGAAATAAAAGAAAACCTTCCTGCCTGGTGAAATAAGGCACAAAATATATAGATGGCACAAAATATACCAAAAATTAAGAAAAATGGGTTTAAAAAGTTCATTTTGTTCCCCCTTCCTCTCCTCCATAGTAAAGTATTTAGTTTCTGAAAAGAAGAAAAGTAATTATAAGATTTAGACGACATATTGTAAGAAATCATAAGGGTTTTGAATTCTTATGGTAGAGTGGTTGTGTGGGATGTCTATTTACTTTCAGCTAAATTTTCTTTGCTTAAGTTATGTGCATAAGTTTCGTTTTCCACATTTAATTTTAGGATGGCACTCAAGTTTGAGAAAATATTTACACAAAGAAAACTAAGCATATATTTCACTGTTATTAACCCCACTCCTGTTGACACTTACAGCATTTCTTTGTGAATCTAAAATCCAAAATCCTAACCCTTGTGAAACTGCAGGCACAGCCCTCTGAGCTGTGTGTTAGGTGTTTGTGTGTGTGTGTGTGTGTGCGTGTGTGTGTGTGTATGTGTGTGTGTTTTCGGTTGTAATATAATTGGTTTTGGGATTTGATGCAGGAGAAACCACTAATACGAAACACTGAAACCTAATAATTCTGGTTTCTTGGGACATAGACACAATCATATGAGAAATTTTTCATATTACAGGGCATCAGGAAAAACATTTGGCTCATTGCATGGCAATCAGACCCTTGGTGAAGGAAGATACTTGATCATCCATTAGTGTACAAGGGTCTGCTGTGTACCTCTTCTACTACATGTCTTAGGAGTTAAAGAAGGAGGGGAGGAGGAGAAGGAGAAGAGGCATTCCCTGTCTCCAAGCAGCTGCCATTAAGTAGGAGGCTTATTGAAATATTGCAGTAGCCAAGTAAGTAAGCAAGTAAACCAGCGAAGAAAGAAATTTGACAAATCACCCTCAATTGGCTCCATACTTCAAAAAGAAATTTTCTTACAAGCAGAGGAAGAAGTTTCCCCTCTGATGGTGGAGTGACCCCTCATGGCAGTTGGATTTCCTCATCGTTACTTGCTCAGAGAGACGTGCTCCGTGCATTTCAAAGCCACTTTGATCCCAGCAAACTCTCATTTCCTTTTCTTCTCTCGTTTTTCACTTTAATTTGAAACACTGCTTTAAGTGAGCTCGAGGAAGGAGCAACACCAATGGAAAAGGCACACGGGTGTCTCGAGATTTTTGGCTTCATGTGCCGGAGGCAGGAAGAACCACAGGAAATGAGGAACACCTGCTTCTGAAGAAAACCAAATGGCACTTGCGGGGGTGTGGTGGGAGTATTGGTTACGAGGCCTTTCTGAGCCAGCACCTGACCCATATGAGCTACAGGAATAAAGGGGTGTGTCACAAGGATATTAAGTAATGTGGCCAGAGCCTCAGCTAGGCTCTCTGGGCAGCCCTCCTCATTCTCTATGTTGGTTTCAATCTTCCCTCACTCTGTAGGTATACTTCCCTCACAGAGTTGGATGTGGGGCTACCTTGAGCTCATCTAACAGTTTCAGCCCTTCAGTGACAGGTGGTGCCCTCCCCTGGATCAATTGACTGTGACCAAGAGCTAAAACCCTTTTGTATGAAAACATGGCCCGTGATATTATGTTGAGCCTCACGTATGGCCACATACATGTACACATGAACCTCATTTATGAGTGACAACCATGAAACAATGGTGTGGAAGGTCATTCTTAAAAGGGAGCCATTTAGGGAAGACAATCCCCTGGGAGTGTGCTAGAAGGTGGACTGCTGATTGGTCTTTCATTCTAAGACTGTGTTTCTCTGAGTCTTCCATAGGGTCTACCAAACATGAAAATGTCAGGACAAATCAGTAGGAGAAAAAAAATTAAGCCAAGCAGTTGCTTTATATCACGTAGACTGAACTTGGTCATCAGGATTGGTCATTTTTAATATAGAAGCTCCTCCCCTCAGCTTTTTGGAATAGGAGAGGTGACCTGAGTGATGCGGCATGACAATGTCACCTCCACAATTCCCCCAGGGCCATCTGCCTTCTGTTTTAGCCCTTCCTTGGGCACAGACAGTCTATCCTTCACTGAAAAAAGGATGTGTGATTGTTAATTTTGTTATCTTGACTGGCTCAGGAATACACAGATAGCTGGTAAAACATTATTTCTGGGTGTGTCTGTTAGGGTATTTCTGGAAGAAATTAGCATTTGAATCAGTAGACTGAGTAAAACAATCTGCCCTCATCAATATAGCAGGCATCATCCAATCTGTTGATGGCCTAAATAGAAAAGAAAGTGATACAGGGGTGAATTCTCTGTTCCTGAACCAGGATGTCCATATTTCCTGGCCTCGGACATTAGAGCTCCTGGTTCTCAGGAGCTCTTTTGACTCACACTGAATCATACTACTGGCTTTCCTGGTTCCCCAGCTTGCAGACGGCAGATGGTGGGACTTTTTAGCCTCCATAACTGTATGAGCCAATTCCTATAATAAATCCCCTCTTATATACATCAATATATATCCTATTGGTTTTGTTTCTCTGAAGAACTCAGAGTGTTTCAGGCAGAAAAGAGAGTACCCAGTGTTGCTTGCCTCAGAGAATATTACCTTTTTTTTTGGATTCCTGGCCATGTACAACAGTGAGTACAGAGAGTGTCTAGGAAATGCTCAGGTAATTTTTTAAACAAATATACCTACAGAGCCTGCATAGGTGTATGTCTAAGTTTCAATATGGTTCTCTTATTTCTCACTAGGTGTAAGTTTTATGCCAGTTTTCCAGCCTGATACAAAAATATAGCAGTTGCAATTGATTTGTTTCATACACTATATTCTCAATTTTAATTTTGTGTCCTTAATAATAACCATGTCCCAAACATGGTTCTTATAAATACATAAATATTTTAGCATAATTGTAATGGCAAGCAAATCTAAGTATGTTAACATATAAATGTTCAAGTTAAAGAATTGAAGTTACATATCATAAAAGAATAGAAGGAAATAGAGCTGTTATTTTTCCATTACATCCCCATTAGGATCTGGGGAAAAAATATGATTTGTGAGGTGGCATTTCCATGTTACATGTAACAGATAACTAATTTGCCAAGAAGACCAGAGAGGTCCCCACTGTAAGTTGAAGGGAACTGAAATCTGATCCCATCTCCCCTGCAAAATGTCATACAAAATGATTATTTAGTTTTTTTGTGTGAATTTTTTGAGATGTTACTGGGATTGTCACACTGAAGAAGAAAACCTCAGAAGAGAATTCAAAGTTATCACAAACACATTTGAGAAATAGCCAGTCAGGAGAACACTAGGATGTAAAATTTCAGTGATTGGTTTAGAAAATGACCACTAGAATTTATGCAATGGGATGTGAAGTCCCTGGGGACAAGGTATCTTTTTCTTATTTTCTGTTGCAATCCCAAAACTAACACAGTGACTGGAAAATAATAACCACTCCACTTGCTGAATAAATGAGTAAATTATTTACTCACTTATACCTTGCTTTATTTTCAAGAAATGACTAGCTAAAATAAATATAGGTAACAACAAGAACAACAAAAACTACCTACAGCATCACAACGGATCATAAACTGCACTTAAGTGCAAATTAAAAATTAAGTTGATGCTTTTTTAATGTTTATTTATTTATTTATTTATTTATTTAGAGGGTGAGAGAGAGTGCTGGGGAGGGGTAGGTAGAGAGAGAGGGTGAGAGAGAGAGAGAATCCCAAACAGGTTCTGTGCACTGTCAGCCTGATGCTCTTTCTCATGATCTTGATCTCATGAACCATGAGACCATGACCTGAGTCAAAATCAAGAATCAGATGCTTACCCAATGGAACCACCCAGGTGCCCCCAAGATTAAGATGATTCTTAATTGAAAGGAACAGATTCTGTTTGATAGTGGCTTAATAGAGTACTTGACAATGTAAGTGAGGAAGACATTGATTAGCTGTCTCTTATCTTCATGGAAAATGGGACAAGAGAAAATGTGTTAGACATTAGTATGTGATATTTGAGGTAGACATAAGAAAGTGATTTCTGATGACATTGATTTCTAAAATCTTTACCACAGAAATGTTGGTTGGCCTTCCAGTTAAACATGGAAGATGGAACACATGTAACTGTATTTATATCTTCCAGCAACTGCACTGAAATCACAACAAAGGGATTTTTAAAATAGGCATAAACCCACAGGCTAAAGAGAATGAGAGAGGAAACAATAGCAACCAAATGTGGAAAGTTGGAAAGAACACAGAAAAGGAAAAATGACCTAGCAGACCTTAGAAAACTTAATTTTAATCTGGCAGTGGGAAAATTTTAGAATTCAGTTGACTTACACCACATAATCCTCAAAAGGCCTAATAATTTGTGGCACTGGATATCTCTGGAAGTAAGTTAAAGTGAAGTGACTAAAATAAAGAGGGTATTTAGAAATTTCTTCAAGAATCTATCGGACCTCCAGATCAAGATCCCCTCTCCCATTTTAGGTGACCACCTCTCACCTGCCTCCTCCATGGTCCAAGACTAGAAATTTATTCTTTGATAAGGATAAAAGAGAGGATCTCTGAATTGGAGAAACCAAACATCATTGAATACAGGGGTACCTACTGAGAGCTTAGCGGTCAGGTACATGTGGACATCCTGGATGCTGAGAGCCTCGCTCAACCCTCTGTTCTCATCAGAAACTACAAGGAAGAGCCTCACCTCCACTCAGGAGACTAGGAGATCCTTCCTTTGCTTATTTGGCCATCCAGAAGGAAAGGCATAAAGATATTAGCATTGGACGTTTCCCACCCAAGCAGCCAGTTCACCCAGTGGTGGAGCTCACAGAAGACAACTTTTGCCTACGTGATTAGAGCTTCCAGTTAGCTCTGCAGTGCCCTCTACTTAGTAGGAGCAGACAACCAAAGGCTAAGATACATCTGAGGGAAAATTTGAGCATGGGAGATACCAACACTTACAAATAAGAAAGAACAACTTGGAGGAAGTAGAACTCTACAGGAAGAGAAAACAATACCAAAAATCAAAGCAAGCCAAAATAACAACCAAACTGTAAGAGACTATAATGAAACCATAAACCAAGAGCAGGATGTCATGGGAAGGAATATTCAGGGCACAACAGCAGCAGCACAACAAATTACCAGGAATGAAAACCACAGCAGTAGAGATCACAAGTCAATGGAAAGTTCTGAATACAAGTCAAGAAAGAATTTGAGAAGGCAGAACCAAATGATGAGGAACTTTGACATAGGAGAGCAGAATTAGATGACCACTCCAGTAGGTTCAACATTTACATAATGGCAGTCCCCAAAAGGAAGAACAAAGATAAAGAAATGATCAACGAAATAATTCCAGAAATTTTCCTGTAACTGAAGGACACAGTTCCTAGTTTGAAAAATTACAGCAAACATGCAACATAATAGGTGTAACTAGACTTCACCGAGGCACACATTATGAAATTTCAGAATGTTCAGGACAAAAAAAATATCCTACAATCTAATGAAAGAGAGAAATAAAAAAAGGTCCCACGTAAAGGATCCAGAATCAGAAAGCCTTCAGACTTCTCAATGCCACTACCAAATAGCTGAAAGTCAAAGGAATGCAATTTTTATAATTCTGAAGAAAATGGTTTCCTACAGAGAATTCTATACCTAACTGATATGTCAATAATATGTGAGGGTGAAATACAGATATTTTGAGAGAAGTCAGTCTCAGAAATGTGCTTCTTGTAAGTTCTTTCTCAGGACGCTAAAGCAGGATGTGCTTCACACTAGAAAAGAGGATGGATCAAGGAAGTGGAGCACAGGGCAAAAGAGCAGTGATAGAGACAAAAGGTAGAGGAAGGGAGTCCTGAGAGGGACAGGGAAGAGAGATCCAGGGGACAGATGTGCCCAAGCCTTAAGGGCAGCTGTTCCAGATTAAAGCAAGTCAGAGGGCTCTGGGAGAGGCTTCATCAGGAAGTTTCAACTGATAACAGTCCCGATGTGTCTAGATGTCCTGAGAGATTACACCACTAATGATGCTTTCTGGGTGGGATTAATGAGATGTTAATAGAAAATTAGACAAATTAGAGAGAGAAAATATGAACTCAAGGGAAAAGAAAAACTGTACAAGAAAACAAATGCAACCTTAGCTTACTGCATAACTTACCCATGAGCAGTGTTACAAAGACACAATACATAAACAACCAAGACTGACCTCACTAAAAATGTGATTTAGCTGTATAATGCCTAAAACTGAGAAATGAAGAATACAAGCTTTATTTTTGGATATATGGAGATGAACACCAAAATAATCAGATGAAGTTGTTAAAAGAGGTTGCCTCTGGAAAAGGGGAAATTCATGGTGAACTGTGGGGGGGGGGATTACTGTTTTTATAAGGAAATTTGTATCACAATTTATTGACTCTTTAATCTATACACATGTATGATTTAGTAAAACTAAAAAATAACAGAAAGAAGAAAGGAAGAGAGAGAGGGGAAGGAAGGAAGGAAGGAAGGAAGGAAGGAAGGAAGGAAAAAGGGAAGTAGGGAAGGAAGGAAAGAAGGAAGGAAAGAAAGAGAGGAGAGAAGGAAGGAAGGGAAAGGAGGAGGGAGGTAGGAAGGAGAGAGGGAGGAAAAGACTGAAAAATAAAAAGGTGAGGAATAAAAGGAAAAAAGGCTATGCAGATTCTTTCCTATGGGGCAGACAACACGTTGGTTGATTAATATATGGTCTTGATTGTGCGCCCTCAGGTAGCAGAATTTTCAGAATGCAGCATTTGGTCTATCATGTGTGTGTTGGCACATTTCCCCTCCTTTCTTCACAACGCTAATTGTAGATTTTAGCTCACTCTTGAACTGACTATAATCATTCATTAACAAACCAAATGAATATCACAGGAAAATTCTCCCAATTTAGGCTGGGCTAAGACGGACATGTCTGAGGTGAGTCAATTAACACCAATGTTGCCTTTGCCCAGCTGTTCACACATTCATGGTACACTTGGGAGATCACAGCTATGTTTGTAGAATTTACAATTCAGACTGAAGGAGAATTTTACAGCCATTTAGAACAGATTTGTGCAGATAACCCTTTGATCTTCTCCAGTTTTATGCACTTGGAGGTTTGGTGGTTGTGTGGGACAAAGGAGCAGGGCAGCTCTGTGGAATAATAAAAGGCAAACAACCTTGAAACTGACGCTGATCTCCTGGATATTATTTGACTTCAGTGGGAGGAGATTTGTAGCAAGGTGTGAACACTTTTGTACCATCCTCCTATTCTGCATTGCAAGTGATGCTGTCAGAATCACTGTATATCAACTCTCTTGCGTGACTCAAAGGGGCAGATGAGAGACTGAGGACAGCTGAGTGGGAGGGGAGCTAAGAGGCCCCTTGGACTTGGGTTCAAATTTCAGCACTGCTATTCACTTGGGCAATTTACATCCTAGGTCTAAACCCCAATTTCCTTACCTATGAGATATGGATTACAACCTTCTTTTGGAGGTTCTTGAGAGGATTATCTGAGGTCATGCAAACAAGCAGTGCAGTGCTGGTGTACTAAGTGTTCAGTAAGTGAAACTTTTATTACCCTGTGGATTGCCTCGTCTTTAAACTTGGTAGCTGCTGGCTCTACGTCTTAAAGAAAGGTGACCACTTCAAGCAGTACCACTGATGATCCTGTAAGGGACCCGTCACATTCGTATTTGGTGAGCATAACAACTGTAAGAAGTAGATTGAGCAGATAAAATGAAGGATCAGAGGAGTTAAATAACCCCTAAATGGTCATTCAGTTGGTAAGTAGGTAAGCAGAGTTGAATCCAGGACCCCTGAGTCGTTTGAGTGCCACATGTAAGAGGGTTCTCAGTAGTGTGATTTCTGGGAATCAGTGTAAATAATTAGAGAGCTCTTCCTTACACTGAGCTGGAATCAATCACCTACGGAAATCAACTCCTTTCTTTGATCTGATGGCCCTTAGAGAATTTGAAAACAGCCATTCTGCCCCTCATGGGTTCCTGACCTCTCAGTCAATGGTTAGAAGCTAAGGCTTGATTACCACCATTTCCAGGTCAAATGCTAATTGTCCACTAGGCACCAGCACCCGTGAAGACATGAGCGTCTTGGATCTTTGGCCAAGGTCACTTTCAAGGGCATTTGGAAACTTTTTTCTCTCTGATGACCATTTTGTGAATCCTGCAAGATACTGGGGTTCTCAGGTTCTCAGATGGTCTTCCCAAAAATTCTTTTTGAGAGCTTTTGTTATAAGCATTAGACTTACTCAGTCATCTTTGCAAGCTTATGTGAGATTGAACAGTGTGAAGATTGGCATAACCACCTGATAAGAAGCTGTTCAAGGCCCATTTGCTCTTGGCCATGTCATCCTTGTTCTTGGAGAAGGCTTTGCACTCCTTCTGATTTAAATCAGGAAAGTGTATTTCACTCACAATAATCTTCTTTACGGACTGAAAACTGTAAATCCAAGGCTTCCAGGTTCATCTTCCTGTAATCTGCTGTGCAACCCTGGGCAGGTGACCCTGATCCTGCATCCATACGGAGGTCTTTGCATCTCATGGCAGCAGGGGAGAGCAAGGGAGCTTTGCAATACCAATTAGCAAATATCATCCTAAATGCAACGCCAATTAGAACAATATACCCTTGGAAAGACAACTCCGAACACAAAATAATTCAATTCTGGTCCCCGGGAGAGTAAGAAAGCACAGATCCTAGCTTAGGAGGGACAAACAGACTGACAAATTGCTCTGTGGTGCTCAGTATTTCCTACCGGGCCCAGGGGTCAGGGAGTCTGCTGAGTATAGGCACTGGCTTTGAGTACATCTGTGTGGGTTTAGGATCTGATTCCCAGATGGAGACAGTGCAGATGGTGCCGGCAGCACATACGGGTGGGAGGATTCAGTCCCTTGGAGAAGGAGTAACATCATATTCCCAGATGGAGAGGTCAAAGCTGTGGATATTTTTGGTGCCTTTCAGTAGGAGGACAACGTTATTCCCAGACCTGATTGGCAATCCTTTTTGGCATAATGGAATTTAAATGTTGGCAAGGATGCTGGCTTGTTTGTCACCTGATTGTGTTACAGAAATAAAACTCGGGTGCTCTGCTTGTCTGTGACGTATGACTCAGTAGTGCTGTCTGCAGGGAGTGGAAGAGTAAAGGATTCATTGGATAATTTTAGAGAAGAAAGCAGAACACAACTCTCCTCTCCTCTTTGATAGAACCCAAGAGAGAGGAGCATTTAAATTGTCAAAAATGCATCTTAGCCGTACAAGTAAAGTCAACTGGTTAAGCCAGTCAGTGGAACCCTAAGCCCAGCCAATCAGTACTTTAGTTCATTCCTACAAAGCTTAACAAAGGGACTAGCAATAGAAAAGGTGTCAAACATGTTAATTTTGTCTCATATAATTCATGTAATTTCCTAGTGGTAGAAACTATCCCAAACTCTCAGGAACCATCAAAAACTCTGCTTCCCATTGTTTAGTTGGAATTTTAAGCATTTTCGTGAGAAGGACCTAAAAATCCATCCTCTTAAACATTTGATGAAATGGACCAGAAGAGTGCATAATATTACTTTATCTTTTCTTAATGAAAACACTGCCACCATCTGGTTAATAAATGGTTTTGACTACTCTTTTTATTGAGTGAAATAAGCAAGTCATGTTCTTTTCATTTCAAACAGGATCACAATTTCTAGTAAAGGTAATTTTTCTTCTTTTCATAAAAATTAATATCATCTCATAATGTCTGTCATTCTTCAATCATCTCCAGGATAAAATGCTCTGAAAAGGGCCTGTGCTTGCATTCCCCCAACAACAATGGGAAGCATTTTACGGGGCATTGATGGTTTGCAGAGAGGACTGCTGAATGTCATGATTTCTGGATGCTGAACCACCCAGTGCCCTTCACCCCGTTCACGGGACAGTTGTCCTCACTTCCATAAAACCTGGATTAGGGACCCGACCAGCACAGCAATTGTCCTCCAGCAGCCTCAAAACACCTCAAGGCTTGGTGGGTGGTCCTTCCTTCTCCATGAACTGGGGTCCAGCTCCATCTCTGCATCTGCACATGACATGCTCCTAAGAACTTATTTGGGCTTTAGAACATCTTTTAGTGACCTAAGATTTCTTCAAGTGCTAGGACACAAAGCAACGGGAAGAGAAGGGAAGAGAGCAGAACAGTTACATCTGGCAAGCGTGAAATAGAACTCAAGACCTGATTGAATTTTATAAAACAGGAGCCATCGTCTTAATACTTACATGCATTTGTCAAGGTCAAATGTAGGATCGGTAGCAGGGGCTGTGCCTGTCACTTTGTTTGGAAACACCCTTTACCTAGGAGGGCTGGGAGGCTTTGAGAGAAGCTCACAGTTGGTAGAGCACATAATGGGCATGTTCCATATGCCAGGCACATTTCAGGCTCTTCTTCATAGGGGGCAGAGTTAGATTTTCAAGGTCAGGAAGTCCTGGGCTCCCAGAAAGGGAGAGATCAACATCACACTGGGAGCCCCCTCTGATATAGTGCCCCACTTTAGCAGGTTTACTGAAAGGAAGGTAGAGCTCACCCATGGGGGCCAGGAGCAGAGGGAGTGTGTAAACAGGAGGCAGGAGTCCCTTGGCCATACTTACCATGGAATGGGGTGACCTAAGGTTGCCACGTTGGGGAATCTCAACCACGGAAGTGGCTTTTGCCTTGTTTCCTTGAGGTTTGGTTTGGTTTTACCTATTATAACAATGCCTGGGATGGTCCTGACTGTCCTCAATCAGCACAATGGTGGTGGACAGGGTCCAATAATTTCAGGCACTGAGGAATTAACCAAAGTTGCACAACGTGTAGTGTTACCCAAACTTGTGGCATTGCAAAGTCCCTTTTAATCAAGCATGGGGCAGGAAATGTGCCTGAGGAAGACACACTGGGCCCCTGGCAGTGTCGACTACCTGGCGTCCACACTCGGGGCAGCCTCAATGAGATGGGTCCTGAAAGACGAGGGCTGGGGAAAGATTCTAATGTTCCCTGGGATCTTCTTCCAATGAGGCACCATAAGAAGCTTGGAAGACACATCGCCCCTTCTCATCTCCTGGCTGGTAGGGTGGCGGGGGATGCCAGCCCTGCTTTGGGGAAAGGAGACAGGCTTGAAGAAGATAAGTGATCTCTCTTCTGAAGCTCACATGGTGGGCCAGCAACAGGCTGATGCTCAAACTCACGAGTTCCTACTTCTTGTACACATGGAGGGACAGAAGGACAAGAGGACAGGGCAGTGATCTCAGGACTACCTAGAACCCACTAGTGACTTGAGTGTTTTCCTGGTCCTCTCTGGACTTCAGTTTTATGACATGTAGAATGAAAGAGTTGCATAGAATGATCTCTTGAGGGCTTTAGACTTTCTTACGTTCTGAGATTTCCCACAACCATGAGTGTGTGTGTGTGTGTGTGTGAGCACAGGGTACACTCACTACCGTAAAAGCTGAGTAGGGGAGGGCGGGGAGGGCATATAAATGTCTCACCTTTACACCACAATCATATCAACTGAATTTTCACACTGAAATTTAATGTCAATTGCTTCAATTGGACAGTCAGATAGAAGCCAGGAAGAGAGAGAGAGAGAGAGAGAGAAGGAGGTGGCATTCACTGGGGTCCCTTTCCTTCCAACTAATGAGGAAAATGTTAAGGATTTCTAGGACAAAAAGATTCATTTCTCCAACAGGCTTTAATAAGGAAGGGGGAGGGATCATTAAGAATTTAAAATATGGAGATAAAAACTCTCAAAGGTTCCTAAGCACCAACGTTAAGCTGTAACATCATTTATTAACTGCATGGTTTTGTAGAACTCTTTATACTTAATGCTTAACTCAATTGAGTTCACAGGCAAGAGAGTATTTATGCAACACTATTATGTAATTTAGGCGAAAGTGTCCATTTCAGGATATTATAAATGACTGATGGCGTGAGCATTCCATGGTAGAGTTAACACGAAAATAAGGTGCAGGGCAAGTCCTTTTAGTTTCCTTCAGGCTTTCATGCTGGTCCCTAGAAATAAAGCCAGAGAAAAATATATTTTATTCAAAAACGTCTATGCGAAAATTTTTATTCAGAAAGTGAGGTTTGGGAATTTTAAAAGAAAATTGAAATTTTGTTTGTTTGTTTGAAAGATTCTTGCTGGGCTACTGCCAACCTTTTCTCTTAACACCCAGTCAACCTGACACTTCAACAATATCAAGACCTAAAAGAATTCACATCACTGGTTTTAGCAAGAAATGGCAATCAGTTGTTAAATAGTCCCAGCCCTTCCACATACACCCCTGGTCCCCTCTGCCATGTTTTCCCACATGCAGAAGGATGCACTTGACTTTCCTGACTCTGGGGCCGAGTCTGGGCTCTGGCAGGGCTCTTCCTCCAGTCCAGGAATCAAATCCTTCATTCTGAGGAACCCCGCAAAGCAAACATACCAACACTTTCCCAAAGAGCAATTTCCCCCAAATGGATGCTCTTGGCGTCCACTTAATCACCCCGGGACCTCAGCACTGGAGGAAATCAGAAGCGGCATCTTACTGGCCTTGCTTACCCCATGCGGGTCCTTCTGCCCAGCCTCTGCTCCAGGAGGTGTGGTAACCCCCATTGCACAAATGGGCCTTTTCCTGGAAATCCAAGGCCCACAGGCTTCCACTCGATGACCCAGACTTGATCTGGGGAGTCAGGATCCTGGCACCAGGACCGCCTCTGGCTGGAAGATTTTGACAAACAGCTCTGTATTTTCACACATTTTTCCACCTTCCAAATTTTTTCACAGTTTTTCTCCTGTTTTATGCTCACTCCCTCAAGCCATATGATTTCAAGAAGAAACTTCTCCCCACGATTTGGACATCTCTCAACTGGCACAGAACAATCTAGAAGTAAAAGCAAATTGGAAAGGGGCTCTTCTTGTATACCCCACGCCCCAGCTTACAGCAGAACCTGACTGGGGGTCAAGGGAGGAGACATGAAAACTCAGGAAGACAAAACAATTAGCATTTTCCTACTTTGTCTGATGTATGGTTTTATTTCATTCTGTTTTTACATTGTAAGAGTTACTAATGCACAGTTAGAAAGTACTATCATGTTTTTAAAGCATATTTGAAAATGATTTCTCAGTGAAGAGAACAACTCACTTTAACTCCAGAGGCTTTGCCATTATTAGGTAAATGACTGTGAATCAATCAATCTGTCAAGCCTTTACTAACCCGTTCAGGGCTGCTGGTGTCTCATCCCTGTTGACAAATAACCTACAGATACTTGTTCTAAGAGATTCTTTTAGATACACTTTGTTTCGTCTTCAATGCACTGCATTGCTAAACTCAAACACATTTTCAGATGTTGCGGGAAAAAAAAAGGAATATACTTGGTGTAGGAAATTGGAAAATAGGACAAAGTATAAACAAAAATAAATCCTATCACCAAAGACAACCTCCTTTAATGTTTTAGTTTATTTCCTTCTAGGTTTTTCTCTTCAAGTTTTTTTTTTTTAATATGGTTTTAGAAAATAGCTTCATATATATAGGTTTTATATCTTGATTTCTTATTTAACATAGCACAAGCATTTTCCATTTCATTAAATGTTTAGCAATACACATTTAATGTTTGCATAATATTGCATTATGTTATTATTCTGTAATTGATTTACCCATTATCCTTTGATGCAAATGCTCATTTTTAAAAATAAAAATGTATTGAGTGCCACACTGAGTTGGGGGCCATGTGGTGTAGGATGTCTTCATACTTTGTAATGCTTTAGCTTTATGAACTTTAGAGTGTGGACTATAGTTTCCTTACAACTCTGTGTACAGCTTCAATTACTTTATTAAGATAAACTTGAAAGGTCACTATTGGATAAAAATGGATTAACACTTTTTTTGGCCAACTTTTTGCTTGAAAAATAATAAACCTACAGAAAAATAGAATGACGTAATAACCATTTCACTTAGATTCACCAGTTGTGAACATTTTGTTCATTCTCTCTCTCTTACCACCCTACCCCTACCCCCAGTTTCTTTCCTCTGAATTTCTTTCCACAATCTGAAACTTTGGAAAGTGACTTGCAGAGGTCATGATATTTTGCTCACTCATAAACACCACAGCCTGCATCTCCAAAGAGAGGACATTCTCTTACACAATCATGCTACCTTTGTCATGTCCAAAAAAACTACCACTTATACAATAATATTAATATGCAGTTCACTGATTTTTTCCCAACCATTCCAATAATGTCTTCATATTGTTCTGTTGTACATTTATAATATTTATGTATGTATGTACGTATGTATGTATGTATTTAGGAGAAAGAGAGAGTGAGCGTGAGTTGGGGAAGAGGGGCAGGGGGGAGAGAAAGAGGGAAACTTAAGCAGGTTCTACGCTCAGTGGGAGCCTGATGCAGGGCTTAATCCCACCACCCTGGCATCATGACCTGAATGGAAATCTAGAGTTAGATGCTAAGGGTTAGATGGATGCTCAACTGACTGAGTCACCCATGCACCCCTGTTGTGCATTTACTTGCTTACTTACTTACTTATATTTTGGTTCAGGATCCAATTCAGGTCACACATCACATGTGGTTACCATGTCTCATTCCTCTCTAATCCTACAGAATTAGTGTGGTAAAATTTACTTTGAGGAAAAGTCACTTTTTCTGGCTGTATAGTTCTATATATTGTGGGAAATTTATATAGTAATGAAACTGCTTGGTGATAGTTTTAAGATATAGAGGCTTTCCGTCATGACCTCAGTCCCCTTCTCTCTGGAAACCACTGATCTAATTTCTGCTCCTAAGGCTTTGCTTTTTCCATAATGTCTTCTGAACGGACTCATACAGTACATCACCTGTTGAGTTTGATGTTATTAAATTAGCATTTTGCTCCTGGGAGTTACCCTTGTCCTTGCTCAGCCCAGTGGCATGATCCTGCTGGTCACCCAGCAGGATTCCACCACGTGGATGACCACAATTTCTTTGTCCACTTACCAGCTGATGGACATTTGAGTTGTTTCCAGTTTGGGGCGATAATGAATAAAGCTGCCATAAACATTAAAAAATTTTTTTTTAGAGAAAGAGAGAGGGAGTGGGGAGAGTGGAAGAAGGAGAGAGACAGAGTGAGAGAATCCTAAGTAGGCTCCATGCCCAGCTGCAGAGGCCCGATACAGGGCTCAATCCCATGATCTAGAGATGAGGATCTGAGTCAAAATCAAGAGTCAGAAACTTAACCGACTCAGCCACCCAAAAGCCCCTGCTGTAAACATTTGCATGCAGGCTTTTGTGCACTTAATTTCCTCTAGGTAGATACACAGAAGTGGGATTGCTGGGTCTACTATTCAGTGTGTGTTTTGTTTAATGAAAAACTACCAAACTGCTTTGCCAAGTGTCTACATCACCGTGCATTCCCCTCAGCGGTGTGAGAGTTCCAGTTGCTCGTATTCTGGTCAACATTTGATTTTGTCCTTTTTTTAAAAGCTGTTCTAGCAGGTATGCCATGGGGCCTGTAACTTTAACTGGCATTTTCTTAATGACTGACAATGTTGGCCATCTTTTCAAATTCTTGCTTTCTATCCAGCCATCTTCTTTGGTTAAGTGCTTGAGTGTCAGCTCAAAACTTCTGTGCCTGCGGTTGTTTGCTTCCTTCATACTGAGTTTTGAGAGTTCTTTATATAGTCTGGTACAAGTACTTCACCAGTTATGTGTTTTGCAAATATGTCTTCCCAGTCTGTGCCTTGGCTGCTCCATTTTCTTAACACAGTAGTCCCCTCTTATCCTCAGGGGATATGTTCCAGGACCCCCAGTGGAGGCCTGAAACAGCAGATAGTACCAAATCCTATGTATACTGTGTTTTTTCCTATACACACATACCTATGATGAAATTTCACTTACAAATTAAGCAGAAATAACTAATAGAATGACTATAGCACTATATTATAACAAAAGTGATGTGAATATGGTCTCTCAAAATACCTGTACTCACCCTTCTTCTTGTGATGACATGAGCTGATGACATAAAATGTGGCCAAGGTCTCAGAGGTTCTCTCTCCTGTGTTTCCTTCCAGCTGTTTTTAAATTTCTGGTTTTACATTTGCAACTACTCACAAGGAGGTAATTTTTGTATAGAGTATGAGGGTATTTTATCAGCGTTTATTGTTTTGAACGTAGATTTCCAGTTACCCAGCGCTGTCTTTTGAAGAGTATTCTTTCTCCACTGGGTTACTCTGCTTTATAAATAAAAAGACACAAGAGCAAAGCTTATGTGAGGAACTGTCAGCCTCCATGATATACACACATGAGACAACCAAGTGCTTACGATTCTAATTGAGGACAGCTACGGTGTACGACTAAGAGACAAAGGGCCCATTCTTCTAGGCGTTCATTTGCTTGAAGAGATTTTGGATAAACAGGACATTTAGTTGGTTCTCCTCAGTACTAGAGTTTAATGCTATATAGCAAATTTTAGTAAGGCTTTATCTAACTCCTTTATCTAAATTCTTTTTTATTCTCCTTTATCTAAATTCTTCAAAGGATTTGCGCTAATATTCTGGGTTTTTTTTAGACTAAAGGAAACTTAATATATGGAAAGTGCAAATTTCTCAGGACTATTAGACTTTCAGGACAATCTTCTATCCGCAGGGTCTCTTTGCCTTTCACCATACACCCTTGGGGATGCCAATTTGTTCTATCATAGGGATAATTAGATGGAAAAAATGTAAACTCCTTTTGATTTTTTTTCTTTTCCCCTTGTTCCCCCCCCCCCCCGCAGGAATTTCTTGTTGCCATTTGATCACAAGTAAATTCTATATTCTGATTCAGTGTTTATGTATGCTTTAACGTGAAAAATAATAGTTTAAATATACCATGAAGGAACAAAAGATTTCCTTCCTGCTTTGTTGTTTAGCAGATGAAATGCTGGTGCAGTGAGGCTGCCTATTTCCAAAAACTGGACTGAATTGCAAAAAGCTGTCTCTGCATATCAGGTTCTATATCCAGTACCTTTTTCCTTCGGACTTGTTAGCTCAGTATTTCAAGAATCCAGGCTAGCGTAATGCATAAATACCAATGGCGTCAATATTTATCACTTCCCTACCACCAGTGCGAGCATAGTTCTGATGGGAGATGCTCCCAACCTGCCAAAGCCATCCAGGCTCTTGTCGGGTATGGTGCCCAGGCTCTTGTTGGTGGGCATCTCGATGAACACATCCCATTGGGAGGCTCATTGTTTGTGCAGGTGGCAGACTGAAGGAGTCTTTGGCCCTCCCTGTGAGTATTCACCCATGATATTTGCAAGTCCATCACGTGGTGAAAGAAAGGGATACAACAAGGAACAGAGATGCATCCTATGCTCCTGGAGCTCAGGGCTTGGTGGGGAAGGCTGGCAATCCTATCTGCTGCCGTCATGCAGTGGGAGACTCTGGGAACTGAACACTTGGGAATGCACCCTGGTCAGCCCTTTCTCAGGCAGGAAAGATGGCTCATGATGTCCTTTATTTTGCTGCGAATGCAATAAATCTCCTCACATGTAAATGAACCAACAGTTCCCAATGATTAATCGTCTTCATGATCAAGTGTCTTCATCCAATTCCTGAGCTTATCTTCATTTCCGCAATCTCGTCATGTGCAATAAACATATTCCATTTTGCCTTGCAATTGTTGATTAAGAATGTTAAACATCTGCTGACATACACCAGATCTGTGAACCACTCTTTATCGGGTGGATGAACAATGAATTCATTCCCCTTATCCAAGTGATGTCTATTGTTTTTCCTCCTTAAAGAAAAACAATGATTTGACCTTGAGTTGGACACCCTGACCACTGCTCACTTCCATCTGAGTCAGCTATGTCTGTGGAGCAGCAGGACAAACATTCAAAGCCACTGCACATTTTATTAAAATCTGACTACAAATAAACAATAAACCACTGTCTACGTTATTCAGTGTATCTTCACCCCTACATTGAATGCTTCATTCGTTAGGAACAGTTTCAACTGCAAATAACACTCTCACTAGCAATACTTAGCTTAAGATACATGTCAGCTGCAACACGAGGAGTTAGAAGGTGGCCACCTAGGGCTGCTGCAGGTGCCCCCGGGGCCCAGGCCATTCCATATTTCCATCTTCTACATTTCCACTGCACTTATGGCAATCTTCATCATCATGCTTGCCATCTCTGGTCACAAGATGATCCCTGCAGTTTGGCATCCAGCAGGAATAAGAAGGGAAGGGGACGCAGCAAAGGAGTATCACATCAGCCACTTCTAGCTGCAAGAGTCTAGAAATGTGTGTGTTTCAGTTGGACACCTTGTGCTGGACATCAGTAAGGAAAAGGGGGGTGTAGGTGCTGGCTGGGCAACCAGGAGACTGACATAAACACTTAGAAATGAAGGGACAGGTTGTCTGAGGGGTCATGTGCTTGATAGAGTGTCCAGTGGACTATAGCAGATGCACCAGCAATGCTCACACCCCATGACCCTCTATCATTTTCGTGCACACCTATTCTCACTCCTCCCAGGTGGCATCTAATCTCTCCGTGGGAGGGCCTCGTTTCCCTCCTGGTCCCACCTCCTCATCCTCGGTCAGTTTTCCTGGGATCTCTTCTTCACACACTACTTTCACAGACATCTTCATCCCAGGGGGTGCTTCAGGATCCCAGACTACCGCATCAGCTGTCATCCTCTTAGCCCCATCAGTGCACCCGAACGTACACATTTTCCCAAGCCAACCCAGCAATTGCTAAAAAGAAACCACGCCCACACAGTGTTGAAACCTTCTGTGCCAGATCCAACCGCTTTGTGGCACGGTTAGTGTTCATCCGTATTGTCATCACAAGCGTTGGGAACACAGACAGATCGTGTGACCCGGTGCACTGAAGGAGAAGAATTGAGTTAAGCTCAGTGTTTTCACCCTTTATTTGAGCAAAGGGTGACTTTGATGGGAATAAAATGCATCCATCTAATCCATTTGAAAAGGGTATGTTTTCCAGCAAGATTACCTGCACTGGTTCCAAACGAGAATCAATCAAACTGATAGCCTAGGACCTCACCGAGTTTCCTAGGGTACGTGAGGGTCACCATTCAAGAGGTTTCTGACATCACGCTTGATGGAACAGCCAAGCAACTTCTTACTTTAAGTTCCATGTACTTGTACTTTTCATTCATTGCTTCCAGTCAAACTCCTTCTGGTGCAAAATGATCTTAGATTTTCTTCAAAGAAACTCTTGCAGGTTTGTTTTCAGATACCCCGCCAAGATCTGGATTTCAAGTAATTTATGGTTTAGTTTTCTTGAACAGGAGACAACCACATTTAAGCACATTTGTTTGCCACCATCTAAAGTTCATCTCTGAAATAACTTTCTAATTACACGATGCCTGCTACGTCAGCTGGTGCTGCTGACCTCCAGTGTGTTGGCTGTGCCAGAAGGGACTTCCACTCAGTCAAGTTCAAGGTCAGAATCTTCAGAGACAAAGACATGTTTGTCTCCATCATCGGTGACTCTAGAGGGCTCCGAATGTCTTCATTATCTGGTATTTTTTCACTCAATAGGCTTCTAACATCCCATTTTGAAAGCAACATGTTTCATGTTCCCAATTGAAAATATTATTCTTAAATTATGATGCTTTAACCAACAAATGAGAAATGGGACCAGTGCAGCCAAGAGCCCAGTATGCAGTTCTTTTTGTCACGAGAATTCATTGCAGCTGGAACCAGGCAAGGTTGCATTTTGATAAACAAAACGTTTGAGCCAACACAACAATGGCAGGAAGTTAAACTGGCTTGTGCGGGCCAATTTTATTTTCTGTAATCAAACACTGGCTCAGGAAGTGACACGTTCACTTGAAAAATGGCTTTCAGTGCAAGATTTTGCACCAAGGACATGCTTTTACTTCCCCAGAATAAACCTCCAATAACAGTAAAACACACACGCGCACACAGACAATAAAACTACAAAAGGGAAACAATTTGTGAAAAACATTATTATACCTTAAAATGTCAAATGAAGAATGACAGGAGCTCATTAAATCTACCAGTTTTTAGTACATTTATGTTATCAGGAACCTCTCTGTGGCTGACCCTTAGCTAAGTCATGGTGTGTGTGTGTGTGTGTGTGTGTGTGTGTGTGTGCGCGCGTGCAACATTAACAAGGAGGTGAACTGATGGACAGGAGCCGAAGGCATTTTCTGAATTCAACACCAGTTAAACGCCAGCTCACGGCTCCCCAAACCTCAGCGTTCAGGTCAAGGAGGGGGTCAAGCCACACATTTACTTCCTGACAGTAGGAAATACATTGAACTGATGGGAAGTACAAGCGGGGAACCTGCTTATAAGAAATATTCGGTGCACCAGGGCACCTGGGTGGCTCAGTTGGTTGAGCGTCTGACTTTGGCTCAGGTCATGATCTCATAGTTCATGAGTTTGAGCCCCGTGTTGGCCTCTGTCCTGACAGCTTGGAACCTCGAGCCTGCTTCAGATTCTGTGTCTCCCTCTTTCTCTGCCTCTTCCCTGCTCGTGCTCTCTCTCTCTCTGTCAAAAACAAATAAACATTAATTTTTTTTAAATTATTTAAAAATGTTTTAAGAAATATTTGGTGGGTCAAAGACTTTAATGAGCTTCTGGATGACCCAAGCCACCAGAGAGTATGCATTCAGGGAACTGGAATCAAGGAGCAGTGCATTTTCCCAGTGGACAGCAACAGGTCAGCAGTGGAAGGATCTGGAGGCAAGAGCAGTTAAGGACTATGTGTGGGCTTGATCTCACTTCCCCTGTGAGCAGTGTCACGTATCCCCTAAGTATAAGACTAAGACTCCCCACCTTAACAAAACTGAATCCCCAGCAGGGGAGAAGCCCAGGCTTAAGTACATATTCAGCACCTACTGTGTGTCAGGCGTGTGCTAAGCCCCAGCAAGTGGGACAAGCTGATTGTGGCAGCTCCTCCTTCATTCTACGCGCCCTGCAGAGGAGGCAGAACAGATTTAGCACCTAGAAGTCACCTCCTACCCTTCTGGAGTCGAGACTGGTAAGTCACTGACACGCAGTGAGAACCTTTGCAAACACCATCTATTTCTAACGTGAACCAATTGGGCCATCTGTCGAGTACCTTTTTAACTACTGTCAATGTGCCAAAAAAGTTCTCAGTCCAAATTTATATGCAGCAAAGGGTTACTGGTTCATGCCAATCAGCAAAGAGTTCAGAAAACTCAATTCACTTTAGAAAACTAAGTCTTAAGACAGAAGTTGTGTTCTGCCCATCTGTTTTGAGGCAACTCTAAACATCCCATGACACGAATGATGATTAACCAAGAACTTAACAACTCATTAGACCTTTAGAATCTCCTTTGATTGACTTTTTACATTGGGAATTCATCACACATCGATAGGTGGGGATGCTCCGAGGTGTTTATTGAGAACACGACCTGGGTTCACTGGTACGTTTCCCACCAGCTGAGATTCAACTCCCTGTCCCCTTGATTCCTGGGGGCCTCTGAGAGGAGCCTGGGTGTCTCAGGGCAGATCCAGATTAAAAAAACAGCTATGCCTTTTTAGTGACATCTTTTTATGTGAAGGCAACTTACAATTCCGATTGCTAAAACTATAAAATACAAAAACTTGATCCACCTCCCAGGCAAATTCCTTGTGATTTAACGTCTTCGGTAGCATCAGTTTCAAGATCCTCTGTGTCTTGATCTTTTTATCTTCCAGGGTTCTTAGCATCCTGAAGTCTAGCAAGGTTCTTGACAGCCCAGGGAACTCATCAGATGATGTTAGAAAAGAAAAGGGGTTTTGGTTGTTGTTGTTGTTGTTGTTGTTGTTACTGTTCTTGTTGTTTTGTTTGTTTTCTTTTTTAAAAATGTGTTTGATGTTTATTTTGTTTTGAAAGAGAGACACAGTGCAAGCAGAGGAGAGGCAGAGAGAGAGAGGGGGACACAGAGTCTGAAGCAGGCTCCAGGCTCTAAGCTCTGAGCTGTCAGCACAGAGCCAGACGCAGGGCTCCAACCAACTCAGGAACCATGAGATCATGACCTGAGCAGCTGTCGGCCGCTTAACTGACTGAGCCACCCAGGCGCCCCTGTTTGTTTCCTTAATAAGAGGAAGTCTAGTGGGTTTGGTGTCTGTGTGTTTCCGGAATGGCCCAGAGAGCTGATGACTAGGACGGAGAATGGACGATGGCTGGAGTATCCTCTTGAATGGGTGAAGGATGGTTTGCAGTGTGTGTGTTTTTTATTTATAATAAGTAAAAGCTTTCGTTAGGACAAATTTAGAAAAGCTACCAGGAATATTACAGATGACTGAAAAATGGATGCTTTTCAGTAAGCAATTGGAAGGATGGGGCTGTCATCCCCAAGGTGGGTATGGGTAAAGGAAGTCTGGGGGGAGAGAGGGAAGAATGGGAATACAGGTGGGGGGAAGTTTTAGAATGAAAAATGTATGACAACAACAAAAAATCTCCACGTTGAAAGGAAAACCAAAGAACCTAAAATAAAAATAGGAAATGAATTCTAACAGGCAGTTGATAGAGAAATATAAATGGGTAATAAACCAATAAAAAATGTATGCTTACAATCAGAAAAATTTATATAAAATATTAATGAGCATGTATTTCTTTTCCAGTCTGATTGGCCAAGGTACAAAATAATAATTATAATATTAATAAAATAATTAATAATATCAAGTGCTAGTGAGGACGTGGTCAACTGGGCAACTTCACAGACTATTAAGGAAATATTAATTGGTAGAAAGCCAGAAAATGCTTTTTTGGAACTAGTTAAATTACTAAATTGCGTGGGATAAGTTATCTTCACATTGACTTAGTTTTTCAGGTTTTACTAAACTCTGATGAACTAACTTTTTGAAAGTAAAGGTTTTCTTTTCATTGGTTGCATTATTTGATTTGGGCTACTTCTAGACTGGAAACTTAAATTGAATTTTGAAAATAAATACTAATACTTTCTTCCCTTTGCCAAATTCGATACCCCTGAGTAAGTCATTGGAATGTCAGAGAAATTCAGTGGCAAGGAGAGTTATGGAATTGATACTGTTCATTCCAATATTGAAATGACAGATTCTTTAAAAAAATTTTTTTTTATATTTATTTTTGAGAGAGAGTGGGTGGGGGAGGTGTAGACAGAGAGGGAGACAGAATCCAAAGCAGTCTCCGGGTTCTGAGCTTCGAGCTGTCAGCACAGAACCTGACCCGGGGTTGGAACCCATGAACTGCCGAGATCATGACCTGAGCCGAAGTCAGACGCTTAACTGACTGAGCCACTCAGGCGCCCCTGAATTGACAGATTATTAAACCATGCACAATTGGTCAAGAGAACCTGGCCAGTGGACACAGAAGCAAATGATGTTTAGGAATTAAGTCTAGAAGAAATCACTTCCCATTGCTATCATTCTGTCAATTGAGAGCAAGAGAATGGTGGGGTTCTAATTATTGTTAAGCATAGATAGCACCTTCCAAATGCAACATCAGAAGAGATTCTAAATTACATATATCACGTTCACTAGATGTATTTATCTAATTCTTCTCGGGGAGTCATAGCTCTGGTAATCTTAAGAAGCCAGAGTAAGGTCTGTGATCATAGGACTAGATCTGTTTCATCCCTGAATCTCTAGACCTAGGATGTGCCTGGCATAGAGAAATCACACGAAGGCACTCAACTAATTTCTGATAAACTGGACAGATCAACGAATGGATGGATAAGATGGGTAGGTGGATGATGGGTGGATGGAAGGATAGACAGACAGATACCAACAAGAAACAAAGCTAAGTTTTCACTGGACAGCAAAGTTTGTTCTAAATAGGCCAAGGCAAAACCTAGCTCCTAAACCTTGGAAAACACGAGGTCAGAAAAAAAAGACCCGGCGAAGCAACCAATTAAAAGAAGACATTTCCAGAACTATTTGTTTATGGGGAAAGCTCAGGCTTGGAGGTGTTCTTGCATTAACAGTGTTTCTATGAACTGGTTCTTTCTTGATTCTACCGATTTAATGATAAGGTGTGCTTTCTTCTTTTTAAATGACTGGCTAAAACAAAAAGATTTTGTTTTGACTTCCAAAATTCCCAACTTGTTTTCAGAAAAATGCTAGCAAAGGCTTTTATTTTAATGCTTGTGATTTTATAAAGGAAGGCAGACTGAATTCGTAGGTTATTTTGAAGCAAATGACATTTCTTTCTTGGTCTTATTAGTTGGATGATGCATCTAGTGTTCTCTCTGTGTGTGACAAATTCATTCTGAGGGCTGTTTCAAAATGCTTACCGCATCGTTAGACACGTGCCCTTTACTCACTATCCATGGTGCTACTCACAGGGCACAAATGAAGTATGTGTGAGCAATTCCTATATATGGCACCCTTCTCTGAGATTTATAGCTCTGCACCCTCAGTGGAAATTTGTGGAGCAAAGTCTCTCCAAACTTTGCAAAATCAAATGCTTATAATGTCAGTGTGAATACAAACTGGAGTTAAAATAACTCTGCAGCTTCAACTCCTTCCCTCCTCTTACCAAAGAATGATTTTACAAAGGAAAACTTGAAGTATTAAAGAGAAAATGAGATACTCTTCTCATAGGCTGTCAATGGCCTCAGAAGTTGTTGGTTTGATTCAGGATCCTGGCAAGATCTTGAAAAACTCCGACTAAAGAGAAAAGTGGACCAGATCGATGCTTTGCAAAAGGTGGGTGTTAAGGAAAACACGTGTTCATTGGGGGGAAACTTCTAAACAAATGATTTTTAAAACAAAATTTTAGCACGTTTGTGCTTATGTAACTTCCAGAGATGACTTTTTCCTCTCCCACATCAGGGATGTCGGTGGGTCGTAATTTGGGGGACAGTTGGAGAGCATATGAGGTGATGGCATAAAAAGCGGTCCTCCACCAAGGAGAGTAGTGTTGGCAATGCCTGGAGGCAGTTCTGGTTGTTTCTACCTAGGTGTGAGAAGTGATATTGGCATCTTTTGGGTGGAGACCAGAGATACTCTTAAACATTCCGTAATGCGTGGGATGGCCCCACACATTCCAGCCAGAATGTCAGGCTTCTTAGTCACCGAGAAGTGCAGGATTGACAAAGTCTGGTATAAAGATGTTTGGCAGGGCTGGAGGCCAGGGCTGGGTGGCCAAGATTCCAAAGATTCCACCACAACAGGTGGGGGGGGGGGACAAGGGGCTCCCAATTCCCCCACCCCACGTCTAGGCAGGAAGGTTCAGAACAGCTGGTTCACCTCCAAGGAGTGAGGCCATCACACATATTTAACCCCCAGCCCACGTTTCAATGCATGTTTTTGGTCCTCAACCCAAACACGATGCTATATGTAATTTTAAAATTTATCTTTGCCAAATCATGCTTTCTCTTATGAAATTAATTGAAAGTAAACGAAAGAGTGTGTACCTCCTGCTAAATGGAAAGAAGCCAGACATGCTATAAATAACATTCAGTTTTATTCAAGTTAATTTGGATAAAGTCATTAATAATATGATCAAAAGTGAAATGTTCTACACATAAAATACATTTTATTTAAACATTTTTTTAATGTTTCTTTATTTTTGAGAGAAAGAGAGACAGAGCATGAGCGGGGGGGGGCAGAGAGAGAGGGAGACACAGAATCCGAAGCGGGCTCCAGGCTCCGAGCTGTCAGCACAGAGCCCAACGCGGGGCTCAAACTCATGAGCCGCGAGGTCGTGACCTGAGCTGAAGTCGGACGCTCAACCGACTGAGCAACACAGGTGCCCGTACACATAAAATACATTTTAAAAATAATATACTTACCAGAACACTCAAATGATTACAAGCCTTAAGGGGTTTCAAGAGACTACGTATAGTTGAGAATGGGATCAATGAGGGCAGATCCGTGGGGAAGCAGTAAGCCAGGGGGACCCCCCCGGTGGAAGGATTTCTGGAGCCCTGTCCCGCTTACATCCCCAAGGGTGTCCCCTTCTCTCTGCCACATACCCCTATCCCCACCCGGCCTGCTTACCCAAACCCAACACGCCATTTATCTATTGAAGATATTGCATAGGCTACAACCAAGGACATTTCCCATGTAGAATTTCTTTAGAAACATAACTTACGGAAAAATAAAGTCCTTACCATTCAACCCAACCAAGAAATGCATATCGCTTATCAGTCTCCTTACTCACTTCAAGTAGAGTGACCTTCCTTCGCACGCCCTGTAAAAACCACTCTGCGTAGTGAATTTTCCTTTTATTATACGGGATAAATAACAGTAACCACAGCCTCAGTAACCACCTACCACCACTGTGTGTCACCGCAAATTGTGTGGGGCAAATACTCCCAAGTTAATACACGGCTTGGAGCGTATGACCTCCCTAATGGTGGCAAACGGGTCCAATATTCATTTACCACACTCTCCTCACTTCAAAGGCAATAAAGCCCCACGTATACGAGACTTGCCAGACAGCCCCCTTTGTGCTTCTGTTTATGGCTCATCGTGAACAATTTTTAAAACGTGCCCACTTTCGGAGCCAGGTAACGTTCAGCGACCGAGAGGTCATTATCAGGGTCGCGTGTGATGATGGCGGTTGGGGTAATGAGTGATGCGCCACTGACTAAGGTGTTTTGTTTGAGAAGTATCACGAAGCAGGTGATCAGAGCCCTCTGAGCCCTCTCCCCACAAACTGGAGAGATGATTTAGCGGCCAAACGTTGTCCATCGTTTCTCTTTCCTTTCCTTCAGTCTTTGGAAGGAACGCTACACACAGTGGTATATACACACATCACCCAACGCGCGACATAAACACACGAAATATGCATACCATATACTGCATGACATACGCATCGTATACGCCGTGCGTAAACACACACTACCCTCCTGTACCATACTCTACACCGCGTCCCTGGGTTCATTAATATGCCAGGAACGCCTGACCTCTCTTTTCGCGTCTATTTTTGCTACTGTCTCCCTTCCTGTACCTCCGTGGGCCAAAGCACAGCCCCAGTGCAGGGTGTTCAAACTTAAAGTCTGAGGAAATCTCTGATTCACTGTCACCTGGCCCTCTTATTCTGCTCCTACATCGTCCTTAAATCCAACGACTGGCAAATTTCCGGTTGGGTCCTGCGGAATAAACTTAGATTCACCAATGAGCTGTGTCTGACTTCCTTCATTACAACTCCTGCCCACAAATTTGCTCAGCCCTTTTAATAATAACATTTTCCTTTCTTTCCAGAGGTGCTCTGTCCTCGTTTCATTTGCACAAACTGAATTTTCTTCACCCGTTCTTTCCTGGTTTTGAAGTCCCTGCCGATAAAAAGGAAGGACTTTATACTGCGGGGATGGCCTGCAGAAGGAAGGGCAGACAGTGCTCTCTGGTTGCCTAAGGAACTGGGCTTCCCAACCCCCTCCTCTTCCCAGGCTGCCTCTGCCCTCCATCCCCCTGCTCTCGCAAATCCCACCTCCTCCACCCCCTCACACCCCTCCCCCATCCTGCTCCCAGCCCATCCCCCCAGTCTCTATCCTCCCCTCTCCATCCCCCCACTATCCTCCCTCTTTCCCCCAGCCTCTATCTCTCCCCACCCTCACCCCCCCCAGTCCCCCAGCCCCAGCCTCCACCCCCACCCCCAGTCCTACCGCCCCTCTCTCAGCTCTCCCACCCTCCAGCTACTTTAAACCTCCTGACAACAAACTGGAAACAATGCCCTGAATGGTCTCTTAACTTCCTGGAACTGACCCCTGGGCTTGTTCCCCAAGCCCTCTGTAAAGAAAGATGTGTGACTTCCAGGGCAGATCCAGGTTTGGTGGGACAGGGAATGTGTACTCCCTGGGGTATTTCTTCCAGAAGAAGAATGCGGACTCCTAAACACACAAATAGGTATGAAAGTAAATGTTTATTTAAAATGATAAATATCACAGCAAATTACACATTTTAAGAAGCTGAAAAATCTTCAAGTGTCATGAAAGCCGGAAGAAGTCATATATCATCCTGTATGTTTTGCTGCATGCTGTGACTATCTTTTCAGACAAAAACAACGTGGCAATAACTTCGATAAAGCACTGGTGTCCGATGCAAACCTGCACGTGAGTTACATTTGTAATTTTCAATTTTCTGGCGGTCGTATTTAAAAAAGTAAAAAAGGGGGAAATGAGAGTAATTTTAATCATATATTTCATTTAACACAATACAGCCATTGTATGAGCGTATGAGCTATAAAGTTTCAGAAGTTTTCTTACCCTCCCTCCCTCCCCCCCACCATTGTCTTTCCTTTCAAATAGAAATAAATGCCTGGTCAGGGTAAAACTGACTCCACTCAACTGTAGTAACTCTCCTTAAAAAGATAAGCCGCTAAGGAGCACCTCGGTGGCTCAGTTGGTTGAGTGGCTGCTGGTTTCAGCTCAGGTCATGATCTTGTGGTTCATGGGTTCGAGCCTCACACGGGGCTCTGGGCTGACATCACCGAGCCTGCTTGGGCTTCTCTCTCTCCCTCTCTCTCTCTCTCTCTCTGCTCCTCCCCTGGTTCTGCGCTCTCTCTCTGCTCCTCCCCTGGTTCTGCGCTCTCTCTCTGTCTCTCTCTTTCTCTCTCTGTCTCAACATAAATAAATCAACTTAAAAAAAATAAGTCATTAAAACCCTGGCAAGTTTGATCTGCTTCACAGAGAGAGCCCAGGAATGACCATTAAAAGTTATGATAAGAGTGTTAAAGTAAACCACTCAGTGCAAAGCCTGAACATCATTTCTTCTTCCCTGTGGCCTGTTCATGCCTCACACAACCGGTAGTCGTACGTGGATTCTTCCTCCATGGCTAAGTAGGGCTGTAGAAGGATTCTCACACGGAGAGTCGTGACCCTGAGGCTTTTCTTTCCAGGAAGCAACTTTATTCGTGCCGGCACCGCTCAGTTGGGTTTTTACCCGAAGAACTGAGCCCTGCACACCACCTGGAGTAGTTTGTTTTATACATTTTCTATTTCTTTGCCTCCCATTTATGGTAACACACAGTCTGATCAAGTGGTCTCATGTTACAAGGGCATGAGGGGTGTTGTCAGGTGCTCCTATAGCCTGGTTGCCTAGAGGGTTTTTTTTTTTTCCTTTCCTTAGGGAGGGGACCCTACCACAGCACCACAGCTCAACTTAGCCTTCTGTAGGATCGATGTTAGACGGGGTCTCACTGGGCTAACGGGCAGGGGTCCCCAGGGCTAAGTTCCTTTGGGAGGCCCTGGGGGAGAATCCGTTCCTTTGCTTTTTTGGCTTCTAGAGGCGTCCACATTCTTTTGTGTGGGCTCCTTCCTCCATCTACAAGGCCAGCAACCTTGTCCGCCCCTGGTCCTGCTTCTTTATCACCCCATCTCCCCTTTACTACCTTTTTCTGCCTCCCTCTTCCACGTGTAAGGACCCTCCTGATTACATTGGACCCTCCTGTATAATTCAGGGAAATTTCTCCATCCCAAGGTCAGCTGATTAGGAGCCTTAATTCCACCTGCAACCATAGATCCTCATGGTCATGTAAGTAAGCTAACGTGGTCACAGGTTCCAGGGATTGAGGCGTGGCCATCTTGGGGGGCCATTATTCTACCTACCATAGCCCACAGTTTTGAAGAAAGCGAATTTTGTGTTTTTTGAAAGATAACCTACACCCTTGCGAGCCACAGGTTTCTCCTATCGCAGGCGGCGGGAGGCCTGAGGCTCTGGAAAGGTAACATCAGGAGCCTGGGTGGCTCCGTCGGTTAAGCATCCAACTTCAGCTCAGGTCACGATCTCACGGTTCATGGGTTCAAGCCCCGCGTCGGGCTCTGTGGTGACAGCTCGGAGCCTGGAGCCCGCTTCGGATTCTGTGTCTCCCTCTCTCTCTGCCCCTCCCTCACTTGTGCTCTCTCTCTCTTTCTCAAAAATAAATAATCATCAGAAAAATATTTTTAGAAAGGGGACATCAAGGTGGTCCTCAGCACCTGCACATCCCCATTCTGGCCTCAGCCAGTGGGGAGAAGGGAGGGTGCAAGGCCTTCCCAGTGCTGCCTCGGTGGATCCCAGGAGCCCGAGTAGAAGCCACCAGTGGAAGTTCAGCAGGGTCAGACATGGCGGAGAGACCGCTACGGACAGAGAAGCCCGATATCCAATCTTAGGGTGATTGGTTGCAAGTCAGTCGCACGCAGAGCTGCGTCAGACGCAAGTCAAGGGAAGGGGTCCCGGCTAAGCAACGCAGTGTGGGAAGGGAACCGCCCACAAGCCGACGAGAGAGGCAGAATTAGGACAAGAATTCAGCGGCTGCACAGTTTGAGAGCCAGGCAACCAGGAGAAGCAGAGCCCCAGCCCTTCCACAGGCCTCCCGGGAAGACTGGAACGGATGGCAGCCGTCCTGCCGTCCCTAGACCAGAGGGTAGTCGAGACACTTTTACTTAATTCCTTTCTTAATGTAAAGTTGAAATACTCTGTAAAGTTGATATACACACAAATGTTGATATGCACAAATCTTTTTTTTTTTTTAAATATTTGTTTATTTTTGAGACAGAGAGGGAGACAGAGGATCCGAAGCAGGCTCCGCACCATCAGCACGGAGCCCGACGTGGGGCCCGAACCCACGAACCATGAGATCATGACCTGAGCCTACGTCGGACACTCAACCGACTAAGCCACCCCGGTGCCCCGACATGCCCAACTCCTAAGTGACCATTTGCTGTGCCTTGACCAATGTAAAATTTAATTAGCATTTTTATTTTGAGATAACTAAGGACTCACATGCAGTTGTAAGAAAGAAGGCAGAAAAGAGACTGAGTATCTTTTTACACAGTCTCCCCAGTGGTAGAATCTTTTAAAGCTACGGTCCGATGTCACACCCAGGATGGTGACAGTAGTACGGCAGGGTACGGAATGCGTCCGTCTCGGCAAGGACCCCCGCTGGTTGCCCTGTTATAGCCACAGCCTCTTAACCCCCAGCAACCGTTTAGTTTTCTCCATTTCTGTAATTGCGTCGTCTTGAGACTGTTAGATACGTGGAATCATACAGGTTGTCAACATTTAGGATTGGCTTTTCACCCCCCTCAGCCTGATTCCCTGCAGATCATTCCAGGTCGCTGCCTGCATACATCGATAGTCTCTTTTTACTGCTGAGCTCTGGTCCAGGGGCACATGGACCTGTGGGCCTAGGCACGGGCCAGTGTACTTAGCCTTTCCCCCGTCAAAGAACACCTGGGTGGTTTCCCGCTTCGGTTATTGTAAATGGAGCTTCTATAAACATTTGTGTACACGTGTTTGTATGAATGATCATTTCTCTGAGACTAATGCACAGGGGCACATATCTGGGTCATGCAGTATTTGAATGTTTGTTTGTTTTTGAGGCAGAGAGAAGGAGAGAGAGAGAGAGAGAGAGAGAGAATCCCAAGCAGGCTCCACACTGTCAGCATGTAGCCCGATGTGGGGCTCAATCCCACGACCAAGAGATCATGACCTGAGCTGAAGCCAAGAGCCAGACACTCATCCAACTGAGCCACCCAGGAGCCCCTTGAATGTTTTTTTTTTTTTTTTTAAGAAACCACCAAGCTGTTTCCCAAAGACTGTTCCACTTTCCATTCCTGCCTGCAACAAACGAGGGGCCGTTTTCTCCAGCCCCAGGCCTGGGATGTAGGAGGCAAAAAGGGGACCCAGGGAACTTCCCACAGTGTTCTTTCAGGGTCTCAAGGCTCCTGGCCAGTCTGCTCTCTTCTTCCCATGTGTTACGGTTTCCTTACATTTGCTTTACTTATACACGTAGCATCCGGGGCATTTAGCTGTCCTTAGTGGGAGGACTAAGCACAGTACATCTGCTTCAACTTCCTAGAGGCAGAGTCTTGCCTCAACTCTTGCCTAATACGACTTTATTAAGGTATAGTTTACATACAGAAAAATTCTTACGTTTTAAAGGAGTGGCTGGCTAACATTTCAAATGTGTATACACCCCACTGTGACCACCACCCGGCTCAAGATACTGAATTCCCGACCCATCACTCCGGAAAGTTCTCTCGTGCTCTTTCCAGTCGGTAGGCATCGCCGCTGAACTAACCACGGGTCTGAATTTTACTGCCCTAGATCGGTTTTTCCAGGTTGAAAAACTCACCTAAGCGGAACCGTCGGCATCATTTTGTGCCGCTTCTTTTCTGCAACACAGTGTTTTTGAGATTTACCCACACGGCGCCGTGAACCAAAAGCACCTGCCTTGTTACTGCTGAGTAGCAGTTGGTTATAGATGCGCGCCACAGCTAACACATCCTTTTTAAAGTTTGTCTTAAAGGGCCACTCGATGCCAGCCAGCTGAGGGGTTGGAAATGAGACCTGGGCTGGTAAGGCCAACGACCCTCGGGTTATAAAGGCAAAGATTAAAAAGAAAATTCACAGCTGTGTCTTCTAACTTTGTAACAGACTAGTAGGAAATGTCCCGCTGACCTTCCTCAAGTACAGTGATTTGAGGGAATTCTATTAGGTGCCCGCGGATGTCTGTACCTTTTGAAATTCTGACTGGTTGCACACTGGAGCTTCTCCGAAATCAGCTGTGTTCATGCGCCCAGAATCTGCCCCATGCTCACTACCACGGTGGCAGCAACATGCCTGAAATAACATGACAGACGAGGCACAAAGTGATACGATGACCTACGAGAAAACATTTTCCCTTCGTAGTTTGCTTTAAGAAATTTAAAAGGCCACTTCGCGTTGCTTTGCTCGTAAAGCAAAACAAAACACTGGAGGAAATAACGAAACGTCAACTGGACTGCAGAGATGGACTTTGCTCGCAGAGCTTTCTACCCGTAAGATGCTACGACCAACCCGGCTGCGCAGACAGGGAAGGGGTGATACGCCCGTGGCCGCAGATGGCAGAAATCTCACCTGTGAGCCACCAAAGCCATGACTGGTTCCAGAAAGCGCTCATAATGCGCTGGTTAGGTTCCCGTCACGGGACAAAGGGTTCGGCACCGACCGAGAAAGCAACCACGGAGACCTTGCCCGAAGAGGGCTTGAAAATCAGTCGGGAGAAAAGACAACTGCTTGGGGAATGAAATGATGATCCAAGATTTGTCAGTGACCATACTCCATGAGAATAAATCTGGATATGAGTTTATAAGTTCTTTCTTTTTTTTTTTTTATGTTTATTTATTTTTGAGACAGAAAGAGACAGAGGAGCAGAGAGAGAGGGAGACACAGAATCTGAAACAGGCTCCAGGCTCTGAGCTGTCCACACAGAGCCCGACGCGGGGCTTGAACCCACGAACCATGAGATCATGACCTGAGCCGAAGTCAGACGCTTAACCGACTGAGCCACCCAGGCGCCCCTCTTTTTTTTTTTAACTTAAAAAAATGTTTTATTTATTTTTGGGAGAGAGGGCACACGCCGGCGAGAGGAGGGGCAGGGGTAGAGGATCCGAAGTGGGCTCGAACACACAAACCATGGGATCATGACCTGAGCTGAAGTCAGACGCGCAGCTGAGCCACCCAGGCGTCCCAAGGGTCTTCCAGTTGTTCAAAGAAGGTCTTGCTCAGCGACCCTGAGGTAATGGTAAGAAATCCTGAGATTCCTTTCATTTCCAAGTCAGTGGGACTCCAGGTAAACCAGTGGCTTGCCCAAGCCCACATGGGGTGAGGGTCATGGTCACATGGGGTGAGGGTGTGGCACAACGGGGTGCCTGGATGCCCTCCTTGAGGTGTCCTCGTTTGGAATCACACTCGGAGAGTAGAATGATGATGGGGGAGGCAGGGATGGATGTGAAGGTCTGGGCTAAAGTTGAATTTTCTTTTTTTTTTTTTTTTTTAAATTTTTTTTTTTCCAACGTTTATTTATTTTTGGGACAGAGAAAGACAGAGCATGAACGGGGGAGGGGCAGAGAGAGAGGGAGACACAGAATCGGAAACAGGCTCCAGGCTCTGAGCCATCAGCCCAGAGCCTGACGCGGGGCTCGAACTCACGGACCGCGAGATCGTGGCCTGGCTGAAGTCGGACGCTTAACCGACTGCGCCACCCAGGCGCCCCTAAAGCTGAATTTTCAAGGGCAGTTTGGATCCGCTAAAGTAGACGAGGAGGGTACCCCCGCGAAGGTGGAGCCCTGTGAGCCAAGCCTTTGCGGCTGGCGTGTCCAGTCAGGTTTAGGGGAGGGCATTCTGGAGACACAGTGCTGTTTGGATTTCCTGACCTACCGGGGCAGGGGAGGAAAGATGAGATGCTAAGTTGTTTTTTTGTTTTGTTTTGTTTTTTAATTTTTTAAATGTTTATTGATTTTGGGGAGAGAGAGAGAGAGACAGAGCGAGAGCAGGGGAGGGGCAGAGAGAGGGAGACACGGAATCCGAAGCAGGCTCCGGGCTCCGAGGCATTAGCACGGAGCCCGACGCCGGGCTTGAACCCACAAACTGTGAGATCATGACCTGAGCCGTAGTCCGACTCTTAACCGACTGAGCCGCCCAGGCACCGTGAGATGCTGAGTGAGAGCTCGCACCAGGACTGGAAGAAGGCCAAGCTGAGAAAGACCATGCTGGCCGGGACCAGGGTGGGAGCTGCAGAACCGGTAAGGCCCGTGGGGCTCTGATTCTTTGCGCATGTGTGGTTTTGAGGGCATTTCTTTTTGCTTGCGTACTTTGCACGGAAAGGCAGACACGCTGTCCTGGGTAAAAGGGGAACGAGGCAAGTGGCCTCTAGTGTGAGGATCACGTTGACCTTGTCAGCTGTTGGGCTGTGCTTACAGCTGGCCTTTGCTGCGGGTGTCCGTCTGTCCCCACTCGTCTTTGGGATTGTCCGTCCTTGTCCCCACTCGTCTTTGGGATTGCCCAGGGCTTTCTTCTTCAGTGAGGGTCTAGACGTGTGATTCCTCCCTCCGGAAGCCCCTGCAGGTAGGAGGAGTCTGGAGATGCAGTGGTGAGGTTTCCAGAGAGAAAGTCCTGAGTCCCCTGCTTGGGTCTCTGTCTTTAGTGGACCTGTGTTCCCAGGGTGTGACCTTCGCAAGCGCCCCTCAGCTGGGGCAGGAAAGGTACAAGCCCCCAGAGTTGGCCGTTTCCCTTCCCCAAGCAGGTTAAGCTGTGGTAAAACCCAAGGTCTTTGGGCTCCGCTAAATGGTTTTCCTTGAGCGCAGGCTTTTGGAAGGAGAATAGAATGCTCTGAATTTTCCTTTGCAAAATGATTGCTCTTCCCCTACCCCTGCCTGAAGCTTGCTTTTTTCCTCTGATCTACACCCTGAGGATCTGGCAGGGCTTCTAGAGGTAACATTCCTGCAAGTGTGGGGGCTCCTCTACAACCGGGTCCCCTTGGGGTTTTCAGCTTTGAAGTCTGTGCACACAGGGCCTCAATGGCCTGTAATTTGGCCATTACGATGTAGGTTTTCTTACCCCAGCACTGGTTCCAGCGGCTGGGTTGCTTTGGGATGACTGTTCCAGGAAGCTGGGATTCTCGGGATACACCTGTCTTCTCTGAGGTGTTAGGGACAAGCCCTCTGCCCTGTGGCCTCAGCTGTCCGGTGGATCTCACTAGATTTTGTTCAGCTTTCTTCTTGTGGTGGGACAGCTGTAGCAGCTTCCAATCTCCTCACGTGTCAGACCAGAAATCACAGTTTTTGACCACTTTGTTGTGGAAAAAAAACGAACAAATATAATATTAGAGAACCTCTCTAACCGCACCGCTCAACTCCAATATTATCAATGTGTTCCCAAGCTGATTTCCTTTCTACTACCCCCCCACCCTTTCCAAATCTTTGAATTATATTCTAGAACTACATCATTTCAGAAATAGGCATTTCAGTAGGTCTCTAAATTATGAGGAACATTGAAAAAAAAATCCGCAAGACCAGTTTGGCAGCTAAACAACCCACTAGCAATTCCCTAATGTCACCAAGCATTGTCATGCAAATTTTCCTGATTATTTCAAATTTCAAAATTTATTTGGACTAGTTTCCAAACTAAGTTGAGCCTCTGAGCCTCTTTTTAAAAACTGTAGACTTTATGGGGCATCTGGGTGGCTCAGTCGGTTAAGCGTCTGGCTTCGGCTCAGGTCTTGATCTCACAGGTTATGGGTTCAAGCCCCGCGTCGGACTCTGGGCTGACAGCTCAGAGCCTGGAGCCTGCTTTGAGTTCTGTGTCTTGCTCTCTCTCTGCGCCTCCCCCACTCGTGCTCTGTCTCTCTCTCTCTCTGTCTCAAAAAATAAATTAAAGTTTTTTCATTACAAAAATGTAGACTTTATTTTTGCTTGCCTCTCCTCTTCCCTCCTTTCCCTCTCCGACTTTAAACCAATACTGGCAATACCACAAACGCACACACGCACACTCAAGAGTCACGCGACATCGGTTTGGTCATTATTTTACAAAAGTGGGGTTAGTTTGCACACAACGCCTCTGCACCTTAGTTTTCTCGCTTAGCAGCACACCTGGCAGATGAACTTCCAGCTGCTGAAGACCCAACTCAATGTTTTTAAAAAGCTGCATATTTCAAGGCGAATATGGGCCAGACCTTATTTAACCACCCATTTATTAATAGGCACTAGGATAGACATGGCAAAAACATCACTTTACATGATTCTCACCAAGAGATAAGATGTAATTTTTGAAGCATGGGGACTGGTGGGCATGAAGTGCCGGTGGTGTTTTTTTTTTAAATGTATGTTTCGTGAAGTATAATTTACATACAATAAATTCCACTTATTTGAAGTTTGTAATTTGAGGGGCGCCTGGTTAGTTCAGCTGGTGAAGCAACTGACTCTTGGTTTTGGCTCAGGTCATGATCTCACGGTTCGTGAGCTTGAACCCTGCGTCTGGACTGTCAGCATGGAGCCTGCTTGGGATTCTCTCTCTCCCTCTCTCTCTGTCCCTCTTCCGCTCAAACTCTGTCTCTCACACAAAATAAATAAATAAATAAACTTAAAAATGTATTTAAAAACTAAAGCATACAATTTGATGTGGCTTGACATTTCTACATAAACATGAAACCGTCAACACAATCAAAATACAGCATGTCCATGGCCCCCAAAAGTTCCCATGTGTTTTCTTGTGATCTCACTGGCCCCCTTTTTCTTCATGCCCCTCTCCTATCCTCAGGCAACCTCTGATCTATTTCCTGCCATGATAAAACCTTTTCATTTTCTAGAGTTTTATAAGAATGGCACCACAGTGTTCTCTCCTTTCGTATGTGGCTTCTTCCAGCATCATTTGACCTTGAGGTCCACCATTCTGTGGTAGGTACCCACAGTACATTCCTTTCTATTGCCGAGTGGTATTCCCTTGTATGGAGAAGCCATCATTTGCCTATCCATTCACGTGTCGAGCTATTTCAGGTTTGGGGATATGAAAAACAAAGCAAATGTGAACACTGTTCATACACCAACATTGTTTTGTTTATTCTAAGGCCTTTGAAATTCCCTATAATTTTAGAATAAACTTGTCAATTTCAAAAAAAAAAGGAAAAAAACATATGCCTGCTGGAATTTTGACTGGGATTGTATTGACTCTATAGATCCATTTGGGGGAATTACAGTTTAACAGCACTGACCGCCCGCCCGTGACAAGGCGTATCCTTCCGTTCTGTAGTTCTTCCATCTTTATGGTTTTCAGGGTGAAGGTCTTGAACTCTTTTGTCAGACTTATTCCTCAGTGTTTTTGATGCATTTATAAATGTGTTATTTATTTTTTTTAGTGTTTATTTACTTTTGAGAGAGAGACACACACAAAGTGTGAGTGGGGGAGGGGCAGAGAGAGAGGGAGACAGAATCTGAAGCAGGCTCCAGGCTCTGAGCTGTCAGCACAGAGCCCGACGTGGATCTCGTGGGTCTTGTTGGTCTCGTGGGTCTTGTTGGTCTCATGGGTCTCGTGGGTCTCGAACTCCAGTTCGGTGAGATCATGACCTGAGCCTAAGTTGGATGCTTAACTGATTGAGCCACCCAGGCACCCCAGTTACAGTAGCTTTTTGTATAATCTATAGCACTATGTACACAGATGATCATGTTTCCATGAACAAAGGCACGTTTCACATCTTTGTTTCCAATTTGGATCACTTCTATTTATTCTTGCTCTACTGCACTGACTAGAACCTCCAGAAAAGTGTTAAATAAAAAGAAAAATGGTGAGTTCTTTCTTCCACTATTAAGTATGGCTTATCACATTGGGGAAGTTCCTTTTTTTCCTAGACTACTGAGAATTTCTTTAAAAAAAAAAAAAAGGAATAGGTGTTAGATTTTGTCACTTGCTTTTTCTGCATATATTGAGATAATCATAGGGTTTTTTTTTATAGTGTGATAATGTGTTGAATTACACTGGTTGATTTTCCATTGTTAAATCAATATTGCATTTCTGGGATAAAATTCCACCTCCTCATACATAATACTTTATTTTTTTGCATATATGTTCATGAGAGATATTGGTATATAGTTTTCTTTTCTTGTAATGTCTTGGTATAGTTTTGGTACCATGATAAACCTAGCTTTATAGAATGATTTAGGAAATAGTTCTTCCTATATAATTTTCTCAAGGGGTTTTGTAAAATTGGTATTAATTCTTCCTGAAATGATTGGTTGATCATCAGTGATGCCATTTAAGCCTAGAATTTTCTCTAGGCTTCTCCTTAAAAAAAAAATTTTTTTTTAATTTTTTTAGTGTTTATTTTTAACGGAAAGAGAGACAGAGCATGAGTGGGGGAGGGGCAGAGAGAGAGGGAGACACAGAATCAGAAGCAGGCTCCAGGCTCTGAGCCCTCAGCACAGAGCCCGACGCAGGGCTCGAACTCACAGACCGCGAGATCATGACCTAAGCCGAAGTCAGATGCCCAACCGACTGAGCCACCCAGGCTCCCCTTTAAAAAAATTTTTTTAATTGACATATAGTTGCCACGCAATATTATATTACTTTCAGGTATAGAACACAGTGATTCACCACTCTGTATGTTATACTGTGCTCACCACAAGTCTAGCTACCATCTGTCACCATACAACACTATTAAAATACCACTGACTTGGGGCCCCTGGGTCACTCAGTCAGTTCAGCATCTGATTCTTGATTGTGGCTCAAGTCATGATCCCAGGGTCGTGGGATTGAGCCCTGTGTCAGACTCTGCACTGGTCAGACTCTGCATTGAGTGTGGAGTCTGCTCGAGATTCTCTCTCTCCCTCTACCCCTCTCTCCCATGCTCTCTCTCTGTAAAAAAATAAAAATAAAGTAAAAAAAAATACCATGGACTCTGTTCCGTATGCTGTACCTTTCATCCCCCTGACTTAGTCATTCCAGAACTGGAAGCCTGTGTCTCCTTCTCCCCTTCACTCATTTTTCCATCCACCATCCCCTCCCCTCTGGCAACCAGTTGTATTTATAGGCCTATTTCTCCTTTTTGAAATATTTTTTTGTTCACTTGTTTTGCTTTTTAGATTCCACATGTAAATTAAATCATGTGGTATTTCTCTGGCAGATTTTTAACTATAAATATGACTTCTTTCTAAGTGAGCTTTGGTAGTTTTTGTGCCTTTTAAGAAATTTGTCCATTTCATCTAAGTTGTTAACTGTATTGGCATAATGTTGTTTGTAATATTTCCTGTCTTTTTTAATATCTGTCAAATCTGTTGTGGTGTCCTTTATTTCAATCCCAATACTGATAATTTGTGTCTGCTCTTTTTTTTTTTCTTTATCAGCCTGGCTAGATGTTTATCAATTTTATTGATGTTCTTGAATAGCCAGCTTTTGGTTTCATTGACTTTCTCTTTTGATTTCCCATTTTATATTTCATTGGTTTCTACTCTGATCTGTATTACTTATTTTCTTCTGCTTACTTTGGGTTCAGCCTGCTCCATTTTAAAATTTTTCTGAAGGTGGGATCTGCAGTCATATATGGTGATCTCTCTTCTTTTCTAATATAGGTATCCAGTGCTATAAATTTCCCTCGAAGTGTGGCATTAGCTGCATCCCACAAATCAGCATATTGTGTTTGCAGACAGTTTCAAAATACCCTGATTTTATTTTTAAAATACTGTTTTAACATACTTTCTGATTTTTTAAAAATTTCTTCTTTAATGTGCTGGTTATTTAAGGGTATGTTATGTAGTTTTCAAATCTTTGGAATCTTTCGGTTATAGATTTTGAATTTAAGTCCACTGTAGTCAAAAAATATAGTTTGTATAAATTGAATCTTTTTAAATGTACTAAGGTATTTTTATAGCTCAGAATTTGATTAATGTTGGTAAATGTTCTCTGTTTCTTTGAAAAGAATGTGTATTCTGTTAATGTTGAGTGGAGTATTTTAAAATTGTGTCAGTTGGGGCGCCTGGGTGGCTCGGTGGGTTAGGCGGCCGACTTCGGCTCAGGTCATGATCTCTCGGTCTGTGAGTTCGAGCCCCGCGTCGGGCTCTGTGCTGACAGCTCAGAGCATGGAGCCTGTTTCAGATTCTGTGTCTCCCTCTCTCTGACCCTCCCTTGTTCACGCTCTGTCTCTCCCTGTCTCAAAAATAAATAAAATGTTAAATAAATAAATAAATAAATAATAAAATTGTGTCAGTTTGGTTGATAACAGACTCTATGATAATATACTCCTTTCCTCAACTCTGCGCTGTACATAAGAAATCTAAATACAAAGACAGAAATAGGATAAAAGGAATAGGATAGTAAAAGGTAAAGCTGAATTTTCTATATTAATATCAAAATTAATCTCATATTTCTTTGCTAATTTTCCATTGTTCTGGTAGTGATTGGAAAGGAGGGTTGAAATCTCTGACAACTTTGATTTTGTCTATTTCTCTTCCTAATTCTGTCAGTTTTTGCTTTCTGTATTTTGAAACTCTCTTATTAGGTGCATCAATGTTTAGGATTGTAATGTATTCTTGATGAGCTAATTCCTATACCGTTATGAAATGATTTTATCTCTGCTAATGTTCTTTGCTCTGGAATCTGCTTTGTTGGAAATTTAAAAATATTTGGCCATTAATTCTTCAAATATTTTTTCTGTCTCCCCCTTTCTTCTTCCTTGCAGACTCCAGTTATACATATAGCAGGGCACTGGAAATTTTCCAGTAACTCACTGATTCTCTACTAAATTTTGCAGTCCTTTTTGCTCTGTTTTATTCTGGGTAGTTTTGATCACTATGTCTTCTGCACTCTTTTCTTCTGCAATGTCTAATCTGCCACTAATGCCATTCAGTGGCTCATCACAGGCCAGGCAACAGGGTTTGGGCAACAAGCTGAGCAGCAGTCGGAGCTGAGAAATCATAGCAATGTCAAAACTGAGCAGCAAGATGGACGTGGAAGGGGCTGGCCCATGACTAGGCAGGCTGAGGAGAGTCACAAGCAAGGTGCCGAGCACTTCAGCACACACATGGACAGACTGACACATGGGTCACAGGTAAACATCAGAGGTACCAGAGAGGGAAAAAGGAAGAGCAAGGTCACAGCAAGACTGGAGACTCTCCCAAATCATGGGAGACCAAGTATTGAGTGATTTGTCTGCTCTGAGTCCATCTCCTTGGATAGACAGACCTGTGAGGGCAGGGACAGGTGTTTGTCCTGTTTGTACCAAGTGCTTGGTACAAAGAAGCTGCTCAGAATATATATATATATATATATATATATGTGTGTGTGTATTATATTTGTGTGTAATATATATTTGTGTGTATGTATATATATACATATATATGTATATACATATGTATGTATGTATATACATATGTGTATGTATATATATATATTTTTTTCAGGATATATTTTGTAAATAATTGGAAGAAGCAGACCTATGGACTGTCAAAGACCTAAGAGCTGGGTTTAGGGTGAAAGGCCCTTGACATAGGGTTTTAGGGTTTGGAATTTTGTGACCTGGAAGCAAAGAGAAAGATCAGCTCTTCCCTCTAAGAATTGCCCTGTAAGTCTGGTTTTCTGGCAATTGCTATATTTTTACAGAGTGAGGGGGGTGTAAATACAGGGTAGATGTAGTTATGCCCACAATGTAAAATAGCTACCAAGCCAGTCCAATATAAGTGGATTATGTTTATAATTGGAGTAAACCGTAATTTTCAATAAAATAAAAATCGGGGTTCTACAAACCCAAATATCTCAAATATCTAATTCCCTGGAAGCAGCTTTGCATAAAACGTTCTAATGTATTATTAACCACAAGCACATTTTTACAGTGTAACTCCCAGACAATCACCGCGGCTCTGACATGATGTTACAAGTCTCTTGCCAAGGCTATTAAAGCACTTTTAACAATGTTTCGTGATGTTGGAGGCTACCGTTTCATAAGGAGAGGTGGTTTAAAAAAGGGGAGCCAATAACAAGACATAGAGTCCTCCAAGTGTCAAGGTCATCAGAAACCAGGGACGTCTGAGAAACCGCCACACAATAGGAGCTTAGGGAGACAAGACAGCTAAATGTCTTGTGGGATCTTGGAATAGAAAAGGGACATAAGGTAAAACCAAAGGAAATCTGAATAAGATATGGACTATGCTAACAATAATATATCAATGTTGGTTTGTTTACTGTAACAAATGTGCCAGAATCCGGTGAGACGTTAATCATCAGGGAAATTGGCGCAAGGTATATGGTAACCGTCTGTCCTATCTTCCCAGTCTATAAATCCAAAATTGTTCTCACAATAGAGTCTGTTTAACAGCAAAGAAAATGAAAAAGAACTTGTGCTGGAGGCCCATACACCACGTGCAGCTGCACCAAAGTGGCGTCAGTTGGATACTTCTATTTTTTTTAATTTTTTAAATGTTTGTTTATTTCTGAGAGACACGGGTGGGGGGGGGAGGGTCAGAGAGAGGGAGACACAGAATCTGAAGCAGGATTCCGGCTCTGAGCTGTGGGCACAGAGCCTGATGCGGAGCTCCAACACATGAACCGTGAGATCGTGACCTGAGCCGAAGTCGGCTGCTTAACCAACTGAGCCACCCAGGCACCCCTAATTGGATACTTGTATCCAAGTACCTGCAGGGCTTGAGCTGTGTTTTCGTGGAGCATTGCTCCCGTGCAAGTACTCACACAGGCACGAAGTCGCCCTCATTTTATTTTGCTTAGTCCTTCACAGCACCAACATTCACTTTCAGATTTTTTTTTAATTTTTATTTTGGGGGGAGGGTGGTGCAGAGAGAGAGGGCGAGAGAGAATCTTAAGCAGGACGCGGGACTCGATCTTATGACCCTGAGATCGTGCCCTGAGCCGAAATCAAGAGTTGGATGCTTACCCGACTGGGCCACGCAGGTGGCCCCACATTTGCAAAAGGTTTTAAGCTTGTCATTCGTTGAGGGAGCGCTCTTGAGTGTTCTCTGTTAATTGCAGAATGCTTCTTGGGTCAGTGTAAAGCCCTTTTACAGGAACAAGTGGGGAGAGAAGACCGGAACGTGCCATGGAAAAGTGATTTTAAAACTTTTCTGCCTATCTGTCTTCCAGTCACTCGTGTGATTGTGAATCATTCTTGTGACAATTGATGGTCACACTGAAATGTGTCCTTCGTGTCGGCACAACATAGCATAGAAAGGACAGTGATCCTGCTGGTTCCGCGGCGAGGACGGTACCGTTTCACCCCTCGCTCGCATTGAAAAAAAAATTTAAACCAAATGATTTCCCCCCCGAAGACATTAACGTTGGATCTGAATATTCAAAGTCTGCTGCCCTGTGTGATTTGAGAGGTCCTTACGATATACGAGGTTGGACGGGCAGAGTGTATTTCCTAACGCAGGACGCTGCGAGTGCGACACGTCAGCCCTTTCGGAGGATGGGACATCAACAGAGCTGTCAGCAGGTGGCCCTGAGCCTGCAGCACCCATCACGGGTCCTGGGCGGACACAGAACTTGGCAAAGGTTTAAGCAGAAAGCTTAATGATTGTTGCAGTGGTTATAAGAACCTGCACCACTTTCTGAGCCATAACAGGGTCCAGGGCCCACACCAAGTGCTTTAGACGTGAGTTCTCTCCTGAATCTTCCGGGAGCCTTGTGGGCCAGCAGGTCCCCCAATGGTACGCACCAAACAGATGCAGGAACCAGGGGGCCGCTGGCTCGTAGGTGGTAGAGTGGGGGTCGTTGGTGAGAACAGAGCCGGTGGTAGGACAGCTACATCCCGAGAGCCAGAGGACTTACCGTGCTGGGCAGGTATTACCCAGCAGTCTCTACTCTTTGGTAGGATGGGCCATTCTTTTGCATCCACAATCTTTATTGCGAGAACCTGCAAATTTTCAGAAAAGTGAAAACAGTAAAATGAACACCCACATACCCTTCCCTTAGATTTGACATGTGTTAATGTTTTCTTCTCTCTCTCCCTCTCTCTCTTTCTGTGTGTATGACAACACTTTTTGCTGCACTATTTGGGAATAAATTGTAGACATCATGAGACTTCAAAATTCCTCAACACCACCTCCTAAGAACGAGGACAGGGAGCGAAGGATATGCGGGATCCATTTTTCCAAAAGGGAAAATGAAGCCAAAGTGAGCAGCGGGAATTCCACTGCCTTTGGAAAATTCCCAGTCTTCTGAGCTGGTGTGTCAGGCTCTCCCATCTGGCCTGAGTAGTCACATCTCTGCCCCACCACTGTTCACCATACATGGCTGAGCACGCACCATTGTCCCCAAACACTGGCAACTTGATGCTGCAGAACTTGGGCCCGCCCCTTCCCTTCTCTGGTCATCTACATCCTCCTCATTCTTTAAGACCCAGATAATGCCACCCCTCCCCATGGCACCTGCCCCAGTGTCCCAGTTTGTGGGGCCGTAGGTCTCTCTAGTCCATAACCCTCAGATTTCTGCTTTGCTTTGGGATAGCTATTTTCCTGTCTGACTTCCTCATGGCCTCTTGAGGGCAGGAGGTGAACGATTCAGCTTTGAATTCCCCCAGCATGGGACATAAAGGCTTATACATAGTAGGTGCTTAATAAGCACTCACTGAATTGGATGGATGGCCATCACTTCAGAGTTCAGACACTAGAAATGTTCCTTTTTTATTACAAGAAACATAATTGTTTTAATTAATTCACAGTTACAGACTCAAGAAAATCCAGAACAAAGCTAGAGTGGCCTCACTGTCTCAGACGGTGGCACTTACTGTAGCACTTAAGGATGCTTTTGTTTCTGCTCAACATTGTCCTAATGAACAGAGCTGGCCACGCTTACCCAGTCACCCCACTCTCCATAGCAGGTAGTGCTGTGGTGTTTATGCTGGGGATCTCGAGCCACCCTTGGAAAGATGAAATGTTGTTAAAAAGAAAGTCATGATTGACAAAACTACAGAAAGAGGAAAGTATCTTTCTTCCAAAGTGTGTGTAACATCAAAAGAATGCCCCAGAAGGGAGCTTGTTAACCGCGGAGAGTTCAACAGTTACATTATTACACCCAACTGCCAAAGTTTGGGAGAAAAAGGCAGTAAATGAAGCATTTGAGATGAACAGAGCCTATTTAGAAGGGGAAAAAATACATTGTATTTCTGAATGCAACAGCTGCATGGGAGTGTAACAAGATCCTGGCTCAAATTATAGCTTTGGAGGCGCCCCCCCCCCCCCTTCGCGGGGTCTAATCTGCTCTCGGAAGCCCTGGCAGAGAGGCTGTTAGCAAATGCATCAAGGACGTCGCCCCAGCATGGGGACGCGGCAGCTGGTTGATGAACAGCTGCAGCGTGTGGATTCTGCGCCCGCGCCCTGGTGAACGCAGCCTCGGTGGCGGTGGCGGTGGCGAGCTGCGGAAGCAGCGGAGGCGGGGCTGTGCCAGCCTGCCGGCTTTCCCTGGGGCAGCCTCCGAGACGACCCCGGTCCGCACCGCTGGGCGGCCCTGCTTCGGTTCTTGAAAGATTATCTGTTGCCTCTCAGCCAGGGCTTAGTAGGAAGGGCTTTGAGCAATAACATGTGCCACCTGAGGGAACTACCACCTTCGTGTTGCAAAACTCGTCCTTAGCCTTCATCCTTGGATGGAGCCAAGGAGCATCGCCCTGGAGCAGGGATGTGGGGAACCCCGGAAGCGCCCATCCCTCCTCTGCGCGGGACACGCAGTAGGCTTGGCAATGCATGAGTTCCCAACGTGTGATGGCACCTTTTTCACGCCCAGAGACGTGACGCTCCCCAAAACCACGGTAAGACCTCCCTGAGCCTTAGATGCATCCAGGTGGGTCGTCCTCCCTTCCCTCTGGCGGCGTCCCACGTTTGGAGGAGGGCCACGGGAGGACCCAAGAGACTCAAGTGTCCAGACCAAGATGTGGTGAGAACCACGTGGTAGGCAGGTCACTCTGCTCAGCGTCCCCTCCCTGGAGTGGGAAGCACCCCCCCCCCCACCAATTCTTGGAAGCCGGTTCAACCCCTTTGCCTTTGGAGAGGCTGAACTCCCCTCCTTGGCCCCAGGAGTGAGCACCTGACCCTAACTGGCACCCAGGGCCCTCAGAGCTACAGTGATTGGTCGAGAGATGAGCCAATCAGAGCCCTCCGTTCTCTTCAGTGCAGGAAGGCCCCAGGTGAGCTTGGCCAGAGCCCCTGTGGCACCAGTGCGCAGTGGGAAAGCTGGGAAGGAGCCAAGCAGGACAGGCAGCATCAGACAAAAAGGTGAGGCTCCATGACACTTTTCCTAAATCTAAAGCTGGTGTAGCCCTTGGATTTTCCAATTACAAGACCCCCAACAATTCTCTTTTAGCTTCAGTCCGATTGAACTGGGCGTCTGTCGCTTGCCTGTGAAATCATCCTGTTTAATTATTTGCTACCTGTTCTGTGCCCCCTTCTAGGATAAGAGTTCCATGGAATCAGGGACTTTGCCGTCCTTGCGGTTTTTCTCAGCTTCTAGGACATTTCTTCCACACAGTGCGGGTGCTGACCCATGTAACTAACCATAAAGGGTGGCGGTGGGGGAGGGGGTATGGTGCGTGCATGAGGTTTACATTGGGATTTTTGGATGTAAGCTGTGAGTTAAGATTGATGCTGTTGCTCGCGCCTCCTGTGCTCGACAGGGAGCTAGGTTGTCACCAGCGCAGGTGCAGGGCCCTTCAGCCAGGACTGCAAGAATTGTTCCCAAAAGAGCAGCCGGGAGGTCTTGAGCCCCTGAAATAGGTGACAGTGGATGTCTAAGGAGGCCCGAACCAGCAGGCACTGCGGGGGGCGGGGGGGGGGCAAGGGCAGAGATGCTCCAGGTCCAACCAGAGGGGGTCATCAGAAGGCAAGCTCATCAGCCCCTGGTTGGTTTCCTGGGGCTGCCGTAAAGCATTATCACAAACTGGGTGGCTGAAAACAACAGAAACGTACTCTCGCACAGTCCTGGAAACCGGAAGTCCAGAATCGAGATGTCGGCAGGTCGGCAGGTCCATGCCCGAGGCTCTAGGGACACATCTGCTCCTTGCCTCTTCCACTTTCTTGTGTTCCTCAGCTAGTGGCTGCATCAGTCCGAACGTGGCCTCTGTGGCCACCCTGCTTTCCCTTCTTCCATGGATGTCAAAACTCCCTCTTCCTTACGTGGGTACGTATGATGGCATTTAGAACCCCAGAAAACCCAGGATAAATTCCTCCTCTCAAGAGCCTTAATTTAATCACATCTTTTGCCATTAAGGTAACATTCCCAGATTGTGGGGATTTGGTGTGGATATCTCTCGGCTTACCACACAGCCCTCGCCAGAGACAGAAAGAGAAGGACCTGGAGGGCCGGGTGGAATGTCCAGGTTCCAGGCAAAAAGAAACCAGCAGGCTCACAGGAAGTGAGCATGCAGACCCAGGCACCAAAATGTGAGGCGAGACACCTTGGGACCCCAAGAGGATGAGGACGGCCAGGACTTACCCATGACTTACCAGGCTCAGGGTCCACAGCAGCCCTCCCGCCCCCAGGTCCACACTGAGGCTAGTGGAGCTGAGGTTACTCACCTGTATCCTGCTTTGAAGGGGTTGAGCTGGTGGTCTGTGGGTAGGAGGGATCAAAGGGCAGAGGAAGGTGTGGGTGTCTTGGGAGGCTGGCTGCTGGCTGGGGGTGGGGGGAGTGGGTCTAGACAAAGAGGACAAGAGGATCCTGTAGCTGCCTCCTAGCTCCAGAAGTAGATAGACACCTGACTCATAGAATGACTTCTGCAGATGTCAGCCCTCCCCATCCCTCACGTGAGCCCCCAAAACACCTCTTAGGAGGCAGAGTGGCGAGGTAATCCAGGTAGTTCCAAGGAACATTCATGTCTAGCCACAGAACCAAGGAGGATGCATTTACTGCCTTCTCTCTCCTCTTCTCAGCAGGCCAGAGAGCACTGGGATGGTGGCAGGGGTTCAAGACAGAAGCCACAGCGACAGGATTTCTCAGTGCAGGAGGCCGATCAACTTGGTTTAAATTCCGGCTGCTCTACTTACTAGTGGCCTAACTCTGGACAGCTGACTTCGCCTTCTTGTTCAGCTCTAAAACAGGGGTGATGATAACATCTGCGTCACCGGGTGAGTGAGGCAATAAATTTCAATAAATTGAAATAACGTAAGTACCGCACTGAGAACAACGACTGGCAAACACCAAAGACCTCAAGAAACATTCACCGTGACTCCTGTTGGCTGAGAGTTTAAGGACCGAGATCACCTCCCCCGAATGTGAGAAAGATTGCGGGTATTGATTGAATAGCAGCCAAAGGCAAGATCCTACAACGGTTCTTCTTCTTCTTTTTTTTTTTTTTTTTGTTTTAATGTTGATTTATTTTTGAGAGAAAGAGAGAGACAGAGCGTGGGCAGGGGAGGGGCAGAGAGAGAGGGAGACACAGAATCCGAAGCAGGCTCCGGGCTCCGAGCTGTCAGCACAGAGCCTGACGTGAGATCATGACCTGAGCCAAAGTCGGATGCTTAACCTACTAAGTCACCCAGGTGCCCCCAAAATGCTACAAGGATTCTAAAGACCGTGTAGCAGCTGCTGTCAGATCACTCACAGGCCAGATGGGGACCAGGATGTAAATACACGAATATTTAAATGAAAATGGAATTTAGAAATAGTCCAGTGCAGCAATAGCTAGACAAACCCTCTTGGCTCGTTCTTCCAAAGACATCCAAAATCTGACCGCTTCTTATAGCTTTCCCTTCTACCGCCATAATCCAAAATCCTAGCCTGAACTGTCACAGCAGCCTTCAAACGTGTCACCTTGCCTATTCTAACTCCCGATACAGTCCGTTTTCCTTATAGCAGCTATTTTTTTCTTTTTTCTTTTTTTGCTTTTAAAATGCGACCCGATCTTGGCACCCCTTTCTTATGGTCTCCAAAGTCTCCTGTGATATAATAAAAAGTATTTGGTCTTTGTCCCCAGGTCCTGGCACATAGCTCCCAGAATCCTGAAAATTTCCAGAAAGATCAAGCCTTGTTGAGAGGATTGGAACGCTCACCACCACCACCCCAACCTTCCCGAGGAGGGGAGAAGGGCTAGAGATTGAGTCAATCACCAATGGCCAATGATTTAATCAATCATGCCTACTTAATGAAGCCTTTGGAAATTTTATGGGTTGGTGAACGCATCAAAGTGCCAGGAGTGTGGGGTGCCCAGAGGGCACAGGGGCTCTGCATACCTCTCACCTCTTCATATCCTGCCCTATGTATCACCTCCATTTGGCTGTTCCTGAGCTGTATCCTTTATAACAAAACTAGTAATAGTAAATAAAGATGGTTCCTGAGTGGTGTGAACCATTCTAGAAAATCATCAAACCTGGAAAGGATGGGTGGGAGGTGGAGGTTGTGGAAAACCCCCGACTTACTGGAGTAAAGTTGGACACAAGTGTGGGCAACGTGAAGACCCAATACGTGTGACTGGCATCCAAAGTGGGGACAGTATTGTGGGACTGAGTCCTTATCCTGTGGGGTCTGAGATAACTCCGGGTAGTTAGTGTCAGAATTAAATTGAATTAAGGACATCCAGTTGGTGTCTGGAGAATCAGAGAATTGGTTGTTGGTGTTGGAAACATCTCAGCTTCCCATTTGGAATAAAATTAAACATTCTACCCTTGGCCTATAAACCTCTTTGTAATCTATTATCCTCCCTCGTCACCTTGCCTTTCTCTACAACCACATCTGGTCCTCCACCCCCAGACACCCTTTCCTCTCCGTTGTTCCTCAAATACAAGATCTCAGAACCATCTCATGGCCTTAGCAGTTACCACACTTTTTGCCTAGAATATTCTTCCCAAGATGGAACCATGACCCACTTGTGACTGTCATTTCACTATCCTTTGAACAAGAATGCCGTCCCTGACCACCCCATCTAGAAAGCATGACTGAACCCCTGCACCTGTTCCAATTTTCTCCTTAGTTCTTATTAGCACCTCACATCATATGTAATATTTGTGTGTTTTTCATTTGCTTGCCTCAACTAGAATATCAACTCTCTGAAAGTTAGGACTTTGTTTTGTTCATGATTTATTCCGTGAAATCAATAAAATTTGTTGAATGAATGTGTTAGTCCAAAGTATAACTTTCATCATTCATTTAGGCAACCATCAAACTTTCATGAACCCCAGTCTCTGCTCTCCCCAGTAGTTGAACAAATTATAAAATCAATTAAGACAGAATTCAGGAATACCAGGGGAGGAAATCTCACAAGTGGAGGATGGGGGATTCCAGAAGACTCCTGATGGAGGGTAGGTTTGGTCTATGGCACTTCAGACCTGGGGGAGGGGGACGGGGAGACTCACACGTCTTAAATCAGCTAGACAGCTGCACCCGGACCGTGTGCAAGGGGTCTCAGGTGGAGATGGAAATGTTGGAAAAGAATGCAAGATTACATACCAAAAGAATACTTTTGAAGGGAAGCCAACATTTTAGTGAACTTTATAAATATTTAAACACAATTTAAACTGAAAGGTCCTTATTTGGACCACTTTAATGGTGGAAAGTTACCCAAAATACTGTTTTATGCTTTCTTTATTCTTCGTAACGTACAATTTTAGTTCTAAAGGGAAAAGAGTCAAATCGATGCTTTCTGCGGGTGAAGCCATTACCACATACCTGGCAAAAAACACATGTAACCAGAGCCGAGAATGGGGCCCGGCTGCCAGGCTCCAGGGGGAACTTTGGAACTAAATTCCTCTTTTCAGAAGCCACGGAGAACACAACGCAAAAGTGAGATATAAGAGAACCTCATTAACTCAGATGTTTCTATTCTCAATTTGTGACCACGTGTAATGAAGAATGTGCAAGGCAAACTAAGAGTGTAACTAAGATTAGAGGGATTATTTACACTACTCAAGAGAACGGTGTTTTCATAAATTCATTGACATACCAACCCGATAGGCGAAGTCACGTAGTGCACGTGAACTTGATAAAGATAAATTTACTTGAACACAAGCAAGTTTTATTTTTCTTAAAATAGTGACTTTGGTGTCGATTCGCTAGGTTTTCTGATCATTTGGTATCTAGGATAGAGATTCAAATTACCTCTAATATTCCTCTTTAATGTTTTTATTATTTTTAAAGACATTTTGCATAGACATGTTTTTGTTTTTGTCTTTAGGTCATTTTCATTCAACAGTTGAGGGACATTTGGATTTTTCAGAATTCTTGGCTATTATGAATAAAGTTGCTATAAATATTCAAGTATAAGTATTTGTGTGGACATTTGTTTTCGTTTCTCTTTGGTAAATGAATTAAGAGTGGAATGGCGGGGTCATATAGGAGGTGTATGTTGACTGTATAAAAACTGTCAAACGCCTTTCTAAAGTGTTTGTACCATTTTGCATTTCTGCCAGCAACGTATAAGACTCTTATTTCTTCTCTACATCCTCACAAACACTGGAATTTCAGGCTTTTTATTTATTTTTTATTTATTTTAATGTTTATTTATTTTTGAGACAGAGAGAGAGAGAGCACGAGTGAGGGAAAGTCAGAGAGAGGGAGACAGAATCCGAAGCAGGCTTCAGGCTCCCAGCTGTCAGCCCAGAGCCTGACGCGGGGCTCGAACCCACAAACTGTGAGATCATGACCTGAGCCGAAGCCGGAGGCTGAACCGACTGAGCCCACTGAGCCACCCAGGAGCCCCTGGAATTCCAGGCTTTTTAAATTTTAGATATTTCTGCAGGGGTGTGGTCATATTTCATTATAGTTTTAATTTGAAGTTCCCTAATAACTAATGATGTTGGGCATCTTTTCATGTACTACTTTGCCATTCAAATATCTTCCTTGGTGAAGCGTCCAAATCTTTTTTTTTTTTTTCATTTTTATTTGGATTGTTCATTTCTTATCACCGTATCATAAGAATTCTTTAGACGTTCTGATATATGTTTTGCAAATAGTTTCTCCTGGCGTATAGCTTGCATTTTCATTGTCTTTAAGTGTCTTTTCAAGAGCAAAGATTTTATGGTTCTCTAGATGCAAATGGGCACACGTACATGTATCTGCAAAACAAGTGGTAATATCTTCTCATTTCTAACTGTGTTCCCACCGTTCACGTAGTGGCTCAGGCAGGAAAACTGAGAGCCATTCTACCACCTTCCTCATCCTTCTTCACATTCAGGGTATCCCCAATCCCTTCAAATTCCACCCCCAACATCTATCTTGAATGCGTTGGCTTTCCACCATTTTTACTCCCATTACACCATCCACATCGCCATCATCCCTCAGCTGGGCCACGTTAGTAGACTTCTAATTATCATCCCCACTCACCCTCCAACCAATTCTCCGGGCAGCAGGTAGAGACGTAATTGGATGATGTGACACCCCTGCTTAAGATCCTCCCAGGGCTTCCCAATTGCGTGGAATGAAACCCAACAACTTCTCAGAACAGCAGCCATCTCTGCACACTGAGATCCTGTCCACTCTCGAAGTTCAGTGGCTGTCACTCTCGCTCTTGCTCACAACTCCGTGCTGGTCTTTCAGCTGCCACACCATTGCTCCCTCTCACCCCAGAGCCCTTCCACACACTGTGCCCTCCCCTGGAGGAATGCTCTTTCCCCGCTGTCTGCATGGCTGACTTCCCATCCTTGCAGCTTCCCTTTTGAAGTCACCTCACCAGAGGGTCTTTCTCGTTCGCTGGGTCTAAAAACGCATTTCCCTAATTATTTTTGTGTCACAAATTTGTATCACAAATTTTAATTGTGTACATTTTTATGTTTGTGTTCCTTACTGTCTTGTAAAATCCGTCAGGCAAGGTCACGTGAGTTTTGTTTACCCTCGACTCCAGGTAAAACGACGGCCAATGTTGTAGTTGCTCAAGAAATACGTGTTGAATTAATTGATGCATGAGCTGTAGTGATAAGAGACAAAGCTCATGCCAACCCAGCTTGAAGTCCTCTTATTCTTAGTGACCTTGGGCAAATTTTGTAAGATTTCTGGTTCACCGTGTCTTAATCTATTAAGTAAATGTAATATTCTCACCTGGAAAACTTGGGGAAAGGATAGAAATAATAAGTATAATACAGATAGCCTAATACCTGGCTATATTGTAGAAATTCAATAGATGCTAGTTAAAGAATCAGACCTGTAAGTACAGAGGACAAACTGGTGGTTGCCAGAGGGGAAAAGAGTTGGAGGGGGGATGGAAAATGGATGAAGGGAAGAGGGAGAAACAGGCTTCCAGTTATGGAATGACTAAGTCATGGGAAGAAAAATACAGCATAGGGAACATAGTCAATGATATTGGAATAGTGTTGTGTGGTGACAGACGGTAGCTACACTTGTGATGAGCACAGCATAAGCATAGACACGTTGGGCCTCTATGTTGTACACCTGAAAACAATGCGACAGGGGCGCCTGGGTGGCTCGGTCGGTTAAGCGTCCGACTTCGGCTCAGGTCATGATCTCACGGTCCGTGAGTTCGAGCCCCGCATCGGGCTCTGTGCTGACGGCTCAGAGCCTGGAGCCTGTTTCAGATTCTGTGTCTCCCTCTCTCTCTGCCCCTCCCCTGTTCATGCTCTGTCTCTCTCTGTCTCAAAAATAAATAAACGTTAAAAAAAAAAAGAAAACAATGCGACATTGTGCATTAACCAGGCCAAAAGAAAATTAAATGAAAAAAAAAAGTATAGATGCTAGCTAAGAACATCTTTCTAGTAATCCGTCTTTTAATTATAGCATGTTGAGATGCTGTGGACAATAATCTTTGCTTTTTAGGTATTATTGAATTAATCACTCATTCATTTTTATTATATATTATATGCTCCTAATTTTTGTAAATATTAACTACTTTTAAGGTACTAAGAACGCTTGAAAAGAAGTAGAGAAAAGAGAGAAAATTTAAAATGGACCTTCATTGTTTCTTAATATTTTGTTTTATATATTTTATATTTATATATATTTCATCATTTGTATTTATATAGTATATATATTCAATTTAGTATGGTTCCTTAATTATTGTATTCCTTGGGGATGACACCTTTTATCAATATCAAATGACTCTCTTCCTATTTGATGGTTTTGACCTTAAACTCTACTGTGTCGGCAGCTCAGGGAATAGAATCAATAATACTGTAATGACGTTGTGTGGTGGCAGATGGTGACTGCACTTACTGTGGGGAGCACTAAGTAATAGATGGAATTGTTGAATCAATATGCTGTAGACCTGAAACCAATATAACAGTGTATGTTAATTATACTTCAGTTAAAAAAAAAATCTCCACTGTGTTTTGAGATTGATGTAGCTACTCCTTTTGGGGGGAGGTACTCCTTTCTATGATTATATTTTCCTAATGACTCATCTGTGCATTTCTAACATTCCAGTGTAGTGTTATTTCAGGTGTGTCTTTAGCCAGTGTGCTGCTGGATTTTCCCTTCCTTCCTTCCTTCCTTCCTTCCTTCCTTCCTTCCCTCCTTCCTTCTTCCTTCCTTCCTTCTTCCTTCCTTCCTTCTTCCTTCCTCCCTTCCTTCTTCCTTCCTCCCTTCTTTCTTCCTTCCTCCCTTCCTTCCTTCCGTCCTCCCTCCCTCCCTTCCTTCCTTTCTTTTTGAGAGAGAGGGAGGATGAGGGGCAGAGGGAGAGAGAGAATCCCCAGCAGGCTCCACACTCAGCACAGAGCCCTATGCAGGGCTCGATCCCGCCACCCTGGGATCATGACCTGGGCCAAAATCAAGAGTCGGATGCCTAACCAATTGAGCCACCCAGGTGCCCCGCTGCTGGATTTGCTAAAATCCAATCCCAGTTCTTGGAATCTGTAAGTAAAGGTTTTCAAACAGAACTTCCAGGGGGAATTTGCTCAATGACAAATTCTCATTCTCCTTCTGCAGACTCTACTTCAGCACAGCCAGTGTGGGGCCCAGGAGTCTGCATTTTAATGGCGAATAGCAGTTTCTGAAGCACCAATCCATAGAGCACTGTTTGGTAATCAGGAATTAAAGAATTTTGTCTCTGGGTGCCTGAGTGGCTCAATCAGATGGGCATCCAACTTGGCTCAGGTCATGATCTCTCAGTTTGTGAGTTTGAGCCCTGCATCGGGCTCTGTGCTGGCAGCTCAGAGCCTGGAGCCTGCTTGGGATCCTGTGTTTCCCTCTCTCTCTCTGCTCCTCCCTCACTCGTGCTCTGTCTCTCTCTCTCTCTCTCTCTCTCTGTCTCTCAAGAATAACTAAACATTAAAAAATTAAAAAAAAAAAAAGAATTTTGTCTCTTGCCACAACCGATCATTTCCACCTCACATCTACCAGCCTGTTTGAGGCATGTTTTCCTTTTACACTTGTTTGCTTCGGGTTCCTTCTCTACATGGGCTAACTGTATCTGGTTAATTTGTCTCCACTTGCTATTGTCTTTTTTGTTTATTTTATTTTATTTTTTAGCTAATAAAATATACCTTTAAGCCTTCCCAGAAATATTTAAAGCTGCATTTCTCTGTGTACCGAGTCAAGAACTAATTGATTTCATTTCTCCTCACCGCAGGCAAAAGGAAGAATTAAGCCTATTTTTGGTTTGAGGCCGTAACTATTATTATCAGTGTATGCATTTCTTAAGGTATAGCTCTCTGGTTTCAGGAACGTTTATTTATTATTGCGGTGTGTTTACAACCATAATGGCAGGCATTCCCATTTAACTGTCTGCTTAATTGGTTTTACCTTGTGCCAGCTGTTTTATAACTTACCCCACCTGGAGCGTTTAATGAGCAGGGATGTGTATGTCAACATGAGTTTTCTAAAGACCATATCTCAGACCTTGCACAGGTGAGGACATCATTGCATTATTTCTGCACATGATCACATTTGGGCTGGGTATAAAATTTGACCTTACCACACTTCTCCCTAAGAATCTGTGGACAGTGATCCTCTGTTTTCTAGACCGTGGCTTTTCAAAGAAGTCTCAGACCAACTGAGTTTTCTGTCCTTATGAACAACATGCCTAATCTAAGGTGCTTCTCGGATTTTTCTTTTGATTATCTTCTTCAACAATGTGATTATTTTCTAATTAATTTTGTCTAGAACATGGTGGCTATTGTCAACCTGCATATAATCAGATTTTTTTTTCAGTTGAAGAAATGTTTCTTTAGTTATGCTTATCTTTAATCATTTTCTCTGCCAAGCCCTCTGGTTTCTTTGCTTGGTCACTAACTCTGAGTATCACTCTCTCCTGCACATGGTACAGTTTTTCAGTGGAAAGGGCCAGCATACAGAACTCTAGTTTGTTGTCCAAGCTTGCGGACCTGGCCTCCACCGATACTGCAAGAGAAACCTACCTCCCACTCCATGCCACCCCAAGCCTGCCATCCTCAACACCACCAGGAAAAGGGACCCTTCCTGACGAGGAGGACAGTTAGCATCCAGAAAGGTGAACCATGGAAAGTCAACCAGCAGAATGGGAAGAAACATTTGCAAACCATATATCCAATTAGGGGTTAATATCCAAATTATTTAAGGAGCTCAACACAGCTCAACAGTGAAAAACAACTTGATTTAAATATTGGCAAGGGGCACCTGGGTGGCTGAGTAGGTTAAGCCTCTGACTCTTGATTTCGGCTCCGGTCATGATCTCACAGTTTGTGAGTTCAAGCCCAGGCTCTGCACTGGTGATGAGAAGAAGCCTTCTTGGGATTCTGTCTCCCTCTCTCTCTGCCCCCTCCCCTGTGCTTTCTCTGCCTCTCTCTCAAAATAAATAAATAAATTTTTTAAAAGTGGGTAAAAAGACTGTATTGAGTTTTACAACAAGGTAAGTCACCACGTTATGTCTCATGACTTAAGTTGTATTAAGACAACAGTGTGCACATAAAATTATAAATTATATAAAATTATATAATACTTAATGTGTAGCTAACATTACAAGTGAGTTATTAGGTGAAGTATGAAAGGCATGGAACTCTTTAGTAAATGTGTTTGTGTGCTCATGTGGTAAATTCTGGGGTTTTGCTCTTGAAAATATCTAAATAAATTAGCTATACAGTCAACAATGATGTCACTCATTTCAATTACTTCAAAATAAAACTTTTCCTATATATTTAATTTAAAAGAAAATGATACAGTACCGAAACCCAATCTGTCCAGCAGCTAGCTTATTTTATTTTTTATTACCAAGAGGGGGAAAATATGAAGAATTTTATGAATTGCAGTGAGAACTTATGTGAAAATCACGAATACTTGATTATATGATTTGAATAGAATAGAACTTAACTACTTCATTGAGTAATACAAATTCTTAACATCACAGGTTTTATCTGTGAGTTTTACCCCATGATCCTTGAAAAAAATGGGGTCATCCCAGGAAATATTCAAGTTATATCTAGAAGAATCAGTGTTTTTGTTCGTGAGACTATGTGGAAACAGGCATTCTTACGTATAGTTATCTAGGGGTACAAAATAATAGAAACTCTATATGAGGCAATATCTAACCAAACCACCTCCGACCCAGCAATCCTCCCCCTGGGGAAAATACCTTGAAGATATGCCTCCACATCTATATAACACCTCAAGTTATTAATTATGACACTATCTGTAATAGCAACAGGTGCGAAACAACCCAGATGTCCCTCAGCGCAGGAGGCTGGTTAACAATCCCCTGGTGCACCCATCGAAAGGAATATTAGAGAGCCATGTAAATGAGTGAGAAATTCATCCGTGTTCCATCCGAGGTAATATCAGGATATATGAAGTGATAAAAGCAAGACGAAAAACGGCATATGTATTGCGCTAAATTTGTGAAAGCCAGAAGGGAAAGTAAGAGCCCGTCGTTGCAAAAAGCAAAGCCTTCAGAAAGAGAAACACGGGATAACAAAAATGATGACCATGTGGGAAATAATGGAGGAGTTGAGGATGTTAAGACTTCTTGAGACCATACAGCTTGGGCTTCTGAGCCAAGTAAATATTATACCTATTCAAAACCTGAAATGAAATCAATAGAAAAAAAAGCAAATGTGAAGCTGGAATTAAATGAGATCAGGTGACTTTTGCACTGAGTACATTGGTTCTGTGTCGTTAGTGGGATATATTCTGAAGATAGAATACCATTCTCCATTACAGAGAAACAACCAACCAAACAAACATTAATTCCAGGGCGGAGGCAGGAATAGTACAACACCTTACCGTGTCAGAGAGCAAGATGGAACCCCGACACTCACGCGGAGACAGCATGTCACAAGGATGCAGTGGAGAGGGAGAGAAAGAACATTTAAGACATCATCCCATGTGGGATAGAATCGAAACTATCATATACCTGGGAGAAAATGTAACACAAGACACGCAAGCCCTTTTCACTGAAAACTACAAACGATACTGCTGGGAGAAATTAAAGAAGAGATTATACCCAGTTTGGATGGGTAGAGTTTACACGGTACTATGATGTCACTTCTCTAGGACCCAGTATATACATAGAGTCAATGTGATTTTGATCAAAATTCCAGTAGGCTTTTTCGGGTAGAAATTGAAGAGCTATTTATAAAATTTATTTATTTATTTATTTATTTATTTATTTAATGTTTATTCATTTTTGAGAGAGAGAAGAAGACACAGAATGCAAAGCAGGCTCCAGGCTCCGAGCTGTCAGCACAGAGCCCGACGCGGGGCTCAAACTCACAGAACGCAAGATCATGACCTGAGCCGAAGTCAGACACTTAACCCACTGAGCCACCCAGGTGCCCCTGTTTATAAAATTGACATGGAAAAGCAACTGAGCTAGAATAACCAAAGTAATATTTCAAAAAAATAAACCTGTGTTACAGGATTGCAGACTTGATGTAAAGCTACAGTAATAAGGAGGGTATAATATTGACAGAAAATAGACATGGAGATCAATGGAACAAAATAGTTTCCAGAAGCGAACCCTCACTTGTAAAGTCACTAGATATTTGGCAAAGCTACCACGGCAATTCTGGGGCAAGAACAAAACCTTTTCAACAAACGGTGCCAGAACTGGACATTCATATAGAAAAAACAACCACCAGCCTTGACCCTTCACTCACACTTGGCACAAAGCCTAACCCTCAAAGGATGACAGACTTACGTGTAAAATTGAAAACTATGAAACTTCTAGAAGCGAAAATTTGGGAATTTTCAGTGTAATACGGAAAATTTGTGGCTTGGGTTTGAGCAAATATTTCTTAGGACACGAAAGTTTGAACAGTGAAGAAAAATAATTGTAAATTGGTCTTTACCAAAATTGAAAACTTTTAATGTTTGAAAGAGACCGTTAAATAAACCATGAGGCAAGTCGCACAATGGAAGGAAATACTACATTATATAATTACACACATGTGCATATATTCGCACACATATATGTATATCTCTCATATAAACGTCACTTGCTTTGTGTTGACCTTGTACAAATCTTGATTCAGACAAAAATCCTTGAGACACTTATAGAACAATGCAGAAATTCAAACCCTGGATATTTGATATCAGGGAATTAGTATCAATTTTTAAAGTATGAAAATGGTGCTGTAGTGATGTTTTTAAAAAAGACATTTTAGGGGCGCCTGGGTGGCGCAGCCGGTTAAGCGTCCGACATCAGCCAGGTCATGATCTCACGGTCCGTGAGTTCGAGCCCCGCGTCAGGCTCTGGGCTGATGGCTCAGAGCCTGGAGCCCGTTTCCGATTCTGTGTCTCCCTCTCTCTCTGCCCCTCCCCCGTTCATGCTCTGTCTCTCTCTGTCCCAAAAATAAATAAACGTTGAAAAAAAAAATTAAAAAAAAAAAAGACATTTTAGCTTGTAATGATACATACTGACATTTTTGTAGATAAAATGATATGGCTAGGATTCGTTTCAAGATAATCTATGGGGGGAGTGGATGGATGAGAGTTGAGACAATGTTGGGCGACAAGTTGTACCTCATTTTTTCTCACCACACACCTGTCAGGTGGACCTGATGGCTGCACCCATTCTACAGAAGAGAAACCCAAGGCACAGAGAAGCCCGTGATCTTAATGCTTGTGCAACACCGTCTCTCACCTTCTTTGATCAGGAAGGCTCCCGAAGAAGCAGGAAAGAGCCACTCTGGAGCACAATGGCACCATGATAAAGATGTAAGCCCCTCCCTGGTTTGGATCTACACTGGATTAGTAGTCGCACAAGTGAGTAACAAGTTTGGAGAGGGCTGTACGTGCTCACAGGCGGGTCTCACCCTAAGAACCCAGCATGTCTATGCAGCTGGGCTGGTGAGCACTTTGCAAAGGAGCCCAACCGGGAGAACCCATGTCCGCATTTAACCACATGGCTTGGCACTCGGGCTCCCTTCCTCCCCCAAATGATTGGGAACAGTGGAAAATTCCTACAGGCGGGTCGACCTTTCAGCAAGAAAGGCAGCCTGGAGAGAGACAGCCAGCCAGAGCAGCGTGCCTGGCCCCGTGGGCTCAGAGAGGCTGTCCTTGGCCACAAGGGAGCCCTGCATCTGAATTCCCCCACAGCCGTCTCATCTCTAGGGAGTTAAGTCCCTCCAGAGGGAAGGGACCGTGGCTCTTGCGTCACCATCCCCAGCAGGTAATTACAAACTTTGCTAAATGAGCGGGCTCCGTAAAATTTTACTCCGTTAAAATATTGGAGCGCCTGGCTGGCTCAGTCAGTAGAGCTGGTCCAACTCTTGATTTTCAGCTCAGCTCATGATCCCAGGGTCACGGGATCGAGTCGTGAGTCGGTCTCCATGCTGAGCCTGGAGGCGGCTTAAGATTCTCTCTCGTCCTCTGCCCCTCACGCCAGCTAGCGCTCTCTCTCTCCCTCTCCCTCTCTCTCTCTGCACCTCCTCCACTTGCGCTCTGTCTCTCAAAATAAAATACATAAGCATTTAAAAAATAATAAAATAGGGGAAATCTTAATTGCACTCTGCTGGCAAGGGCAAAGTGACACAGATGACCCCCACGTTGTTGGTGACAGTGTAAAATGGTGCGACTCCTTCGGAAGCAGCCTGGCAACAGATACCAAATCTTTGAAACGTTCATACTCTTTAATTCAATAATTCTGCTTTCTGAGGGTAGCAATTTTAAATATGGGGGATACGTTCATAAGGATATGTAGTATAGAATTATTTATACTTTAGGAGAACTAAAGATAAATGTTGAACAATGTAGGAGAGCTGAATAAACCTGCACAGCCTTGAAAAGTTGTAGTTAACTCTGTGTGTGTGTGAGCGTGTACGTGAGTGAGTGTGTGTGGATGTGAGTGTGTGTGGATGTGAGCGTGAAGTGTGTGTGCTGTGTGAGTGTGTCTGTGTGTATGAAGTGACAGAAATATACCCAAGTAGGATTAGGTTATACTGTTTGGGTCATAGGACCTTGGATGGTTTTCTCTATTTTCAACAATTCAAAGTGATTACACTTTTAATAATAACTATATATATATATATATATACATACACATACATAAAAAGGAGATAATATATATCTCCTCCACAATAATACACACACACACACACACACACACACACACAAAGGAGAGTGGGAGAGAAAAAAGAAAGCTGACCTATGGCAAACCAAAATCCTTCCTTTTCTCTAATTTTTTTTAGAAACTTAAAGGACGGTGTTAAGAGAAGTCCCGGCCCTGGTGAATTGCCTGCACTTCACGTTTTTAGAAGCTTTTCTTTTATATAACCTTTCTTTGGGGCTTCGGAATGTTCACCCCGCCGAGAAACATCCCACGTCTTGTTCAGAATATTCTATTTATTACACACTGACCTGCTTGCTGGGTTTAATGCTTAAGGGACTGTATTTTAGTACCACTTACAGAGTTTTAATAGTCCCCTTGTTTCTTTCCTTTTCTTTCCGAACGCTCTTTTTGAATGTGTTTGAAATACGAGCTTGGGGATTTTGTGTGTGAGAAATAATTACAACACCACTTATTCCAGAAACAGAAGCAGCCCTCAGCAGGTTCCTGTTATTCCTAAATTCAGAACCAGTCGTTTTCCTTGGAATTGTTAACATACTGGGCACTACCCATGTGAGATGCTCTGAAATGGTCAGCTCATTAGAGACTTTACGATCGGAAGGATGTGCTTTATTTTCATCATGTGAATGTTCGTGTATGTGACTATTTATGAATGTACTCGTGTTGATGCTAACAATTTGATCACATGTGCTTATAAAGAAGGTTTAGTCTGCTTATTTTTGTTAAAAGTAATTATTTTCAAAGATATCTCAATTACAAGTATATGAAGTAAGCAGGTGTGAAATTTCATTAAATAAAATTTAATTTATAATCAGCTGCAAATGTAAAGTTTGATAACCTGCAATTCAACTGAATTTTTTAAAAAATACCTAGATTATGAAGTTATAATGGTAAACTCAAAATATTTTGAATATAGATATAGATAGATAAATAGATGAGAGAGAGAGAGATAGAGAGAGAAGGAGAGGTTTTGGGTGAATATTTGAAAACAGCTAAAAAAATTCTTTCAACAATGGTCTCTCTAAATGTAGAGACATATTACAACCCAATAAGTGGACCTTATGATAAACTGTTCTGCTTCTTCAGATATAAATCTACCTAACCTAGATAGAAATGGCACTCTTGAAATGTGATCAAACAAGACGCTGGAAATAGATCTGAATCACAAAGACAGAACATACACAAAGTGTTTCTGTGAAATATTCATGTGTGAGACACTACCCATTTTATGCCAATTACACATACCGATCTCTGGTTCCTGTTTCAAGCACCTGAAAAACACAGCTATTGTTTAAAATTGGAGCTTTGAATCTAAATTTGGTTTAGGGGCAGATACACAGAATGTGGCAAAAAAAAAAAAATATTATCATGTATCCTAACCCTAGACATCAGGTCATAACTGTAACAAATTTTGTTTGAAGCTAGATTTGCTGGGCTTTTTTCAGACACTTTTTTTATGTTGTTTACATACTGTTTTTTGAGGAAAAAAAATCAAGACCAAACCATTCAAGGGGTCATGAGTCCCTCCTGATCAAAGTCATCTATTTTAATGCTACAAATGTTTACAAAGTCCCATGCAGGCGCTTTGCTGGACCCTGGGGGGCAGGGAAGTGGGGGCACAATGTGAATTTGACACAGGACACAGCTTTGTGGATTTCACTGCCTCTCATCCCTTCTGTCTGCTTCTCATTATTCATTTAGCCAGTGTTCTCTGAGCCACACTGTTGTAGCCCTGGAGTTATAAAGGGGAGCGAAGCAACAATGTTGCCTTCTGCTTGGAGTTTTCGTTAGCCTGGTTCACCCGAGATGGTTTTAAAACACGCATACGGGTATAGAGTTTCGGTTTTGCAAGTTGAAACAGTTCTGGAGATCTGTTGGATAATAATATGAATATATTTAACGCTACTGAATGACACACTTAAAAATGGTCAAGATGGTAAAGGCCATGTTTTATTTTTAAATCACAGTTTAAAAAATATTGGAAACACATGTTGCGGGGCGCCTGGGTGGCTCCTTTGGTTAAGCGTGGACTCCAGCTCAGGTCATGATCTCATGGTTTGTGAGTTCCAGCACCTCCTAGGGCTTTGTGCTGACAGCTAGGAGCCTAGAGCCCGCTTGGGATTCTGGGTCTCCGTTTCTCTCTGCCCCTCCTCCGCTCATGCTCTGTCTCTCTCTGTCTCTCAAAAATAAATAAGCATTAGAGAAATAAAAATGTAAAACAAACAAAAACCCATATTGAATAATTTTTAAAAAGGTGCACATTCTTTAATACTCCTCCCTCCAAACACTGGAGTCTAATTTCTCTTCCCTTGCATGTGGACCAGACTTAGTATCTGACATCTAAGGAGTAGGAGGTGGTGGGTGCGGTGCTATGTCATTTCCAAAGGTAACGACCTTCTGCCTGGCTCTCTCGCTCTTGTGTCTCCTCTTCTGAGGGAAGAGGAAGGTCATGCAGTGAAATCCCTCAGCAGCCCTTGGAAGGGCCCATTGACAGAGGAACTGAGACCTCCCACCTGTCCAGCACCACCTTGCTGGCCATGGGGATGCGCCATCTTGGAAACAGAGCCTCCAGCCCAGTCAATTCTTTTCGATGGCTGCTGGCCTGGCCAACGTCCAACTGAACCACGTGAGAGAGTCCAAGCCGAAGCAATCCACTGACCTACTCTAGAATTCCATAGAAAGATAATAAGCTATTGAGTTCTGAGGTGATTTTCTACACAGCGGTAGGCAGGCTCTATCAGGCAGGGGAAAGAGCAAGCTACTTGGAAGAGGAGAAGCAGGGCCTTTCTCACATCCTTTTCTGACTCTCTGCACATATAGTGCTACTCAAAGCCTCAGAATCCCCCTTCAACAAATGGGAAGACTGCCATCTACTTTGCAAAGCTGTTGTTGACATTCAATGGAACGGTGAATGGCAAGTATGGGGTCCACAGTAGGTTCTCAATAAACAATAGCTATTGGGACTTGAGTTCACAGGGCACGTGAGAGGTGGGAAATCCTATTTACGTCACCTCAGCCAAAGTCAGTGTGGTCTTTTGGTTACTATGCGATGCAGTCTAACCTAACATCTCACAGTTTGAGGAGCCCCAGGCTATCTGAGCTAGGAGGGATCAGAGAGCTCTTTCTTTCAATGCCTTCATTCAACAGACGTGTACGCTAAGATCTGGACCGGCTAACCAGTTTGCCCCAAATCCCCACCAGGTCAGCCAAGACTGGGCCCCAGAGAGCTGACTCACAGCCCGGTGTGCCTGCTCTGAACACTGATCTTCAAGCGTCAGACTGATGCGCCGGGCACATTTTCTGTGCCTGAAGAGATTTCATTAGCTCTGCAAGGGAGCCTGTTAATTACTCCCATCAGCCATCCTCTGCTGTGCACCCACTGGAGCCCCTTCTGCGTGGACGTGCTCGGACTGAATCCACGCACAACTTCCCAGATGCTACGTGGCAGAAATGAAATGAAGCTGTGCCATGAGTCTAGCCAGTGCCCGGTCGTCCGTGCCCACATATCACTGTAAACAGACCTTTACCTTTTGACAAACCCTTTCCCTGCTCTACTCCCTTCATCGCTCCTCTGCCCAACACCTCAACGGGGACCAACACGTGAGAATTCACCAGGTATCGGCAAGTGTCCGTGTCCTTGACCGAGGCCCAAAGGCTCTTCCTCAGTGGTTAGGGTCAAATGTTCAACTTGGGTCAAGGGCCCAAAGAAACTGCATTCTGCAGAGGCTTTTTGAAAACTCAGAAATCTTAATCGAATTAATCATCTCTAATACCCGAAATCAACCCAATGAAAGCATTTTTGCAATTTAAGATCTTCTAGATATTTATTTATGCAGGGTGATGAATATGATTTCTCCCCCCTTTTCCTCCCTCCTCCCTTCCCTCCTTTCTTCTTCCTTCTTTCCTTCCTCTCCTTTCCTTCCTTCCTTCTTTCCTTCCTTCCTTGTTGTTTCTTGATCTTTATACCCCAACCTTTTTGATCTTCTTATTTCTTTTTCTTTTAGCTAGTTATTTATTCTCCCTTTATTTCCTACAGCACACTTCTGGATTCATTTGTCTTCTTACTGTAGAGTATGTCCTTCAAGGGTGTTTTCAAAGAAAATCTTGCAGAACTAAGCTTTCTGACCCCTATATGCCTAAGAATATATTCTCACCCTAAAGTTATAATTTAGCTGAATATAAAGTTTGTTCCTGCTCCTAGGACACTGCTGTTAGAAAATCTAGAGTCAGTCTGACCCTTACTATCCTGTGAGAGATCAGCCCTTCCTATGTAAACGCCTTTGGAATTTTGTATTTGTCTCTGATGGCCTTAAATTACAAGTATGTAGGGGGGGCGCTTGGGTGGCTCAGTCGGTTAAGCATCCTACTTCAGCTCAGGTCACGATCTCGCGGTCCGTGAGTTCGAGCCCCGCGTCGGGCTCTGGGCTGATGGCTCAGAACCTGGAGCCTGCTTCCGATTCTGTGTCTCCCCCTCTCTCTGCCCTTCCCCCGTTCATGCTCTGTCTCTCTCTGTTTCAAAAATAAACGTTAAAAAAAATTACAAGTATGTAAGGGTTGTCCTTATGTATAGTGTGCATTCTATGAGACTTTGCAATCTGAGATTGCTATCTGTTTACTTCTAGGAAATTTTTACTCATTATTTTTACGTATATTTTCTCTTTTATTGTCCTATTTTTTTTCTGGGACATCTTTTATATATATTATGCTAATATAGAGAAAATCTTTTACAACTCAACTTTGTTTTTTTCATCTTTGTAGTCCTTCCTGATGCCTTTGGGAGAGTTCCTCAGTCTGATTTTCTAGGTCACTAATATGTTATTTGCCTATACCTACTCTTCTATTTACTTCCCTGCTTGAATTTTGTTATGTTTCACCTGCAGTGTGTGCCTTGGTTCTTGTTCAGAAGTGCTTGTTCCTGCTTCGTGTTACCGACTTCCCTTCTCTGTTCTTGCTGCATTGATTTTAAGCCCTTCGTCATTCTGCTCCATGAGCTCTGTCTTGTCTAGGACCTGTTGTTCAGTTTTTCCTTCCTGTTTAAGTACACGCCACACCCAGCATGGAGCCCAACGCGGGGCGTGAACTCACAGCCCTGAGATCAAGACCTGAGCTGAGATCAAGAGTCAGTCTCTCAATCAACCGAGCCACCCAGGAGCCCCACTTTCTCCTTCCTTTTAATCTGAGAATCTGCTCAGGCATCTGGTTAACTTTACCATTTCTAATCATTTTCCTTTGGGAATACCAGCATCTTACAAAGGAAATTTTCACCCTGGACTATGGGACCGAGGTCATTGCTTACCCTGATTCTGGTGGGTTTAAGAAGTGTGTGTGGGGGGGTACCCAAGGACTAGAACTCACAGAGATACGATCTAAACTTGACCACCGGTGATATTGTGATTAAAATAAGAAATGTCTATTTGGCCCTCATCCGTCTTCTGGCACAGATCTCCTCAAACCCGGGAATTTCCTGGAATGACTGATCAAGACCAGTTTTGCTATGCTAATGAGGTGATTTGGGACCAGGACTAAGGATGGGGGCTGACTGCCAAGGGAGCCAACCTGTGATTTAAAGGGTCGAGTCTACCCCTGACCTTCTGGGAAGGTTCCAGGAAGTTGAATTCAGTCATCAATGGCCAATGATTTAATCACACTGGCCTACATCAGAACCCCAAATGCGGGAGTGGGGTGGGGAGGCACCTGGGGGGTTCAGTTGATTAAGCGACTGACTCAGGCCCAGGCCATGATCTCCCAGTTCGTGGGTTTGAGCCCCGCATTGGGCTTGGCTCTGTGCTGACAGTCCAGAGCCCAGAGCCTGTTCAGATTCTGTGTCTCCCTCTCTCTGCCCTTCACCCACTTGTGCTCTCTCTCTCTCTCTCTCTCTCTCAAAAATAAATAAATAAACATAAAAAAAGCAAAGGGGAGAATTTGAAGCTCTCCTCCTAGGCTTGTAAACATGTGGAAATTGGGGGACAGTGGTCTCCCACCAGAGAGCATGGAAGCTCGGCTCCCCTTTTCCCTATGAATCCCTTCTAGTTGGCTGTTCGTGAGTATGCTTTTATCATAACCTGGTAATCTATTAAGTAAAATCTTCCTCTGTGTTCTGTGAGCCACTCTAGCAAATGAATGGAACCCCAGAAGGGGATTGTCAGAATCTCTGATCCATAGCTGGTAGGTCAGAAGCCCCAGTGACAGCCTGAACTGGTGACTGGCACCTGACATGGGGTTTGGGGTGCAGCCTTGTGGCCTGAACCCTCACCTACAGAGTCTGAGCTCTCTCCGGGTAGGCAGTGTGAGAGTGAAGTCGAATTGTAACTCACACAGCTGGTGCCCAAGGAATTGCTTGTTGGTGTGGCGAGGCCCCCGTCCCCAGCACTGGAATTGGGTGAGTGCAACCTTTCAGGGACCCTCATACCCACAACGTTTCTTTCCCCCATCCCCTTACCACTCTCTTTAGAGAGACTTTCCCTTGTACTTTAATCACCGAGCTTGCTAAGGATGATTGCTAAAGATGATCCTGAATGCCCACCCCTGTTACAAGAAGGCTTTCCTCTGTTCCCAGATGAGGGTCCCACCCTACCCCCGTGGTGCTGGGCTTTTACAGCTGTTTTTCTGTCCCACGTTGGCGACCGGGGTGGGGGGGGGTGGGGGGAGGGTATGCAGCAAAGGGATGAGAAGCAATGAACAGCCTTTGCCAACCTGCTCCCCCCTCCAGCCCGGCCCACCCTCTGCTCCTTCTCTACCTACCCTCTATTTTCTCCCCAATCAGGTCACAACTCCATCTGAGTCCCCAGGGGGCCTCGAGGGATTCGTTCTCCTTCTCTGAAGCCATGCAGTTTCCTTTTCCTTGTTTGGCACCTTCGAGTTGGGCCAGCAGCCCGCACTAGCTCTCTCTTCCTGTTAGTGAGCATTATAAAATAATATTAACTGTGCATCTCCTTAAGTTGCTATCCTCAAGGCAAGTTATTAATTCAGCCAAGGCCTTCTGCATTGACTGGAGTGAGTACACTGATCGAGCTTCAACGCATAGAAAATCCCAGCATGCTTGTTGAAAGTTAAACCCTGCTTTTATTTACCAAGGAATGGGCCTGAACCACTCACAATTTATTCATCCAATCAATGTTTATTGAGCACTTACTAAATGTCAGACACTGGTTTAGCTGCTGGGGATACATTAGCGAACCCAAGAGTTAAAGTCCCCTGTCCTGTGGAACTTGAAATAAACCATAGACATAATAAATAAGTTTTAGCATGTTAGAAGGCGCTAAGTGCTGGTGTTTTGTTTTGTTTTAAAGAAGAACCAGGAGGGAGGGTATGGGCTGCAACTTTAAACAAGGTGGCAGAGTTGTTTCAATGAGAAAGTGACATGGGCTAGACAGAAGGAGAAACAAAGACTTGAAGGAAACCCTGGGTCCCCCCGAACATTAAGGTCAACTAAGAGCTTTTACTTAATTTTATTTTTTTAAAGTTGATTTATATTTATTTTGAGAACGACATAGAGGGTGAGTGGGGGAGGGCAGAGAGAGAGGGAGACAGAACCCCAAGCAGGCTTCATGCTGTCAGCATACAGCCTGATGCGGGGCTCAAACCCACGAACCATGAGATCGTGACCTGAGCTGAAATCAAGAGTCAGACGCGTAACCAAGCCCCCCAGACACCCCAACTAAGAGTTTTGAGAATTACAAAGACACAAAAAGAGGGGAAGTAAAACGTTCAGCCTTTCAATGCTGGTGGGGTGATGGGGACCGAGGTCTCGTGTTGCGTCTCTGCCTTGTAAGGAGAGCTTCTGATGGAAGGGAGTAGAACGAAAATTTGTCAGAGTAGACTGAAAGTCAAGACAGGGACACATATTATTCTTAGAAAGAGAACACTAAGACGCTCTTAAAAATGCCAAGTCTCCTGCCCAGGCCGTCTGTGTAGTAAGCCCGTGGGTGGAGGAACACACACTTCTCACCTCTTGCCTCTGGGGCTCCTCCCTCCATCCCCATGATGTGGATCCTGATGGGAACCTGCCCGGTGCTCTCATCCTGCAAATACAGGGGGTTGACACTCATAGGGGACAGAATGCTTCTACTTTGACCCCAGGTGGGTGGTTGTGAAACGTCTTGCTGGCTCTGAAGAAAGTCCCAGTAGAATGGAGCATTGCCATCCACACCACTGGCCAACTCAGTAAAGCATCTTTATTCCTGCCCGCACCCCCGGCTTTGGTCCCTTAATCTTGCTTCATGGGATCACTTTCCAATTAAGCTGCCTGCATGGAAGCCTTCGTCTCAGATTCTGTTTGGGGAAAATCTAGGCCAAGACAGCACTCAGCTGGAAAGAGGGAGCATCTGGTCTGGATTTGAGCATAAGGAGCCCAAGTTTACAGCCTGCACCTTCACCACCATGACGTGGCTTCTTCCTCTTTGGGTAAATATGGCAAATTTCTGTAAGGTTTTCAGACAGCAGAAGAAAGGGGACCTCAACATCATTCCCGGATGAGACGCTGGACCGTGTTACCAATGGGTCAACTTGATTCCACCCATGAGAGTCAGGGTGCTCAGGGCACCTGGGTGGCTCAGTGGGTTGAGTGTCTGACCTCAGTTCAGGTCATAATCTCAGAGTCTGTGGATTCAAGCCCCACATCGGGCTTTGTGTTGACAGCTCAGAGCCTGGAGCCTGCTTCAGATTCTGTCTGTCTGTCTCTCTCTCTCTGTGTCCCTCCCAAACTCATTCTCTCTCTCTTTATCTCTCTCTCTCCCTCATAAACAAACAAACAAACGACAACAAAAAAAGAGTCAGAATTCTCTGAGAGAATGGTAAGTCACAAGGTCTCCATGACAGGGAGAGTATCTTGTCCCCTTGGTATCTCATGTGCCTGGAACATGGTCCATGATATTCTGGGGAGTCACCAGAAGTTTGTTGGAGAGTATCAGAACACATTAACTGTTTTAAGACTGTCAAATTTGAGAACCTCGAACCCTTAAAATTCTTGGAGACAATGTAGGGAAATACGGTCTGGATGCCAGTTTTCTTAAGTGATTGTTTTTTTTTTTTTTTTTCTTTTTCCAACGTTTATTTATTTTTGGGACAGAGAGAGACAGAGCATGAACGGGGGAGGGGCAGAGAGAGAGGGAGACACAGAATCGGAAACAGGTTCCAGGCTCCGAGCCATCAGCCCAGAGCCTGACGCGGGGCTCGAACTCACGGACCGCGAGATCGTGACCTGGCTGAAGTCGGACGCTTAACCGACTGCGCCACCCAGGCGCCCCTTTTTTTTTTTTTTTTTAAGTGATTGTTTAAACAATCAGACTCATTTAATGCTATCCTCTTGATATTGATGGAAAGACTTCAGTCAACACAGAGGGAAGTTTCTCATTTGATTTTACCTCAGTTTTATCATTTCTATCCATTTTTACCAGCTTTTATTCAGAAGTTTCTATTGAGTCAGTAATCTAAGACCTAGAGTATAAATATAAATCGCATGTTGCCAGCCTGCGGTAACAGAAGGAACAGACTAGAAGACGGGGGAGAAAAAGGAAGAAAATGATGCTTACCAAGAATTCAGTTGCACTGTACCAGCCTTATACACGTTATTTCACTAAATCCTCTTGATGGTTAATAGGTGAGGACACCGAGCTCAGAGAGGTTTATCTGCTGGCCCAGAATCCACGCAGCTAAGGCCAAAGTCCCTCCTCTTTCCTGTGATCCAGTGTTTCTCAAAGGGTGACTTACCTGTGGCATCCTGCAACAAAATCTCCAGGGGGCCTTGTCCAAACTGCAGATTCCGGGGCTATTTTCTAGGTGTGCTGAATACTAGGAGGGACAAGAGAGGGCAAGAAGAAGGGACCGGGCCACAGGCAGGCTTGTCAAAGCGGCCTCTTCTCACCCCAAACCCAGGATGTCGGCTTACACACTGGGTTATGACCTGCAGTTCTCCGCCATATTGCCTTATCTCTGCCATCTTCTGACCTGAGACTTGGGGCTCCAGGCTTCTCGGGGGGGGGGAACAACCAACAGTGGTTTGAAAGAGAGCTCCACGTCATACCTACTCTTTCCTAAAAACAGCCCTGTGAACGCAGGTTCTCTTTTCTTTGCTTCTTTGAACTCTCAACCACCTTCTCTTTTTCATAGAGGCGGGGGGAAAGGCACACCTCTCACTATGGTATATTACTTCGGTATATACCAAAGTATAGGTATATACTTTGTATAGGGCTGGAAACCCAGCCCTATACAAAGGGGCAATTGAAAATATTCAGGTCACTGTGGGAACATGAATGAGTCTGATGAGTGGGTGTCAACTCCTTTTTCAATTCAGGGCTTTCCCAAACCTTTGCTTTTAACAAAGGTGAAGGAGAAATTAACAGAGCTGGCAGCCAATAGATATTTTTTTAACTTTCGGTCACTACGATGTTTGGCGTATAATTCAGAAGTATTACAATGAATCACAGTCACGAAACTCCTTTATTTATGTTGACAAGATCGCTGAGCATTCATATCTATTTTATTTTATTTTTAAAAATTGAATGTTTATTTGTTTTTGAGTATGAGCAGGGGAGGGGCAGAGAGAGAGAGAGAGAGAGAGTGGGAGACACAGAAGTCAAAGTGGGCTCCAGGCTCCACACTGTCAGCACAGAGCCCGATGCGGGGCTCAAACTCACAGCTGCGAGATCATGACTCGAGCTGACGTACGACCCTCAACCGACTGAGCCACTCAGGCGCCCCGTTCGTATCTATTTTAAAATAGATGCTGGGGCACCTAGTGGCTCAGTCCGTTCAGTGTCGGGCTTTGGTTCGGGTCATGATCTCGTGGTTCGTGGGTTTGAGCCCTCTATCAGGGTCATTGGATCCTCTCTCTCCCTCTCTCTCTGCCCCTTCCCTGCTCCCTCTCTCTTTCTCTCTCACTCTCAAAAATAAACATAAAATAAAATAAAATAAAATAAAATCAGTGGTGAACTCTGCTTCATTTCTAACAATGTCATCTTTAGCCATATTCATTTATGTATGTTTAAACCAATTGTAGAAGTCCCTACCCATTCTACCAGAAGATGTGTTTCCAACAACATTTTATATGTTTAATTATCGCTTATTGAAATCTATACCACTTATTATGTTCTGTTGATCAATCACATATTCATAGCACTTTTAATAGCAGCTCAAGCCAGGATAAATTTCTAAACACAGTTTTAGGGCCACAAAAACTATTTTAAAATTATAAATTAAAAATAATTTTTAAATTAAATTTAAGTAGTGGCGCCTGGGTGGCTCAGTCGGTTAAGTGTCCGACTTCGGCTCAGGTCGTGATCTCACGGTCTGTGAGTTCGAGCCCCGTGTCGGGCTCTGTGCTGACAGCTCGGAGCCTGGAGCCTGCTCCCGATTCCGTGTCTCCCTCTCTCACTACCCCTCCCCTCTCTCTCTCTCTCTCTCTCTTTCAAATATAAATAAACATTAAAAAGTTTAAAAAAATAAATTAAATTTAAGTATATGTTTTTCACAAAGAAGCTTTAAATTGATTAAAGGGTATCTGGGTGGCTCTGTTGGTTGAGCATCTGACTCTTGATTTTGGCTCAGGTCATGATCCCAGGGTCATGGGATTAAGCCCTGCATTGGGCTCTGTGCTGAGTATGGAGTCTGCTTAAGATTTTCTCTCTCTTTCCCTCTGCCCGTCCTCTGCTCACACTTGCTCGTTCTCTCTCTCTTTAAACTTAAAAAAAAAATTCATCAATAAAATACTTTCAATCATAGAGTATATTAGAGAAAATTCGGTGTCAGAAGTGTAATGCAAATGCAAGTCCAAACAGAAACATTAAAAAGGTAAAATTTCTGACCCTTGAAGCTTAGGTTGTGCATCTTGTAAGTGGATGGTGATGACTATGGAATCACTATAGTATCAGATTCCACTGGATTCATTACCTAGAACGATACACTTACATCTAAAATGTAAATATTTACAAAACTCTGGAAAATTACACCTTGTTTGCGCCTTTCACACATGTGACGAAAGCATTTGGAAGTTGAATTAAAAATATTTGGGGGGGGTTGCCTAGGTTTCAAAGTTCTTACTTTGGAGTGAATGAGCCAAACCCATGGCAGGCCATCATCTCCGTGTCCAGTGCTCACGGCCTGTGGACCTCCGACTGCTGGAACAATGATGGTTGAGCACCTAGGGGAGGGCGGGGAAAGGAACAGGGCACGCACGCAAGACGTCCTCGGGACACCCGAAGGTAGGTTCTCATGGCTTGAGAGGTGACCTTATGCGGGAGGCCAGGTCCCAGAATTCAGGAGAGATGAACGACCAACGTTTGAAGTCCTTAACTTTAAGAGCAGAGATGTAAATCTAGGGATAGCAAACGGAAGATGTTGAAGTCAGAAATACTCCAACAGAATGCGTAATAGCCGTTAAAGGGGCTGAAGAAAAAGGCGTAGCTAGAGCTTACATTTAAGAAAGTGGATTAAAATAATAAAGTGTTATTAAAATTAAACACACATCAGAGTTCCGTCAAGTTGTAGACAGGGGTGTCGTGAGATGTGCAAACCCTTCAACGTGCGGGGACACACGTTGTAGTCTAGCACACGATGTAGTGTACTACTATCCGCTTACTCTTTTCTAACCATTTTTAGCTTCTCACACATATCATAATGCGTCCACCCAGGCGTCCAACCCCCAGGAAGTGAATTTCTCTGATGAGAAGAATTTCAGCCAGAATTCTGGAATTTCAGTGATTCCGTTTTTGCCTGGGTAGCTACTTAGAATGCTGGCAAAGCTATGTTCTGATCTAAGTATAAATCGAAAGCTTTACCATTCCAGGAAAGTAAACATAATGCTTATCAAGAAGCATATATATCTTTTGCGTGATGGGCGTGCTGCATACAGAAAGATAACGTGTCTCCGCACCTGATTTATTCTCACTTTTAGACCAGTGGAAAAAAGAGAATTTTTATACTTACAAACTCGGATCACAATATTATTTAAAAACATCCTGGAGAGACCCATATAAAAATATTAATTGTAGCTGTCATTTTAACACAGCAAGCAGTAATGTGACCTAGAGTATTTGGACCTGAATTTTCAGATTCCAAATTGCTATCTTTGAAAAATGCACAAAGTGGATTCTGATAAATCAAGGGTTATACCATGTGTCAAATATCTGTCTGAAATATATTCCTCTGGGTAAGCTATGAATCTAGAAATTGGGTCTTAACTTCCAGTGCACAGTTCCTAGTATAGTGTAAAAGGAATAGCATCATATAACTTTACTTCTTTGAATACTTTCTCTGAAATAGTGACTTTACAGCCCAAATTATTGTGTGAGTCGGTATAAAAATGCTGTAACACTGAGTCTGTCTAATGCCGTGAGAATCTTCTAATTCTGTGCGTGCACCGGTATATACTCGCCCATGCTGGGTTTCAGATCTTAGGACCAGACCTTCAAGCACTGGCCTTGCTTAAAGAAGTCTGACTAGGGATTTGAAACTCATAAAGTTCTTATTACTGACCCTTCCTTTACAGGAATCAAATCTGATTCTTCCTTGGGTGAAAGTAATAAGTGTCTATTACACACGACAAAAAAATAATATGACTTTCTGTGTGCACAACTTTGACATGGAAAAATATACTTTGCCCCTGTCTTCAAGATGGATTTTCCATAGTGGAAAAAACGGAAAAAATGATTTAGATGAATGTGTCACAAAGTGTGAGCACTGGGTTCATATTGATTTGATCGAGACTTATGAGCAGAGGTGGAATTTGGTCCAGAAAACAGTTTGGAAAGAAATGCACCCAAGGACTTCAGACATTAAAGGCTTCGTAGGAAATTGCTAGCCCTCTATGGACTGAGAAATGGTTAGGCATGCGTGGTTTTAGAGGCCCAGTGTGGCAGGGAACTTTTGCTTTGTTGACAGAGCATGCAAACTCAGCTTTGTCAGAAAAAGGGGGAATCTCCAACCAGCCGTGGGTTTGTGTGAGTATTACATGTTTCATCTGGAATGGAGTGATCAATAATTGATTCCATTCCTTCATTCCCTTTTTCCTCGTCCGCATCCATTTCCCGAACCTCCCTGTGAAGTGAAAACAATTTAAAGTCTAAGTCGGTGAAGATGCCTCGGTTCTGAGTGAAGCTTTAATCCTAGCTTCCTAAATACAATCTAAATAGAGAATGTTTCATCAATTCGCAAGCGATTAAGTGGAGGAATGCACAGCTCTTCCTCGTTATACGATAAGGTCACGACCCAATAAACTCATTGTAAGTGGAAAATCTTCCAAGTCGAAAATGCATCGAATACACCCATCCTCCCAAACACCATAGCTGGGCCTGGCCTACCTCGAAGGTATGCAGAACACGTCCAGCAGCCTCCAGTGGGGCAGAACCACCACCAAGAGCCTACGTGTAACAAGGTGTTGAACGCCTCATGGAATTCAGTGAACAGTGTATGGAAAGTGAAAATGACACTTTTTAAGGGCTGGTGACCCTCGTGATCCCTCGCTCCCTGGGGACCCTAGCTGTGCCGGCCAGCACCACGAGAAAGGATTGTCTGCATGTCGCTAGCCTGGCGAAAGGCCCAAATTGTCCAAATTCAAAATCTAAAGGACAGTCTCTACTGAATGTGAATGGCTGTCCGACCATCCTCACGTGGAAAACTCGCAAGTCGAACCACGGTAAGTTGGGGACCATCTGTAGGTTGCGAGGACACTGACTGAGGACACAGGAGACCTCTGCCCCAGTCCCAGTTACCTACTCTGGGCAGCTGACTTTAGCAAGTCTTTCTCAGGGGATTCTATATATTCTATGTATTCTAGATTTCTGTATATTCAATGGGTGACGATAATACCTGTTCTGCCTAATTCACGGGTTTTAGGTGGCTCATAAATGCACATAAATGCATTTTATGACATTAAAGCATCACAGAAAGTTTTTGCAATTAAAAATTTTCTTCCCACCCGCCTTCATCACACCTGCTCTCAACATTTAAGAAAAAAAAAAAAAAAAAAAAAAAAAGGTGTGATTTAATAGGAGGGGAACTGATCTGTAGCCAGCACTTGATTAATGTCACACGTAGATAGTGACTTTTTGACAGTAAGTTTAACCTCCTTCCTCAGGTGACATTAAACTAATTTGAATCACACCTCTCACGAGGAATTACAAGGGCCATAAGGAAGACCCATTTAATCAAGATTTCTCTGTGGCTGGGAAGAAATACTGCAGAAACCTTCCAGTCGCCAGATGTTGTTCAAAATCACTTTAACCTGAATTCATGCCAAGCTCAAAGCGTCACACAAAAAAGTATCACTTCAACTTCTGTTCCTATATTTTACATGGACAAGGACTTCCTTTTGAGTTTAAATTTTCCTTAGTCCCATTTTTTAATGGTAAAGCTAGAACACAGGCCATTTTATTGTTAGGAAGATAATGCTTGTTATCTCTACTGTATTTCGTTCTTACTACCATTACTATCCATGCTAGTTATCATCCTCACAAGGTGTCTGTTCGTGTGTGGATGTCTGTGCGAATATAAAATATGTGTGTATTTAACAGTAATGTCGCACTCTGGGGAAAAGTCAAGGAAGATGAATAGGGCATAAAATTTCTAATAACAACAGGATATTAGAAGAAAACAGGAGAATAATTACTCGAGTACATAAGCAATATGGTTCACACTTATTATTTTGCAATTTTTGAGTCCATAATTTATGTCTTTAATAAACTTCAGCACTTTCTCTAAAGCACATCCCAGTTGTCTGTATTATCTGTGTAACAGGAAAGACTCATTATGCAATATAATTCTTTTGTATAAACAAACTTCTAATCACTGTTAAGAACTTCTTTATGAACGGTAACGCTCAAGAAATCACAACAAGGTTAAATCCTGTGGATTGGGTAGTGTGATCTCTTTAATTCCCTTTGGTTGTATTGCCGTTCCCTATTTCTAGAAAGCATGACCCATACCGTAAGAATCCCGCGTTGAGATGTAGTTTAACTACTTCAGGGAGGGTTCGTACCCAGGCCGGAATTTCAAATGTCACGAAAGAGAGAAATTTTAACTAAATGATGATTCGGCGTTTTCCTATAGACGCAAGCACGATATTGACTGCTATTCCAACTTGAAGAGCAATTGAGTTTATATTATATGTGAATTAAGGCTTACTAAGCACATTTTGTATCTTATCAGGTATTTTATTGCTTTACACAAATCAAGTTTTGGAGAAACATATTTCCACTTACTCCATAAATATAATTTATTCCCCTTACGTAAAGACCCTGCATGAAGGGACAAAGCTAAAGAAGGGGTAAGTGTGAATTAAAACTTCATCAGAGGGTTTTCCCAGTAGCCAAGGTACCAAGGTAGTCAAGGAGACTGCTTAACTGGGAGGATGTCCACACATTTACCACAAACGTTACCAGTCAACAAGGAGAACAAACGAAGCCCCGTAAATCTCATGCTTTCCGAAAAACAACAAGCAAAAAGCAAGACACGCAAAAAAGCGGAACGCGAGGTGCTTCTAATTAACGTGAAAAATAAACATTAAGATCCAGCAGACCTATTTTTCAAACATTTGCCACCAACCTTTGCCAGAGAATCGGCAAAGTCTCTGGAAAAAAGCCGCACAGAAACGAACGCAGGGGCTGAGAGAAATTACTATTAGAAATAGCAGGTTCACCGAAAGTGTGAAAATCCTGAAAAAGAATCCTTGCAGATAGGAACACTGCCTAGACGTGTGTGGGCAGCTTGAAAAGTAATGTTTCTGAAGGAAAAGGATAACAAGGAAGAGAGGCTGGAGACCGGGTGATGAGGGAAGAAAGGGAGTTTGGGGTTCTGCAAGACGGAATTGAATAAGAAGAAAACCAAAGTGTGCACACCCTCTCTCCAAATAGAAGCCACCCATTGAAGAAACTGTAGTACACATAGGAAAAGCCTACTCTTACAATCATTACAAATAGCTAACTGTGTGCACGAAGGATGGAAACATAAGAAATCTTCATCTGAAAGCTCCCCAAGAAAACAAAAAAAATAAAAATCACGTCAGCTGATAACAATTCTCCTCCTCTCTGTCCCAAACAACCATAAGACAGAAGAAAAATGTAAGAAAAAACCCTAAACTGAATTAAATATCATTAAACAAGCATTTGGGGGACATGGAAAACCACCATGAAACAGGAAAAAAAAATTTTTAATTTAATAAAAAAGGATGTAAAACAAGATGGGGTCAAGTTAGAAAAGAAATACGAATCAAAAATGGCAACCATGCTTCACGGTGCCCAAGAGAGAATATATTTGAGTAAAAATGTGATGAAAAGCATACAGGAAAAGGAAGTATGACATACAGAAGGAAAACGAGACTAAAAAAAGAGGAAGCGAAGAAGGAGGAGGAACGTTCAGAGGGAAAGTGTTTGAAATGGACGCCAGGTAAAAAAGCTGTAAAATCCATATAATTGGTGCCCCTAATGTCTGGACAGCAAATAAGGACATAGGACTAATAGCTAAACTATAATCCAGTTCAACTTTCTGAAAGGAGAAGAAAACCTGAGTCTAAGTAATGAATGAGCTCCACAGGTACCTACCAAGACTGATCCAGAATGGTGGCCTCTGAGATACATCTAAGGGAAATGGTTAGATTTAAAGGTAAAGGAAAACATCCGAAAAAGGTCTGCAAACAAAAAGGTCAAACTACTTACATGGGCAAAAGAACTCAACTACTCACTTTTCTAAAAAGTGTGCAAAGCCAAGTAACATTGAGCACTATTTTTAAGAAACTCAAAGAAAGAATTTGAGTCTGCCCATCAACTATCCAAGAAAAACATAGAAAGATCATTTTAAACATCTATGAATTCAGGGAATTCTGTACCCATCAGTCTCCCCTGAGAAGTGTCCTAGAGAATGAATTTTCTACCAAGAGAAGACTGGGGGGCGGGGGCGTGGGGGGAGCAGAACTAATTGTGAGCACTGAACAATCGGTGTGAGACAAAAACAAAGGTGGGAAAATAAGACCCAGATGTGATATGTTTGGATGAAGTAAAAACAACGCAACTAAAAATGAGGACACAGGGAAGAAGGAAAGCGAAAACAGAATAAGTTCATTTCAAATTGTGTCTGTGCTACGTGACAGGCAAAGGATATTATGAAAAACGACAACCAGAGAGCAAACATCTGAGGGAAACAAGCAGGGAGCTAGGGGCACTCAAACAAAAATATAGACTGTCCTAAATACTAGAAGAAAAGAGTGATTAAAACACATTGTATACGGCAGAAAACACAGCAAATATTCCATAATACACGTAGAAATTCTAGAATGTGACCAAGTGGAGACCAAGCTTATCAGTAAATGTAAATGGATGTAATTCACCTATTAAAGAAGATTTTTAATTTTGCTCGCAAAGCAAGAGCCAGCCCAGTGATGTATAAACAGGACACACATAACAATACACCTGAAGCCCTGTGATTTAGGAAGGGCTCACATGGAGGGTTGGGCAAACGAATACTAGGAAATGGAAGAAATAAGAAATCGGGTTTCCCTCCTTATGTTTGAAAAAAAAAAAAAAAGTAGAATCCAAGCTAAAAACATTGAATTTGACAAAGGACACTTTTCAGTATTAAAAGCCACAACTAATGATAAAGCCATAAAAAAAGAAAATGCCTGTGCACCCAAACCATAAAGCAACCACATGAATAAAGCATATGCTATAAGAGATGGAGGGAGATATAGAAGGAAACACACTCATAACAAAAACTGTAAAAATACTCTCAGTACAAGTCAAGTCAAGGGGACAAAATAAGTAAGGATATAAAAGAGCGCATCCTCTGGACACCTATCAAACTTTGTCCATTAAAATAAAAAATACACCTTCTCAAACGCATAGGGAATATTTGTGTTATTGACTGAGTGTGTTCCCACCAAATTCCTATGCTGCATCCCTAAATGCCAGTGTGATCGCGTTTGGAGATGGGCTCTTTGTGGAAGCGATTAAGATTGTATGAGGTCATAGGGTGGGGGTCCTAATCTGATACAATTAGTGCCTTTATGAGAGGAGACAGAAGAGAGCTCTCTGTCTCTCCTTGCACCCAGAGCAAAGGCTGTGCGATCACCCAGTGAGAAATCAACAGTGGGTCTTGCAAACAAGGAAGAATGAAAGCCGTGCTGTCACCTGATCTCAGACTTTCAGCCTCCAGAACTGTGAGAAAATAAATTTCTGTTGTTTAAGCTACCCAGTCTATGATATTTTATGATGGCGGTCTGATCAGACAAATCTAATCCACAAGCATTAATCATATATTGGCTAATGAAGACAGATTCGGTAATTTTTCTGAGAAGCAGAGATATTACAAACAATACTGTCATCATAATTCAACAAGACCAAAAATAATATCAAAGCTTAAAAAGATCCTTCCACCTGGAAATGAAGAAGTCTTCTACAAAACAATTATTGAATGGAAATGCGAATACAGTCAGGAAGTACAGAATCTGAGAAATAAGGTTAATGAAAACACCACATATCAGTTGAGATGGAACACATTTGAAGTCGTGATAAAAGGGAAATATACAGCTTTAAATGCTTACAATTTTTAAATTAAAGGATAAAAATAAGTTACCCACATTGCCAACTCAAAAACTTGAAAAACAAGAAAAAGCAATCCATAGAAAGCATATGAAGGAAATAATAATTATAAAAACAGAAATGATTGAAATAGAAAAAGACAACCAATACATCAAATTAATAAACCAAAATCTTGTTTTTAAACTAGCTGACACACCATTAGCTAATATAATCAAGAGGGAAAAAAGAAATAACTTTACAAAACAAGAAGTAACAAATGGAAATAACCATTGAAATAGAAGAAGTTTACAGAAGCTTAAGACATGGCTTGACTGACTTCTAGCAAAATGAATTTAAAACCTAGATGAAATAAACAATCAACTAGGAAAATAGCATTTGCCAAACTTGACCCCATTAAGGAAAAAATGCTTAATCAGAATAATATTTGTGAAAGTAGTAGAAAAAGTCAACAAAGAACTAACTCACAAATGGTTATTGGGATCAGATAGTTTCACAGGGGAATATCATGAAGCCTCAAAAATCTTGAAAGAGAGAAAAAAACCAAAGTACAATATCAGAAATATAAGAGAAGCCATTGCTATAGTCGAAAGTAATTATATCAAAGGAATACTATAAGCAACTTTAGGGCAATACATTTGTCAATTAGAGGAAATTTCTTTAAAAAAACAACCTCCCAAAATTGACACAAGAAGAAATTTTAAAAAACATAAACAGCACTGTACTTATTAAATACATTGAATTTATAACAAAAAACTTTCCACAAAGAAAATTAGGCTGGGATGAATACCTTGGTGACTTACATTAAACGTTTAATAAACATAGCATACCAATACCACACAAATTCTATCAGAAAATACAGGAGGAAAGGTCACATCTTCATTCACACCTTAACTCATTTTATCAAGCCAGTATGACTCTAATACCAAAACCCGACTTTACAAAACACTTAGATCAATATAACGCATCCATGCAGATCAGTAAATGCTACGTAAAATATCCATAATTTGAATTCGACAACATATAAAATATAATGCCATGTGACCAACTGATTAAAATTTATATCTAAATGGAGGGAACCTAGAATAGCCAAAATAATTTTGTACAAGAACCAAATCGAAGAATCTAATTTGAAGATTTACTGGAAAGCTGTAGTCATCAAGACAAACTGAAATTGCTATGGGGAATGGCCAGTGGGAAAGAGTGTAGCCTCCAGAAATAGACCCAAAGGTAGGTGGTCAGTCGATTTTTGATAAACGTTTCAAAGAAATTCAAAGTGAAAAGGATAATTTTTTTTTAAATGGCACCAAATCAATTGTTTATTCACATGCAAAAGTACAAACCACATTCTTACCTCACACATTTCACCAATACTAACTTGAACTGCATCACAGATCTAAACATAGGAGCTGAAGCCCTAATATTTGTAGAACACTTGCTAGCGTATCATTGTGACTGGGGGTAAACAAGTCAAAATGCAAAAATCATTTAAAAAACTTAGGTAGGGGCTCCTGGATGGCTCAGTTGGTTAAGCGACCGACCTCAGCTCAGGTCATGATCTCACCGGTTCCTGAGTTTGAGCCTTGTGTCGGGGTCTGTGCTGACAGCTCAGAGCCTGCAGCCTGTTTCATTCTGTCTCCCCGCCCACCCCTCTCTCTGACCTTTTCCTGCTTGTGCTCTCTCTCTCTCTCTCTCTAAGTAAATAAATAAACATTTTTAAGAAATTCAGTAAATTGGATGTCATCAAAATGAAAAGTTTCTGCTCTCCAAAATATGGTATAAGGAAAACGAAAGGACAAGTCACAGAATAAGAGACAACATTTGCAAAACACACATCTGGTAAAAAGGTTGTACGCAGAATATAAAAAGAGCTCATACAGTTCAATAATTAAAAAACAATTCAATTAAAACACAGGCAAAACATTTAAATAGACACATCCTGAGGAAGTTATATGAATGGCCAGTAAGTATATAAAAAGATGCTCCACATTATTAGTCATCACAGAAAGTAAAATAAAACTCCAATAAGATATTACTGCACATCTGCTGGAATGACTAAAATTAGAAAGTCATAGATATAGAATATTCCTACAAATAGAATAGTAAAGGTTGGCAAGAATGCGGAACATCTAGAACTCTCATACACTGATCTTACCAAAATGAAAAATTCGTAACTGAAAGAAAACTACAAAAATCTCCCAAGAGTTGGAAATTGAGCACACCCCACTTCCAAGTTTTCCAAGTTCAAAGACACGTTGCGGTGGACATTGGAAAACATTTTGAACTAAATTATAACGAAAATACAACATATCAGCTTGTGTAGGATATAGTGAAAACTGTTCAGAGAAAAAGTTTTAGCTATAAATGCACACAATAGAGAAGAAAAAGGTTGGCAATTATATAAACCATCTTCTCAAGAAGCTAGAAGTACAGTAAATTAAGCCCAAAGAAAACAGAGGGAAGGAAATAATAAAAATCGGAATGCAAATCAATAAAATAGAGAGAAAATATACAACGGAGAATATCAACAGAGTCAAAAGCAGCTTCTTTTAAATGATGGATAAATTTGTAAATCTCTAGAAGTTTGATCTGGGGAAAAAAGAGAGAAGACATAAGTTTTCAGTATCAGAGTGAAAAAAAGATATCCTAAGGGATGTCACAGATGTTTAAATATAATAAGAGGATAAATTTATGCCAATCAATGGACAACTTTGATGATACACAAATTTTATGAAGAACAAGATTCGCCAAAACTCACAAAAGAAGAAATATTTGAAAATTCAAACAACCCTACATATGATAAATAAATAGGATTCGTCATTTAAAATCTTTCCAGGTCTAGAGGCCTTACTGGTGACTTATTCCAAACATTTGTAGAGGAGAAAATATTAATTTTACAGAAACTCCTTCAGCATAGCATAGATCTAAAACCCTAGCAAAGCATTACAAGCATAGTCCAGGTGCAAGGCAGACAAGGAGTCCAGTGGGACAGAACAGAGAGTCCAAAAAGACATTCGTGTACGTATCCATATCCATATGTATCTATTATGGCAAAGGCCTCACCACAATAAGCAGGAAAAAAAAGTTAGTTGGGTACCCATGGAGAAAGGAATGAGCCATATCTCATACTATATATAAAATTAGTGCAAACAAAATATAACATAAACTTAATATGAGAGGTAAAGCAATCAAGCTTCCAGAAGGACACATAGAAGAAAATTGATACTTTGAAAAGGTAAAGATTTCTTAAAAAGAATACAAAGGCACTAACATTAAAATTAAGAACTGTTATTATTTTTTGTGGGGAGAATGAAAGTTGTTTTTCCCATTTTGCACTTTATTTTTCTTGTGTTATTTTTATTTTTACAGTTTTTAATTTTTATTTATTTAATTAATTTTTAAATTTAAATCCAAGTTAGTTAACATATAGTGTAATAATTTCAAGAATAGAGTTTAGTGATTCATCACTTACATATAACACCCAGTGCTCATCCCAACAAGTGTCCTCCTTAATGCCCATCATGCATTTAGCCCATCCCCCCACCCAACACGTCACTAGCAACCCTCAGTCTGTTCTCTATATTTAAGAGTCTCTTACGGTTTGCCTTCCTCTCCATTTTTATGTTACTTTTGCTTCGCTTCCCTTATGTTCATCTGTTTTCTAACTTAAATTCCATATATATGAGTGAAATCATATGATATTTGTCTTTATCTGACTTATTTCACTTAGCATAATACACTCTAGTTCCATCCACATTGTTGCAAATTGTTAAGATTTCATTCTTTTTGATCGCCAAGTAATATTCCATTGAACACAATGGAATATTCAAGATATTCAATGATATCTTGAATATTCAAGATATTCAATATATATGTATATACACACATATATATACCACATCTTCTTTGGACATTTGGCTCTTTCCATACTTTGGCTATTATCAATAGTGCTGCAATAAACATTGGGGTTCATGTGTCCCTTTGAAACAGCACGCCTGTATCCTTTGGATAAATACCTAATAGTACAATTGCTGGGTCATAGGGTAGTTCTATTTTTAATTTTTTGAGGAACCTCCATACTGTTTTCCAGAGTGACTGCACCAGTTTGCATTCCCACCAACAGAGCAAGAGGTTTCCCGTTTCTCCACATCCTGGCCAACATCTGTTGTTTCTTGAGTTGTTAATTTTAGCCATTCTGACAGGCGTGAGGTGGTATCTCATTATGGTTTTGATTTCTATTTCCCTGATGATGAGTGATGTTGAGCATCTTTTCATGTGCCTGTTGGCCATCTGAATGTCTTCTTTGGAAAAGTGTCTATTCATGTCTTTTGCCCATTTCTTCACTGGATTATTTGTTTTCTGGGTGTTGAGTTTTATAAGTTCATTATAGATTTTGGATACTAACCCTTTATCCGATATGTTATTTGCAAATATCTTCTCCCATTCCATTGGTTGCCTTTTAGTTTTGCTGATTGTTTCCTTCGCTGTGCAGAAGCTTTTTATCTTGATGAGGTCATAATAGTTCATTTTTGCTTTTGTTTCCTTGCCTCTGGAGACATGCCAAGTAAGAAGCTGTTGCATCCAAGGTCAAAGAGGTTGTTGCCTGTTTTCTCCTCTAGGATTTGATGGCTTCCTGTCTTACAGTTAGGTCTTTCATCCAATTTGAGTTTATTTTTGTGTATGGTGTAAGAAAGTGGTCCAGTTTCATTCTTCTGCATGTTGCTGTCCAGTTTTCGAACACCATTTGCTAAAAAGACTGTCTCTTTTCCATTGGATATTCTTTCCTGTTTTGTCAAAGATTAGTTGGCCATATGTCTGCGGGTCCATTTCTGGGTTCTTCTGTTCCATTGATATGAGTGCCTATGTTTGTGCCAGTACCATACTGTCTTGATGATTACAGCTTTGTAATACAGCTTGACGTCTGGAGTTGTGATACCTCTAGCTTTGGTCTTCTTTTTCAGGTTTGCTTTGGCTATTCAGGGTCTTTTCTACTTTCATGCAAATTTTAGGATTGTTTGCTCTAGTTCTGCAAAGAATGCTGGTATTATTTTGATAGGGATCACATTGAATATGTAGATTGCTTTGGGTAGTATCAACATTTTAACAATATTTGTTCTTCCAATCCATGAGCATGGAATGTTTTTCCCTTTTTTTGTGTCTTCTTCAATTTTTTTCATGAGCTTTCTACAGTTTTCAGCGTATAGATTTTTCACCTCTTTGGCTAGGTTTATTCCTAGGTATTTTATGGGTTCTGGTGCAATTGTAAATGGGATTGATTCCTTGATTTCTGTTTCTGCCACTTCATTATTGGTGTATAGAAATGCAGCCTATTTCTGTGCATTGATTTTATATCCTGTGACTTTTCTGAATTCATGGATCAGTTCTAGCGGTTTTTTGGTGGAATCTTTTGGGTTTTCCACATAGAGTATCATGTCATCTGAGAAGAGTGAAAGTTTGACTTCTTCCTTGCCAGTTTGGATGCCTTTTATGTCTTTGTGTTGTCTGATTGCTGAGGCTAGGACTTCCAACACTATGTTGAATAACAGTGGTGAGAGTGAACATCCTTGTCGTGCTCCTGACCTGAGAGGGAAAGCTCTCAGTTTTTCCCCATCGAGGATGATATTAGCAGTGGGTCTTTCATATATGGTCTTTATGATCTTGAGGTATGTTCCTTCTATCCCTACATTCTTGAGGGTGTTTATCAAGAAAGGATGCTGTATTATGTCAAATGCTTTTTCAGTATCTGTTGAGAGGATCGTGTGGTTCTTACCCTTTCTTTTATTAATGTGATGTATCACACTGATTGATTTGTGGATATTGAACCAGCCCTGCAGCCCAGGAATAAATCCCACTTGATCGTGGTGAAGAATTCTTTGCATGCATTGTTAGATTCAGTTGGCTAGTATCTTTTTGAGAATTTTTGCATCAGTGTCCATCAGGGAAATTTGTCTGTATTTCTGCTTTACAGTGAGGTCTTTGTCTGATTTTGGAATCAAGGTAATGTCGGTCTCATGGAATGCGTTTGGAAGTTTTCCTTCCATTTCTGTTTTTTGGGACAGCTTCAAAATAATAGGTGTTCACTCTTCCTTAAATGTTTGGTAGAATTCCCCCTGGAAAGCCGTCTGGCCCTGGACTTTTGTTTGTTGGGAGATTTTTGATTACTGATTCCATTTCTTACGGTTATGGGTCTGTTCAGTTGGGCAGGGCTTGGTGTAATGGTTCTGTCCTCCACTAGGTGGCCCTGCTCAGCTCACAGGGGCGAGTCAGGGTGACACAGCAGCAAAGGTTCAGAGATTGTGGCAAATCACAACACACAGCCCACACCAGACTCTGGCATCTTCGTCCCAATACCAGCAAACATGGCTGCTCTCTGGGGTCCGTTGGGACCTTTGTGGGGAGGCCATATGGCCTCTACCAAGTGCTCTCCAAGCAGGGGAACCACTTCTCTTGGTGTGGCGCAGTGACCCCTCAGACCCCGCTGCCTGCTCCAGGGGATTGGCCCTATTTCCTCACCAGAGGACCACCAGGCACTGGGCTCGAGAACTTCAGAGTCTGTGCTCCCCTATTTATAGAATCCCAGTGGTATAGAACCCGTCAATGGTTTTGGGGAACAGATTTCTTGTTCAGTGCCCTGTGAGTGTTTTCACTCTTCCTCTCTCTTTCTCTCCAGCTGCCTTCAGGGGAGTGGTTTCCTTGCACGATCCCAATACTCCCCACTCTCCCCCTTACTCTTTCTCTGTCCTCTCTCTTCAAAAACAGTTCCCTCCCCTCCATGGCTTTTCTCTATTCCAGTTCACCTCTGGGATGAACTTTAATCTTATGGATTAAAGGAGAAAAGAAAAAAGAAAAAAGAAAGACATTTTCAGATAAATGTAAACTATAAGGCTTTATCACTTGTAGAACTGCACTACCTATAATACTAGAGAGTTCCCCAGGCGGAAGGAAAATGACATTGGACGCGAACAAAGACCCAAACAAGGAAGGGCGAGCTTCGGAAAGGCAAGCATGGGGTAAATAGAACTTAATATTGCTTCTGTAAAGCAGAATTCAATGTCACATGGCGTTTAGAGCTTATGTAGGAGGAAATGCAATGACAACAAATAGAAAGGGTGGGACAGAAGGGAATGAGCTCAAAAGCCTCAGGGCTACTGCACTGTCCAGAAGGTATCACAGGCACCAAATGAAGGTAGGTTGTAACAAATGAATAAGGCATATGTGATCTTTAGTGTACTTATTATAGAATAAAAAGCGAATTTATAGGTAAAATCTAACAGCAGACAAAATATTCAAAGTCGATGTGTCAGGAAGTAAAGGTATATGCCTGTGATCCAGGGTGATGAAGGGAACTCTGGAAAGACCTAGAACAGAAATCAGGACAAGAGCTCATCCCTGGGAAATGAAACAGGGCTGGAGGAGAAGGAGAAACAGCGGCCTTCCTCCTTCCAGTTCAAGAATATTCTGGAACTCTGGGCTCCGTACATGTGATACTGTGGTAAAAGCATAAATTGAATGTTGCTAAAGGGATGGGAGGTGGACTGTCAGCTAAACGGCAAACCAAACTTCGGTTTCCACAATCCCCTCGGAGGAAGTTGCACGTTCTAGGCTGTGGCACTGCCTTTGCGGGCATTGACTTTGAACCCTCCTATTCCAAGCGGCCAGTGTGCCTGCGACAGGAGACCAGGGAGGCACAAGCGGGTGTGGGCCTGCCCAGTCAGTTCGCACCTATCAAAGTGGGGACCGGGGAGGGGTAGCTGGGGTTACCTTAAATTACATGCTATGGGGAGAAAAATCTCACCTCCAGTGGGTAGATTCCCAGATGTGCTGAGATCCTGGAGCCCTGAGCCAGCATGAGTAGCTTACCTGGGCAGCGATGCCCAGCAGGGCCAGCAGCACCAGGCAGAGAAGCCAGCCAGCAGGAAGAATGTTGCACCCGGAACACAACCTTAATTCAACAGAAGCAGGCTCATAGTCTGAGAATCGGGCATCATTTATCCATAAGGGGCAGAGGATGGGATGGTTGTGTTAGCCTGTCAAGTTCCAAGAATATTTCGTTGTTTTAATTATTTTTAATGTTTATTTATTTTTGGGAGAGAGACAGAGCATGAGTGGGGGAGGGACAGAGAGAGAGGGAGACACAGAATCCGAAGCAGGCTCCAAGCTCTGAGCTGTCAGCACAGAGCCCAACGCGGGGCTCAAACCCACGGACCGCGAGATCATGACCTGAGCTGAAGTCGGACGCTTAACCGACTGAGCCACCCAGGTGCCCCATGAGTATTTCTAAGTGAAAAAGAATATTTTTCCAATTGGATACAACACAGATTTTAAATCTGCAGGTATTTCACTCTGATGGTGCTTTGGGCCACGTCGAAGCCCCTTTAGATCCATCGACGTCACTTCAGAAATTTTAGTTTCAGCTGAAATCACTCAAAGAACTCCAGGCAAATACCTGTTCGAATGACTCTCTCACAATGCTGCTGCTGGCTTCCCAGGAGCTGCACTTGGAAGGAATGTTTGGGGTTGCAGAGGTACTGAAGTGATTCATGGGGTGAACTCAGGGGTGGGGGGCACATGATAGAGGTGGGACATGCCACCTCATAGGCGTGTGTCCGACCTTGGCCCTGACCCTTAAGACAAAGCCCTTAACCCCTTGCATATCTGTTTCCTTTTTTGTAATACTTGCCCAACCTATATGACAAGTTGACGTGAGAAGAGCCTGAAGAATTGGACAGTGATGCGAGTATGCTTTTCAGAATTTAAAACATCCTAATAATTTGAAGTCTCTGTTGTTCTTAATCATTTCAGTGATGATTCAAAATGCACAGGGAAAATGAATATAATTAATATAAATTATATTTATAATATATAATATTTATATAATATAAAATATGTATGATATTTGCAATATATATAGTTAATACATTTCCTTGTAGCTACTCCCCAAAATACTCTTACACTAGAGCACTATTCAAAGGTGATTAAGAGATGCAGCCCATTTGGTCTTGCATGACTAGTTGTTTTTAAAAAGAATCATGCACAGATTTGAGGCAATCTCATTAGTTGATCCATTAAATCTCATTGGTTAATTTGTTAATGAAGAGCAAAGATTTGACTGGGTGTGAACGATGCTCACATATGAATATGGTACCCCTCTTCCTGAACTCACCAGATCACAGATCACAGGGCAGAAATCAAACTCTAGTTGTAATTGACTTTTGCGAATGTCCTATTTCGCTAAGAGTGGACCTAATCTATTAGAAAATAGGGCTACCGTAACTCTCAAAACAACACACAGGACACCAAGAGTAACACATTCATTGAAAATCAGAGATAATCCATTGTTGCCCCAACGCTTGAGGCGTACGTGTCCTAAAGAGGCCACTCCCTTTAAAACTTGCTTACAGCTCACCCGAGATTCTGGCCTTTTAGAATCTCACTAAATGCTAGACTTATATGCTTTGTTCTTTTAGCCACCCGACGGTCAGAGTACAAATCATATTCTGGGTTGATCTACGGTAACGCTGCGCCGTAAAGAGCTTCATGTGTGCTTCTTTACACAGAACCCACTCTGAAGTCTGTCCTTTCGCCTTCGCAAAGGACCCACGGGGCAGTATTGTGAGTATATATCAGAAGGAGGGGCAGTCCATCATTGAGTGAATTGTGCTTCCCAGGGTCCATTATGCCATCCATCACCAAAGCAAATCGTTGCTTTAATGATATATTAGTGTAATAACCTGCACAGGACATACCAACGATGTATTACTCAAGACGGCCCCACTTAGGAAAGCAAGGCTCCAGGAAGAGCCTGGGTAACCTGGGAGGCGACTGGAAGGCTTCCACCAAGTCTCAAATCAGCCAGCAAGGCACTTTCTTAGGAGCAGAGAGAAATACCGGGTTTAAATTAAACCTCCTGTCATCTTTGTGATAAATCTGCAGCCCCGTTTGACCTTGGTGTCTTGGCTAACTCTAATTTGCAGGTACCATCTTGGTCAGTGGTAAGAAATGTGGGATTTTGCTCTGGGGAGTTTCTGAATCAGAAGATGGCCAAGCCCTGCTCTGCACATCTCTCTCTTAGGAAGGCTGTGGCACAGAATACCTTAGAGATTTTCCCATTAGTTTGGAATAATTGAAATCACCTATAATGATAATCTCATTGAACACATACTTGGCCTTCTCACATGGTGTGTCATTGCTTCTCCCGCTCTATAAAAACAGATTTATTCTCCTCCCTGTTTCCCTTCCCTCAAAATGTTTCATGTTATTAAAAACAGAAGATTGCTTGTCAAGTGTTTTATTTGCCACGTGTGTGGGGCCATCGATCATCTTTACTTGCCCAGTGTGCGCATGTGCACCTCATTAGCTGAACTCCACTCATCACGCTCACATAAAAATGCTGCTAATTGGATTAACAGATATATAAGAACTAATTAAAACATAGCATTTACATCATAATAACTGCACTTGGTAAAAGAATACTGGGAGCATCATGGGAAGTGAAAAGTCCACCCTACAAATTGTTCTTTATGGACATAATTGCTCTCGTGGTGGAGGGGAGATCTTTAGGCAGCATCTACAAGGGCAGAGGCATTCATCTCCATTTGGCCTTGAATTGGGCATATGATGGCCACGAAGGAAGCATAGCACAAAAGGTCCAGTCGTCAAGGAGGGGGGCATCCAGTCTAACCATTCCCAGAGTGCTTCTGGGAGTCAAGCTGGTCTGCGCTCTCTCTCCCCAGGCTTCAGTCTCTGCCTCCAAGGGCATACAAAACAGGCTTCCTTCCCACACTTGAGTCCAGAAGATCCCTGAGCTGCGCTGGGTTCTAAGGAAAGCAGGCTAGAATGGCTGACCTGTTGGATGGTGCTCTAGCGTGGTGATCACAGAGAATGTTCTACGTGAGTTAACTCAAAGATAACCACGGAGCTACCCTTTCGTGCTTCAGTTTACCTGAGACGGGCACTCCAGTTTTAGAGGACTGGGAAATGATGCTCTGGGATCATCGGTATAACCTTCTCCTTCCCATCCGGGCTCTTTTCCTCTGCTACCTAGCTTCCTCTTCCTCTCTTCTTGGCTCTCAGCTGATCTCACTGCAATTTTTCGCATGGCCCGTCCTGCTCCAGACTGCTTGTCATATCCGGTGTCCTAATGAAGCAGAGATTGAGAGAAGCAGGGAACAGATACACGAAGGTCTGTCACATCCATGGGTTCAGAACCTCGCAGTCCTGACACAGGACTGGGTGAGTCCCCGCTCTTCTGCCAACACAATAACTGTGCTGCTGGTGATGCTGACGCTGATGATAATGGTGACAATGGCAAAAATAACGACAGAGGACATGAACCACAGTGCAATTCTGGTCAAGGACACTGAGGCACACATTCAAAGAATAATTCACCTCAGGGCACCTGGGCGGCTCAGTCGGTTGAGCGTCCGACTTCGGCTCAGGTCACAATCTCATGGTTCATGGGCTCAAGCTCCATGTTGGGCTCTGTGCTGACCGCTGGGAGCCCGGAGCCTGCTTCGGATTCTGTGTCTCCCTCTTCCCCTGCCCCTCCCCAGCTCACACTCTGTCTCCGTCTCTCTCTCTCAAAAATAAATAAACATTAACAAATTAAAGGTCAAAGAATAATTCATCTTGAAGAAGCAAGAGTTATTCCAGGCAGTCGAGGATAGTTCAAAGCATGGAACACAAAAAGATTGTAAAAACCTAACAGGAAGAGATGTATTTGTGCAATGCTGGTTTGCCCTGCTATAAACTGGTACAGTTCTGGATGGCAAGTAAGCAACACTTGCGAGGAGATGTCAAACTCACAGAAGGAGAAAGTAGAATGTGGTTACCAGGGGCTGCGTGGTGGCAGAAGCAAGGAGTTGCTGTTCAATGGGGACAGAGTTTGTTTCACAAGATGAAAAAGTTCTAGAGATTCGCGGCAGAACAATGTACGTATACTTAACACCACTGTGGCGTACGCTTAAAAATTGTGAAAATGGTAAGTTTTACTAATATGTTTTTGACCACAATTAAGAAAATGAAACCCTATTAAACCAGGTACCTCCACAGATGAACTACTCTCTTGCCACAAAATGTTTGTTCCTGTCGTTCCGGCCTCTCGCTCCCGCTGGGCATGTCAGATCCCTCCATCGCTGACTGAGTGGAGCCACACGTCCCACCGTTTCACTGGAAGACTGTTAGAGCTGAGCACTGATGTGGCGTCCACCCAGCAACGTCCCGCCCAAGGCCACTGTTAGAGAGGTGTGCATTCGCCAACATTCCATAAGTGAGGAGGCTAAACCAGTCCTCTCAGCTTCCCCCACATGCTGCACTCCCCTCTGCTTCACCTTGGCAACCCCCATATAACAAAGGAACAGAAGGCAAGTTTTCTGACCAGAGAGTGCCTAGCAGTCCCATCTTAATCTTTGAAAGCCTGATGTGTGTAACAGCAGCAGAGCTTACGCAACGCTTCGATCATCCCAGGTCACCTAGTCGTCCCACAACGGTGGGACTGAATCCTATCGGAAGGAACTGGTACATATGGTCGTTTCCCAAAAGACATCACTGGGGGCAACAGAGAACAAAAATGTATCAACAAGTGTCTGGGATTCTGACAGCGTTTTGCTTTAATGCCCTAGGAGGGAGGGGGAAGCAGCCAGACAAATAAAGGCATCTGTCCGAGTTCACATCTAAGTATCTTTCAGTAGTATATATGATTAATAACAACCCTTAATAAAGCCCTTCTCCATCTTTCCAGTTGGAGAATTGCTACATCCGCTGCACCGGCTTCAAAATTATTTGCTTGGCTTTTTATCACGGATCGTTTCACGCCTGCCTCCTCAACAGGTCGCGAACACCTTCAAAGAGGAGACCTGGCCGCTGACCTTTTCTTGTGTGTTTCACGTATCACTCTTGGGAATGTGACGGGTGGGTCCCCCCGGGATCTGCATGGGATCTCCGTGCCCACTTCTTCCAAGTATGCCTCTCTTCGCTGCACGTGCCACAAAGGTAAGAGCGATCCTTTTACAGACCCCCTGGCAGCTAGAAAGGGGGGTACGGATGAGGACCCAGCAGTTAGACGCACTGGCAGGAGATGTGGACAAGAGAAGGTGGACGGAGGCTACAGCTGACTGCTTTGAGGCTCTTGCCCTGGTTAGGTCGGGTCGTGGAGACACGAAGCTTAAGAGGTGGGGGAAGCAATAGCTGTAGGATGTCAGCGTCATGAAAACAGTAGTTCAGCGACAGTCTCTCATTCCCCCTCTATGAGTCTTTACGCCCAGCTGTGGAAGCACCTGCTCCCCGTATTAAATCTCTCTCTGCTTAAGCTACCTCCGGGGCTTTTGTCTTCTACACTGACCCCTGAGTCACAAATGGTAAATTAGACTTGGTTGCTCCCTCTCAGAGTTTGCAGTCAAGCAAGGAGGTTAAAATATGGGAAATACCTAAGCACCCGCCAAAGGGGGAGTGTTTCCGGAATTATGGCGCATTAACGCTAAGGAAATAACTTAAGAGATATTTTGCTGACATTAAAATTTATAAAAGTGAAGAGAAAGCATAAAAGGTATTTTATTTGCGAAGTGATGATCCGACAAATCAAACATAAAATTCTTACCATGATTACATGTCTATATTAAGTTTTATATGTGAATAAGTGTCATTAGTAAACCGAGAAATAAAATAATTGCTTTTGACTTGGGGTATCATATCTTCTTTGAATTGTGGAATTTTTCATGCATTCGAAGTTTCACTTAAAGACGACATAAACTGTTTTGATAAAAATAATTTTACAAAAATAGAGGAGTCGTGGCAGTCTCCATCAGAAAGTCGTAGAGATGAAGAAATGAACTGGAAAATAACCAGTTTAAATTTAGTTTCAAAGTTCTATTTATAAAACATTTAATATCTTATTCTGCCTGTCATACATAACATTGTGCTTCTTGGCCATCAACATAGATACCTACTGAATTGCTTTTCTTCAGGAAAAAAGCATCATAAATATATGTTCCTTGCACCAATCTGAGGACATCGTCCTGTTCACTTTCACAGATGTACTAACCTGCCTACACTCTTGTATCAGCTCAAAGTCCAACACGTTCCTGCCCACCCACTTGACACAGGGCAGACAGGTCCCAGAGAGGTTCAGGAATTTCTTAAAGGCGTGCCGTTGCTCGACAGCCCGCGAGGAATTAGATCCCAGGCCTCTCGATACATCCTCTGCTTGGCTGAAAAAGTGAGCAAAGGCTTACACCATTAAAGCGCGCTCTTAGGTCAGAAATTGGAGAAAGTTCCCAATGGCAAGGGCTATTGAACGTCACGTCAAGTTATGCAAAGCAGAATTGCTAGAAAATTAAATGGCTTACAAGGAAAAACACACGTAGGTGAGAGGAAAGGAAAATACAGGAGAAGAGGCAAAAACGAAAAACAATGGAGTCTCATGCATTGATAACTGGATGTAACTAATTTAGCATTTATCGCTTTATTTTTGCCTGGAGGGTAGGAAAATAATTGCAAATCTGTCCGATGTGAAAATATCTTTTATAATTTAAAACCCTATGGCATTTCCTTACTTGGGAGTCAAAGAAAAAGGACAGAACGTTCCTTTTCTCCTTGGAAGCAGGCTAACGTACTACAGTTTTCCTCAATGTAATACAGAAACATTTCAATGTAAAAGCATAAGGATCCCCAGAGATACAGGAAATGTCTGGGCAGCCAAGCACTAGCCCCTTCTAGGCCCCTGCCCTGCATCCAGCACTGGGGATAGAGGCCCGACCGTATCAGGCAGCACAGGGGAACGGACACCTCTCTGGGCTAAGCAACCGGGAAGTGACAGGGGCATTTTCTTAGTGGCCTGTGGCATTGCTCAGACGGTCTTGGCTTGAAGAAGAACGGTAGAGCAAAGCTCTTCTCGGTGCCAAGAAGCTGTGACTCATGTCTCGAGAGTCGACTCACAGCAGCTGGTAAACCACGAAGACGAAGCTCTCCGTGCCTGAGAAGGTCTCAGTCCATAGGCCAGCTGCTTCTGGAATACAAGTTCAGGTCACCCCCTACACCAGAAGTCTCAAGCGATAGCTCATGAGCCAAACTTAGCCTGCGGACGCGTTTTGATGGACTTTCACCAAATTTCAAAATCAAGTTAGTTATTGACATTTTACGATGTAGACTCTCACACACGCGTATGGTTTCCTGGCTTCTTTTGTAAAGGAGAAATTACCGACACCCTGGGCCCACTCCCCGATGGGGCAGCGATCGGCGGGGACCGAGGTGGGAGCTGCCCTCTTTGGATGGGGCGTGAACGTTTCAGTTTGCTGAAATCCTCACCACCCTCTCTATTCCTTGGTGACTTGAGATTGACTTGCCCCATACGGGCGTACCTCGCTTTATTGTGCTTTGTCTTTTAGAACTTCACGAATACTGTATTTTTTTTAATACTGTATTTTTTAAAATAAATTGAAGGTTTATGGCGACCCCACGTCGGACAAGTCTATTGGCACCATTTTTCCAACAGCATCGGTTCTCTTTGTGTCTCTATGTCACATTTCAGTAATTTTTGCAGTGTTCAAACTTCTTCATGATTATTATATGTGTTATAGTGATCTGTGATCAGTGATTATGACTGTCTGAACGTTCAGATGATGGTTAGCATTTTTAGCAATAAAATATTTTCAAATTCAGGTACACACATGGCTTTTTAAGACACAAAACTATGGCACAATTAGTAAACTACCGTAGAGTGTAAATATAGCTTTTCTATGCACTGGAAAACCAAAACAGCCATCTGACTCACTTTATTGTGGTGCCATGGTGTTCTGGACCAGAACCTCAATATCTCTGAGGTATGCCTGTATTGGCTCAACTCATTCCTTTACTTTTGGGTGCAAGATACTGTTAGGCATTAAAGTGTGTGACCCACACTCCTGTGCCTCCAGAATTGAATGTGCTGTATCCAGTCCCTACAGGTTGTAAAAGGTCAAAGCCTCTATACTCAGTGTTGAACAAAGTTAGTGTATAATAAAAAAAAAAAAAAAAGGCAAGCTTACAGTGTAACCTCCAAGTCATTTCCGCATGCGGGTAGCAATGTGCTCATTCCTAAAATGGGGCAGAAGTCCTAGGTACTTTCTGAAGCCCCTCCTGATTCTAACATCCTAGGGGCTAAATTATTTCACAGTTCGCCTTGTTCCTAACTACCAACCTGCTAGAATTCAAATGTATTAAAATCGGACTTCTTCTCCTGTCTGTGTTTGGCATTTGTTGAAATCTCTTAAGTATTTGAAAACTCTCCTGTGGGGAATACGCTTAGAAATTCCCTGAGCTTGCACTGGTGGGTTAACAAGGCATAAAGAATTAGAAATCCATGGGATGAACACACCCGAGTTTGGGTAAACAAGATTAGGTAAATAAGATTAGGTACACGGGGCAAAGGCCCCCAGTATAGGACAAAGGTATAGGATACAAGAAGCTCTCCTGTAGGACTGGTGTGTCTTATAAAGAGGCCAGAGAGTCAATGGACCTGAAAATTGAGCTTTTCTCTCTCCTTGGAATTCATTTGCTGTACGCAGATTTGAGACAGCTTGACATGGGAGAAATGGAGCCTGAAAGCCCTTCTGTATGAGTTCCTATATCCAATGTTTCAGTCCTTCACTCGGGTGGCCCATCCGCCGAGGGCTATTACACACGGCCCATGGCCCTGGCGCTCATTCAGAGCACTGGGTGAGGAGGGGACACTCAGGTGACTGAGTCGGTTGCGTGTCAGATTTCAGTTCAGGTCATGATCTCGAGGTCTGTGAGTTCCAGCCCCGCATCAGGCTCTGTGCTGACAGCTCGGAGCCTGGAGCCTGCTTCCGATTCTGTGCCTCCCTGTCTCTCTCTCTCTCTCCCTCCTCCGCTCATGCTCTGTCTCTGTCTCTCTCTCTCAAAAATAAATAAAATATTTAAACAACAACAACAACAAAGCCCTGGGGGCGGAAGGAAGAAGGTAGAGGGCACCACTCTTGCAAAGAGCTTTCGGGGGAGGCTGCTAATGAAAAAGAAGGTTCCATAGAACACCACAGATGTATTCTACCTCACGTAAAAACATTTTTCTGGAAAGTAATGTCCTTGACTTTTTTTCCCTTCAAAAAATGCCCAAGAGTACAATACGTCTTGCGGCTTGTTACTACTTATGCAGCATGTGGTAAAATATGAGCTAAAAGGTATAATTCCAAAATGCACAGCACAATAGATCTTTCCCTGGAATGAATTTATTTGGTCATTGCCCAAACTCAGGTCTGTTTTCAATGACTCTGGAATGCACGGTTCTGACAAGGAATTGAAAATGAGGCTGAGAAGTGCTTCAAATTAAATGCGGCGTCAAATGAGAAAATGTTTTCCAGCACTAAAAAAGCTAACGAGAAGAGTGGAATCTAGCTTTGGAACTTCCATATACTTAGTTTTGCACTCAGAGTGCTGATCGCTACAATATACAGTTAAAAAATAAAAAAAAAACCACCACAACTTAATGTGTTTATCGGCACCCGTGAATCATTCTAAATGATAGTAGGTGAGGCAGTTGTTTTTAAATACAAAACATTGGAAAGTTTCTAAATACTAACCTCAGTGCACGTAACGTGTTAGATCAACTTTTTTTCTGAAGATGTTTTTTTTCTTGAGAAAAATGTATAAACTACTTTGTGGCCCCCTTGCAAATGGGAATGCTTGTAGTATAAATTTTATCGACTGAAGTTATCAGGAGCATTTGGGCTAAAAATGATTTATGTCTCTCGTGCTTCTTCAGATGTGCTCTGCTTTAGCTTCTCCGATATCTGTCTGCCTTCAACAAATCACTGGATCATCAGAATAAGGGGTGCACGGTTGCTTCTAAAAAAAAAATGCTTCCAGAAACAGTATAAAAATCTCGCCTGATGCTTTAGGCACGGTAACAGAGCTAACCCAGGATCCTTTTGCTTTAAGGGAAAGCTGAATTGAACACAGCCCATGAGCTAAGTGTAACTGAATTGAAGACAATTTTCTCCTGTTCTGCCATTTTTATTCCATCGTCACTCGATAAAAATTAGAATTGGCTGTCTGCAGAAGAGCTATGTGTTAAAGAGACAATCGGGTGTGCGAGTGGGAAATCATCCCTCCTGGTTCCTCATCAGGAAAATGAGCATATTGGGCAAGATTATCTCTAATGTCACTTCAAGTTCTAAGTTTCCTTGACTCGCTGGCTATTTCCCTAACGTCCTCACAATTCAGAGGAGAATTAATCTGCCTTCCCTGATGCTGAAATTAGTTTCCCAAGCATTTCTTTAATTGTACCATCACCAAAATTCATGCTTCTCTAAATACAGAAGATCTTACATATACTCGATTTTCACATTTCCTCCTCTTTCAGTAGTGACCTATTTTGATGAAGGGTTCATGAAGGTTGCCTCTAGGAGTAGGTTATAAAACACACAACCTAAAAAAAAGAAATGCATTTAAAAAATTATATCGTCTAAGCACTTTGTGAGGAGTAATGAGGATGAAAATGATCGTTTACCTTATTGAGACAAAAGTGAGGATCTTGTGTGCGCATCTCGTGGGAACACCTGGGGGCCTTTACTGCGGGAAATGCAGGTTTGGTCTTTGGTCTGGACTCTTCCTCAGTCGTCCACATTTTTAATTGTGACCGAAGAGAAGTCATGGACATGGCCTTGTTGAGCCTCAAGATCATGTCTAGATTTTTTATGGGTTTCCATAGCGTCAGGGGATGGAATTGTCTCTCAAGTCCCACAGGTAAGATTACTTTTGGGAGGGTGGACTGGATTATGCTTGACCTGGCCAGCCTGGTGATTTATTTTCTGCATGCCCAGCAGTAAGCTATCTAGCTCCACTCTGCTTATCACCTCACCTACAAGGGGCAGGGACGGGGTCATTGACATCCTGCCGGGTTATCGGAGAGATTAAATGAGGAATCACCTGTGAAGTGCCAGGCTCATTGTTCAGCACACACATATTTCAGATATCAGAATTTATCACTGGGTGCCTGGGTGGCTCAGTCAGTTAAGCATCCGACTCTTGGTTTTGGCTCAGGTCACGATCTCATGGTTTGTGAGTTTCAGCCCCACATCGGGCTCTGTGCTGTAAGCTTGGGATTCTCTCTCTCTCCCTCTTTCTCTCTCTCTTTCTCTCCCCTTCCTGCTCTCTCCCTCCCTCTCTCTCTCTAAAAATAAATAAACTTAAAAAAAAAGAATTTACTATTAACCAACCTTGTAGGACCAAGGTCTTAGAAGCCCCCTTTAAAGAGCCTAGTTCCTTCTCCAGTCCTGAAAGAAAGTCCATGAAGTGCTCCCAGTCTTGTGAACCTAATGTCTACAGCACCTTGAGGATCTTTATATGTAATGTAAGAGGCCTTTCAAGAGAGCTGTTTATTAGTCACATTTGAGATCTATTAATAACATTAATAATTATTCATGGGGGATAAAGGTAATCAGGAAACAAACTGATTGCTAGTTCTCTCAGAAAGGACACATCAAGGCCATGATGACATGAAATGCATCACCTTGTTGGGAGGAATTAAGCACCAAAACCACTAAATTAAGAATGGGGCTGAATGTTTGGAGTCAAGGGAGAGTGAAGCCAAGAGACCCACATCTGTCCACATTCAAACCATTGAGACTTGGTCAGTTCTTAAAACCTGGCCGTGTTGGGCAGATGGGCCACTTCTAGAGTTTCCTAAGGGGTCTACCTCTCCCTCATGCATTCTCCATTCATGTGTGCACTCATTTGTTCCTTCACTCACTCAATACCTGCCAGGCCTCCAACCACAGGCCAGGGCCTATATTTTATGTTGGGAATATGGTGAAAGGCAACAGACCCGATCTCTGTCTGAGTGGCTAGCTTCTCCCTTCAGGAGGCTGCTATTACACAAATAATAACCACACAAAGAAATACATGGTTATAAATTACAATACATACTATCAAGAAAAAGGACAAGGTGTTACAAGAATAGCAGGGGGACTATTTCCTGAAGGAGATCAGTGAAGCCTGCCCTGAGGACTGACTTTTAAACAGACCTGAAGAAAGAATAGTTCTGGGTAGGCAAATCTTGTGGAGGAAGAACATGCTGGGCAGATGGCCTTCATAGGTGGAGAACCTGATGGCTTTCTTTGAGGTAGAAGATTGCCAGTGTGTTCGGGGCTTAGGAAGGGCCCAAGAGCTGGAGATAAGGTCACAGTCACAGTGGTGGTTAGGAGCCAACCAGCAGGGCCTTGAGGATATGGCATGCATGTGTGGTTTTCTCTTAGGTGTCAACAGAATCAACTCAAGGAAGAGAATAATCTCAGCAGAACTGTAGTTTAGAAGATTCCCAGTGGCTTTCATACAGCATGACAAGCAAGGTTGGGGGCTCAGATGGGAGAGGAATCCAGGTAGCGGGAAATGTGCAACAGAAGCAGAAATTGTTAATTATTATTTTTGTTTTTCAGTCCAGCCCCTTTCCAGACTACATGGGAGGGGCATCAAGGTTACCCACTGTCCCAGAGAGCCACGGGTCTCATTCTAACCAGGTCCAGAATAGCCTCTTCAAACCCCTTCTGGATTGAGAGGTTTGTCACATCCCGAGCCCTTGCAAATCAGAGACCATCAACAGGGTTCATTCAGAGACCATTCCTTAGGGATGGCTGTTCTGTTCTTAACTCCCAATCTAGCACTGATTCACCCTTTTCCCAATTGCTCACTAACTCAAAAAAAAAGTGGGAAGACAGCTTATTTCATTGGTGTCTACTACAACAGGGCAAGTTGACTGAGGATTGAGATGCAGACAGAAAATGCAATCTACTACTCAGATGGCCTTGTCCATCAGCTAGGTCACGGTCAGGAAACAGGAACCATTCCAGTTATATCAGCAGGAGGATTTAACACAAGCATTGTTAGCCAGGTATTATAGAACTGAAAAAGGCAAAAAGTAAACACTAAGGGATAGAGCTTGGGGAACAAATGGAAGCTGTCGGAACTGTCAAATCTTAGAAGTTTGGAGGAGAGTCTTTCAGGGGATGGGACACAGACCTTTGAGGAAGAGAGTCACTGCTGGGTTGGTGGGGCAGGTGTCCCTGAGTGGAGCACGCTGAAGCCAATTGTCTAGATGCTGGAAAAACTGCAAAATGACGTCAACTTCTTCTGGAACAAAGTAATGCTGATTGGCACAGGGAAGAGTCTCTTCTCTATCCTTTAGGCTTGCTGCCTCCCTCTAGTGCTCCCTAGTGGTAGTGGCCAACAGGGATCGGCAAGCAAAACAAATCTGCAGAGTCCCAGGGCCTAGATCACAAACCAGGGAAAAGAGAGGTTGTGTGGCTGAGAGACAAGAGCTCTATTACTGGCAGAGTCCCAAATGATCATCTGGCAAAGTGTAACCCCTAAGTCCAAATTTTTAAATATTTTTCATTGTTTGGTAGAGATATATGCGTGTGCATTCATACCTACATTTTCAGACAGGTATATAGATTGAATAGATGACAGATGACACTATGCATAAAATATTACTTTTCCTTATTACCTAGTAAATATGCCTGCCTCCAGCAGGTCATTAAGTACCTAGAGCATATAAAGAACACTAGCAATAAAAAGAGAACCCGTTTTAAAAATGGTCAAAGGATCAGAATAGACATTTCTCCAAAGAAGATATACAGATGACAAACAAGCACATGAAAGTATGACCAACATCACTAGTCATTAGGGAAATGCAAATAAAAACCACTTACCTACTAGGGTGGCTAGAATCAAAAAGGCAGATATGACAGGTGTTGGCAAGGATGTGGAGAAACCGAAGCCCTTGTCCACTGGTAGTGGGAAAGTCAAATGGTATAGCCACTTTGAAAAACAGCCTGGAGATTCCTCAAATAGTTAAAGAAGAGAAATACAGCATGTCCACACAAAAACTTGTACATGAATGTTTATGGCCACATTATTCATAAGAGGCAAAAGGTGGAAACAAACCAAATTCCCATCAACTTATGAATGGATAAATGTGGTACATCCATTCAATGGAATATTATCTGGCCGTAAAAAGGGATGAAGTGCTGATTCATGTCACACATGGATGAACCTTGAAAAAAGGATGCTAAGTGTAAGAAGCCAGTCACAAAAGCTCACATATTTTATGATTCTATTTATATCAGCTATCCGGAATAAGCAAATAGAGATATAGAGTAAGCTAGTGGTTATCTAGGGCTAGGGGTGGACCTGGGGGCTTGAGAGGCGACGGCTAAGGGGTACCAGGTCTCTTTTGGGCATGATGAAAATGTTCTAAAATTGATTGTGATAATGGTTGCACAACCCTGCATTTGCTAAAAACCATTGAATTGTACATTGTACATTTTCAGTGGGTGAATTATATATGAATAATATCTCAGTAAGGCTGCTACTGAAAAATAAAAAAAGACATGAAGACCTAAATGCTTCCAGGCGTGTTCACCTGAAGAGAAAAACAACAGGAAACCCAGTGATAATTACTCCGCAAAAGTCATATTTAGGCTTTCTCTTCTTTAAGTTAAGAAGAAGCTTTTAAATATTTTGTTCCAAATCCCGTAAGTACCAAGGGCGGATTAAAGAGTCAGAGCTATCCAATTCCAAAAACAAAATTTCTTGATCAGAGTCAACCCCATCTTCTAGGATTCTATAGTTTCCTCCAGGGTCTCTGTGTACAGTTGGGCCATTTGTACAGGGGACAATTTTGCCCAACCAAGGGGCCAAGTGGAGGCAAAGTCCCTTCCCAAATTGCTTACCAAACTCTGATGTGCCTGGCAGGGGAAGGGGCCTTCTTCCTTGCTTCAAGACTTTATTTACTCACAGTGACATGAATTCAGTGCCTGCCCAGGATCTGTCATCCCTTGTGTCCTTGTTGTGATCTAACTATGTTATAAACTACACAACACAGTGCCTCAATTTTTATTTTAATCAATCATGTGTTTTAAAGAAGTTAAGAGGAGGGGCGCCTGGGTGGCTCAGTCGGTTGGGTGTCCAACCGCGGCTCAGGTCAAGATCTCATGGTTGGTGAGTTCGAGCCCCGTGTTGGGCTCTGTGCTGACAGCTCGGAGCCTGGAGGCTATTTCAGATTCTGTGTCTCCCTCTCTCTCTGCCCCTCCCCCACTAACTCTCTGTCTCTCTCTGTCTCTCAAAAATGAATAAATGCTAACAAAAAATTTTTTTAAAGAAGAGGAGAAATTTTTCAAAAAATATATACCCCCATATTTACCATTTCCAGCACTCTCCATTTCTTTTCACAGACCCATTTTCCATGTGATGTTTTCCTTCAACCTGAAGAATTTCTTTTAACATTTCTTATATTGCAGTTTTGATGGTGAAAAATTCTCACAATTTTCATGTATCTAAATACATCTTTATTTGTTTTCCTTTTGGAAGAATACTTTCACTGGACTGACCATTTTTCTTTTGGTACTTACAAAATATCATCCTATTATCTCTTTGCCTCTATTGATACTAATGAAAAGTTTGCTGGTTTTTATATTATTGTTTTCTTGCATGCAATGTGCTTTTTTTCTTTTTGACTGCTTTTAAGATTTTCCCTTTATATTTGTTTTCTTGAAATTTAGCTATGATGTACTTAGATGATTTTTTTTTTTCGTGTATCCTTCCGGGAATTTGGTGATCTTCTTGGATCTATAGGCTTAAGATTTTACCAATCTAGAAAATGTTAGCCCTTATTTCTTCAAATATATATATATATATTTTTGCTCCATTCTCTCTCCTCTTTGTCTGGGACTCCAGTTACAGATCAGTTAGAATCCTTGATATTGTCTCAAAGGCCACTGAGGGTCTGTTAATTCTTTTCTAATCTTTTTTTCTTCTTTATTCTTTAGCTTTGAGAATTCCTCTCCATTTATCTTCACATTTAGTGATGCTTTTTCTGCTGTCTTCAATCTATTTTGAAACCCATTCTGTGAATTTTATATTTTAGGTAGTATTGTTTTCAGTTCTAAAATTACAATTTTGTCCCTTTTGGAGTTTCCATCTCTCTCCCAAGACTCTCTATCATCACAATCATAATATTATGTTTTCCTTTAACTCTTGAATATATCTCTAATAACTCCTTTTAGATACCTACAAACTAATTCCAACATTTAGATCACACACGGGAGGCTCAGTTTCTATTGCCTTTCTTTCCTCTTGATTGTGAGTCACACTTTCGTGTTCCTTCCTCTATCTAGTAATTTTTTATTGTATGCTGAACAATGTGAAAACCCTGGATTTTGTTATGTTTCTTTGAAGATTGTTGATTTTTTTTTCTCGCATGCAATAAACTTGGATAAACTCCAGTCTCTGCCCTGGGGTGGGCAGGAGCTAAAATTCCCACTCATTTCTTTCAACCTTTCATTTTTTGCTGTCTGTCAGGTCTCTTGGTGTCTTTCCCCAGGCATATGTAGTTCAGGAGTCAGCCAAGCATTTGCACGGAGTTTATGTTCAGATTTTGAGTCTCCTCCCTCTCTATTTCAGGGTATCCTCTCCTACTTTTACAGCTACCCTTGCAAGGCTAAGTTCTATTTTTTTTAATAGTCAAGGCAGTAAATCTGTGGATTTCTGTTTCACTTCTAGCTACCTCACATGGTGAGAACTGGGGAGTGCCCTCAAGTAAAAGGCTGCATCGATACCAATCTCACTCAGTGAATCCCCACTTTCTGACTTCTTTTGATCACTTTCTAATTATTCAATGTGATTTTAAAACTATTTATATTTAAAAAATATTTTATAATTGTTATATGTTGATAAGGCCTAAAACAAGCTACCCCATAGTTATTGAAAGCAGAAATTTTGGTTCACATTTTTTAATTTTTAAAATATTAGAACACAGCCCTCTAAAAATTGTCCTAAGTTTTCTTTGAAGATTACTGATATTTTTATATTTAAATTTTTATATTCTGAGCATCAGTAACTGAGGTTTTAGGTTTTATACTTAGGCTAGCACTGGGTACTATAAAAATTTTAACACTCAGATTTTAAAATGTTATGTTGTTACATTTATTTGCATTTCTTTAATTATACACAAGATATTCCTAAGTTACTCAGTAGACTTTCTTTGTCATGAACTCCACATTTATTCTCTTTGCTTGATTTTCCATCGGGTTGTCTATCTTTCATTTATTTTATGAGCTTTTTGTAAATTAAGGAAATTAGCCCATAATTTGCCGTATGAGTCACAAATGTTTCTTCCTATTTTGTCATTAGTCTATTGACTTTACTTAAGATATTTTATCCATACTGAAAATTTAATTTTTATAAGTAGTAAAATCTCTCAATTTTCTTTTATGGTTTTGAGTTCTGCGCCCTGCTTAAAAAGGATTTCCACATAGTGTAATTATACATAAATTCGTGTGTAAGAGTTTTTTTCTTTGTCTTTTAGGGCTTTTTATTCTATTTTATTTTGCTCACTCTTCAATCTGTTTAGAAGTGATTATGATGTAAGAAATAAATAGAAATCTCTCTCTTTCTCCCTCTTTTGCTTTCTTTCTAAAGGCCAGTCTATAGTTATACTTTTTAATAAATAATCTTTCTTTTCTCTGTTTATTTGAAGTGTTTACCTATATTATACAGTAGCTCCCCCCCCTTGAAACACATCCCCGATGGATGCCTGAAACTGTGGATAGCACCAAACCCTACACGCTATGTGTTTTCTTATACATATACACCCATGATAAAGTTTAATTTATGAATTAAGCACAGTAAGATGTTTACAAAAACAGTTATAAAACAGAACAATTATAACAATGTGCTATAACAAAACATGGAGAACAAACTGAGGGTTGCTGGAGGGGTTGTGGGAGGGGGGATGGGCTAAATGGGTAAGGGGCATTAAGGAATCTACTGCTGAAATCATTGTTGCACTATATGCTAACTAATTTGGATGTAAATTTTAAAAAAGAAAAAAGAAAATTAAAAAAAAAGTTACGTCAACGTGGTCTCTCTCTTCCAAGATATCTTATTATACTGTACTTACCTTTTTTCTTGTGGTGATACGAGATAATAAAAGGTCTACATGATGAGATGAAGGAGGTGAATGGCACTGGCATTGTGGGATAGCCTGAGGCTACTACCAGCCTCCTGATGATACGTCAGGACGAGGGTCATGTGGTTTCAGACCACGGTTGACTGCGGGTACCTGAATCGTGGGAAATGGAACCGTGACGTGGGGAGACCGCTGTATCCTGAGTTGCCTTTCGAGTTTGATCCTTTCGTTAATCTACTGCTCCATTCTGCGTTCGTCCCTTTTTCATCACCAAACTGTGTTCGTTATCGGGACTTCATGTAACATTTAACACCCATCAGGGCTACTCTTGAGGAGCAATTACTTGAAATGCAGTATACTTTAATAGTCCACTTCTGCAAACATCTCTCTCCATTTCTTTGTTTTAATTACAGTCATTAAGGTTGTCTGGCTGTAGCAGGTCTCCGCTTTCTGCTGACAATGCTCGCGTGGCCGCTCACGTTGTTCCCCTCCTCTCTCGTGTCATGGGCTCCGGATCCACCTCTCAGAGCTTTCTGCCGGTGAAAGACGATGGTGACACTTTTGGAGAGAAGAACCTGTTTTGGAGTACCCAGGCAAACTGCCCTCCTTATAAATAACATCAATTACATTCCCCAAGTCCAATTTTTAAGCATAATGAAAATAATTCTAATATTACAACAATAAAAGATCTGTGGAGTCTAACTCTTGCTGTTATCTTTTTTTTTTTTTTTAATTTTTTTTTCAACGTTTATTTATTTTCGGGACAGAGAGAGACAGAGCATGAACGGGGGAGGGGCAGAGAGAGAGGGAGACACAGAATTGGAAACAGGCTCCAGGCTCCGAGCCATCAGCCCAGAGCCCGACGCGGGGCTCGAACTCACCGACCGCGAGATCGTGACCTGAGCTGAAGTCGGATGCTTAACCGACTGAGCCACCCAGGCGCCCCTAAGATGTCCCTTCAAAATAAAATTCTTTTTTTTTTTTTTTAATTTTTTTTTCAACGTTTATTTATTTTCGGGACAGAGAGAGACACAGCATGAACGGGGGAGGGGCAGAGAGAGAGGGAGACACAGAATCGGAAGCAGGCTCCAGGCTCTGAGCCATCAGCCCAGAGCCTGACTCGGGGCTCGAACTCACCGACTGCGAGATCGTGACCTGGCTGAAGTCGGACGCTCAACCGACTGCGCCACCCAGGCGCCCCTGTTATCTTTTTATTGTATTGTATTGTATTGTATTTTTTAAGTAATCTCTCCACCCAATGTGGGGCTCGAGCTCATGACACCCTGAGATCAAGAGTCGCACACTCTACTGACTAAGCCAGTCAGCTGCCCCTTCTTTGGAGTATTTTTCAGTCATAATACATGATCATCATCAAAGTTCAGTTGAAAATAATTCAACATAACCATAATAAACTCATTCACTAAGTAAATGAATGTGACAAATGTTCTACAAACTAGAATGTAGTTATAGATCAAAACTGAAATGTACTAGAAATTAGAAACATAGAGTAAAAGCGTTTTTATATGATTATAGACTTAAAGACAATATTGTTTTGTATGCATTTGGGAGGTTTCTTTTTTTTTTTCATTCCAACACAAGATGTTTGTTTGCTGACATTTATTCAGACGCAGAGGCATTCCCACTAGACAGTACAAACGAGAGGCTGGGAAAGACACAGCTAAATTAGCTATAAATGTTCAGAGAAATTTTATTTTTAAATGAAACCTACTTCTTGATAGGATGAGTGAAAACATGGAAGTTAAAAGGAATTAGAGATCAAACAAAATAAATAAAAGTACATATTGAAATCTGAGGAGGATGAGAGCCATTTTTCCTGTTGATAGTTAATATTTTCACTTTCTATTCAAACCCGGCCCCAAGAGAAAAATAAGGCAGAGTTTCAGTAGCAGCAAATAAAATGTAATAAACCCATAGGAGTGTATTAAGAGAGCAATCCACACCTGCGAAGGTGATTGATGACTGAAATCTTATGAAATCAGGAAACTGAAATGTCAAGCAATAGAACGATTTTTTTAAAAAAAACTATATATGCACAAATAAATTTATGTATATGCAAATGTACATCTATGCACATGTATGTGTTTATAGATATGCATGTGTATTTATAAATAGATGTACATGCATTTTTAGTTTTATCTACTATTGCTTTTAAAAATGACCCTTCATATTTTCATTTTTCCCTAAGGGGTATGTTACCTTTTAAAAATACTTTTAGCTTTTAAAAATGCCACTTACCATAATAATATCGATGTGCCAATATTACTGAAATACAACGTAAAGGCACAGAAAACAACTGACAGCGGGAGATACTGCTTACGTGTAGATCCCTTCACCTTTTTAAAAAATCTTACCTCAAAAATGGAATTCGAATGGGGGCGCCTGGGTGGCTCAGTCGGTTAAGCGTCCAACTTCAGCCCAGGTCATGATCTCGCCGTCCGTGGGTTCGAGCCCCGCGTCGGGCTCTGGGCTGATGGCTCAGAGCCTGGAGCCTGCTTCTGATTCTGTGTCTCCCTCTCTCTCTGCCCCTCCCCCATTCATGCTCTGTCTCAAAAATAAATAAACGTTAAAAAAATTTAAAAAAAAAAATGGAATTCGAATGATTGGCTCATCAACTTTAAAATACTAATATACGTCGAGAGTACTTTTAGCCGTTTTCTAAAACAATAGACCACAAGTTTTCCGTAAATAATATTTAGGCAACTGTCTGTACAAGTGTTTATCTGTACTTCACAAAAAGTACTCAGCACCCTGAAGGGTGCCAGGTAACCGCGACAGCCTGCTTCCCTTGTATCAAGTATGATGCTGGGGCGCCTGGGTGGCTCAGTCGGTTAAGTGTCTGACTTGGGCTCAGGGCATGATCTCGCATTCGAAGGTTCGAGCCCCACCTCAGGCTTTGGGCTGACGGCTCAGAGCCGGGAGCCAGCTTTGGATTCTGTGGCTTCCTCTCTCTCTGCCCCTCCCCCACCCACACTCCGTCTCTGTCTGTCTCTCAAAAATAAATAAATGTTGAGTAAATTTATTTTTTTAAAAAAGTACGACGGCAAAGATTCTGAGAGTTACCCGTTGAGTACATATTAGATTAAGCCATCGCATTGTATACTAAAAAGAATACACGGCACCAGACGGCCCCCATCAGAAACACAGCTCTGTGTGTGGGCACCGTTGGGAGGGAGCAGAAAAGGGAGGAAAAGAAAAAGCAGAAGCGAGTGTCAGCTGGCAGTGGATGGAAGGATCTGCCAGTCTCCCGGCTGCCAGAAATGACCCGTCGAGAGATTATAACTTCCATTGGCTGATGTTGGCCACTGGGGGCAAAGAAAGCAGATCCATACCATAGAAACACTCCACCCATACCCGCTCGGCAGGGGCGGCAAGAGCCCGAATCCAGACATTACTGGAAAATCACGCTGGGGAACACGGGGAGAAATTCTGAAATAGACAGTGTCGGGGCCCCCGGGTGGCTCAGTCAGTTAGGCATCCGACCCTTGATTCCTGCTTAGGTCATGGTCTCGTGGTTTGTGGGATCAAACCCCCCATCGGGCTTTATGCTGTTGGAGTGGAGCCTGGTTGGGATTATCTCTCTCCCTCTCTCTGCACCCGCCCCCCCCCCAATAAATAAAAAGCGTTTTAAAAAATCTTTAAAATAGACAGTGATGATCTGTTCCCCTGGGGCCTTTCAAATGCTGGCTTTTCAAGCAAGGCTCCCTTCCCCCTAAATTCCCTTTGAAATCAGAGCGTTTTGCTGCACGACTGTTTCCAACGTTCCCCATATTACAGCATTATCCATAAAACGTGAGGAAAACCTGGCCCCAAATAGAGTGATGTGTGTGCCGCTGCTATGGGGCCGGGTGAGGACTGAATGTTCTAGTCCTCCCCAGGGTGCTCCGTGACTTGGCAGAGGACTGATGATGAGACATCAACCACCCCAGAATCTTGAAGGCATTTTGCAAGCACCCGTCAGCCACTCTTACACCTCTCCTACTTTTAAAGGTCCTAGAAGGCGGGAAAAAAAGGCCACTTCTTTGTCCTAGAAGTTGGGGCCAATGCAGAACCCATCCTCCTGGGCAGCTGTCCCTGAGCCATCTAGCATCTGTTCTGTTCTGCTCCTGTGTGGGTGGCTTGGCCTTCCTGCCTGGTGAGTTCCAGCCTGATTGCCAGAGAATTCCAGCAGAGACGGAAGTCGGGGCTAATGTGAAGTTTTCACAGGACAAGGGCCAGCTGGGTGGGGTGGGGTGGGAGGAGCGAGGGGGAGGATGTGTCAAATGAAGCCGGAAGTCGCTTCATAGAAGCCACCCGAGGAAAAGGGCCAGGACCAGGAGCGTCCCAGCTGGACCCGCTTTGTGTCTGCCTTGCACCAACATTTCAGAAGTGCCTCTCCCACCGTGACGTGCCCTGGCCGTATATTTTAATCCCTGCCTTCGATTAAACATTGATCATAATGCGTCACTCCATGATGCTTCATGAAACGAGAATTCTGCCGTTACCTCCGAAAAATTTTATGACAGTCTTCTGCAGAGAAATTGATCAAACAGTGGCTCAATGGCCAGGAAGGCGGACGACTTGTAGGGGTGCCCGTATCCCGGGCATTAAGAGCTCCAAGGGAGGCCACGATTTAACGAAAACACCTCCGGACTATACCTGCTTCATCCAGAAAATAAAGCAGGGCTCGCCCGACCACATGTTTTGTCCTCTTTACTTGAATGTCAGACCTGCCCGGAGAAGCCTGGGCTTCATTTGGTTTCTAGAAAATACACATTTTACGCTCTTCCCTTCTCCGTTTGCATCAAGGTTAAACTCTATCGTTACTGAACTGGTATAAAGCACAGGACCGATTCTGGCCCGGAAATGAGAGAAATCACAGAAGTTCACATGTTAAGAACTCTGGTCCTGAGTTTTGAAAAGACCCATCTCATGCACCGAATACTTGCATTGGAGGATGCTACGTGGTTTCATTTATTTACCAGCCCTCATTTCCCCAGTGCCAAAAAGTGGGTGCCACTCTATTCAAGGCAAGTCCAGGAAGCTGTGTAGGGGACATTTGTGGCTTCTCAGATTTGACATTTACAAATAAGCATGCCATTCATATGGACTTGCACATTATAGACGATTTCTGGCTTCCATTCTTAATAGAACCGCAGATTTCTGGAATCAGCGTGTAATGAATGCATTACAAATCTATGCACCTCTCAAGCAATTTTAGCACTGATGTGACTTCTAAATTGTGAGTTCTTCACTTCTGATTCCTGTATTTGCATATCTGTTCAAATCCAAATGATTAAAAAGGAGCTATCAAGGTTGATAGGCCTAAAATTAGACTTGTCTGTTCATTTTGAACGTACACATTAATATAGATGTCTCCACTTCCTATTTTTTTCTGAACCTTCAGTGAAGGAGAATGAGGTACGTCAACAGTTTGAGACATTTTATTTCTTTTCTTTTCCGAAAGAGTCACTAACAGCATGTAAATCAATCAGTGATGAAAAGCCGCTCCACTTTAGAAACATGTACAGACATTTTTAAAACCACAATTTTAGGAAAGAGTACATTTCTACCAACTAAATTATTGTAGGTGTTTTTAAAAATCAATTTACTTAATGTGACTAATCCATGGTAAAACATATTTGAACACTTGTCTTTAAGCCCACAAATGCATTCTGATTGTGTCATCATTCATGGTAATTTCCCATACATTTAGTCACCAGGAAAATGACTATGAGAAACACTTTTTTTTTTAAGTCTTCTTGTTTGTTTAAAAAGAGTAATTAGTTATTTAAAGGAATTGTGCTATATTTATGGACCCTTCTTTGAAATGCAGTGTGCAGAAATAACACGCCATAAATAATCGCAGGGCTTTTTGAAAAAAAAAAATTACTTTGTTTTCCCACATCTTCAAGGCAGTGGGGGATGTGCAGGACCCGTCCTGCCTTTCAAGGGGTGGGACACCGGCCAGAACTTTAGGGCTGATACGCTAAGTCTGGCGACATGTGTGCTTTTCAATCATGCCTCAGATAAAATCAGAACCAGAAGGATCCAGTCTGGTTTTTGACAGCTATTTAATCAGTTACTGTCCAGGATACACGATATGGCTGTTCACTTTTTCCAGGAAGCAGCAATTTTGGAACGAGCCGAATAAGGCACATCCACCTTTTGCTTAAGCAAAGATTAAGCCCTGTGACCTTTCTTTGAGAAATGACACTATTGTCAACTAAACCATTGTCGCTGCCGCCTTCAGAGAATTGAGGTCTGTTTGGGAGGTCCCGCCTGCCGAGCTACTGGCAGAATTACAGTCATGCACATGGCAGGAAGTTAAGACCGCAAAGGTTCAAAGGTGTTTTGGGTTGTTCATTCCAGGCTGGGACCGACCTTTGTGTTTAGTAATTTGAGCACCTCTGCTTTTAAAGAAAGGTACTTGGGAGATAAAACCATGATTCCTTCAAGGCAGATTCTGGACCCCAGGTAACTTCTTGAAAGAATTTTTGTATCCATCTTGCTTCGACTTGATGAGAGCCCTAATTATCCCCACCCCCCTTGAGTGATTAATTGTTGGAAAGGAGAATCCTGCCATCTGGGATGTCAGCTCACCAACAAAGAGTGATTCTTAGGGTGAGCAATTAAACTGTGGCCGTGTTCAAGCCTCTCATTCTCTGGTCTTCTGTAGCATCCGTGAAGGTGACTTGCAGATTCAGTTACCTGGCTAGCCTGTGCTGAGGGGCTCCCCATTAGGGACAAATGATGTAATAACTCCCCAAAAGTATCCAACTGGGCTATTAAGTACTTGGAAGGCGATGCCAGCTGCTTCCTTGAAACAAGGCATGTTCTGGTATCTACACCCTGCTGTGTCTTTCCATAGAATTAGACAAAGAATCTTTCCCTACAGCACAAGAGGGATTCTTTTTCCACCCATATCCTCCACCGTGACCCCCAGTGTCTGGGAATTCTACCTCCCTCTAACAGTAGGTTACAGACACTCAGCTGTATACACTTTTTGGTTCCCACGCAAAATCATTCTCCTGCTACTTAATACGGTAAAGTGATCCTTGGGTCCTAACTCAGGTAGGTGTTGATCTAATGTTTAGATCAGCTATTTTACAGGAACGGGTCAGAAGGTATGGTCGCAGCACTTGCTTTATAAAAACACAGTCACTTCCAGCAGGTTTTGAAGCTTAGATAGGCAGGAATGGAGGGGCTGGTAATTAATGCAGGGGTGAGGTGTGGTAACTGCTGAGAATAGAGTCCCCAGTCGCTTAAAGGACTTTCATGATAATTAGTGAACTTTGCTGATCCTTACAAAGCATTAGATTCAACATGTTATTGGAAACAAGCCAATGCATCCTGAGAATTGAAAGTACCAATTACTGAGCAAGGCAGAGATGACGTACGGGACTAAAGATAGACGGGTGGCTTGAAAATCCATATGAGAGAGTAATTACAGCTCTCAGTCCCATCTGGTGTTTCTGAGACGCTAGACCCCTAAAAGAAAGGACATTTAACTTCTTTTTTTTTTTTTTAAGTTTTTTTAATGTTTCTATTTACTTTTGAGACAGAGAGACAGAGCATGGGCAGGGGCGGGGCAGAGACAGAGGGAGACCCAGAATCCGAAGCAGCTCCAGGCTCTGAGCTGTCAGCCCAGAGCCCAACACGGGGCACGAACTCACAGACCGTGAGATCATGACCTGAGCGGAAGTCAGACGCTTAACCGACTGAGCCACCCAGGCGCCCCATGGGACATTTAACTTCTGGAGCAACTAAACCAGAGGGTCTCAGACTCAAGAGCCTCAGGCACAGAGGGAGATGGGAGTAAAACGTCTTACTCAAACCAGGCAGATGGAAGGAAATTTTAACAAGATGAACACTGAGGCAGGAATCCTTCCCTCTCCCAGGCCCACAACATCACAAGGAGGTTCTATACCCAGGCGGATCACGGGGGCATCTCTCTAAGAAATTTGCTTCCATATCATTTTCTGAGTTGCCATTCAGGGATCAACTCCAAAGTTGCCTTGGTTTTGCCTGTGTGTACGTGCACCACACCCGTGCACACAAACAAGTTACCAACCAACTTTTTAATTGCCTCACTCCTAAATATGAATGGTTCCACCAAGAATCACTAGACCTTTAATGATAGACCCCAACACGAAAGATAAAGATTGAAATGGTTAAAACATATCAAGTGAACTCAAAGGAAAGAGAGGCAGCGCAGGGTGCAGAAGATAATTTCAAAATAATTATAGTTAATATCCTAAAAGATGTAAGAGAGAATTTTGCAACCATAAAACAAGAACAAGAAGCTATAACAAAGAAGAGTCAAAAAATAAGACATTATAAAAAAAATAAGACATTATCGAAAAAATGAAAACTAAACACTAAAAACAAAATAAAACAAAACAAAATAGAATAATCGCAACATAAAGTCAAGGAATTCTCCCAGAGAGTAGAACAATAAGGGGGCGCCTGGGTGGCTCAGTTGGTTAAGTGTCCGACTCTTGGTTTCAGCTCAGGTCATGATCTCGTGGTTTTGTAGGTTCGAGCCCCACGTCCAGCTCTGCACTGACAGCCTGGAGTTTGCTTGGGATGCTCTCTCTCTCTCTCTCTCTCTCTCTCTCTCTCTCCCTCTCTCTCTGCCCCTCCCCAACGTGCACTGTCTCTGTCTCTCTCAAGTAAGTAAATCAACTTAAAACAAAAAAGAAAGTCAAACAATAAGAAGAGAGTTTGAATACGACAAAGAAGATAATAAAATAGCAGACCAATGTAGGATGTGCAACATCTGTCGGGCATTACAGAATGAGTGAGGAGAAAAGAAGAAAGTAAAAATTATTAAAGACAATGGCAATCTATCCTTTTCCACAGGCAAGGGACATGAGCCTCTGGATAGAAAAGCCACTGTGTGTTCCAGGCGATGAACGAAATAGAAGTCTATAATCATGAATCTTCAGGACCCTAAGAACAAAGGGAAGATCTTAAACACTTCAAAGGAGGAAAAAAATAGATGAAACCCCAGGAATCAAGAGTTTGAAATGATTTTCTACTTCTCAGTAGCTTTGGCAGCTGGAGTGTAATGGAAAAATATCCTCAAAATTCTATGTCAAATGATTTCCATCTATAAATCTATACTCAGATAGACTACCAATCAAAATGAAGGTAGAAATTTCAATATATAAAATTCTCAAAAACATGTTTCCCAACCATCCTTTCTTGTAAAGCAAGAAGAGGGGTCCTACCTTAAAAGAAGTGAATAATCCAAGAAAGAGAAATATATGAGACCCAGAAAGCAGGAGATTCGAGAGAGAAAGAGGAAAAAGAAATTCCCTGGACAATCACAAAGGAAAGACCTTATGAAAATACAAAGCAGGAAGTCTGGTTTAGAGAAACCAATCAAAAGAAGGACTTAAGAAAGACGATTTCTCAGACACATACACAAAATTAGGTAATTTGTTACCTGACAAGTTAGACTTTGTAAAGAATTGTACCTACAAGCCTATAGAACATATTGAAGGAAAGACTTAGATGTTCAAAGAAAACAACGTAAATTTTAAAAACTGAGGCAATCGTTAACTCTCGGAAAAGTACCAATTTATGTAGAAGAAAATGTCATCAGACCATTCTGCTAGGTCAGCAGTGAAGGAGAGTTAACATAAATAAAATAGCTAAACCACTGGGAATGAATTTAAATAAAAATTAAGACACTATGGGCTGGAAGATTAGGTATAAGTGAACGAAAATCTCATCTCTTTTGAAAAGAAGACAATAGATAAAGCTAAAAATTGACGAATTGGGAAAAAGCAGTATCTGCATATTATTTCAATGTGGGGGGAAAATTTTAAAAACCAGGCAATAGAGTTTACAAGTTATTACTTGTATGGAGCAGAATAGGGTAGGGGGAATAGGAAAGCAAGTAAGGTCTTGCTAGAAGTTCTTTGTATTGCTTTGATTATTTTTTAAATGTAAATGCAAGTTAGTTAGCATACAGGGCAGTCTTGGCTTCCGGAGTAGAACCTAGTGACTTATCCCTTACATATAACGCCCAGTGCTCATCCCAACAAGTGTCCTCCTTAATGCCCATTACCCGTTTAACCTATTCCCCACCCACCTCCCTCCAGAAACCCTCAGTTTTTTCTCTGTATTTAAGAGTCTTTTAGGGTCTGCCTCCTTCTCTGTTTTTATCTTATGTTTCCTTCCTTTCCCCTTTGTTCATCTGTTGAGTTTCTCAGATTCTACATATGAGGAAAATCGTACGATATCTGTCTTATTCTGACTGATGTATTTCGCTTTGCATAATACCCTCCAGTTCCATCCATGTTGTTGCAAATGGCAAGATCTCATTCTTTTCCATTGCTGCACAGTACTCCTTCATAGATTCATACTTCGATTACAAATTGATTAAAAAACAAAAATGAGTGCCAGCCTGTACTTTAGAGTCATGGGAAAACTTCAGAATGCCTAACAGAAAAAAATCAAAAGTAGTCGCCTCTGAGGAATAGGGAAGGAAGCCCAGAAGGCGTATGGGGGAGGAGATTTTTATGTTTTGCTTTAACTCGTTGAACATCACACACGTTACTTTAATAACAAAAACCAAAAACGACGGGATTAAAAATTAACATATTTAAGTTCATTATAGTACTTTAAAAAATAGATGTCAAAATATCTAGTGATCCAGGGGTGCCCGGATGGCTCCGTCAGTCAGGTTTGGCTCAGGTCATGATCTCGTGGTTTGTGGGTTCGAGCCCCACGTCGAGCTCTGTGCTGACAGCTCAGAGCCTGGACTCTGCTTCAGATTCTGTGTCTCCCTCTCTCTCTGCCCTTCCCCAACTTGTACTCTCTCTGTCTCTAAAAAATAAATAAATAAACCTGCAGCATTTTCAAGTGACACTTCTGGTCACGACCCTTTCATAGAAAGTGGAAAGGGGCTTTCTCTTCCTTAAAAAAAAAATCTAGTAATCCACCAAAAGGAAGATGTCCTATTTAACCAACACTGAAGGCTTACTGAGCGCCAGTTCACTGAGCTAAATGCTTTTACATGAATTAACGCATTCGGTGTTTAAAGTGCTAGGAGGTAGTCACAGCTAACTTAACCCCATTTTAATGTATAAGGAGGTTAACATTTAGCAAGGTGAAGTAACTTAATTACTTACAAGCCATAGTGGAAGAAGATTCAAGACTAAGTAATCCCAAACTCTAACACTATGGTTTTTAACCGCCATATTGCATTACCCCCCTGCGATCTGAAGTCTCCAACTGGGCCCATGACCCTTCTTTCCCTTGTGTCAGAATGGCAGCAGCAGCGATTAATGTTTGGAAGGCATTTACGGCTAGACTTTCAAGGCTTACATTCCTCTTTTGCTAAAGTTCTTGTCCACATCTTTCATTTATGTTGAAACATGTTTCCCCCTAGAACTCGGATTCTGGGTCTGTGTTAGAGTATAGAGCTGTGTTGGGCTATAAAAAGAAGCTCCAGTTTCGGAAATATGAGCTCTCAGGGAAGAAAATGTCAGGGACTTGAAAACTCAGTGACATGAAGTCACACAACGGAGCCCCTTGCCAATGCAATTAGGGTTCAGAGCAAGATATTTTGTTCGTGGACGTATCCATTACAAACCCTGAGGACAAAACCTTATACCTACCACCCTACCCAAAGTGTACTAAGTCAATAAGATGAAAAAGTTGGACATGTTAAGGAGTGGTGGGGACCAGGGCAATTGGAACTCTCACACAGGGCTGATATGTCAATTGGTGTAATCTCTTTGGAAAGTTATCAATGTGTCATAAATCTACGCATATACATACACTACGAGTAGGCAATTCTACTCCTAGAAGTTCTTCTATCTTCGCCAAAAGATCCGTATAGGATATTCATAGCAACTCTATAGCTAATAGCCAAAATACCGGAAACAGTACAAATATCCACCTATAGGAGGGATGGATAAAATGGCCACATAATGGAATGTATGACAGGAAAAAAAGGAACTATAAGGACTCGTAACACTATAGCTGAATTTCATCAGAAGAAATGTTGAGTGACAGGGGTGCCTGGGAGGCTCAGTCGGTTAAGCAGCCGACTTCGGCTCAGGTCATGGTCTTGCGGTTTACGAGTTCGAACCCGGCCTCAGGCTCTGCGCTGACAGCTCAGAGCCTGGTGCCTGCTTCAGATTTGGTATCTCTCTCTCTCTCTCTGCCCCTCCCCCGCCCCACGCTCTGTCTCTCTCTCAAAAAATACATAAATAAGAAAACATTTAAAAATTTTTTTAAAAAAAGAAACATTGAATGACAGATCTCGACATAAAACAGCACACAGTAGTGATTGTATTCATATAAAGTTCAAAACCAGGCACAGTTCATCCATATTTTAAATTACAATAGGGGGTGCCTATGGCTAGGAGGACAGGAGGGCCATCTGGAATTCTCTAATGGGTTGTAACCTTTTGGGTGCTGATGGATGAATGATTCACTGTGAAAATTCACCAGGCTGTGTACCTGACTTGTGGAACTCTTCTGTAGAAATATCAATAGCATTCATCAAAAAATACAACGAGGCAGAGAAGTCTTGGTACATTTGACACATTCTTAGGCTTGTTTACCATCAGTTTAACCTGAGCGCATTATAAAATTCCTGGCTTAGAGGAGAAAATAGTGCATATACATATCATTACAACAAGCTTAGGTATCCTTACCTGCTCCAAACTTTTGTCCCAGGTTGCTCTGTCTTTGAGCCTTTGTTCTTTGCAGGCCTTTTTTCCTAGCACACGCTTTCTTCCCTCCCGATGCTGCCAACGTCACCGCAGCAAACCAACATGGTGCCCTTGCATCATCCTGTCCTCTCCTGTCCTACTGCACTTAGATGCTTGCCTCAGTCCTTCCTCACGGCGTCCTTCCTTCTAGACAGCTCCACGCCCGCACCACTTAGCACAGATCCTGGCATACGGTTAGGTGTTGAGTAAATTCCTGTTGACGAAGCATTAACACACGTCCTCCTGGTAACTTGTGAGAACTCTAAAGTGTGGCCAAGGGGGAAGAAAACTCGCAGGAACTGGCATAGCCTTGCTCTGTGCACTTTCATACAGGTGACATCATGTGAAAATCATGATCGTGGAGAAGCCTCGAGGGAAAAGAAACGACCCAGAAGGGTATTGTGCAATCAGAGGTGGAGGAGGCAGGTGCCGTGGAAAGTGAGGAAGTCAGTTGGTCCTTCTGGGAGTGCTTTCTGGAGGAGTGCTTTTGAACCCGTGCTGAGTGCTCCCACAGCAACCTCTGATGGGTGGAATAAACCTTCAGCCTCAGGGACTTTACTCACCCACCCCCGGTTTCTGTGTTCTTACCTGCATAAAGGCGATCACTCTTCCTACCTCGTGCATTACTGGAAAATCTCAAACGAGACCTCTGCCAGGGTGCTTTGTGTGTTCCAAAGGCCAAGCAGATACGATGAATTATAATCTTTTGCTGGCAGCATGGGCTCAGAATCATACCATTAAAAGTAACACGGCAACGGCCAAATAATCCAACAGGTCACACCTAATTAACTGGCAGAGCGTGACCGCCTAATTAGGAAAACCGACATTACTCTAGGTATTACAAAAAGAGAGGATTTAGCGCAGGGAATTCAGTGACGAAATGACCGGATAGAAGCGATGTTACAAGGACCCGGAAGGCTGCCACATCTCTGCGGGAGCCCGCAGTCCACGGCCTCTGCTCTCCTGGGCAGGACTCCGGACGCCAGCCTCCGCTGGCCGCCACCTCCCTGGGAAGAACTCGGCGTTCCTGCCACCTGCAGCAGGTGCTCCTGCCAAAGCTTGCAGCTTCCCATAGTTCCCCGCGGCTGCCCCTGACCTACAGCCCCACGTGGGCTGGAGGCACCGCCCGGAACAGAATGGCTCATGCCTGCCCCTCCCTGATGCAACCTTGCATCGGCAGAAGCGAACGGGAGCCCTCCTTCTGAAGGCTCCTATCCTGGCAGAGCAAAAGCGCAGCTAGAAGTCTAGAAGGGCAGAAGCGTAAAGGACTGCAACAGACAGCATCTGGCCCTGTTTTCAACACTCGTTATTTTGGGCGCATCTGGGCGGCTGTCGGTTGAGTGTCTGACTTCGGCTCAGGTCGTGATCTCACGGTTTGTGAGTTCAAGCTCCATATGGGGTTCACTGCTGTTAGCTTAGAACCTGCTTCAGATCCTATGTCCCCATCTCTCTGCCCCTCGCCTCCCCCCCCCCGCCCCGTCTCCCTCTCTCTCAAAAATAAAACATTAAAAAAATTTTTTTTAAATACTTGTTATTTTTAAGAAGTATCCAGCCCTGATCGTTGTAACCACATTGGCATCTAAGGAGAAATGGATCAACAGGTTAAAATTAGCTTTAAATGTCCTTCTTTCACAAATAAATGGTAAGGATATTTCTGGTTTTGGAGAGGCTTCATTGAGCATAACTTCATCTTAAAATGTGTGCATACTTAGCTCCCAACAAAGCGTTTTCTGTAGAGAAAATCCCACCATCAGCTTGTACAGCACATTGCAAATTTTTCTGCATCTTTTTTTTTTTTTTTTGAATCCCTCACGAAACCCTTGTGAGAAATGGCATCTATTACAGATGCAGGCATCTGAGGCTGGGGGAGGTTGAGGGACAGGTGCCGGGGGCGGGGATGGTAGGTGGCCTGAGCGTTGAAGGTGATTCACCTGCTCCCCTGACCAGCGTCCTTCTCTCTGCAATGCCTGTGAAGCAGTCGGGTACGGCAACCAGAGGAAGCTAGACCGTGTGGGCAAAGAAGGCAGACAGCTAGACCCGATCTGTACCGACTAAGTAGGGTGTCTGGGACCCAGCGCCCCTGTGATGCCTCAAGGTGCCTGAGCCAACCGTGAGCGGATGCCCTGCTCCGCCATGCCCAAGAGACACACAACTAATTATCATCGTGTAATTGGATTGGTTCCGTTTTTTTAATGCAATTCTCTATAGATGTGTAGCCGAACTAAACAGATGTTGGGTGTTTGCCTCCATGTCTGCCGAGCTGCGTTCCGTGAGGAACCTTCTAAAGGTAGCTGAAGACACAGGGGATGGTTCTAAAATGCTGAGGAAAATTACTTCTTTTCCACCAGGCCCTGGGAGAATCTGATAGAAACCGAGCAAATGCTCCGCCATCGGGGGGGAAGAAGGCAGTGCCTGGAATGGCATAGAGTTCGGGGTGGAAGTTCTTCGGGCGCAGTGCACTTCACGTCAGTTCCAGGTCATCATAGACGGTGCTCGAGCCGAGGGGGGCACAGGGAACCTGCAGATGAAGTCCATGGAGGTCAGAGGGTGTAAGCCCTGGTTACCAATCCGCTCCAGAAAGGACTGATGAAATTGATGACACTGCAGAAATCCGAAGGTTTTAAAAAATACTATAAGCAAGCAAACTCCAAGGGGGTAACCCCTGAAAAATGCTCCAATTCTGGAAAGCGCAGCAAGGGGATGAAAAGCCAGCATCATCCATCCGATACGTGGATGCGGCAAAAGCTAAAGACCAAATTACAGGCAGCCGTCGTGTGGAAATGGGAACACCCTTCCGCCAGCCACGTGTCCCAGAAAACCAATTACACAAACAAGTACATTAAATAAATGGAATTTAACATATTCGTATTATACTATATAATGTGTCTTTAATCCAATAGTTTAATTTAATATATTATTAGAATATATAAGAAGTAATACATATTTTATTATAGGTTACATAATATATTAATGTAGCAATTATGCTGTATGTTGTATATGCTGTTCCATATATGTGATTGCAACATTAATATATTAATATATAATTAATTTGATATTTATAACAGTTACTCTTTAATAACGATGTATGAGCACTAAACAGGTGCTTCTCATGCTCACTTGCCCCCCATGACCCGGTGAAGCAGATACTATTATTCACAGGGAGAATGAGGCTCAGAGAGGTTTGCTAACTTAGGCAAAAGAACAGAGGAAGGAAATGGGTTCCAAGACAGGACCGCCTACCTCCAGGGTCCACACTCCTAAATGCTAATTTCCTTGCCACTTAAGCAACATCTGGGCTCCCGCAGCCTTCGTGGAATGAGCATTCGTGGTTCCTGCTCTGAGTCGGGAAAGAACAGTAAGAGGCAGTCTGAGCCTCAGCAGGATCTGGAAAACCACTCAGGCCTTCCTCATTTCTGGAGGGGCAGCAAACTTCTCTGTGTGGCCCCTCAACAGACCAGACGATGACGCCAGAGAAACTGTGCCCTTCCCCTGGGTGTTTCAGATCATTTCCACCTGCATCTCAGGAGAGGAGCCAGGAGCCCAGCCCCTTCTGTCCGCCCGCGTGTGCTGCTGTGCAATGCAACACTGAACCGAAGTGGTCAGGAATTAGGGGACCTTGATCAAGCTTGAGAAATAAAATGACAAGAAATTGAAAATAAAATGATTTTGTGATGTTTCCTCAATGCAGGACGTAGCCGGAATTGCATCGGGGAGAAGCAAGGAGGGAGTGGAAAAGCCCTACTAGTCAAGAGCATCTTAAGCTCTATTCTAGTCTATTACATGCATATTACTGTAAACATTTCATAGGAAAAAGAGGACTTCAATGCTCACACAAGTGGCAAGTTAGAGTTGTAAACAGCAGGTCTCATTTATACAGACCTGATCATTCACACCTGAAGCTTGGATAGGGACTCTGCCCAGCCAAGGTCACACAGCGGGAAGGGAACAAACCAGACAGAAACTCCAGTCCACTGACTCCCAGGCACTTCCTGCCCCCCACACGAAGCTGGATGCCCTTAGCTTCATAGTCAGTGTAACTTTACATTCATTCCAAATACATTATTCTTTAAAAAAAAAATCAACAGAATATTCATGGTGTTTAATTCCAACAAGTCTTTCTCTCAAATAAAATTTCTGTACCTATTATAACGTCCTCTGTATTTACTAGAATGTTTTCTTTTTAAATTTCAATAGAATTATCATGAAAATTGCCATTATAATTTTTAATTCAAATTTTAAAAATGTAAAAGAAAACTTTATGATAAAACCAACTTAACCACTTTGTAAGACATCTTTCTAGAGGAAAGGTTATATCCTTAAAATTTCCATTCAAAAATATCTTTATTGATGGCTATGGATTCTGAATATTTCTTTCCTCTTAACTATTTCACTACTTTCTAACAAGGAAATAATGGAAATTAAGCTACCTATTATGGGACATAAATGAGAGGTTTTTCTTAACAAACGGGTCTACTTGAGGAAATAGACTGTGACTTCCCACTAGATGGCATTACAGCCACATAATTAAGGACAGGACCGCTCCCAAGAGGACTGATCAACACACAAAGCCACCCTGTGGTTACAAAGAGGGTGACTTCATTCTTACCTCAGCTGATTGCAGTTTGCTGTCTATTTATTGGCTGCAATGAAGACAAGGCATACTCATTACAAAAGGAAAAAAATAAAACAGACTAGTGAAGAGAAAAGTATGCACCCTTACTTGCCACCCTAAGAACAATAATTGATACGTCTTGTGCCAGGAAATACGCAAAGTGCTTTACATGCTTGATTTCATTTTGCCCCAGTGGAGCGGGGAGAGCCTGGGACCCGGTTACTACCGCTCTGAAGATAAGGAAACTGAGGATCGAAGTCAACTCACTCAGGCTCACACAGTAACTGGGCAAGACCAGGATTCAAGCCTGAGTCAATGTGACACTTCGGGCTGGCCCGTCAAACGCAGCCTGATTGCCAAAGCCAACCACTGTTGACATCGTCCTGCTCCGCGTCTACAAGTGTACGCCTGTCTACAGAGATACAAGGCAAAAGTGTTGCCATAAAACCTAGAACGTCCTTACGTGATCCCGGTGGTTGCCATAACTTTGAACATTCAAGTAACCCTATGCAAATTCTATGGCACCTACTTACTACATATATGCGTGAAAGGAAATAAATGTCGCACAGTGAAGTTACCAAGTGTGTTTTCCAGCTTCGTGCCTCTCAGTATATTCAGGGCTTTAAACACACGTGGGATGAAAGGAGAGGAATCTATCTGCCAAAACGGCAACAGACCACACGGAGGAAAGAGACATTTCAAGTGACTTTGTAACATACTCCCTTGACTGTACTTCACGAATGAGATACATTTTAAGGATAAAAAAAGAGCTCCAAAGAAACCTTAAATCTCATTCAGTAGTTGTTCTATTAGTAATTATGGTGGTATAGTTGTTCAAAACCATAGAAGTACACTGTGAAATAAAGCAAGAAGTAATTATGTTGATATTATCAGGAATCAGATTTCCAAGAGAAATGAGACACAGGTATAGAGTAACAGCTTTAAAAAAAAAAACAACCCTGTAAGTTAAATTCAAAGAAGAAGTATATTAATTTGTGATTTTTTAAAAATATATTTCTTAGCTCTGTCCACTGAAATTTCTAGAAACAATGTTATCCCTTCCCCAAGAAGCCATTCTACTCCCTATATTTAGGATTCTTACACTATTGCCTCTAAAAGGGTAACAGTGGGTCCACAGGAGAAATAGATGATTCAAGATCTGGGTCAGGGAATGTACCAAATGATCCTGGAAACGTTCAAAGACTAGCAGGGCCATGTCAAAAGGACACAGCGGCCAGTTCAAAGGAACTCCCAATGTTCCAGTTTGGGGACAATATAAGCATCACAAAAATAATTCGAATTTATGAAAACATTAAGTACGTAAAAATTCCTGACTCCATGGTGGTACTCCAAAAAAAGAGAAACCCAACAAAACTTGTTGTTTCCAATTAGGAGGACTGCTTCACTGACACCTGACTCTTAAAATTGATCAATAAAGAGAAAGAATCACATTTTCGTTTTTGCCTTTTAAATAGGAACTATAGTTCGGGGAAACCACATAAGTCCAGTTGATGACAGAAGGCTCTATTTTACAGAAAAATGACAGGTAGCTAATGTCAGTGGAGTGACCAAAATAGAAAATTTGACCCAATGGCGTCACTGATTCAGGCAGTGACCACCAATGGAAAATAGGATCCACAGCAATTCTCACCTAGGGATCCTGTTACTGGGGGAACTGGATTCTTTCTTGTACTGGAACATCACTCCACGGATTAGTTCTTAACTTCCTTCACAATGGGGAGCTCGAGCTGTCACTTCCTTAACCCAGTGATCAAAATCAGTCAGTGATAGGGGACCAGCCTGGCGTTGTGTGCCTGCGGACGTGACGGGGTAAAACGACTTCAACAGAATCTATACCAACCTTGAAACTTAACTTCCAGCATAGATGAAATGTAGGGGATATGTTATTACTGGAGGAAACAATCAGACAAATCCAGATTGGAGGACCTCCCACACATCAACTGGACTGCTCTTTTCAGTCAGCACCTTTAAATAAAAGCTTTGGGGAAGGGAGGCAGGAGGTAGAGAATAAAAGAAACTGAAGGCACGTCACGAACACATGAGAGCTCTCATGTGTACACATTCTGATTTGAAAAGGAAAAGGCTAATGAGTTATTTAGGGAACAATGGGGAAATTTCAATATGAAGTGTTTATTAGATAATATTATGGGATTACTGCCGATTTATTAGCTGTGATTATGATATGGTGTGTTGGGGACTGTTTTCTTTTTAAGACGGATGCTGACATGTTTAAGAGTAAAGAATCAAAAGGTTTATCATCTACATCTAAAGGCTTCAACAACAAAATACCCACGTACACAGAGGTGAAGCAAAGACAGCAGTAATTTACAAACTTTAATTCAGCATTCTTGTCTGGAACAAAAGTTCAAGTATATAACATGTTAGAGTTTTAAAATCCATCAGATGTGGGGCGCCTGGGTGGCGCAGTCGGTTAAGCGTCCGACTTCAGCCAGGTCACGATCTCGCGGTCCGTGAGTTCGAGCCCCGCGTCGGGCTCTGGGCTGATGGCTCAGAGCCTGGAGCCTGTTTCCGATTCTGTGTCTCCCTCTCTCTGCCCCTCCCCCGTTCATGCTCTGTCTCTCTCTGTCCCAAAAATAAATAAATGTTGAAAAAAAAAATTTAAAAAAAAAAAAAAAAAAAAAAAATAAAATCCATCAGATGTAACTTATTTATTATATTTCAGTATAGCCAGGTCTTTCCTTAATAATTGGAAACTAGGGTATATCTGGAGAAAAAAATATCATGACTATAAGACCTTTCTTCAGTTACCTATCAAGAATATAGAGAACATAGCTGAGTGTATTTGACTTTTGGAGAGAGACAAATGCTAGCCTCAACATTCATTCCCTAGAACAGCGGATGATCGATTAATTGAGAGCGAGAGAATACCAACAGATAGTATAAAGCAACCGATCACTACTTAATGCTTACATGTTTTACACACATGATGTCGTGTAGTCTCCACAGGGACTCATGATATGAGTACTATTGACTCCCCTCTGCAGATGAAGAAACTGAGGCTTGCGGCGGCGGGGGGGGGGGGTGTGTGTGGCTAGCAGTCTACCTGTTCAGGTTCTTGGGACTACAGCCAACACTCCGATCCCGGTCTATCTGTAGCTGAACTTCTCACCTTCTACATAATTTGCCTGAAAAAAAGTTTGGGCAATCTGCACAGCCCTAATGTTGCTTTAATCTTTTCAGCTAATAATTTCAGGTATGAACCACCACAGGGCGGTGATGACACAGGTTATGTATTAATTGGGAAACCTAATAAGTCAAAGCACATCACAGCTGGGGAAAAAAGGAACTCAGAAGTAGAATCACTGACCTAAGGTCTGTAGCTGGAGGCCAAGGTTGGGTTGACTCCCCGCCAGGGCTCCTGGCCACAGTGGCCCCTGGCCTGACCCCTTCTAGTGTGAGGAACTGGAAATCCATACATAATTCCAGAACTTGGGGCATTCTTTGGAAGACAAGGACGACAAAAGTCAAGGACAGCTTTTGTGGTTGCTGTAAATGATCCATTCAAAGACCCCAAAGTCTCTGGAGTTCTGTCCAATTTCAAATGTTTTAAAAAGTTAAGTAGACACCTCCAACCAAGTGGTGCCCTACAAACCAGCCTTGAACAAAAGTGGATGTGCCTTTCTCGGAGTCCCATACAAGGGATGGTGAGAAGTAAGGGCACAGGTGCATGGCCTTGCCCTGGGGAGGCCCAGGCCATGTGAGAAGTGGGGGTCCTCCTTCTCACTGCAAAGGGGAGTCACTGAATTAGAATGACAGGGTCTTGTCTGTCTTTGCTTCTGTCTCAAGTTTTCTCTTGCGTGTGACAAATTGCCATAACTTAGCAGCTTAAACAATAGGTCAGGTGTAGGCTGGTGTTCTGCTGAGGCTTAACTCAAGGCGTTGGCTACTGTGTCCGGAGCCTCGGACCTCTTCCCAGGTCATTCCCGTCACAGACAGAACTCAGTTCCTTGTGGTTATAGGACTAAAGTCCCTGCTTCCTGGATGGCTTCAGCCTGCGGCCCCTCTCAGCTGCTAGAGGCTACTTCCAATGCTCACGTGTGAAAAGGGATCAATTCAGTTTGGGACACGTTGAGTTGGAGAAGAGGACATCCAAATGGCTGACCAAAATGGCAGAATCTTTAGTGAATTCAGGAGTTCTCAACTGGGGGTGATTTGGCCCCACAGGGGACAGTTGGCAATGTTATAAGACATATCTGGTTGTCCCAAAAGAGGGGAGACTGCCACCATCCAGGAGCGAGACATCAGGGGCGCCGCTAACCATTCTACGGTGCACAGGCCAGCAAAGAATCATCCAGGCCATTGTCAGTAGTGCTGAGTCTGAGAAACCATACATTACTGGCTGGTACTTAAACCCCCAGAGTGAGGAGACGAGTGGTCCTAAAACAGAGCTCTAACAGGAGGGCAGGCTAACCCAGGGCCTGAAAGAAAGCTGGGAAATGGGAGAGGCAACCCAGAGAACAGAGTCGAAGGCAGGTAGAGAAAGGGGGGTCGGCTCTGGAAAACCTCAAGAGCTGCTGAGGGTCAAGCAAGGAGGAGTAAAAGTAATCACCTGATTCAGGGAGGCAGAGGCCGCTGGAAACTGGGCCTGGGCTGAGTGAGCCGTGTGTCCTCCAGCCTGGAGGCCTGAGCAGCCAGCACAGGTAAGGGAGAAGCCAAGAGAGGGAACAGCATCTGGAGAAGACAGAAGAGGCTTGTCAGCACGGAGAGGACTAAGGTCTGCGATGCGCTGGTGGAGGAGGGGAGGGGAGTGACCACAGAGGGAGGGCTCGGGGGAAAAGAGTGAGCCCGAGAACTGGGGAGCACAGCACCTCTCACTCGGGGTCCTGCCAGGGGCACCTCCCTAAATGGTCCACTTCAGGTGGTCCTCGTGCCCCACCTGGCCCCAGTCCGGCTAGGAGAGAGATCGCTGTGACAAAGAGGGACACCTTTCCCACTGTGGCCAGAAGGAAGGGAGACAGGTGTGTTTAGCTGCAGGGGGGCTCGGGAGTTTTGTGGAGGAATGTTGGGGAGATGGATCCTGGAAGTGGGCAGTGGGGTCACTTTTGAGAATAAAGGGGAAAAGGCACCAGGGGGTTGAGGAAGGGGTCTAGGTCTGTCAGTCAGGAATCCCGGGCAGGGCCAAGGGCTCAGGGCGAGCTGGGTACTCGGAAAATGAAGACTTTTCCTTCTTATTTCAATTCCCATGAGGGTTTTGGTTTGTTCATTTGTTTTCCTCTTGGAAAAATTCTCATCAGATCTCCATCCAAGTCTGGCTCAAGTGTTAAAACATTTCTTCCCCCAAATGACTGTATTCTATCTACTGACACTCATTTTATGAGGCCAATCTGTCGAAAGATGCGGAAACTATTACAGCCAATAGAGATGGAATGTAACATTGGGCTCAGAAAGCAAAGAACAGTGATTAAAATGGGGGCCTTCCTGTACACATTGCGATGATTTTTCTAAAGCGAAATTGAGAGAAATTACATGAAGGTTCATCTGATCTCCTTAGAAGTCCTGAAACTCACAAGCGTTAAAGAATTACAATATTAACAGAAACAGAGCCTATTAAAATTAAAGGGGATTTGGAAAGAGCTATCATCTTTTTTTTTATTCCTTTTCATTGTAAGAGATGAGCCACGATGTTCTTTAAAATTCAGTATCTCCGATTTTATTATCACAGTAATGCAGTTAACTGCGATAAAATTAATGCTTCCTCCCAAATCACAAGCCTCCACCGAGATAAATGTATTCTACGTTCAGAGCCTTGGCCAATCCAATCCCTCCCTTTCCCCCTTCCCTCCCTCCCTCCCCCCTCTGAGTAGAAGCTTCCAGACTCTTCTACAGAAGCTAAACATCTAAAGGGAAGGACCGACCATAGGTCCCATGGATGCAGGCTATACTCCCACACGGTTGCGGTTCTGATCCGGACGCTCTTTCTCCATTACCCCCATAGTTTGGGTCAAGACCGAGCTGTGTGGCCTCTGTGATGCCCCAGCCTCATGACACACACGGTTTCTGGAAAGCTGTCTCCTAACCGGTAGCCATTGCAAAATGTCAGGTGTGGAAACCTGCTTAGACTCTCAGCCAACTAAGTGTTGTTAAGGAGGGCAGGAAGGGTGTGTGCACGCTGAGACCCAGTTTGCTCCATGAGGAACACATCTGAGTCGCACTTTAGAAGATATTCGCTGATGGAAAGGCTTCTTTTTTCTTTAAGCTGCAGCTTGCCGCATCTACGGAGAGCAGTCCAGGTTTAAAATTGGGAGGACGTACTGAAAAACGCTAAGCTTAGAGGCAGATGGTTCTGGCTGCTGTTTTTTGTTTTTAGTTTATTTATTTTTCACACAGTGAGAGAGAAAGAGAGAGAGACAGAGCCTGAGGGGAGGGGCAGAGAGAGGGAGGCACAGAATTCAAAGCAGGCTCCAGGCTCTGAGTTGTCAGCACAGAGCCCGACGCGGGGCTCGAACCCACGGACTTGAGCCGAAGTCGGACGCTCGCTCGCTCCACGGACCTAGCCACCCAGGCGCCCCTCTGGCTGCTGTTTTCGATGGAAGCAAGAAAAGCAGGTGGTGTTTGCCATCCTGAGTTACTCCCATCCCCCCTCAGCTGTCCCTGCAGCTATGAGGGGGCCGTGGACCCCCACAACCCCCTTTAACAACAATTAGAAATCTTTGGGGAAGGCGGAGAAGGGCAGGCGGGTACACACTGGCTAAGGAGCCCACCTCAGTGAACCAGCTCCAGCTTCTTCCCTGTCACTGGTTGAGAGACCAGAGTCCCCGGCTTCTACCTTCTAGAAGCCTTAACAACCCCTTGAACCGCCTTTAGGTCACCCATCACTTAAAGGGCAGTTGCTTTTAAGTGGAGAGGCCTCTGTGGCAATAGAGGGACTCTCTCTTCTGCCCTTTGTTAAAACCTTACGTGAATTGGTTGTTTTACATAAAATTTGCAATTACAACTTGAGGCCTAAGGCCACACTGACTGTAAATGGCTGACTCAAACTGGGACCCTTAATTCCAAAGTCCAGATCTTTTCCTCCATCCATCCTCAGCCCCAGTCCCCGGCCCTCCCCCCTCCTCCCCCTCCCCACCACCAAGAAAAAGGAAAGGAGACAGGCGGTGGGATTGAAACTTTGGTCTGTTAAATGAATTTCAGTGTATCTGCTTTGATGATCCACAGACCCCGGATGGAACTCATCTCAACGATGGGCTCTAACATCGCAGGTGCCGAATTTCCTGGCGACGGGGCCCACCCACTCTGCCCGAACCTTGCTCACCGGACGGGAACGTTCGCTTCTCCAAGCGCCGCCGGCAAGGAGTGGAACTCGAGTCCCGGAGGCCTCCGCTCTTTCCCAAACACCCCGCCCTATGGGGCCTGGCGCCCCGGGGAGCCCGGAGAGCTGGTGGGGAACTGGGAGGCCGGGAGCCAGGCAGCACCGGGAGCCGGGAGGAGCCGGAGTTGGGGCAGACTCAGAGGGGGAGACTGGCGAGTTTAGGGGTGCGGAGGGAACTGCAGCACGGGTTTGTGATGTTGGGCGCACACAGACGTCCCCGTCTTTTCCGAGTCCCAAGAAAGCCAGTGGAGGGTTTTGCTAACCACTCACCCTGTCTGTGCCCGAGGCCACTTGCGGGAACAAGCGGCGGGGGGCCGCGGGGGTGGGGGGACTTCCTAGGCAGCTGGGGCGTCCGGATCTTCCAGTGTTTCAACTCTTACCCCGGTCTGGTTCGCCTCCGCGCGTTTTTCGCGCGGGGACTCCGTAGGACTCCAGTGCCACTGTCCTGGCCCAGCCAACCCTGGCCTTGGGCCCTCGCGTCTTTCACCGCGGTGGCTTTCCTCGTGGTCCCAGCCCCTAGACATCCGTGGGCTCCATCAAGACTCCTGGCCCAGCACAGCGGCCCTCTGCTCCCTGTGGCCCCAACGACACAGGGGCCTGGATGAGGAGATTCTGCAGGGCCAGGGTGCCCCGTGGTCGAGCAAGGATGCCGCGCATTCGACGGGGGGCCTGCGAGAGACGTGGGGGCTGGCAAGGGGCCAGGGCAACCGGGACTGAGGGGACCTAGAGGCCAGATGAGGCGGGGATAGGTGAGATCCCTGGGGACTCTGGTCCGGGGCTCGGGTGCTACTAAGTCGGGGGCACTAAGTCGCGTCAGGACCAGGGAGGGGCTGAAAGCTGACCCCGGGGCGGGGACCGCCCGGGGGTGCCACTCTTCCGACGCTGTCTGTCGGGGGAAGGGAGGGGGCTCGCCACGCACACTCACCCGGGACTGGGCCCCCCCCCTCCTCGACGGCATTTAAAGGGCGGAGGGCGGGGCCCCGCGGGCCGCACCGGGGAGCGGCGGGCAGCCAAGCTGGATGGGGCGCCCGTGAGCTTCGGCGCCGAGCTTCCCGGCCAGGCCCGGGAACGGCCGGACATGGCCTCGTACCGCGACGGCTCGGGTGCGTGTCCCGTCCCGCACAGCCAGGCCGGGGCCACCGCGCACCCCGTGGCCTACGCGCGCGCCGATGTGGGCGCGGGAGCCGGGGCCCAGTGCCCGTGGCTGAACGCGCCGGCTCTCAGCCCCGCGCCCTACACCGCCGGCCCCCGGCCCGCGCCCCCCTACGCGGCCCCCGGCCCGCTCCTCGGCGCCCCGGGCGGCCTGGCGGGCGCAGACCTCGCGTGGCTGAGCCTCTCGGGCCAGCAGGAGCTGCTGAGGCTGGTGCGGCCGCCCTACTCGTACTCGGCGCTCATCGCCATGGCCATCCAGAGCGCGCCGCTGCGGAAGCTGACGCTCAGTCAGGTCTACCAGTACGTGGCCGGCAACTTCCCCTTCTACAAGCGCAGCAAGGCAGGCTGGCAGAACTCCATCCGCCACAACCTGTCGCTCAACGACTGCTTCAAGAAGGTGCCCCGCGAGGAGGACGACCCAGGTAAAAAAAAAAAAAAAAAAAGGCGCGCCCCATCGTCCCGTCCAGGACTCCGCGGATGCCGGCTGCCCGGCCGCTGGCACTTAGGGCCAGCGTGGCTGGGGGCAACCCAGTCCCTCCCGCGCCGCACAGGTAGGGGAACTGAGGCGGGAGGAAGGGGAGGAGGGCAGCCTCCTAGACGACCCCGGAACCCGCAGACCTTCGGGTCTACTGCTCTGTGCGTCGTGAAAGCTCTGTGCGCTCCCGCGAAGGAAGAACCCGGAAAGCCGGTCAGCCGGGCCAGCCTTGGAGTTAGTCCTCTGGGCTCCAGTGTCCTTTGCTGTGAGATGGGGAAGACCGTGCGTACCCCAAGAACTGGAAAGACAAATGGCATGCCAATCCGGGAAGCGCTGGACACGACATCGGGGCCGGGGTCCGCCGGCGGAGCGACAGCCCCCGTCCAGGTGGCTCTGCTCCCCATGTCTTCTCCCTGGCCTTGAACTTAGAGGGGCTCCGTATTTCTTGGTTGTCGCCCTTCCCAGGCCTTTCTGGGATGTCCAGGTTCTTCCCAGTCGGACTGTGGAGGCCGTCGTGGGGGGGTGGGTGGGAATGATGGAGGGACCGGTGTGGGGGGGTCTTTTTGAAGTTGACCTCCATTCCTCAAGCGCACACCATGGTCCCCCAAACCCCGTATTTTCCGAGCTGAGCCCTCTCTTCTTGCGCAGGTAAAGGCAATTACTGGACCCTGGACCCAAACTGCGAGAAGATGTTCGACAACGGCAACTTCCGACGGAAGAGGAAGAGGAGAGGAGAGGTGAGCGCCGCCGCAGCCTCGGGAGCCGGGAGCCCCGGAGGAGCCACGGCGCCGGAGCTGGAGCCCCTGGGCGCCGCCTCCCCGGACCTGCAGGCCCCGCCGTCCCCGCCCGCGCCCGAGGCGGCCACCTGCCTGTCCGGTTTCGCCTCGGCCATGGGCGCCCTGGCTGGCGGCCTCGGTACCTTCCCCGCGGGCCTGGCGGGGGACTTCTCAGTCGGGAGACCGACGACGGTCGCCGCCCACGGGCCCCGGGCCCCAGGCCCCGCACCCGGCTTCGGTGCCGGACGTCAGACCGCGGCCCCCGCCTTCCGCGTGGACCCCTTCGTCTACCGTCGGGAGGGGACCGAAGTGTGAGGGGGGCCGGGACGTCCCCAGTGATGTGCGGACGTGCGGAGCTCAAGCCCGGTTCCCGCCTGCTTGGCGCCGCAGAGTCAGCGCCCCAGAGCGAGCGCAGAGCCCCCGAGCCGCCGAGAACAGACCGAGGCGAGCGCGCGTCATCCCCCCCCTCCCTCCCCCCCCCCCGCCCCGGTGGCCCCGGTGGCCCCGCTGTCCTGCCTCACCCTCACCCCGCGACCGTTCAGATGGGGCAAATGGGCCGCTCCCTGCTCCCCCTGTTCTTCCAGCTGCTCTGGACCTCGAACCTGTGCTCTCTGGCATCCGCCTTAAAGGGGCGACAGGCTGGCTCTCGGCTCCAGCTTTTAGGAGGGGAGCCTGGCCCGCTCCAAAGAGCCTTCTAGGTGCTTTCGGGAGGGTGGCCCGCGTTCTACCCGCGGCCCATTTCCTCCTCCTCCGGCCCAGCCTGGTCCACCTGGCGGCGCAGGGCCTTCCCTCCTTTCAGGGAAGCGGGCAAGGGGGTCGCGGCGCCCCCGTGGGGCCAGGCAGCTTCTCTTCACCGTCACCAGCACTGTGGCAGCCTGGGGAAGGGAATCCCGACTGGGATGCGGGTAGGAGGGACTTTTCTAGTGGCTGCAGCTGTGGGTGACGGCAGGGGAGAGAGCTGCAGGCGGCCAGGGGACTCCAGCGCCTTTCCCTGATGGTGCCTGGCCGTCACCGACCCTGTCCTGGGACAGGGAGCCTCAGGGGACCGCAGGAGCAGTGCCTAGCACCCCAGAGTCACAGGATGGGCTCCAGTTTACTCCCCACCCCACTCCCACCGGCTCACTCTTGCTCCTTATCCCCCAGTTTGGGCCCAAGCTGCCCCCTGCATGCAGAGAGAAGGGACAGCCTCCCATGTATAAGTGAGCCCACTCTCCCACTTGCTATTTACCCAGAGGGTTCTCTTGGGAGCCTACAGCCATTGGGAGGAGAACTTTTGGCCTCCTACCAAACTTGGCCTGGGGCGCCAATCATTCCGGCACCTCCAGGCGCTGTGGGTGCTTGGCAGGTGCACCCCCTTTCCCTGAGCCCAGGTGGTTGGAGGAGAACAGGGAGAGAGGAGTTACCTTGGGAGGAGGGTAGCAGATTAGTGAGCCAGACCCCCCCCCCCCCCAGGGCTGGCAGACTGAATTCAGAATCCAGCTGGCCCCTGTATGCTGCTGGACCACTGCTGGTGCTGGGAGGGAGGGCTGCACTTGTGTTAGTTCTTTGGAGCTGACTGGCAGTGGGGTCCTGATGAACAATGGTGTGTGTGTGTGTGTGTGTGTGTGTGTGTGTGTGTGTGAGGGGGGGGGATGGAGAGGAAGAGGGAAGGAGAGAGGCCAGAGATTGGGGACGTGGATATGACAAACCAAGAGTTGGGGCGAATTTGGACCCTGGGTCACGTCTCCCTGAGCCTTCCTGGTGGCAGACAGACTTGCTAAGGTCTCAGCATCGCAGGACATCTCGCCGCGGGCTGTAAGAAGGTAAGCAGCACCGAGGCCAGATCTCTTTTGGAGAAACACTCCCCAAATGTAATAGACTTAAGACCAGAAAAGAGAAAGAAAATCCTTACCTTATAAATTGGAGAATTTTATCTCAAGCCTATTTTAATAAACTAAGATGCTAAAAACAAACACCAGTATATGTAACTTGAATGTTGTATACATGCTGTTTTTTACATTAGAAGAGTTCTACTACTGTTCCCAACTAACCCCACCAGAGACTCCGAGTTTGCAGGAAACTTAGAATTAACAAAAAAAGTTTGACCGGGTGCCGGGGTGGTTCAGGTGGTTGAGCATCTGACTTCGACTCAGGTCATGATCTCACGGTTTGTGAGTTCGAGCCCCGCGTGGGGCTCTGCGCTGACAGCTCGGAGCCTGGAGCCTGCTCCGGATTCTGTGTCTCCCTCTCCCTCTGCCCCTCCCCCGCTTGCACTCTGTCTGTCTGTCTGTCTCTCTCAAAAATAAATAAACATTAAAAAGAAAAACAATTAAAAAGTGTGGATTTCAAGATACGGGTTTACATTTCACATATTGATTAAATATGGAGTATGTTCATATGTGATGGACAAAAATTTTGCACGTTAGCAGCGCTGCCCTGGGGAATAAATGTTCCACTTTCAATCTTTAATTTCCTAAGTGTACCCACTGCAGTCAAGTGGCATTTTTCATTCAGGGAAATAACATGACACTAATTATTATAACTCTTCAGTGAAGCAGGAAACGGAAGTTGATCGCCATTTTTGCTGCTAGAAAAACGGAGTCAGTGGGCCAACTGGTCTCTAGAAGCTCATCTAATGAGAGCTAAAAAGGACTCTTGACAGGCATGCCATCTGCCTACGGCCCACATGCAGAAATGCCCCTTCATCTGCACACATCTGCGCACACACCCCCACCACACTGTCACGCTTTGGCTACGGTTCTCCAGCAAAAAGCCATAGAAGACAGTACCTAGCCTTGGTACACAAAGGCCTAGTATTTTCGACTGATACTGTGAGAATATCAAGTCTGCATCCAGGGTTTGAGTTCAGACGGAGACGAACACGTGCAAACGTCACAGAATGCAACAGGGGCTAAGTTCCACATCCTAATAAAGTGCAATTATTTCAATAAACTTTTCGGGTGCCAAATATGTACCAGGCTTTGCATTAGTCCCTTCAGTGAATAGCCCGGGCCCTGTGCTGCCCTCACAGAATCTCCTTCTAGAAGGTGAGACAGAGGCGAAGGAGCAATTACAGCCTGGGTCTTGGTTATTTGGCCTCAAGACGATGACTTTATCATCAAGTCAATCAGCCGTCTCATTTGTGAACACACAATCTCAGTTAAATACACCTCACCGTGTTTTCCACACTCTTAACTCGGGGTGCGTTTGCCTGATTTCTGTTGCATAACTTGATGGTGTTGGAGGCCAGGAGTTGAGGCCGGAACCAGTCCCGTTTTCCACACTCTTAACTCGGGGTGCGTTTGCCTGATTTTCTGTTGCATAACTTGATGGTGTTGGAGGCCAGGAGTTGAGGCCGGAACCAGTCCCGTTTTCCACACTCTTAACTCGGGGTGCGTTTGCCTGATTTTCTGTTGCATAACTTGATGGTGTTGGAGGCCAGGAGTTGAGGCCGGAACCAGTCCCGTTTGCTCCCTTCTCTGCAGAATCTTTTAGGAACCTCATCATAAAACCCGTGCTCTTACTAGAAGATCTGTCGTCTGCTAGTGACAGAAGGCAGCAGCTGTGGTGACCAGAGCTGGCCCTTCCTCAGGGCTCCTGGGTACGAGTTCCTTTCATGCATCCCTGCACCCATCAGTTGAAATTTGGGGAACGCTTTCTCTTTTAATCTAATATACGATTTTCTAAACAACATTATTCAAGGCAAGTGGCCTGGCACCTACCATGGGCTGACTTATTTCTCTGATCAGCTATCATCAGTAGCTGAACACAAAGAATGTGAAATATTTTTGGTTTCACTCAGCTCACGGAGGGTAAATGAATAGTATATTAAATTGGATTTTCATTTAAAGAAATCAGATTTGTATCCCTGCCTTAATATAGAGCATATTGAACTGCTGAGTCATTGAGGCTTTCTGTAACCCGCAAGAACCACCCATCCGTCCATCAGACATCGGTTGGACGTCAAGGGGACAATGAGTCTGTTAGCTGCTAAACGGACATGATCTCATGAAGCCTTTACAGCCATCCGGTGAGATGTGATTGTCCCCATTTTCCTGATATGGAAATTGGGGCTCTGACCTATTAAGTGACTTATTTCCCAGAGGCTACAGATCACACTGAGGGGTGTCAAGCAGGAAGCTACCGCCCCTCCTCCCCTGACTTCTCTGCCTCCTCATTTCATCATTCAGGCTCCAGGGAGATCTCACTTTTCAGGAATCTTTCCCTGGCGTCTCTTCCAGCCCCGCTCTGCTCCTACAGCCCGTGGAGAGGCTACTCCATACACCCGCAGATTGTGGTCTATGTGGGGAGCAGCCTGGCCGCTTGATTTCGCAGTAATATCCCCAGTATACGCACCCAAGTGGTAGCATTTGAATGAATGAATGAATGAGTATGTGAGTGTACGTGTCCCCGAAGCTTTCCATGCACTCTCCATCCCATCATAGACTCCCCCCAACCCCCATCCCCTATGATGGGCCTGATTCCTCCCTACATAGGGTCAGACCTTCTTCTGGACCCTCCAGATACAAAGATGACTGAGACAGTGCCCTGTGGACACCTGCCATCATGCAGAGTGAGCTGTGCTGCAGGGCTTTGTGCGGAGAAGGCTTGGAGGTGGGGGCCGGGGGGTAGGAGAGTTCAGAGATTGTATGATGACAATAACTTTTGGTTAGTTTGCATGAGCTTCCCTCTTGGATCATGACACAGATGATGTTCCAGAGAATAGACCTGACACTTGGTGACCACACCTTGATCAGAGGTTAACCACCCAGTCCTTTATCGGAGGGCCGCTTCCATATTGGCCAGTGATGCCCAGGCATTTTCCAGGCCGCTCTTCCCTTTCACCTCTGCTCCCCCCAGAGCTAAGTCTCCTCGTCCAAGGTGGAAGGGAGAATTGGAGGGCGGGAATCGCGTGATGCTTCTGGGTTCCTTCCATAGGGTCTGGGCTTAACAAGACTGAAAGATGGGGAGAGGTAAAGAATGTGTGTGCAACAGATACTTTTCACTACCTACTTCTAGAAGTGTGCAGAGGTCTGCCTGCCTCTTGGCCCTTAATCGGTTCCAGCAATCCATCACTGTGGCCGGCCCGCAAGTGTGCACGCACCAGCAGTTCGGCTCTGCCTGGGGCGAACATTAACTTCTGCACCTGACCCAAACAACCTGCTCCCTTTGACTGGACCTCACCTTGCCGGGTCCACTTTACTCCGGGAAGCCTGAGGGCAGGTCGGCGTAGGGGGAGATGAACTTCGGGAGTGAGTAGAATTAATACTTTAATGGAAGGTTTCTGTTTCAGGGTTCTTGAGAAGTATGGTGCTTAATTCTTTATGCTGTATTTTTTTGTTTGTTTGTTTCGTTTTTGTCTTTGTCATCCTGAGTGGAACAGGACAGTTCCGTTGCTTTATTACATTGCCTTTTTTGATTTTTTTTAATTGTTAAAGTCCTGCTAAAAAGAATAAATCACATCATATATTTTAATTGGAGAATATTAAAAACCATCGGTCGCATTAAACAGCACAGCATAAGAAAGAAGTTATTTTAAAAAAGGAAGGAAGGAAAAGCTTTTAAGTGATCATTTGTTATAAAATTCCTTTTTGGCCATATAACGGATGTATAACTGTATCCGTTTCAGGTGTACAACATAATGATCCCCTATTTGGGTGTATTTTGAAGTGATCATGTTAAGTCTGATTACCATCCATCACTTCACATAATTAACAAACGTTTTTCTCTTGTGATGAGAACTTTTAAGATCTCCCCTCTCAGCAACTTTCAAACAGACAATACGGTATTATTAACTATAGCCCCCATGCTGTATGTTACATCCCCATAACTTATTTTATCTCTGGAAGTTTGCACCTTTTAACCTTCTTTATGCGATTCTTAAGAGATTTATTGCTCCTAACCTTTTATTTATTTAATTTTTTTCGGTCATTTACTATTGCTTTAATTTTTTTCTGCAGTGCCCCAGTTGGTATCCGTAACGAATGGAAGATACGCAAGAAACACAAGAAGTCCACATCGATGACACTTCTTTATTAACCAGATTTCTTTTTCATCAGTGCCAGGAATATTTTTTCATTTCCAAGGTTTCAGAGCGTAAGTCTGTTGGTACACATCGCACTATTTATGCGTTTATTGCAGGCACAAAATTAAAATGAGATTTATGACAGGAAAAAGTCATACGTTTTCAGGTAACTAAGTAAGATGGATGTTACCACATTCCTCTGACCTCTCAGGAGGGACCCCACTCTTGGGCTCAGGTTTCACACGGGCTCATTCATACAGCAACCTCAAAGCGCCCTTGATGGCCTAATGGGGCGGCCTGAGTCCAAAGGACTGTCCGCATACGCGAGCGTGAGTGACGAGCCTTCGCTGGGACGGCACACTCAGTTCACCACCTGCTGGACCAGCCTTTCACCGAAAACCAGACAGTCCTATGGCCACTGGGAAATAGAGACGTTCGGTTTAGAGGTAACCAAATCAAATGCTTCGTAAATGCTTCCACACAACAGACTGAGTGAAATCTCTATGGGAGAGCAAAAGTGTAGTGCCGGGCTCTGAAATTCAAGAGCACAGAGCCCTGCAGTCGGAACGAACCAGCTTAGATGCAATGACGGGGGCTCGGGTGAAGTTCATGGTGGTGCTGCCAAGAGCTCCATCAGTAGGAGCATCATGGACACGTGTCTCCTGAAGGCTCATATGCAGGGGAGGTATTGTTAACTCAGCTCTACAAACGAAAAATCTAAGGCTGGGAGAGGCTCAGGGTCTTGCCCACAGGGGGTGGGGCGGGAGGCCAAGGTTGAAAGCCATGTGTGTCTGACTCCATAGTCCGTGGTCTTCCCATCATCTCCACTTGCCTTTCCTGTAACAGACGGAGGTGGCTGAGAATTTCAGTGTCTGTGGTCCTCAAGCTCGGCTCCTGAGAACTGAATCCCTTGTGTCCCATTCCCGTGAAAGATCAGGCACAGGACAGAAAGTGACCAACCTTCGGACTTCATTGTGAGAGACACGAGCCAGTAGGCATGCTCTTTGAAAAAAAAATTAAAATAGGACCAACGCGTCTTTACTATAAAATATAATATAGTAGATATGATTTTTTAGATTAAGGGAAATCACTAAATGAATAGAGATATGATCTATAGCTTCCAAATAGGACGGAAGGAACAAAAACATTACAGACGGCAGGAAATTCCAAGTTATTTATCATATCTGGCCCACCACCTGCTTTTGTGCGGCCCATGGGCTAGGAGTGGTTTTCTCCCCCATTGGTTAAAAAAGAACACACACACAAACCAATGTGACATGACACGTGAGAATTACATGAAATTAACATTTCAGCGCCCGTAACTACAGATTTATTGAGCACGGCACGCCTATTTGTTCACATGCTGTCCATGTGGCTTTGGCAGTGGAGCACGGAGCATCGCAGACCACAGCTGCATTGGACACGAACACGGCTACCGTGGCCTCACGTTGCAAAGCCCAGGGACAGCCCCAGCGAAGCCTCTTGACCACCGCCTGTGTTGATGTGCCAAGACTTTTTTTTTTTTCCATTGCCAGTGCAAGCCCATCATATGAAAACAAGAAAAGAAGACAAGAGTGGACTTGAAATGCTGAAATTTTAAGGCACGGGAGTTGGATTATTCCGCTACTGAGTTGCACGGTGAGGCACCTGTGGGCATTGTGCACTAATGCCATACATGTGCTGAGGACACACTCTGCACCAGAATCACACAGCACTTCCTCGTGCAGGACGGCTTTGCTCAGAAGAACTGGAAAATTCACAACAGGCCGTGTCAGCGCAGCCAAATTGCTTCACAAAAATAAAAGAAGATGAAAACAAGGCTGCCATCACGCACGGTAAATTTCCGAGTGTGTCATTTGTCACACGGGCAAGGAAAGCCGTTAAGTCACGATACATTCATTAAAGGGGATCTGGTGCAACGGTTGAAAAATGCGCCACAAATTATGTCCAGAAAAAAAAAAAAAACTAAACTTGTTTAAGACGATTAGCTTTTGCCATCAATTGTGTTCTATTATAATTATTATTATAATTTGAATGTCATCAAAAACTTTGTGGAAATTTGTTTTCTTTCTTGTTATAGAAGTATCAAAAAATACCCTCAGTTTTGTCCCTTGGCCTGCAAAGCCTAAAATGTGTATCGCCTGTCGTTTACAGAGAGCAGGTTGTTGACACTTGATTTATCAGATCATAGGAAAAGGAGACTGGGAAAGAATCATTAAGAGCAAACACAAAGTCAGATATAGACATAAGCCCAAATATGTGATCAGTTATAATAAATGTAAAGGCGAAACTGTTCCAATAAGGACAGAGGACTGGATTTATTTTTACTGCTGTTGCTAAGAAATGTACATAGAAAAACCCTTACGGAAAATTAAAAGTGAAGAAAGTGAAAGACATAATGGCCATATTTTAACCAAAAGAAAGCTGGAATGGTAATATTAATACAAAATAGAATTTAGGTGAAAATATATTGATATGGGTAAAAAAGAAATCTACATAGTAACAAGTCCACGTCAAGAATCTATAAAGGGGCGCCTGGATGGCTCAGTTGGTTAAGCGTCCTACTCTTGATTTCGGCTCTCATGGTTTGTGAGCTTGGGCCCCAAGTGTGCCCTAACAGTGCAGAGCCTGCTTGGGATTCTCTCTCTCTGCCCCTCCCCTGCTCATGCTTTCTCTCTCTCTCTCTCTCTCTCTCTCTCTCTCTCTTTCAAAAATAAATAAACTTAAAAAAAGAATTTATAAAGAATATAAGTCAATGACAGTATTTTCTCATAATTCAATAAAGAAAAACTGACAGGAAAAGACACATTTGACAATTCCACAGAGTAAGTGATCTGACCCACTTCTACCTAGCTCAAGCAGACACACACACACAGGTTCGTACCATTGTGGACTTGAACATCAAAATTACCCAACCTGATATAACATAGATAATAGAACCATATGCTAAAAATGAAGGTAGGCATCTAACGCAAGTGTTAGTTTATCAATTAACCACAGGCTCGATCTCAGAGGGCAATTTCCACAATGATAGAAGGACTTTGTCACAGAGACCATGTTCTCTCACCCTGATGCAACTAAATTAGAAACCAGCAATAAAAGATCGTTAAAAAACTGTCTGGATATCAAAACAAATTCTTAAAATTCTTAAAAATTTTCATGTGTTTAAAAAAGAAATTGGGGCACCTGGGTAGCTCAGTGGGTTGAGCTCCTGACTCCTGATTTTGGCTCAAGTCATGATCCCAGGCTTGTGGGATCAAACCTTGTGTCAGTCTTTGAACTGAGCATGGAGCCTGCTTAAGATTCTCTCTCTCTCTCTCTCTCTCTCTCTCTCTCTCTTCTTCCCTTTGCCCCTTTCCCCTGATTTTTCTCTTTCTCTGTCTCTCAAATAAATAAACAAATAAATAAATAAATAAATAAATAAATAAATAAATAACTTTTATAAAGGAAATTGAAGTGAACAATCCTGAAAATGCTTGCGAGACAGTCATTAAGATAAATGTTTGGCATTATCTATTTTTGATGAAGCTTCCTGGCTCAAGCCAGGTCATGGTGATGCCACTCACCATGGGACCTTCCTGGCTCGAGACTGTTGTCTCACTGCCTCCAGACAGGTCCTGTGGTGTTTGAGTCTGCTTCCTCACGCTTGACATCACTCCTGAGCTCCAAACATGTACATCCACCTGCCTCGCGGCCATCAACATATCGATGACCTCCATGTACCTCAAGTCCAATGTGTCCCAAGCAGAACTCATCATCTGAGAGAGAAGACTTTCAGCACTGAGACAGGAGCTGTATGGTTTTGGGGGGACTAAGAGGCTGCTCAGGAGCAGGGAACGTTGGTCCGGAGGAGACAAAGACCATGACCTCCTTTGAGACTCAAAGGAAGGAGCTGGGGGTCAGGGGGCAATTCCCATGGGAGGCTCTATTTTCCCTGAGAAACAAAAGATGAAGCCAGTCTGGTGAGAGGTAGAAGTAAGGAGGGAATGAAGGAGTTAAGCAGGAAGTGGTCTTAAAAGGGAAGGGGCCAGGGTGCCTGGGTGGTGAGTCAGTTGAGCATCTAACTCTTGATTTCAGCGCAGGTCATGGGTAGGTGCCAAAGAATACAATGGCAGATAACAAAAGGAGATAAGTAAATGTCCCTGAAGGTTTTGGGGACAATCAACAAGATTTCAGATGAAGGTGGGGACAGGTTCCTGACTCAGGTCTGAATCCCGGTATCAGACAGAGGGACAGAAGCGTCAAGGTCCCACCCAACACCTAAAGATCTATGTCAAGGATCTTCAAATAATTATTTCCAGCTAAAAACTTAAAGTTGAATTGGTTTAAAATAGTTTAAAAATTCAAGCATTTTAGAGCCAGAAAGACCCTTGAGATCATTCTTCCAGGAGCGGCTAATACATTGTGCTCCTTACTTCCAGGGCAGACATTAGTAATCACGGGGCTCTTATCTTCTCCGTCTGGACTCTTCTTCAGCATCTTTCTCATCATTGTCCTTCAGGAAGCCATCAGGAAGCCATTAGGAAGCCTTCAGGTAGCCAACTCTTCCAGAATTCACAAGTGGAGTTACGTTTGTTTTCAGCCACGATAACACAATGCGTGGATTCTAGGTTTCTCAGCTCAGTCCGCCATTTTGTCATGCTAATGTACTGTGGAAAGGTAGCCTACCCACCCTAGGGAGTGGTCATTCATATTGTCAAACATTTTTCTCTCTTCCACTCAAAAAGATGTGGCTTTTTTTTTTTTTTCTCGTTTGGGAACACGTAACCCTCATCCACGTCTTACTGTCCAACAAGCTAGAAGTAAACAACAAGCAATAAATATTGATTTCTGCAACAAGCACCTATACGAAAATTGAAATGTTTGATTTAAAATTTTTATTGCACAGATGTTGCTATTATAGAATGGAAGAATCTGCCCTTCTCACTGACTTTTATCTTCATGTAGGCCTGGAGGTGACCTGGCTGATTTCCAGGTTTGTCCCTGTTCACTTGTTGTTCTCATCATGGCCTCATCGAGTACACACTAAGTACACAGTCAAATGTTGTGTTAAACCGATCATATAGGTTAGGAAAAGTAAACAATCCCATGCATCTTTAAATGTTCGTTTGTTTCATTTCCCATGTTTTCATTTCTTGAATATATTATCTGACTTAAATGTTTAAGGCCCGACGCAAAGGAACCCCAAGTATTCACTGAGGAAGACAATAGTGGGATAAACAAAATCTCCATTAATGTGTTTTAAAATTGACTCAGACACGCCTCATAAAACAATAGACAGCAGCTTCTGGTTAATTAAGCTGGAGCCATGTTACTTTTTAAATAGTTGAGAGGGGAAAAAACCAGGCAGATTCACTACTCTTTCCCTGCATTGATGTTGTTATATTGGAGGGGCTTGACTAAAGTTTATCAAAATTATGAGCAGGTCTATATATTTCTTCTCTCAGCAAACAATGACTGGGTACTCAGCGTATACTTGGAAGTCTACAAGAGTAGCATGCAGGAGAGTCAGGAAAGGGATTAAGTAAATCAAGGGGGCCATGAACTTGGGAGACAGGGTTATATCCATCTCCATGGCAGTGTGTGGCCCAAGAAATACTTCATTATGAGGAGCCCCAACTCATGGACCTTGGAAGGTTGAGTAGAGGGTCCCACGTGAGCTGGGTGGGAGGCACTTCTGGTAGCAGAAGCTAGGCAAGCACAGACCTAGGAGTCTGGAAACAGCAGACAGATATACTGGGTGGCTTTAGTCAAAATCTTGATTTCAAAAAGAATCAGAAATCAAGTCCAAAATGGTGTTGCTACTCAACGGGAGGAAGAAGTCAGGTTAACCACTCAGGAGAACTTCTCAGGGAAAGGACTGATGGAACCAGAATTCTATCCCATGTGAAACTTGGCACACATGTGTCCACCGTGACCCAAAAAGACCACTTTGGGGTCCAAGCTCTGGCCGCAGTCTCTGGAAACATGCCATGCCTGGTCTTTTAGCCGAAATGACAAAAATCCTACTGACTCCTCCCAGATCCACTGGTGGAGCGGTCACTCAGTTCAGATTTCAATCAGCGGTTCTGTTCTTCTGTGTTTTAGCAGAGGCACTTTCTGTGGCTTCCCCAAACACTTCCATTAAAACATCTGCCTGACGGAAAGCTCCCCAGTGTCCATGCTGTGGTCTCTGCAAAAACAACCAGAAGCTCGAGGCACCCGGGTCCAGGTAAAGAGCACCTCTGTGACATGTGACATAACAAAAGGCAACGGATGTCCCCCAAATCGTATGATGTCAATGTGTTCATATCACATGTCAGGTCAGGTCACCTTTTCTGGGTCCCCTTTTGGGGTGAATCCTTCCCCCATCAATGGGACACAATCACTTACTTTGCTATGACCCCCTTTGCCCCCATGTGCCTGTCCCACCATACTGAGACTTAATTGTTTATACACCTGCTTCCCTAGTCGGTCATTTTCTTGCAGGAAGAGCCTAGAACTTGTGCTTCTCCATCAGCCAGCATGCAGCTCTGTCCCTGGCATCCAGAAGATACTGTAAGGGTTTATTTTGTACTTATCTTACCTGCCACCCTTTTTCTTTTCTTTCCTAAGCTGAGATGTTTCTGACTCATTGCTGTATCTTCTCTGCTCCTGCCAAACACCTTGGGTCCCCCCACAACTGAGCATCTCTTCATTTCAGGCCCCAAACTAAAATTCTTTCTTCACCAGAGAAGCCTGCTACTGGAAACATGACCCCATTTCTAGAGAATTAATATTTTAATTCCACCGTCATTCATATTTTTATTTTACTTCAATTTCAACTGGGTCCAGGCAATTTTCGCAGGTGTGTTTATTCTGTCTGTGGACTGACACGTGGATTTTCTGCGAATAATGAGCCAACAGTCAGATGCCAGATAAATACTGTTCTGTTTCTTTTTGATTCACTTCACCACTCGGGCCGTGAGTGGCATCACCATGACCTGGCTTGAGCCAACCTTTCATATATTTAACTGAAAATAATCATAATGTTGACCTTACAGCTTCTAAAGGTTTAGAGTGATCAAGTCTTATTGTTCTCTTTTGAAATTAGAAGGGATAAAATGTAGTAAAAATGAGAATATTTTCAGACACCATTTCTCCCGATGTCATTTCTCTGGGGAAATATCCTTCATTTTTACTTAGAGATAGGTTGATAAACAGCGGAAATAAGACGTCCATAACTACAAAAACCTCTTTTAAACTGAATTTGTATGAAATGCTCGGGGTAGCGCTCTTCAGCCGCACTGGCTGAAAACCAGCCTTCCTCATCTTCTTGCTTGTCTAAACAGCAATGGCATGTACCCAGAGGATCAGTCCGATGGTGATGCCATGTGCTGGTGACAGGCACAACTGGTGTGGGGGATGCACTCAGGTTGAAGGTTGGTTCTCTCTTCCCTGCAACCCAACTTCCCTCCATCAGGCGAGTCCTCAGAGAGCTGGGGTCAGAGTGTTTCTATTTCATTTCCCTCCCCAGCCGAAGGCTCTGTGAGTCACGGGTGCACTGTTCCAACCTCACTGGAGCCTACAAAGAGGAGTATTTCATTCCAACAAGGGGACTGAAAACAGCGTTTGCTGTAAGATGCCAGGCCCACCACCTATAGGCACCGCAGGGTGAAATTTCAAGAAGGTCCCAATCTATCCAGTCATACAATCATCCATAAAATGTGCCTCTCTCTTGATGGTCTTTGTTCTCCCGGGAAGGTTGCAAATGGCCCTCTAATGAGCACAGAGTGTGAGGCAGCACCGACTTGGTCTTTCTCCTGTACCCCGTTCAGCATCCTACTGACAAACCTCTAATTTTGGAGAGAATACATTTCCGAAAAGCATAATCAGAGGAAGGTTCAGCTGAATCATGCACATTCCTGCACACTTCGCGTAAGATCCAGAAGTCTATACATTTTTATTCACTGTGCGTCTAACCGAGTCTTTCAAAGTTTTATACAATAGGAACACAAAACTGGGAGAAGTTTTTTAATGACCTCTTGCTTTCTTTCAAGCATCATCAAACACCAGTTTGGCACAAAGTTCCTTGTTTGAGCGAAAGAGAAATTTGTCATTATTTTCCCTTGAATCATTACTATCTCTCAGTAACGAATGTGAGTCATTATCGTTGAATTGCTCTCGTCTCTCCAGCTTGGGCCTGGCTAATGACTGCAGCACTCAGGACAGAGGCTGTGTGGCAAGGAATAGAATAAGAGAGGAGAGATTCAGTCCCACAGCCGGTAGGTAACTAAGCTAATCAAGATGCCTGAGATATCAGCTCGAGTCAGATGGGTGCTCTGCCCCACCAGCCACATCTCTTCCTACCCCGTGATTTGTACCATGGCTGAGGCTGGTTGTCCCAAACAGAGGTCACCTCATTCACCTCTGGAGATACCTAGGGGCACCAGAAAACGGAAACTTTGCCTAGAACTCAAATGCCCCTGGAAGAAGCAGGAAAGCCTTTCCAGCTTCAAGCACCAAGGCCCTTCCTTGGGAAGCTGCTTTCCCATTAATCCATCATTCCTTCTCTTCCCGCAGGGCTTTCTTCCTAATCCCAACAGTTAACCTTGTTTCATCCTTCCTTGTGTGTTGACTCCATTGCCTTCCTGTCTCCCTAACGGGATTGCCGACTCCCTGTAGACAAAACTGGCCGATTCGTCTTCTTATTCCCAAGACCCAGGTATGGTGCCTGTTGGTGGGCTCTCAGTAAATACAGGACAAGGTATCTAACTGTGTCGTGTTCATGCCAAGAGTAATCGGACACCAGCGAGGCCCTGGACACTCCCTTTGTATTAACAGAACCTTGCTTTTCGTCTCTAAGTTGATAGGGAAGAGGGGGTTCTTGATTCTTCTTTGGAAGCTCCCCTCTCCCCAAGCAATTCTCTTATAAGGAGATGTCTTGGGACCACCACTCAGACATTCTGTGTGGCCTCTAATTTGCCTAAGAGGGGCTGGCAAACTTCAAGGTCAGTGGAGAAGGGCGGTCCCCACCCTCTGTCTCCTGTACCCCTCCCCTGCCTCCCTCCAGCCCACCCACGTGGGCAGCTCCAGGTTGGTGACTCCTGGCACTCGGCTCAACACCCTTCAGTACCTCCTTCTTCCCCTGAAACCCAGTTTGCTGACTCCTCCTACAGGATTCTGTCTTTTCTCAGGTCACACTGGCATGCCTTAGTCTATACGGTACAGCCAGGCAGCCATGCTGGGCCTACTCTGTCCATTTCTCTCCCGCCTCACTGACTTCGCACACACAACTTTTTCTACCCGAACCCTCTCCCTGGCACACCCGCTGTGGTCATCCTCAAGACCCACTCACTTCATAGGCGTTTACACCCTCCGGGAAGCCCCTCTGGGTTTAACCTGTTCTTTCCCTTGAGAGCCATGACTTCGTCTTGTGGATGGCTCAGGAGACACTCCGTTGCTCTTTGAGGGTGGGGTCACGCTGGGATTTTTCATCACAGTATCACCTGGAAATACCACATGAGCCAAATCCTGTCTATAGTCTGCTTCTGTACAGCCCTGAGCGAAGAATGACTTTTACGTTTCTAGAGGGTTGGACACAAAGCCACGCAAACAAACAAGCAAGCCAACAAAAACAAAGAATGTGCGGCAGAGACCGTGTGGTTCGCAAAGCCTAAAATATTGACTAGCTGGGCCTTTACAGGATGTGCCAGCCTCGGCCGAGGACACTGGTTACTCATCCAGGTCTTGCTTGACAAATGACTATAGCTGCGTGCAGGTGGGGCTGTGCTTTTGGGGGTGGGGGAGGCCCTTTAGTTCTCAATAGTAGCTTGGCAATGATTAAGCTTAGATGCTGGGAGTGACAGTTGGAAGCTTCAGGAAGCTGTCTTTGACACAGGATGAAAGTATTTAGGGGATGGCAGAGAGACACCTATCTTGTAAGTTTGCATCTGAAACTACCAGAGACATTTTCTACAAGGTGCTGGGGGTGGGTGCATTTTCCTGTTTCTAGGGAGCGCCCGGGACAGAGTCACATTTTCAGAGGAAAAGAGGAAAGGGAGAAGGGTCTAGTGCATTTACTTATTTATTTATTTAGAGCACGAGCAGGGCAGGGGGAGGGGAAGAGAGAGAGAAATTGAGAGAGAGAGAGAAAGAGAGAGAGAGAGAATCCCAAGCAGGCTCCACACTCAGCTTGGAGCCCAATGCAGGGCTCGATCCCATGACTGCAAGATCACGACCTGAGCCTAAATCAAGAGTCCAGCGCTCAACGAATGAGCCACCCAGGGGCCCCTGGTGCGTTTATTTCTAACTCGACCTCATTATCACAGGCATCTTTGGTGAACTACCTCTATGCATCCTGAGATCCTACAATCAACATTTTCATGATTTCATATGGTTTTTCTAAAACATGTTTTTCCAGCTTCAGAGTTAACATAAGCCTTTGCTTAAAAGGTTACGTTCCTGAGAAATTAAAACAGGCTCTGCGGTAAAGTAATTTGACATTTCAGGGAACCATTTCTGCTGCACACAGAATGTCAAGAAACACAAAAGAGAATCTCTAATTAATGATAAGGAACAGAAAACAGCCACGTTTATTTTTAAGTCCGTTGCTGCAAACCTGATTAGTCAGATAAACAGCTTTCGAGTTCAGCTCACTGGGTGATGAATATTCTGTCTCCTTGTCTATTTTTCTCTTGCAGGGAGAGAGAGCTATTTTCCAACACGGCTCACTAACAAACAAAATAAATGTTGGTCCTTCGGATAGTTTTCTAGGCTTTTGACTGCGTTTCATTGTGACTTATCATTTTGTTCAAATAAAAAGCTAAAGAAGAACACACAGGAAGAGCTCGGGCAGCGGGAGCATACGAAGGCTTGGAGGCAAGAGAGAAGCTGGCTTGTTTTAGGGAGATGAAAGGTTGGTTTGGCATGGCGCCCAGCGTGGGGGCAGGATGAACGGGCTGGAAGGCTAAGCAGGGGTCGTGTCCTCTCCACAGTCAGGACTTGACCCGGAAGGCAAACCAGCAAAGGAGCGGATGCTTATGGTAACCAGAGGGGCTGGTCTAGTGAGGAGGGGAGTGTGAAAGTGGTTGTGCTTCCTTGCTTTTGCAAACAATTATGGTAGAGAGGAAAGAGTGTGAGCGTTGACTTCAATGCACTGGCTCTATGTTTACAACATCAGGATGACTTTGGGGCAATTGTTGATTTCATGAACATTCTGCCTTGCAGGTTTTCTGGGAAGGATGCACAGGGAGCTATACTCAAAGTGCCTGGGAAATGCTTGGCATCCCGCAGAGGCATAGCACAAGGTTCCGTATCCTGAGGTTCCAGACCGTCTCTAAAACTCCCTCCATTTGTAACGAGTATAACTAGCGTACTAGGTGCCAGCCTTCATTCTAACTGGTGTTGTTTTACCAATTAATTTGTGGAACCCTCACACCCTATGAACTTAGGACTTATTGATTCTTTGTGCATGAGGAAACTGAGGCACGGGGAGGTTGAGTAACTTGCCCCAAATGACGCAACACCTAAGTGTAGAGCTGGGATCTAAACCCAAATGGTCTGGCCTGAGTCCTCCCACAAGCACTAAACCGGTTGGCCACGATTCATACGTGACCCCTCTGAGCTCCACAAACAACCTCTAAGGGAGATAGATTGTTTTTGTCATGATTTTTCACATGGGGAAGTTGAGGCTGACGGCCTCAGTGGCTGGTCCCCACCTGACCATTTCACAGAGACGAAGCCACGCCAGGACTTGGGTCTAAGCCAGAGGACAACTCTTGGCCCTTCCCACCGCCCGGGAAGCCTACTTTCCTAAGAGGAATCAGAAGCAGGTTCTGGTTTAATCACTAGAGTAGACGTCTGTTCGCCGCTCTGCTAAAACATGGTATATCTGAAGGATATTTCAAGAACATCTCTCTCTGAGCTTGGCGTCTATTAATACCTCATGGTCTCCACGTATTCCAACACTTACAAGTCACAGGAGCTGTGGCTTACGCACATGATTTATACATGTATTATTATTTATACATATATTACAAATAAGCTTGCCTATACCACTTACACATAATGTTTGATAATGACTGTGAATCTCTAAACCAACCTCGTGTTCGAAAGAAAGAACACGGCAGTACATGGTGATTTATGAGCCAGAAAAGACAGAAGACAGATAAAATATGTGTGGGTGCACACATATATGTGTGTCTTCTAATCCTGGAAAAAATGTGGCCTGAAAGGACACAAATATTAACTGCTCGAGTTCTCTATGAGATGAGACACCGAACCAGGGGCCACTAATGCCATCAATAAATTATAGAAGTGAAAAGGCAGGCGTGGAAACCCCTTGGAACCAGGCAGGCCTGTGGAGAGCTTCCTCACCCCCTACCCGTGTCTGCCTGTCTCATTACTACTGTATAACCTGACCTGTCTTCGTGCTTTAGGACTGGGCTTAGCACAGAGCCACACATCACCCTGGCTGGACAGTTACGAGAGACGCTCTCAAAGCTACTAATAACAAAGAGGGACACGATGACCGTAATCATGCTGGGAAACCCAAATCACAGCTCTTTCTTTTCCAGAAGATATCTAAACCATGCCCCAGCAGCTTCCTGCTGACTTTAAAGTAACCCAGTGTGAAAGCTGTGAGGAACCCGAGCTATTCCACGCTTGTGAAGTTTCCCACCCTTTTGATGGTGAGAAGAGGGCGTATTTGCAGAGTTTTCCTTTTATGCCCCCCAAACTTCATGCTGATTATTTACCAATTAAATGCACAAGAAAATCAATTGGAAATACAGTCATCCTGAATTATCGAGTGTCAGTGTGGTTCAGTTACAGTACCTCAAGACCTTTTATATAGTTTGAGGCAAAAATTTCTAACGAGCCCTTGATGTTTTTCAATGCTTGTGAAAATGAATAAGAGACGTAAATGTAAAGAAAATGAAACCTTGTAAGTACAAGACAAAAACATGAGTGACTTTGCCTACCACACGGGTTGATACAGGTTGAGTGGGGAAAACCCCAATCCAGAATCAATAGCGAAAAGGCTGACGAAGGCGACGTCACAAAAAAGTTTTTACACGGCAAAAAAAGTCAGCTCATAGTGTGTTGATGTACAAAATATTCTCCTTCGTAGTAAGGCTCTTTGCCTTTAAATCTATTTTGTGCGATATTAATGCAGCCACTTCTGCTGAAAAGTTTTCATAGGATATCTCTTCCGGTGTTTAACTTTCAGTCTGTGTGTGTACTCAAAGCACATATCTTATAGCTACAATTATAGAGCTGCTTCTTGAATTTTTAACCTGTATTTTGATGAGTTTTCAATCCATCTGCCTTTAATTTAGTCATTGATTGCCTTTTCACTATTCCTTTTTATTTGTCTCGTCTATTTTTGTCTCTTCTGATATTGTTACAGATGACATCTATAGATGTGATAAACCCATCCATTCAGTGATACTGGACTCACTTCAAGAAGTCACATATCGTTTAAGAAAGTTAAGAGAAAAAGTACATGAAAAATATTTATATGTGCCCACGTATTTAACATTTCTGGGGCTCTCTATTCCTCTAGTAAATCTGAGTTCTTTGTGTTATTTCCCCCAAATTTTCCTCAGCACTTTTTGTAAACATGTCTGTTTCTGATGGATTCTCTGTTCTTGTTTATCTGAAAACGTTCTTATCTTGCCTTCATTTTTGAAGGATGACTTCGATGGATAGCAAGCTCTTAATTGACAGGGTTTTTATCGTTATTATTATTATTATTCAACATTTTGGATATGCTGTTCTGATGTCTTTCAGTTTCCATGATTTCGAATGAGAGGTTGCCATTAATCTCGCCATTGTCCCTCTGTGTGTGATGTGTTTCTTCATTTCTGGATATTTTCAAGGTGGTCCGCTTATCTTTGTCTCCCAGAAATTTGTCTATGGCATGGTTAGGAGCAATTAATTTCTCTGTGTTTATACTTCCTAGGGTTTGTTGAGATCCTTGAATTTGTAAAATATTGTTTTACACCAACCTTAGACCATTATTTCTTCAAAAAAATATTTTTTTCCTGCCCCCTCTCCCTTTTCTTTCTTGTGATTCCAATTACACATATGCGAGGCCACTTCATATTTTCCATAGGTCTCTGATGTTCTGTTAATTTCTCTACTTATTTTATTCTCTCTTTTGGTCAGATTAGATCATTTTTATTGATCCGTTGTCAAGTTAACTAATTCTTCTACTCTCTTCAAAGGGATGTTGCAGTTGGCTAGGGAATTTTTATTTCAGTATTGAACTCTGTAACTCCAATGTTTTCTATTGTTTTCGTTTCTGTATTGAGATTCTCAATCCAATCTCTGGTAGCAAAGCTTCTCCAAGTATTTGAACATTTTTCTTTTAATTCTTTGGACATACTTGTAGCAGCTGCTTTGAAGTCTTTTCTGCTAAATCTAACAAATGATTCTGCCTGAAGCTTATTTTTATTGACTGCTTTTCTTCCAGAGTATGCGTTACACTTCCCTGTTTCTTTGTACCTCTAGTAATTTTTGGTTAGGAACTGGACAATGTAAATTATGTGTGATGATGGCTCTAAATTCTGTCATATTCTTCTGAGAATTATCGGCCTCCTGTCTGGATTCAAGCAATAAACCCCGTCTATCACTAGCTGGCCTCTGCTGGTATCTGTTCTTAGGACACCCTCTGCTCCTTTCACAGATTGGTCCCACATAGTTCTCCCCCATGCTTGTGAAATGTGGTGGTCAGCCAAGAATCTGAGCAGACGAGGGCCAACCTCTGTGTTTTCTTTGCTTTTAGAAATTCTCCTCTAATTTTTGGCCATTCTGCTGGATTTGAGTTCTGTACTCTGACACTTTAAACTCATTCAGCTCCGGTTTTCTGCCACTCAATCTTCTCATGGTTGGAGCATGCATGATATTAAAAAACAAAAAAAGGCATCAAACTCACTGATCTGTCCTGAATAGCATTTCTCTCAAGAATCTATTTTCCTCTGTCCTCTTGCTGCCTTTCAAGGGGTTTCCCCTACAGCTCTGTGCTTGACTATCAGCCAGGGTTTTTAGAGTTTATTCTCTGAATTTGTGTCTTATCCTGAGTTCTCGTATTGCCATAATTTCTCCTTTCAATTTTCAGCTGCTTTCCCAGCCAGCTCTGAACTCTGTTCCCTGGAAGTAACATCATATTTTGTCCAACCAACATTTCTTACAGCCATAGCCTTGGGGTTGACCAGCATCCTTTCCAGCGAGCCACAAACAATTTTTATCTCTTCCGTTTGCAGTCTTTTGAAATTAAACTTCTCTAGCTTCTGTTTGTTGTTGGATGCTTTCCAGTGTCTTTAATAGTTGGTTATTTTATTTTGCCTATTTTTTATATTATCATCTGTGGAAATTCACACGACCACTTAATTTCTCTGCCAGTAATGCAAATTGAGAAATTTTTCTGAAGTTTTGCTTCTTTTGTTATTATTTATTATTGTTTCCTAGAGTTTTTTAGTTTTCTGGCTGTTAAACAATTGCAAGTATATTTCATTATGTCAGAGGGTCTGAATCCACTCTACATTTTGGAAGGAATTTGTTGAGACATTATTTGGAACTTAAGATAGACTCAGTGTTCGTTAATGGTGACCCACAAGCACCAGAAGAAGTAGATGTATTCATAGCTAGGTAGAATGGAATAGAGTTTGATATGGGTATTAGGTAATGTTATCAGTTACATTTTGAATTTGTCCATCTCACCTATTATTTTTTGTCCTCTAGGTCTGCATTAGTTTGTTAGAAGTTACGGAAACCTCCCATTGCAAAAGGTGTTTCTGTCCACTTTGTTCTTTCATTTCTTGGAATTTACATTTTATGCATATTGGTGCTACTATCATTATACATTATGTGCACGCTGATGCTAATAATATCGTATATTATTTGGTATATAAAGACCATGACAGCTATAGCCTTGAGGTACAATGTACCTTTAAAAGACTTCCCAGTAACTCTTTCCAATCATGAATTTTTTATTGTATTACACATCCTGGCCATTTGACATCATTTCGGTTGCTTAAAACTAACACGTGTGTTCCTTTTCTGATCCAAAAATATCACTAAGTATAATTTTGCTGCAATAGCTATAGGAACATTGGCAAGATGGAAAATACTCTATGTCGTCTTCAGCTATTCATCCCTTCCAAATTCTCTTGCATCCAGGACTAAAATGTATGTCAGACATGGCACATATCCCGGGAAGTGAGCTGCTCAGCATCTCTGGACATCACATGAGTTCATATGACCCATCTTCTCTTATTCCATGAGCTTTCCTATTTAAGTCATGTTACTCTTTACTCAGCCTTTCCCACGAGCCAGGAGCCATGACACACACTGTAAGACTAAGACATTATTGAATCCTTGTCACAACTCTGTGAGGAAAGTATTATCATCACCAGTTGTACAGATGAGGATACTGAGATGTAGAGATTGGTTTTCCCAAGGTACCGGTACTTTCAAGGTACTTTTCAAAGGTTATATAGCAGGTAGGTCATGCATGCACTCATGAGGGTCAGAGCCAGATGGGAAAGACTTTGAGCTTCAGACTATCTTACTCCTCCACCTACCTGTATCTTAACCATCATCTACCTTCCTCCCTGTCATACCACTTCCCAAAGAGAAGCTTTGAGTACTGCAGGGCTCTGGTAGGAAACCTCCATGAATGGTGGCCTCTTGCTGATGCACCAATTTCTGCTTTGATTAGCTTTGGTTGAAGTGCCAGGGAAGCACTCACACGTGGTGATTAAGCACAGCAAGATAGACCAGGAAGAATCACTGGGGACCATCTTCCTGGGAAGAAAGCAGAGTTACTAACATCCATCTGGAGGGTGCTGGAATACTTATAGAGCCTTCCTATGTAGTTCATGCTACCCATTTTCAGACTCTTTCAGTTCATTGCTTTACTGCCTACACTGTGACCAGCTCTTCCGGGACGGCGTCCTCCTTTGGTACCTTCATATTTCCAGAACCCAGCACATGTCTGTCCCAGAGTAGGCGCTCAGTGCCTGCTTGTTGAGTTTTAAATGCAGTGTGGCATCAGAATGTCTTTTCTGTACAAGAAAACTTCACTTACTCAGATTAGCTGAAAGAAAAGCAAATATGAGTTGTTTAAAACATTGCGTTACAGCCTTTTATACTTTTTGGTAAATTCTCAGTCTAGATAATAGCTGATGACTAAATGGAGAATTTACGTCAGGGCTTTTTAAATGATACAAACAAATAAACTTCAATAAGCACAACTTTTAAAATAAAAATGATGCTGTCGACACACAAACGTAAAGAGATCACTTTTCAAATAGTTGCATACACTCATTGGCATACCATTGCACCTTTGGGCTGAAGTGTTGGATTTGATGTTTTAGTGACCATTTTAAACAACAGCATTCTACTACGGATTTCCTTCCCTTAATAATTTTCTCACAAGAGGTCACACGGAACGTAATAAATCTTAGATATGAAGCGTACACATCATGCGTTTGAAGAACTTCTAAAATTCTTTTTAAGCCAATATTTCCTTTTAAAAATGCCCAGCCATATTACCCAACCTGTTGAAACTCTCTTTGCATATATAATTGAATCATGACAAAAATGTCCCAAGTTTTACTTTCATATATTTTTAAATTTAGTGGGTTGTATACTTTGAGTATATTGGTGACAGACCTCCATTTGTCAGTGTTCATCAATTAAATGCTTCATTTTAAAATGGAGATAGTTAATTGCCTTCATAATGACTAGTCTCTCCTCTTTCTTTATCTACCAGACATCAATATTATTGGGTGGGAGGGTGCTGGAGCACTTACTCTGTGATGCTGCTCATGGCAAACCTGCCAGTTTCAAACCTCCATTGTATCATCAGGAATTGGCTCCATTCACTCATTCCTTCCTCAAATGTTTGGTGAGCAACACGTGAAGCACCGTCCTAGGTGTTTAGAGCTTCAGTGACGAGCAGGGACAGGCAAATCCTGTCGTCGCATCACTCAGGCAACTGGTGTTGGCAAAGAGAAGATGGCATATCTAGGGAGATACTAGGGGGGAGGGAGATACTCCCTCCCTAGGGACATACTGCATAGTATTTGATGCAGGATGTGGGAAGGAAGAAAGGAGAGGCGTTGAAGGGGGTAGGGGAGGAAGACCCTCCTCATCTTCCAGGAAAACAATAACTTTTCACACACACACACACACACACACACACACACCCTCCAGGCTAGCTCTGCCCAGGGATGCTGACCCTGTTTGACCAATCAGAGCCCTTGGCTTCACTTCAACTAGCAATTTGCATACAACCAGAGCACTCTAGTTGTCCTTGTTCACCCCCTAACCCAGTATTTACCTACAAAGCAAATGTTATTTACTGATACTTTTCAACTGAAACTTGATGCCCACAGGCGCTTCCGCCAAGAGTGGGGAGTCCTTCTGTCTTTGAAGGACTTCAGCTTTCATTTTTCAATGCCAATGATTGGCTTCAGCCTCTGGCTGAGCCTCTTTTGGGGCACCTGGAGGACAAGGAGGAGAAATTTCTTGCTGTCATGGACAATGTTTTCTGTAAGTCCAATACATTGGACATCCTTTCTCTTGAGAACATTCCCACACTTAGTGGTAGACGTTTGCTCTTCTTAAACTTTCACACCAAATCAATAGTGCGAAAAGGTGACAGCCGGTAAAGGAACACTCCTAATCTACATCCTTGCTCTAGAAAATGTCAGAGCATGAGGAGAATCAGACACAAACCAACTCCTGAGTCCACAAAAATAGCTGAAGCATTTCTTCTGAGACCTTAAAGCCATGTGCCCATTTTATGATTTGAGAGTCACAAATACCACCGAGGAAGAGGCTTTGATCATTTTAGTGATTGTCAAAGATGGTGAGGAAGGGGGAACACACGTGTGAATCAGGTCAGCTAAGCCATGTGTCTCTTCAATGTAAGCTAAGTTTTCCTTGTTTATGTTTTCCTTTCATCGTAACTGAAGCTGTAGATGCTCAATCTCTAGGTTCAGGGGTGAAGAAGGTTTTAGAAGACTAGTTGGTCTAACAGTGTCTTTTCCCTTCTGGCACTGAACTTCCTACCACTCTGATAGTTACTCTACTTGGTCCAAACCATGTGTCTCTCTACATCCCAACCACACCTCCACCAGCCGCTATTTAAAATTTAACATGGAGGCAATCTGTCTTAGTTTAGCAAGTCCTGGATGGGGCTCAGGTGATGGGGTCTAGTTCTGGCTCTGCTGTCCACTCGCTGTGTAACTGGAACCAAAGTGGGCCTCTGTGGGTCTTATTTATAAAATGGAGAGAACTAGAAAATATTACTTATAAATTCCCTTTGTCTCTGAAGGATGTCACCTGGTTGATAAAATAAATTATTGATGATTAAGGAATGTCTTGAGTTATGGCACCAGATAATGTCTGCTTTAAACACAGTGCTCTGAAGAAATGGAAGGAGTGGGGAGATAGTGGGTTCACTACAGGGACTGGGGGAACCTCATCTTCCAGGAGCATAGTGGGACCTTCCCACTGGAAACTGCCCAAGGATGCCACACACCTGCTGTCCCCTCTGCCCAGTGGAAGGAGGGCTTGGGTTAGTAGGACCTCCTTGCCTGCAAGTGGACAGGAGGCCTTGCCCCTCCGCCCACCCCACCTTGGGCCTCCAGGCTCAGGACTGTTGGAGCACATCAGGGAATCACCCAGTGTCCTTCAGTCACAACCCTGGCTGTGGGTTTTGGAAAGCTGGGGACTTGGAACAGGCATTCGTTGGTCTAAAACGCCCGGTTTTGGACTCTTGTTATTTTTTCTCTGGTTTTGTTTTACCTCAAGTTGATTTCGCAGAGAAACTGGTGCTGTGTCTCACAAGAGAAAAGCAGCCCTGGGAACTTTTTCTTCTCAGGGATTTTTGTCCAAAGGCTAAAACCACGCTCAAAATTGCTGAGACAGGTTGTTCCGTGGAGAATTTGGCAGCTTCCCCAGAAACACAAAGAAGTTTATGAACTCGACAGGAAACGAAACGTGAAAAGCAAAACTCTGCCGTTTCCTTGTGCCTCAGTGAACCAGGTAGATGGTGCGGGAGAGAGAGGGAGCTCCATGCCTCTACCCAAGACATGCTACTCCGTGCTCCTACCCAGGGGTCCGCATGCTGCCTCCTGCTTCTGGCCTGGGGAAAAACAGGCAGGCACCCTGGACAGTGACAGGGCGGCATGGTCGCAACTCAAGGCACAGGGGAGGGATCTCCTCTGTCACCCCGGGCAAAAAGCCTGTTAAGGAGGCTGTGGGGGCCTTCAAGATTTCCTTCTCGCTCAGAACAGAAAGTGCCCCGGGATGGAGAGGGAATCAGTCGCTTTGCATGAATGGTTTTACTGCTCAAGCTGTGCAAATACTTCACACTTTCAAATCCCGCGGCCAGCCACGCAGCAAAATCCATGCACGTGGTGATTGCGTCATCTCAAATCATCGGTCAGACTCACAGTCCTCCAGCATTCGATGCCTGCCAATATGCAATTGCAACCGACGCCTCAAAATAATCTGTTTTCGATTCTGGGGACTACTGCAATGGCTTCTCGGAATGAATTGGTTTTGTGTGTGTGTGTGTGTGTGTGGAGAAGTTACCAAATTGATGCCAAAGACGAAGGAGCACAGCAGATTCCACCTAGGCTGTCCCCCCGACCAAGTCTTCTGCAAAATGGGGTTCCAGAAGACTCGTACCCTTTGGGGGGGCTTCACCCCCATGTCATGCGTTCTCATCGGAACCTGCCTGAGCCCTCCCCGGCACCTTGGCTGGCCGCCCTCTAGACTGCTCTTTTCTGGAATGTAAACTGATGGTGAATTTTATAGCATTCATCAAATGGCATCCCGTCAGGTCTCACCTTGCAAAGACGAAGAAGAAAACTCCATACCCTGACATTTGCAGGCTACATATTTGATTGCTTTATTCTGAGTTTCCACCAAACCTTGATCCTCTGTGTTGTTGGTAGAAAAATTTACATTATTAAAATAAAATTGTCCTCAAGACGTTTTTATGCAGTATGATGATGTATTACTTTGATGGCAGAAAATGCACAGATATCAGAGCCCTCCTTTCAGGTTCAAAGTCATTCCAGTTCCACCATTTACTGTGTGACCTTGGGCAGGTTACTAAACATCTCTGAGCCTCTGGATTCTCATCTACCTATTGAAGTCCCTATCACGGTGCCTAACAAATAATATGCATTCAAACGGAAAGTTCCTTTCTCTTTATTTATTCATTTCTAGATAGAAAAACCACAGTCCAGAAAGTCAAGTAATTTGCTTAATTATTTGAATAATAATTATTGCTATGAATTAATTAATACTGTTGTTGTTTTCATTATTATGTTACCATTGCGCCCATAATCATAGCTAACATTCCCAACACTTATTTCCTTCCCGGACAATATGGTCAGTTACCCACGTACATCAGAAGTATGCAGAGGGCTGAATGATCTGAAGTTTCAAAGCTATTTTATAATTAGGTTTCAAAAACAAAAGCGAGCAACAAAAGAACAAATAGATAAATTAGACAGCCACAAAACAAAAGACTTTTGTGCTTCAAAGGACACCATTAAAGTATGAAAAGAACCCACAGAAGAGAGAAGAATTTCGCAAACAATTATGTCTGATAAGGGACTTGTTCTGGATTTTATAAAGAGCATTTGCCGCTTAACAATAAAAAGACAGCCCCATGAAAAATGGGGCAAGGGATCTGAATAAAGACGTCTCCACAGAAGATGTGCAAACGGCCAGTAAATACCTGAAAAGATGCTCAGAACCATCAGCTCTTAGGGAAATGCAAATGGAAACCACAAGGAGATACCATTGAGCACCCGCGAGCCTCGCTAAAATAAAAAAAGAAGCATCGTAAGTATTGGCAAGGATGGGGAGAAAACAGAACCTTGCACACCAGGAGTGGGAATGTAAAATGGCGCATCCAGTTTGGAAAACCGTCTGACAGTTCCCAAAACGGTGAAACGCAGAGTTACTAGATGACCCAGAAATTCTATCCTAGGCACGTATCCAAGAGAAATGAAAACGCATGTTCGCATAAGAACGGGTACAGGAATCCTTACAGCAGCATTATTCATAAGAGCCAAAAAGGTGGAAACAACCCCAATATTCACCGACTGATTAACGGGTAAATACATGCGATATATCCATATGATAGAATATAAGCGGTAACTAAACGGTGCTAAAACGGTAACGTTCTATAAGTATCAACAGCCAGTCGCAAAAGACCACGTTATATGATTCCATTTATACGAAATATCTAGAATAGGTAGATTCACAAAGAAGGAAAGATTGGTGGCTGCCTAGGGCAGAGGGTTGGAAGGTAATAGTGAGTGACTGCTAACAAATACAGGAAGTTCCTCTTGAGGACACCACAGTGTCCTAATACTGACCACGGTGATGGTTGCACCTCTGTGAGTATCCTAGAAGCCATTGAAGTGCACACTTTAAATGAGTGAATTGTGGGGCGCCTGGGTGGCGCAGTCGGTTAAGTGTCCGACTTCAGCCAGGTCACGATCTCGCGGTCCGTGAGTTCGAGCCCCGCGTTGGGCTCTGGGCTGATGGCTCAGAGCCTGGAGCCTGTTTCCGATTCTATGTCTCCCTCTCTCTCTGCCCCTCCCCCGTTCATGCTCTGTCTCTCTCTGTCCCAAAAATAAATATATGTTGAAAAAAAAAATTTAAATGAGTGAATTGTATGGTATGTCAATTCTATCTTGTCCAAACTATTATTTTAAAAATAAGCAAGTGGTTGGTATATGTTGATGTTGGGGGGACAAACCGTACTCATAGTCTCTTAAGCGTATGTATTTATTCTGAGATAGAAGGAGGGGAGGGGCAGACAGAGAGAGCGAGAGAGAGAATCCCAAGCAGGCTCTGTCCTGTCAGCACAGAGCCCGATGCGGGGCTTGGTATCACGAACCGTGAGATCATGACCTGCGCGGAAACCAAGAGTTGGACGTTTGACTGCCTGAGCCACCCAGGCGCCCCTGCACTCATTGTCTTAAGGTGGTCTGTGGTCCCTGACCACCCTCCGTTCCTTCCCACCCCCAACCCACATCGTGATCAGGGAACCGGCCAAGAGGCTTTGGGTGACTGCCCGGGACGCCAACCTCATCCTGTTTCTCGAAGCTCCCTGGTGCCCCAAGGAGCCCCACCTTCCGCTCTGGTGCCATTCCGGCCAGGAACGTCCTTCCAGCTATATCTCCCGGTAAATGTCGGTGCTTTTTGTAGGACGTAGTTTTGGGGCCACTCTCTCTGGAGCCTCACCGGGCTCTCCTTCAGGGCTGACCACCTTGTTATTTCTCTGCTCGCAGACGGGCCGTGCTGCATCGCCGTCAGGTGGATACCTATTTACCCCCTTCCCCATTGGCCTTTCGCCTCCTCGGGGTACGAATTGGACCATGTTGATCTGAGTGCCCACATCACCTGGAAGTGCACAATAGAGAGTGAGCGAGAAAGCCACTTACTGTGTGTCAGACACAGCGCTGCAGGGCTCATACGCACTGCGGTGTTCAATCCTCCCCGACGCCTACAGGAGTTAAAATGATAAAACACGCTTTTCCAATAAAATCCGTGAGGCTTGGAAAGGTCAAGTAACCTCTTCAAAGTCACAGAATTAATACATAGCAAACCCTACGTCGAGGCTAGGCCACGTCACCTTAAAGGCTACAGCTTTGACAAAGAATTCAACCACCTCTCAGATGACATCTGTGGGCCTGCTTGCCTAAAAAACTCTCTTTCTTCTTCTAGCTGCTCCTGCTTCCTTTGTGGTTTCTCATCCTGTGGCAGAGGCTTCAGGACCTGGTGCTGGTTCCTGTTTCTTGTGCTTTTGCTTAAGACGGACTTCGTCTGGGGTGTATGACGAACGGTTCCTTGTTCTCTTGGGCCAAATCTATGTGTTTTCAGTGGAGAACATCCTAACCCTTTGCCCTGCCTGGCTGCTAAGCTCATCTTCCACAGGGTTTTGACCGACCATTACTTTTTGTGTTGTTTGTGGTGGTGGTTGTTGTGGGGTAGGTGGGGGCGTTGGGCGAACTTCCCAAGTCTGAGCGTTCTTTAAGATGCACACTCTGCGTGAGTTCTCCGGCCGACGTTTTGCCAAGAGCAATGCCAGGTCGAAATGTCCACTGGGAAATAAGCCTCCGGACACTTTGAGAAATGGTTCAAGCACAGCCAGGGTGGTGGTGCTGAGAGACGCGAGCATCTGGTCGCCATGGTGACGGCAGTTGCACTTCTGACACGGCCTGCTGCCCGGTAAACACCGATACGCTGTCTCATTTCCAGTCGAGAGACAAAACAACCTCCCTAAATCCATCCTGCTCCCTCGGCGTGAACTCTGATATGACAAAGAGGCAGGTCGGCGTGGTCTCATTCCTTCATCGGGGTGTCTCTCTGGAAACTGAGGCGTTCGGCTCTGCAGCCCCTGAGATTTCCTTTAAAGACATCGGGGTTGGAGTTTCCATAGACCTCCTTTCTTCCAAACGTACGCCAAGGGCTCCTGGGACAAAGGAGAGTTTGACCCCCCTGTAGTCGCCTATCTGGGACATAATTCTTTTATCTGGCAGAGAACCCAATTTCTTTTTCGAATGTGTGTAGAAGAGAGGAAGCAACCCGAATGATTTACAGTAAATATTATTTTTACACCGGTCCAAATAGCACCAAGGCACCTGCCTTCTCTGGCATTCTAAACAGCTGGGACAACTCTCCTCACTGTTGACTGTCAATACAGTAGACAAAAACAGGAGGGTGCTTCCCAAGGTCACCTCAGGTGGGCGTAGTTAGGACCTTAGATTCCAGAGGTTGTACTCAGACCACCGGGGTAGTCAGAAAGTCCGAAAGTCCGAAAGGTGGTCTTTCCTTCTAGAAACTCCGAAGGCATTCCTTCCCAGATATCTGGGGGACCAAATCCAGAAGTGGACTGAGGTATGGAGGAGAAAGGACACCAGTTAAGGAGACGAGATTGGGACCATTGCTGTCTTGGGGTTTTTCTGAGAGAGGGGAGGGCTGGAAATCCATTTATTCTAGATTCCAGAAGATGGGAAGAATATGCAGAAATGGACAGCCCGGGGTGCCTGGGTGGTTCAGCTGGTTGAGCGTCTGACTTCTGCTCAGGTTATGGTCTCCTGGTTCATGAGTTCGAACCCCACCTCTGGCTCGCTGCTGTCAGCACAGAGCCCACTTTGGATCCTCTCTCCCTCTCTCTCTGCTTCTCCCTCACTTTCTCTCTCTCTCTCTCTCTCTCTCTCTCAAAAATAAATAAACATTAAAAAAAAAAAAAGAAATGGACAGCCAGTCAGAGCCCTGGTTCTGTGTGGGGCCTGAGGACTTCTGCCTTGTCTCTGTGATCACTTCTGCTCATCATTGGCCACGTGGCCCCTGATTGGCCAGACTCGTCTTTTCCTCTGCAAACTCCTTAGCAGGGCCTTGGAGCCTCACTCCCCAGCTTGTGAGCTCTCTTACCTGCAATCTCTACTTGTCTCTCAGTAACCACAGAATGCTGGCTCTCCAGAACCTTCCCGTCCAGGGCGGCAGGCCCCCGGTCAGAGTCCCCCACGAGGCAGCCCATTATTTGGATGGTATTTATTATTTGGACCTGAAAATGTTGCTGTAGAAAAAAAAAAAAAAAGCTTAGTTTCCTACTGGGTAGGGATACTTTCTTCTTATTTTAATCCTATGCACTGATTCCATATTCTGCCCTCAGTAAATCTTCTAGAGCTGAGTGACTGATCTGGGACGTCTCCACCCCTACCCACATTTGCTCTTCTCCATGTGCACGTTTAAAACGCCACCTCCCTCCTTCCCACATGCTTCCTGCTAAGCAGCCCTCTCTTTTTCAGCCGGTGTTGGTGGGCTTGTTCTTCCGCTGTGTGCTTTTTAATAGACTCTAATGTTTCTCATAAGATTCCTTTTCTTAATTACAGCCATGAAACCCACGCTCTCGGAAAATGTAAACAAGCATTTTTTTTTTTTTAAATGAGGTTAGTTATTTGCAGTTAGCTTTACTCTAAGGGATTCGACATGTACCCTTGGTTTCCTTAAGAAGGGATCAGCACGGGGGTACCTCTCCGCCGTGGTCTAATTGACGTCCTCGCCACACGAAAGGTGCAATCCGAAAGGAAGAAGGCAGGACAGAGGGAAAGAGAGGAAGTGTTTCTATACCTAACTGTCCCCAGTCCCGGCAGCAGCCGGGAGCACGTGAAGACTTCCACGGTGAGATCTGTCTATCGCATTTACTGCAGCTTCGCCCACCCTCTGTTCCTGCCCAAGACAAATTCCAACAGCTCTGTTGTTTTGCAGAGAAGATGAAAACCACCCCAAGCTGCCCTTTCTCGCTCGTGTGAAATTACTGCAGCGACCCGGTAGTGTCTCCGGGCCAGCAAAGCCGTCACAGCCGCCAGCTCCCAATTAGCTCTGTCTGCCACTGACGCATCGGACAATGATGTGGAGACCCGGGCACGGGCCGAGCAGACTTCCCCGGCTGCAAAGCTGGGTCTGATTCTCAGATGGAACCCATCCCATTATCGTAATGATAACAATCACAGCAATTAGCGACGAGCGGGGCTGCCTGGTTGATGTGCGGAAGAGCTGGTGTGCAAGGCCGGCCTTTGGAAAAGAGGGAGAAAATTCACCCAATTCCGAGCGGCCGCGAATCTGCTGTTGGGATGTGGGGAAATGGGAGCCTGATTCCAGGCAGGAAGGGACACGTCGGGCCATCTGTAGGTGCCCAGTGCAGACTTCCAAGTTCACGATCTGACCAACATGCAGGTCGAGACAGTCTTCACGTTTGGGGATGGGGATCAGCAGGCCGTCGGGCCTTTCCCACAGGGCCCAAGTGGCTTTGTCCACCTCGCCTTCCTCTCCGAACCTCACTCTCCAGCCACGTGCCATGAGTTGTGGCTCTGACCCCACCCCTGCTCTTGTAGAACCCCTATGCTTTCCTGCTTGGGGTTCCTGCTGCCCGGAGTGCCTTCTCTCTCCTTCTTTACTGATGGGTGCCCACCTGCCCCTCAAGACCCAGTTTCAATTTCTCCTCCTCTAAAAAGCCTTCCCTGACCCCAAGGCCAGCAGGGCTGGTACCCTTTCCTCTGTTCCCCTAGAAGAGTTTGTGTCTTGTCGCAGTTATAACACTTAGCAACCTGATCTACAGCTATTTCTTCACAGGTCTGACCCCCTCACGCACACACTGACTACAAGCCCCATAGAAGGTGAGGACCTCCTTTTGTTTTGTTCTTCCTTGTAACATCTGCGGTGGTGTTTAAGATGTGTGTTGAATTAAGATGATTGGGCCAGTATAGTATGTTGCCTTTATGATTCCCGTTAATACCACCATCGTACGAACTCACCGTAGGAGGGAAGTATACCTTCTTTTGACCCTGTGAGCTGTCTGGATGGTTGGATCGAAGTACATATTCTTACTTTGCTCAAAGATACCATGACGGGGCTCCTGGGTGGCTCAGTGCATTGAGAGTCTGACTTCGGCTCCGGTCATGATCTCACAGTTCATGAGTTTGAGTCCCGGGTCGGGCTCTGTGCTGACAGCTCGGAGCCTGCAGCTCGCTTCGGATTCTGTGTCTCCCTCTCTCTCTGTTCCTCCCCTGCTCACACTCTGTCTCTCTCTCTCTCTCTCTTTCAAAAATAAAGATTAAAAAAAATTTTTTAAAAATCATGGCAGAGCCCCGCCCCCCAGGCTCCATGGTTTGCCTGGTACAACACTGGGAACTTGCCACTCTGTAGAACATACTGTTTCCAGGAGAAGAATCTCAATTACTTTTCCACACCAAATTCTGCATCTGCTCTTTGCAAAGCAGATGGAAAGAAGGCATTAATACTTGACGTACATTATAAAACTAAAGAGACAAGAGCCAGCCCTCTTGGCATTGTGACACGCATCGGCCACCGACGCTCAGGCTGGTATGTAGATGGAGCGGAGTCTGCGGCATCTTCGATCTGTGTTTCCCCTCCCACTCGAAGGTCAATGCTGGCGGGAGTTTAGGGGACGAGTACATGGGGGAGGGTGGCCTATACCTTCTATGAAATGTGAATCGGTTTGCCTACAAACCTCTGGAGTTCACTTCCATAGGATGGCCCCAAGTTCCCGAGCAGAATTCCAGCCATTTCTGAGTCTGAGAAAACGCACAATTGCAGGGGGAGTCTGCTTGCCTTTTGTTCCGTGACAATGATTAGAGTTTGGTCCATAGCAGCCTACGTAACTCTGGACGGGAGCAGGTAGACTCTGGATTCTCAGGGGGAGGTAATTACACAGAAGCATCTATGTTGGAGGCACAGTGCGCAGGTCCCAAGGCTGAGTGGAGACACAGCCGGTCAGGTAACTTGTTCCACAAGTAGAACGCATGGGGCTGGACGACAGGGTTTGCAAGGTCCCCGCTAGGGCTAGCCTTTTATTGGCTTTACGCCTCAGACCTGCATCTAGTTCGCTTCAAAATTCGAGTGCCCCAAACGCCAACAGAAGCCTTGACATGACCATGGGGACATCTGTCATTGAAACTCACATGTCACCTTCTCAGAGAGGCTCCTGACCCCCTTCTCTGCTTAGTTTTCTCTGTAACACGTACCACCACCTGCGAGATGACGTGTTTTTCTCATGTTAAAGAACTGATAGCAGCAATGACTGGTGGTCTACACCTGACCTCGTTCTCCGCACGTAATAGGTGATCAATAAATATTCGGTGAGTGAATGGATGCCCTTCTGCTTTGAAAAACCTATATTAGCTCAGGAGCAAATGATGAGGAAAACACATTTTTTACCTCAACAGTATCGGTTACTGAGCCAAACCTTCAGGGATTAAATTCTGGGGAGAATGGTGTGAGATGGCAATTACTTCCTAAATAGTCTGGAAAAACCTGAAATAGTCCCTACAGAGGAGGAAACGAGGTATAGGGTAAGTGAGGGTGTGATTGGACTATTACAAATAATTGAAAAATGAGTCCTTTTCTGCTTTGGTCAGTTTCTGGAAGAATCGATGGGTAGAGCTAATTCAAACGCTTAGGAGCACACCCAGATCTCTGTGTCCCGTGGCTCCCACTCTTCCTGGGGCTATAGCTCTACCTGCCTGCATTTTGACGTCAGGTCTGTGCAGATGAGAGAAGGATAAGAAAGCAGATGAAAGTCCATTTCTTGGTTCTCCCAAGATCCATGTGATGACTCGGTAGGCACACAGCACGATCCCTTTAACACTGTCTACATGCTACACACCCCACTGTGGTGCCAGCTTGCGTGGGCCGCGATGACGGGGGAGACACCAGAAGTCACCTCGGAAACGGGACCTTCTGCTTCACGAGTGAGGCAGCTCCCGACACTTTCTGTGTCACCAGTAAACCCTCCTCCTGACAGCTAAGGACCATTCCCACTCTGTCGTCCCACATACCCTCAGTGCGGTTGGATCGAAAACCATACCAGGAGCTACTCGAGCTATGTGAGATGAAGACATTCAGAAGAAACACATGAGGCACGGCGGTCGTCAGTCATAGCGGTTGTCGGTCTTCGAGGCCCTGGGACCTTCAGTTGGTAGACACGTGATATCACATCTTTACTAGCCAAGTGCCCAAAGCCCAAACTCCAGAAAGCTGATCTCTGGTTCATTTTAAATTGTTAACTTTGGTAGGGGTGTGTGTGTGTGTGTGTGTGTAAAGAAATTGAAAGGACCCAGCTGATAAGGGGGAGGTGGCCGTGTACTAACATTGTCTTATTTTCACGCCCATGAAACACCAGCTCCACAGCCGTGCTCACCAGCCACAGTGAAGTTAGCGCCTGTGTTGTGGGCCGAGTTGTATCGCGAAGGAGGTCACCGAGAGTAACAGTTGAAAGTCCGGTCTGGTCAATTAGACATCTGGGTCTGACTGTAGGCTCTGGTTCTTAGAAGCTGCACAGTCTTGGGCGGACTATTTAACCTTGATTTTCTCAACTATAGAACCCACACGAGACAGCGCAGGGAAAGCACTTAGCTCAGAGAAGTGGATTTAGGAAGCACTCGGCGAATCTCAGCCCTCCAGGCTGTGTTTAGTGCTGGAAGCCAAGGGACTATCAGCAGGAAAAAAAATCCCACATGACTTCCCAGGCAAGTCGCTCAGACTCTTCCCGAATGATGGTATCCTCCCACTTCCCCCTGCCCGTCCAGTTTCTACACATCCCCCAAAGCCCTGCTCGGGCCTCACGCTTTCTCCGCGAAGCCCCTCGAACACCACGCATGGTGCTTTCCCACCCCAGCAAACTGGAAGCACCTGGGCAGCTGCTTGTGAGTCCAGATCCTTGTGCAGAATCCTGCCACGGCCATGCAGCAGTTCAGGAAAACCCTGCGATCTGTGGACAGGTAAGATTGGATGAGGAAGCCCTCGTGATACTCAGACCCTTCAGGAGAGGCTAACGTTCAGGGGTCCTCATCACTGGTTTAGCCAGCACGTCAGAGGGGACGAATGCGGGCGACCGCATGCGAGGCCAGCGCTGGGCACACAGACCACGGCAGCACGGGTGTGGTCACCTTTGTCACCATGCCTGACGCGCAGCTGGTGGGCGGGTCTGTGTCTCTGACGGGGACTCCCACACCTCTCCATGGCCTCATGCCACCGTGGAATCTCTCCAAACATTGTGGAAATTTACAGCCCAGAACAATCAGTTCTGTGCTCTAAAATGAAAAATACCTCCCATCAACACAAAGGCAAGTGTGACCTCTGCTGGAAGATTCTTGAGACTGACCATCATTAGGAAGGAAGGAAGGAAGGAAGGAAGAAGGGAGGGAGGAAGGAGGAAGGGAGGGAGGAAGGAAGAGAGAGAGGGAGGGAGGAAGGAGGAAGGGAGGGAGGAAGGAAGAGAGAGAGGGAGGGAGGAAGGATTGGAGGGAGGAAGGGAGGAAAGGAGGAAGGAAGGGAGAAAGGAAGGAAGGAAGGAAGGAAGGAAGGAAGGAAGGAGGAAGGGAGGGAGGAAGGAAGAGAGAGAGGGAGGGAGGAAGGATTGGAGGGAGGAAGGGAGGAAAGGAGGAAGGAAGGGAGAAAGGAAGGAAGGAAGGAAGGAAGGAAGGAGGAAGGGAGGGAGGAAGGAAGAGAGAGAGGGAGGGAGGAAGGATTGGAGGGAGGAAGGGAGGAAGGAAGGGAGGAAGGAAGGAAGGGAGGAAAGAAGGAAGAAGGGAAGGAGGAAGGAGGAAGGGAGGGAGGAAGGAAGAGAGAGAGGGAGGGAGGAAGGATTGGAGGGAAGAAGGGAGGAAGGAAGGGAGGGAGGGAGGAAGAAGGGCCCCGACATCAACCCGGAGCCCTTTCCGTGTGACATGCCAGGCTGATAAAGCCTGTCTGGTTGTCCCCTGGCCCCCTGGCCGGGGTCTGCTCTCACGGTGCCCCCCAGCGTGACTCCCAAGGGTGAAACACACCTTCAATCACCCCCAGGAAGCAGAGCTTCTGTAAGCTAATCCTTAGCCATTCCCTATTAACCGTTTAAAAACATGTTTTTCCAAATAAGATTTCGGGGAAAATCATTTTATGACTGCATGTTGGAGGCTTGGCATGTAATCGGGAAAGGCGGCCTTTATGTGCTGAGAATTAGGCTGACTTTTTGAAGTTTCTTGTCAGCACACCTCCCGGGGCAGGGGTGTGTGGGCGTTTGCTTTACTCTGAGAAACTCGATCTCCTTACACAGCCCTTCCCACTCGTTCCCCACACGATAAAGTGGCAGGTTAATATAAATGCCACGAGCATTACAGAGACCCTAGGCTCTTAGACACAGCCCTCGCTTCCTCCATCACGGAGACGGCGGGATTTCCCGGGAGTCCATCAGTCAGGACCCCGCGGAGACCTGGATTCAGTCCCACTTTCTGGTGCAGAGACAGTAGCCCCAGGAAGGCATCTTTTAAAAAGAAAATCAGCCCTATGGACCCTACACAGACCTCACATACCTTCCGGGTCTTTGGCGTCTATACAGCTGTCCTCTTTGTGTTTTCATGCATATCGATTTAGGCTTGCTGTATAGCCCAGCTTTGACCGGCAGCGAACGTGGGCACAGAAGAATCAGGAGAGGTGTCGCTGCGGACCCTTGAAAGAGCGCACTTTGAACGGGGACTGGCGTGCAACTGTGGAAGCTTTTACTGGCGAATCCCCCCTCCGTGGTGGCAGACAGGCTCCACTGGGAGATATTTACTTGCTAACATGAGGGGGGGTTAGGGGGCACCACCTGGAAGGTTCAATGCTCCCCAGATTTTCAGGGGAGTATAAATTGGGGAGGTTGGGCCCGTGTGGCTGAAACAGAATTTCTCAGCTCCGCCCGAGGCTCAGGTGTCCCGGCTGACAGCCTCCCGCCCCCCGACGTGAACGGAGCAAAAGTAGGCAGCCAGAAGAAGTGCCCCCATCCCATAACCTGGACCCCACGGGCCAGGGGCTGTCACACGCAGGCCACCCTCCCACTGTCGCCCCCTGCGGATAGGTTACGTCCGCGTCCATACGTGCTCCTCCTCTCCAATCCCAGGACGAGGGAGTGGGAGCAGTGAGAAGATGCACCACGTCGTATCTCGAAGGCAGCAGGTCCCAGGGGCCTAGGACACAGGGGCACCAGGGGTAGAGTAACTTGGGGCACGTTGCCTTTGCTCTCCCAGCCTCAGTTTCCCCTTCTCTCAAATGGTGGCAATCACAGCCCCTATGTCGAGGGGTTTCCTGAGCACTGACGAGACCCTAGTCATTACTTTGATTATACATTTATCATATGCTGAGTGCTAAACGAATACAAACCATCATGGTTTTGTTCTCATTAACCTTTGCATCTCTTGCAGAGTCTAAGCCATAAGCTGTTCAACGAGTGTTAAAAACACGAATAAACGGGGCGCCTGGGGGGCCCCGTCGGTTGAGCACCCGACTCTTGGTTTCAGCTCAGGTCGTGATCTTACAGTTTGTGAGTTCAAGCCCTGTGTCGGGCTCTGTGCTGACAGCGTGGAGCCTGCTTGGGATTCTCTCTCTCCCTCTCTCTGCCCCACCCCTGCTCTCTCTCTCTCTCTCAAAATAAATAAACATTTTAAAAAAGAAAAACATGAATAAACAGACATTTAGATTGAGTCAGGGACAAAAGAGGAGCCTGGGAAATGAATCTGTCTTCCACACTCTGCCTTAACAGCCCGTGTTCGATGTGGCCACCTCCCTCGTCCCCCCACAAGCTCCTTGAGGGTGGACGCTGAACCTCAATCCTCCTGTCTTCACCGCCCCTACGTAGGCCCAGGAACAGGGGGCCCTCCCAGGTGCCCAGGAAAGGTTTATGAACTCAGTTACGTTTATCTGCTTCCATTTTTCAAACTTTAGAAACAAAAATAAAAGTGGAGAGAGGTGACTCGCCTCGCTGGACAAGAGCGACGGAAAGGCAGAACAGAGACCCTGGCCTCTGAGCACTCCCAGCCCACAGGTGGGGGCATGTCGCCGTCGGGGCGGACATGGCGGAGGGCTGGGGATCAGAGGAGTGGTTAAATTCTGCTTCCTGGGAGTGCAAAAGTGATCACCAAAATAGCTTCATTTCTTCGCGGCACGCATCAAAAGTGTTTGTTTACAGACAGCCGAGGGGCTACTAATTACCTCCTGACACCCTTTGACAACGCTCGTTCCTTCTCCGGCGGCCACCGAGTGAGTGGCCCCCACTGCCACCCCACGCGGCCTGGTAGCAATTTCCCCGGTTGGGGCTGCCAGCCTCGCTCCGCTTTGAGTGACAGAGACCAGGGTGCTCCTCACCCGGGCAGCCCGACCCTCACACGACCTAACCCATTTTTTTCCGAAGAGTCCCTCCAGCTAATGAGCACTGTGTTCTTCGGGCTGCGGGTTCCAAACACTTGCTGTGTGATTGCCTATCACAGTCTCTGGCAGCTTATTATGGGAAGGACAGAAAAAAAAAGAAAAAAAGAAACAAACTCAGGATGCGGGTGAGCCGCACATCAGGCAACCCTTGGTTTAATTGACAGGTGGGATACTCCCGATCTGCAAGCTGTTTCTCTCGGTTTAAGGTTATAATTCTCCTCTGAGCCAATTTATAACCTCGCCAGTTTTAGCATCTTTGAAGTAGTTGACGGAACAAAGAGCAATCCAGGAGGGCAGGGGCCTTGAGAAGTCCCACTTGCTTCCTACCTAAGTAAGGGGTGCACAGAGAACTCAGGTAGATCGAATGCCCACCGTGGGCCAGGCGTTGGGTGGCATTCTGGGGATCTCGTGTCAGCCTTCCGACTTGCACAAAGCGATCGGAGGGTGTCTGGGCTGTTATCTTTTTTAAGTTCGTTTACTTATTTATTTTGAGAGGGAGGGGGGAGGAGTAGAAAGAGATGGGACAGGACAGAGAATCCCAAGCGGGCTCCGGGCCATCGGCACAGAGCCCAACGCACCACGAGATCATGACCTGAGCCAAAATCAAGAGTCACGCGCTTAACCGACGGAGCCACCGAGGCGCCCCATCTAGATCATTTTGAAATACACCCCACTCCCACTCCCATGTCACCGACTGTTATACGAAAGTGTGCCCTGGGCCGGTGCTTAGAATATGTTAGAGTCGAGATGTTTTTTGTAGACCCTGGTTATATGTTCTCTTCTTCCCTTGAAGGTCATTCAGTCGTTTCCTTACCATATATTTATTAAGCACCTGCTGTGTGACCCTGTGACCCACACTGTTTTCAGCACTGGGGCTCCAGCGGAGAACAAATCAAAGTCCCCACCCTGAGCGACCTTGCAGTCTAGAGACCAGAAGCAAGCATAACTGTGCAGATCCTATAATGTCAAGAGGGAGTCGGTGTTATGAGGAAAATGCAGCATGTCAGGAAGACCAAAAACGCGTGAGAAGGGAGTGTGCTTTTCAACACTCTTAACACACCAGGAGTATCCCACAAGGTTCTGGAAAACAAGCAGGCAGGGCACTCCAAACGATTGATTTGGAAGCCACTTAAGGGAGGAACGGGTATGGAGGTGTGTGTGGGGTGGGGGCGGTGGTTAAGGGACCACCAAGAAGGTTGAGGCCCCAGCAACTAGCAACCGTGGGAAGCCAGAAGCTCCCTGGGCCTGTGGGGCTGGGGAGAGAATGGAATTAGCAGGGCCAGAGAGGAAGTGGGTGGTGGAGGAGAGAGCCCCCGAGGTCCAGGGCAAGCACACAGATTAAGGCCCACGTGTCTTTAAAGTGATGTATCAACTTAACAAGTTATTAAATAAAATGTGTTCTATCCTCGTGCTATGATGCATTTATCTTCATGATGACAATGTAGAAAAATACACGGAAAGGTATAGTCGTATATATCTGAGACCAACAACATACCAGTGAGCACTGAATTTAGTTATCTGTCTGGGTATTCTGTTGATAGGCTAGCAATATTTGGACCAGTGGCAAAATGCGTGTTTTATCCATAAGTTTCTATAGTCGGAATCCACAAATGTGTTTTCCATACCTTCATTGCAGGACAGCCACCGATTGTCCTTTCCGTCAAGACTTTCACCTACTTTGTATTCTATCGACAGCAATGCCAAATTAGGTGACCTTTCTGGAGTTAGTGTGACTTTTGGTTATGTCTTACGTTCAACTTGAAGGAAGCTTGCCCCGCGGAGGCAGTAGTAATTGGAATTGGCAGTAGAATTTAAGCAATGCTTAAGTTCACCAAGGAACCATAAATTTCAGAGAACATACTTAAAAATTAGAATGGGGTCTCGTAAGATAAATGGCTGTTACAGAAAACAAAAAGCAACTCAAAACATGTTGTTTACCATATAAATCATAAAGCCATGGAGCGATTAAATTAAGCAAATTCACCGTCTCATGAGCAATATCCGAATATGCGTTTTATCAAAATGTTCCGTCGTGGGCAGACGCAGACAATACCGCTTATGACGGTAGAATGGGGCCCCCAACACGGCATGGTTTGGGCAAAGTTGAGGCCATGTCTCAGGTAACAGGTGTGTCCGCGCCTGCCGTGTGTAGCCCACGAGGGCTGAGAGTGGACCAGGAGGAGAAGTGAGAGAATGGGTTCGGGGCACCACCGGTGACCGATGCTCTGTGATGGCGGAACGTCCACACTGCTGCCCTCGAGGGGAAAGGTTAGACAGGAATTCATCTGTCTTTTTTCCGAGAGCTTCTGCCACTCAAGTCTGCCCCGTTCTCCCAAATAACGTCCATCTCCACCTTGGCTTTGGCGAAGCTTGCAAATCCAGATGGCGGAGGCCATGGCTGCCTTCCACTGTGAGAAGGGATGTGGAGATGTGTCCTCTGGGCCCCGGGGCACTTGGTGGTGGGAACAGAGGCTCGTGGGGACACTAATGGAGGGGACATCCCTGCCCCTCTACCCTCCTTGGCTGGGGCCCACAGTCAGCTGATCAGCTCCGGAGAAAGTGCTCTGGGACCAGCCGGGAAAGGTCCTAGTAGAAGAGCGTTGCCAGGGGAATAGCCCACGAGGGGAAGAAGGGGAATCATCGCCGATAGAAGTTAACGACCTTTGTGGCACCCAGGCTGGCCCCTGAGAGTTTTCAGGGACGTCCTGGGTTAAATTACTCAGAGTGCTACAGATCAGCCCCAAATTACCCCCAGTTCCTAACAGCACAAATGCAGGGGTGCAAGGGGGTCTGAGGTTTTCTCACAGAATGTGCCTTGATGGAAGGGAGGTTGAAGGCTTTTATTTTCACGTGATTTTGTAAATTATACACATTTTGCCAATCTGGCTTAAATTGGCCTTTTCCTCCCCCGATCCGTATTTCACTTAAAAATAGTCACACTTGACATGCTACTCTGGGTTTTTCCGACTGCTTGAGGAAAACAGGTTTGACTGTTGCCCAAACCTCTTGCTTGTAGATTCCCACGACCCATGCAATCAGTGGGCACCATTTGTATGCTTCCGTGGGAAAGACGAAAGCCCCCTGGACTCGTTGATTAGCATGGCTTTCCAAGTGTCTTTTTAATTTTTTTTTAACGTTTATTCATTTTTGAGAGACAGAGAAACAGAGCGCAAGCAGGGGAGGGCAGAGAGAGAGGGAGACACAGAATCCGAGGCGGGCTCCAGGCTCCGAGCTGTCCGCACAGAGCTCGACGTGGGGCTCGAACCCACGAACCGTGAGATCATGACTTGAGCTGAACTCAGACGCTTAATGGACTGACCCCCCAGGAGCCCCTCAGAGGCTCCTCCATCATCATTGAGAGGGGTGATCCCAAGGCTGCACCTTCATTCAGGGTCTTCCGTGTGTCTGAGGAAGTCGGCTGGGAAGAAAGATTTGTCGACGTGCTGCAGGGCCCTAAAAGAGGCCTGGACCTCATGGCCCGCCGTGCGCCGCAAGGCCTGGCATTGGACTCCCTGCTTTTTCAAGGTCAGGGGTCTTGATTCCGTGTTCTCCAGCAAGCCCTGAGAGCCACCTGGGACGGTGACAGGCCTGTAGCTAAAACTTGCAGACTGTTGGAAAATCAGGCTCTGATGAGACCTTCGTGGCGTCCGTCCACACCATCCCGGGTACAGGTCCGAGAGACCAGGGCCCCGCGGTCTGAAAGAGCCCCAGACTGGTGCCCATATTTGCTGGAGGAGCAGATCAGGCAGGCTCAGCCTGGGGACACGCACGCTCTGAGACAAGCCCTTTCCCGGGTGCGTCCGGCCAGTGGCAGCTCTGATTTGCTTACACACACCTGCCTGCCCGGCACCTTTCTGCCTCTGCCTGTGTGTGCAGGTGCCTGGTGAAGGTCTGGAAAGAGCAGCACCCAGAAATCCGGAGGAGGGGCACGGGGCGGGGGTTCCTCTGACCAAGAACAGAAAGCAGGACGGTCTACTTTCTTCTCCATCCTTACAACACCCCACAGATTGGTTTTCGGGGCACCTGGGTGGCTCAGTCAGTTCAGCTACCAGCTCATGATTTCGTTTCAGGTCACGATCTCTCGGTTCATGGGTTCAAGCCCCCGCACCGGGCTCTGCTCTGACAGAGCGAAGCCTGCTGGGGATTCTCTCTCTCCCTCCCTCTCTGCCCCTTCCCTGCTCTCGGTCTGTCTCTCTCAAAATAAATAAGCTTTTTATTTATTCGTTTATTTTTTTAAAGAGCCTCCGTTATAGATGAGGAAACCGGAACTCAGAGGAGCAACTCAGTCCGGGCCAAACAGTTAAAACGTGGTAGAGTTAGGACCCAAACCCAAGCTGGCCTGGCTTCCCAGCTCCTGTTTCTTGTCTTCTGTATGGAAACGCAGCATCTAACCCTGGCTCGGTGCATGGTCCATTCCTGCATTCATTCGTCCGTTCCCTCAGTTCCCTCCATCAGTCCCCCACTCCCCCCCCCCCCCCGAGCCAGGTGCTGGGGGACAGCGGTGCACAGAGCCAGGAGGACCCATCTCACAGCACTGACATAACGCAGCCCCATAGAGTTGTTTTCCTCTGCCTGGGGGTACGAGAGCCCTTCACAGGGGCCCCTTCCCAGTCCTGGGTGGTCAGATTATGCTTCCCTGAGGAAGTGACTTTGAACAGTCACGTGGCTTCTGGTGCCTCTGTTTCCCCGTCTGTAAAATGGGAATCTAATAATTCCCGCTGTGGTGCCTGGAAGGACTCCAGGAGCGTCTTCTTGGAGACGACTCTAAGGGGCTTTGCAGGCAGCCTCAGGCCCCCTGGAGGAGGAACTGGGAGGCTCAGAAAAGAATGCAGGATCGGAGCCTTATACCGTCTTCTTCAAGGCCCTTCAAAACGCTTTCCTGTGGCTTCAGAGGCTGGGCTCTCCCCACGCGTCTCCGTGAGGATCCCAGACCCCAGCTTCATCCCCACTGTCCTCCGGGTGATCTTCAGGCCCAGCTTCCTGTAATTTCCTGCTCCCTTTCTCTCTATCTCAAGCCCTGGCTGCCCTCAAAATGTCCTTTCCCACACGCATAGAGGGCCCGGGGGACCCTCTATCCTGCTGGGGGCTCTCTAGAGCCTAGAAGGGAGGGGATCCCAGGAGCCGAAGTGGCTGGTCCTTTGCCATCAATACCACTGCCTTCAGCCCTGTGGCCACCAGGTCAGTGCCCTCCAGGGGGAGGTCAGCTTACATCCCAGGTGCCCAAGCCAAAATTTGGCAGACTCCTACCAGTCCAGGGGTTCTAGACACACCGTTACAGGCTTCCCTGAGAGGCACCTTCTCTTTGATAAGCAGGGACGGCCACCTGGGAGCCAAAGCTTCAGGAACCCTGATCCCACACATGCCCTCCTTCCGGCTGAAGACCCGAACCTCATAGGTTTGAGTTTTATTTCTTGAGCTTAAGAATTGTTTATCCTTGTGGTGGTTTTCAGCTATGTCCGCAAGTGTGTTTACGTTCCTCTCTTCATGAGGTGGAGCCTCATTCCTCTCGCTTCGAGTGTGGGCTGGACTCCATGGCTGGCCCTTAATGAAGAGCCCTGGTGGAGGTGACCAGGCTATAAAAGACATCAAGGGTTTTCTTTTTACTCTCTGTTGGATCACTTGCACTGGGGAAGGCAACTGACTTGAGTTTGAGGGACTCAAGCAGCTCTATGGAGAATGTCAGGGGGTGAGGAGCTGAGTCTTTGTGCCAACAGCCATGGGAGGGCGCCATCTTGGAAGCAGCTCCTCCAGCCCCAGCTAGGTGACAACAGCCCCCTGTCAGTCCCTGAAATCTCTGTCCATCTCTGTAAATTCCTGCAAATCTTGACTGCAACCTCAGGAGAGACCCCAGGTTAGAGGCATCTAGTAAGCAATGACCAAATTCATGACCCACAGACACAATGTGAGGTCATGAGTACTTTATTGGGGGGTAAATTGCTCAATTTGAGGTCAATCATGGATATAGTACCAAATTTCAAAGAACATCTGGTCAAAATTAGCCTGGAACATTCCTCTCAACATTCCTTAAGGAGGTGCCACATTGGCTATGAGTATGCCCTCTCCCTAAAGTAATTCGGCATTTCCATGTTCTTGCAGGAGAGGTGACAGAGGGCTGCGTCGATGTCTGAGCGCTGGTTGAAGTAACAACCTTATGTTTCACAATGCCACATCAAACGACAGTGCTTCCACATCTTCACAGACTAAAATCCTACGGCTCTGCCCCGATGAGGGGCCGGCAGGTCCTTGGGTTGTCTCACTGCCCACACTCACTCTGGAGAGCACACTTGGGAAGAGCTTTGGCAAGAGGCATTACTCACACTATCTTTCTCTCTTAAAATATTTTTTGATGGAGTCCGTAGAGTTATAATCCATATAACTTAGCATAAATTAAGTGCTTGCTAGAGATTACTTAATGGCATCCAAATTTAAATTTAAAATGCATTTTAACTCTTTAAAATGATGTAATTTATTTATTTGCTTATGTATTTATTGTAATGTTTTATTAGTCTTTGAGAGAAAGGAAGAGACAGAGCATGAGCAGGGGAGGGGCAGAGAGAGAGAGGGAGACACAGAATCTGAAACAGGCTCCAGGCCCTGAGCTGTCAGCACAGAGCCCGACGCGGGGCTTAAACACATGAACTGTGAGATCATGGCCTGAGCTGAAGTCGGACGTTTAACCGACTGAGCCACCCAGGCGCCCATCCACATGTTATGGACTAAAATCTCAACTATTATGAATATTCACATCAAAACTTGCTGACTAAGTCCATTTTTGTCAGACAACTGGCCAATCCAGTTTTTAAAAAATAAATGAACTTTATTAGAGGCCATGATACCATTAATGATAACAATCCTAGTTAACGTTCACCGCATGTTTACTTTGGGTTGAATATGCACTTGGGGTTTGCAAGCATTACTTAATGTTGATAGGCAGTTTTTCTTCTCTTTTTTAAGTTATTTATTTACTTGGAGAGAGAGAGAAAGTGGGGGAAGGACACAGAGAGAGGGGGACAGAGCGAATCCCAAGCAGGGTCCACACTGTCAGCGCAGAGCCCGATGTGGAAGCCGTGAGGTCACGACCTGAGCCAAAGTCGGACGCTTCACTGACTGGTCTACGCAGGCACCTCAGTGCACAGATTTTCTTTGAAAAGATTGCTCTAGAATATTTTCCGTTTCCTCTTGGCAAGTTCTTAAGGCAGTGTTTCATTTTGTTTAACTTGCTGTTGTCCTCAAGACCACAGTTTGGGGGGAAAAGAAAATGATGTAGGATGCAAACACTTGGCAGCTTCACTGAAGGCTTTGCTTCGTGTCAAGTGGTATGGGCTTTAATAGAATGGATGGTACGTTTAAAAAGCAAAGAGAGGGGCGCCTGGGTGGCGCAGTCGGTTAAGCGTCCGACTTCAGCCAGGTCACGATCTCGCGGTCCGTGAGTTCGAGCCCCGCGTCAGGCTCTGGGCTGATGGCTCGGAGCCTGGAGCCTGTTTCCAATTCTGTGTCTCCCTCTCTCTCTGCCCCTCCCCCGTTCATGCTCTGTCTCTCTCTGTCCCAAAAAAAATAAATAAAAAACGTTGAAAAAAAATTTTAAAAAAATAAAAAATAAAAAAAATAAAAAGCAAAGAGAAATTAAATTACAGGCCAATAATTTTGGAGACGGCCCGGGCAAGTTTTCCTCGTCCAACGGCAGAAGCTGAGAGGGCAGGTGGCCCATGCCAGGCGGCTTAGCAGCAGCTTAGCATGAGGTCGAGATGGACCCCCGCCTCCCGGTCACAGCCCGACTCTCGGCTGTCCCCGGGGCCAAGAGTAGGGGTTTCCCTCTGCGTCAGCTGACCCCGGGCACTTGGTGCCGGTGTTACGTGAAATGCCGGGCGCCTGGTTAAATTTGAGTTCCGATAAATAACAAACGATCTTTAGTGTAGATATGTCTCAGTTATTGTTTATCTAAAGTGGAAATTTGATTTGGCCTCCTCTACTTTCATTTGCTCAGTCGAATAACTCTAGTGCCAAAGCCCCGGCTAGCAAAGGCCTCCAGAGACTTTCCAGCTGAGCTGCTCAGGATGTCACGTTTCCACTGTCCTCTGTCCCCTGACCAAGGCACCACGCCTCAGACAAGACCCGACATCAGCCCCCAGGGATCAGGGTTAAGGGCAAAACCTTCACGCAACTATTTAAGAAGACTTACGGCACCTGCCCGCACACCCACTCCCTCTGGTAGCCAGACTAGTCATTCTTTCTTTAAACAGCCGCTTGTATTCTCGGGCAACAGCACAGGTTCTCTGCGGGACCCTCCCCCGCCCCCCGGGAGCACAGAGAGAGGCCTGTGTCGCTACCCACCAGGCTCAGAGCCCTGCCAAACTCATCCCTGCACAAACAGGTGGCTGATCCCACCAGGGACCGTGGCCCTGAGTCACCTTCCAGGCCCTGGGTGGGAAGCCTGTCCGCCCTCTGGGAGGGCTCCTTAGAGAGAAGAGGCCGGTGCTGTCTGCCTTCCCACCTCTACAAGGGGCCCGGCATCCGGCCACAGCAGTGCTGACGGCCCACCCACACCCTGAGCCCCTTGTCCCTGCGCCCCTGGAGAGAAGGAGCCATCTTCTCCAAAGCCATCCCTGAGGAATGGAGACTTCTCTCTGCCTCCAACGGATGTAAAGGAAGGAGCCATGTCCCCGAGGCAAAGTCTCCCTCATTGATCAGGAAAGTGGGGTCAGGGGCTGCAGGAAACTGGCTGGGTGGGTGAGGGCCGAGGCCGGGGACACAGACGCGGCTTCCTGGGAATGACCCACAGAGCCCCCTGAACTCCTGGATCTTCAGCAATCGGCACTCCTGTCACCATTGTCTCAGTGACTCCTGGACCAGACGGGGGTCTGGGAGAGGGACTGAGCGGGGCAGCAGGCAGAACCCCGAAGGTAAAGTGAGGACAGCTTCTTCAAGAGGAGTCGTTAATCTTTCTAAAGACACCAGCTGTCCACCTTTCTGGTCAGGTAAACAGGAAAAAAGAAACTCCTGTCCTGAGAACCACTATCCCTCCAAGGATCAGATGGCTTGGAATCGACACCCTGGAGGGCTCTCTGGGATGTACGTGTGGCCGCGTGTCTCCCCGTCACCAGCAGCACACACACAGTCCTCTATACCAGTGGGCCTCACTCGGGGTGACTTCACCCCTCCGGGACACGTGGCCGGGTCTGGACACACATCTCGGGTGGTCACCACTTAGGTGGCGGGAGAGTGTTACTGGCAACCAGTAAGCACGGTCAGGGACGGTGGCACACAACCTGTAACTTGGGACAGTCCCCCCCCCTTGCAACAAAGAATTCTCAGACCCCAAATGTCCACCGTGCTGAGGCTTAGAAACCCTGCTCTAAAATTATGAAGCTGCCTCTAAACTTCTGGTAAAAGACCGGCCACGTCCCTGTGGGCTTTGCAGGCTGGGCCAACCCAATGCTGTCAACCATCCGTCTGCTGTTGGGGTCAGTTAACACTGATACCCACGAAAGCGGTATGGTTTTTTTTTTTAATATTTATTTATTTTTGAGAGAGAGAGAGAGAGAGAAAGAGAACAAGAGGTGGGGGCGGGGAGGAGGACAGAAAGAGAGGGAGACAGAATCCCAAGCAGCCTTCTTGCTGTCAGCATAGAGCCCAACTTGAGGCTCGAACTCATGAGACGGTGACATCATGACCTGAGTTGAGATCAAAAGTCAGACTCTTCGGGTGCCTGGGTGGCTCAGTCGGTTAAGCGCCCAACTTCAGCTCAGATCATGATCTCGTGGTAACTCGAGTTCAAGCCCCATGTCGGGCTCTGTGCTGACAGCTCAGAGCCTGGATACTGCTTCGGATTCCGTGTCCCCCTCTCTCCCTGCTCCCCACCAGCCTGCACTCTGTGTGTGTGTGTGTGTGTGTGTGTGTCTGTCTCAAAAATAAATAAGAGTTCGACACTTAACCGACTGAACCACCCAGGCGCCCCGAAAGCTGTCTGTTTTTGGTGAAGCAGCTCTCTGTGTTTCATCCACTTAGTAAGTAAAGATTCTATAGGGACACACACACACACACACACACACACACACACACACCTTTGGCTATGCTGACGGTTATAGCAGAAGCACATTTGGAATGCTTAAAAGCTGCCAGTAACAAAGGAAACCAGGAACACGCATGAGAGGCCCATGTGTGAGGACATAACCGTATTAGCCCTCACACACAGAGCAGAAACAGGAACCTGGAGTCCATTTTCTCCTTGGTGTGCAACACGTTCATCAGTTAATACCCCCAAACTTGATTTTTTAAAGATATTTTTATTTATTTTTGAAAAAGAGAGACAGACAGAGCACAAGCAGGGGAGGGGCAGAGAGAGAGGGAGACACAGAATCGGAAGCAGGCTCCAGGCTCTGAGCTGTCAGCACAGAGCTCGATGTGGGGCTCAAACTCACGAACTGCGAGATCATGACCTGAGCCGAAGTTGGACACTTAACCAGTGGAGACACCCAGGTGCCCCGATACACCCAAACATTAAAAGACGGATGACAATGAAAAGACAGCTGAAATGTCACTCGACAGATGGCAAAATGTGTCTTTTCGGTAATTTGGGCTAAGTTTTCACTGCAGTCGCACTCTGCTCTTGTGGGGACCCTCACAGGAGTGTCCTAGCTCTGAGTGCCCGTGACAAACACCAAGCAGTTCTGTGCAAAGGGGAATATTCTGCCTTCTTAGAGGGGGACCCGCCTCCTCATATACGTCTGAGATCCCAGAGGAAAGCAACGATGAAGAAGCATACAATTTCCTGTGCTGAGGTGACAGACGTATTTTAAAAATCATAGAAGGGCGTTTAATTTGGAGAAGTTTGGAAGAGAAATTCAATTCCTCCTCATTTCTGCAGGCTGGAGGTGTAGAGTATTCCTGGGGACAGATGCTCAGTTGGACTGATGGAGGTTCGTGATGATTGGTTTTTGTCGAAGGAGATACACCATAAAGGAGCCTCCAGTCTTTCTCATTTTTTTTGTTTTTTTTACTTTTCCTTGGCTAACAGGCTTTTCAAATTCTCAAGACAGCAGTTGAGAAACGCTGATGAAATTGTCCTACTGAAATTGTGCCACAGAAAGGCCCTCGGACACCTGCCCCCGGTCGTCCCTTTTCGGGAAGGACACGTCTCCTTCGCTGGGTATTTTTCTTGGAGCACGGGACGTCTGAGGAAGCTGTGTGCCCTCTGGGGTGACAGGAGGCGCCGTCGGAGCGGGGCGAGCGGGAGGGCTGGCCCCCAGATGGAGGATGGAATGACTTCAGTTCGAAAGGAAGGCTGGCCCGCATCCCCACAGCTGCTGCGTCCTGTGAGGGAGCTGTCTGGATCTCCTTTGAGGAAAATAGAGGACTCAGGGGGCCCACCGGGTTGTCAAAAGGTGACACCTAATAGCGACGAAACCAGCCCACCCTGTTCCGCAGCCGGTGGGGTCTGCGTCAGCCCGTCCCCTTCTGTGGAACAGGTGCAGGTCTCTGCCCACCCCCCGCGGCCACTCTTCTTGCAACACTGCGCTCTGGGCAGGACGCTGGCTTCTGCTCTTGTTTCAAAACGTCTCTCATTCCACAGGTTCGTAGCTCCAAAGTATTCGTAGCGATGTCCTAATGCTGAAAACCTGATCTTGTTCTGAAATAAAGAGGTCACTGCTCTGCTAAATAGTTTTCTTAACGCAATGTCTCAGCAGAACGATCTTCACGCAGGAGAGCTTGGAGTTGGAAAGGTTGGCTTCGTGTTTCTTTCTCTTAGGATGTGTTAGCTGTGATGAGAGAGAGAGAGAGAGAGAGAGAGAGAGCACCAATGGGAGAGGGCAAGAGAGAGAGGGAGAGAGAGAATCCCAAACAGGGTCTGCACTGTCAGCACAGAGCCGGATGTGGGGCTCGAACTCACACACCATGAGATCATGACCTGAGCTGAAGCCAAGAGCTGGACACTTAACTGATTGAGCCACTCAGGCGCCCCTAAGTTTAAATGTTTTAGAAACCTCCCCAGTCTCTCCATGTGTAACAGGGATAGCAGAGCACGTCCTAAAGATTGAAACAAGAGGGGCGCCTGGGTGGCGCAGTCGGTTAAGCGTCCGACTTCAGCCAGGTCACGATCTCGCGGTCCGTGAGTTCGAGCCCCGCGTCGGGCTCTGGGCTGATGGCTCAGAGCCTGGAGCCTGTTTCCGACTCTGTGACTCCCTCTCTCTCTGCCCCTCCCCCGTTCATGCTCTGTCTCTCTCTGTCCCAAAAAAATAAATAAAAAAAAAAACGTTGAAAAAAAAGAAAAAAAAATTTAAAAAAAGATTGAAACAAGAAAGGACATGGAATTGTCGGCCCAAGAGGGATTATTTTTATTTCAGTGTCAACGATCCCAACATTCAGATGAATGTGTTTCTTGTCAGCAGGAGAGTGCAATCTGGGAAATTATGTGAGGAGTTACCATCAAAAGCTTTGTTTTGGGGGCTCCTGGGTGGCTCAGTCGGTTAAGCGACCGCCTTCAGCTCAGGTCATGATCTCACTGGTTCGTGGGTTCGAGCCCCATGTCAGGCTCTGTGCTGACAGCTTGGAGCCTGCTTCTGATTCTGTGTCTCCCTCTCTCTGTCCCTCCCCCGCTCACACTCTGTCTCTCTGTCTCTCTCTCTCTCTCTGCCTCTCTCTCTCTCTCTCTGAAAAACAAAATAAACATTAAAACAATTTTTTTAAGTTTATTTTATTTTGTTTGGGAGGGCTTCAAAAAGTCCCTTAGCAAGGGCAGCCGGGATAAGCTGGGGACCCTGTGCGCTGAGTGATTCTCCGGCATTCTCGGAAGACAAATGAAGACTGATGAGGTAGGGCTGGCAGGCCCTGCGGTCAGGTTGATTTAAGGTGCCACGCTGTGGCCTTCCACCAGGCGGCCAGGTAAATCAAAAAGCACAGGTCGATAAGGACCTCGGAGGGACTCCCTGGCTGTTCACCCAGAAGCCACTTGTCCGGTAACCGCACCTGCCCATCCGTGCCACGGGAGGTGTTATCAGTTTGCACAGCTTTTACTTGGGTTTATTTTCTAAACCTTATTAAATAAATAAAACTTCATTCCCCGAGGACTCAGCTGGAGCGCATTTCCATAAGCCTTGAGGCACTGAGGATGCCACTGTCGGGCAGACGGGTCATCGAGGGTTTTCTCGGGCTGCTAGCACATCTGAATAATTAGGAAGCCAAGCACCCAGGTCCGCTGCGGGAGGCTTACTCAGCTCAGCAGAGTGACCGAGGGGAAGGAAGGTGAATTGTTCCAGAACATGAAGCCGAGAAAAGAATGCTGGATCCCTGCCACCTGCCTTCGGTCGGTATTTGCCACCTCGCCCGAGCAGTACCTGCTGTGTCCTGAGGACCAGGTGGGGAAGGGGTCCCCCGGGAGCATCTGAGAGTACCGAAAAGGAAGGACTTTCGGATTACATCCCCAGGATTGGGGCTCACGCCTTCGAGAAAATATCAGCCCCGCACACAAGAGCTGTTCACCTGGGTGGCGATCGGACTGGGCTCCGGAGCTCAGGAGCGAGCGGGTCTGGGAGTGAGCGCTACTCTCGCAAGGGCAGCTCCTGACTGCTCTGGAATGACATTCGGGGGAAACAGGGCGTTTGCTGCAAGCGAGAATATTCCTTGGAAGGTGTCGTGTGAGGTGTGTATGCTGTCAGCAACCAGGGGCCACACACCTGGCTTTGAAGGTCAGCTGCCCCCCCCCTCCAACGCCTGGCCCCGGCCCCAACCCCTGGGGCTGACTTCAGGCCCACCGCGCTCTCAGAGCAGAGGAGAGAAGAGCTGAGCCTCTCTGGTTGTGTTTTGCCAAAGGCATAGTTTGGACCAGATCCTGGGGTGATGAAGCCAGTTTAGATCAAAGCTTTCAAGGCAAGCGGAAGGTCCCTGGGGAGGTGGTGTGGCCGGCCGGAGCCTGGGCGGTGGGTATGCCGAACACGGGCCCCCGCGGGAGCAGTGAGCAGGGGTGCAGAGGGGCACGTGAGGCAAGAATTCAGAGATGGCTCTGGATGGGGAGCCTGGGTGGCCCGGTCGGTTAAGCTTTCGACTGTTGGTCTCAGCTCAGGTCTTAAGCTCAGGGTTGTGCGTTCAAGCCCCACCTCGGGCTCTGCACCGGGTGTGAGGCCTACTTTAAAAAAAAAAAAAAAACGGCTTTGGGTGTCCCTTGGGTGTTCCCTTGGATTCACTCCAATGCTACTCCTCCCTTGCCTGTCACCGCTGTGGCTCCTACAGACAGAGCCCTGCAGACTGCCTGCTGCTGCTCTACTCCACTGCTACCTGTGTGGAGGCTAACTGTGTGGCCCTTGGCAAGCTATTCTCCTCCGTAGGCCTCAATGTACCCATTTGGGAAGTGGGGATAAGTAGAGCATGTCCTTCGCATATAGCACCTAGGTGATATCGTATATGAAACGCATAGGACGGTGCTGGCACCTAGTCAGTGCTGTGTAATTGTTGTCAACCGTCATTAGTTTGATTTAGTGGCATCAACCAGACAAAAGCATGGCCCTGCTGGAACTGACCCTTAATGACATACAAGGAAAAATATACCAGAACTGATGTGCCCGAGATTTCCGGGTTGGGTAGCGGGCAGAGCGAGGCCAGGCTCCAGGCTCAGGGACGGTCCTGGACCTTCCCAGCATGGATGGCCTCCTTCTCTGCGCCGCAAAACCCTACCCTGGTCCTCCTGACCCTACAAATGCTCTGTGGGAGCCGGCAATACCTTTGGGCAAATAGCACCGAGATTTTAGAACGGTGCTTTCCCTACAGTCACAGGCCCCGTTTCAATTCATAGACCACTCTTTTCCAGGTAGATGACCCACAGTCTCCAAGAACTCCGTAAACACCTGCTTCTCTCTGGGGATTTTACCAGCAGCTAGCATCAGCGCTTTGGGGTTCAGGGCCCGATTGTAAATTTCATCCCATCATCAAGGTGATAGCTTCATGGGAATGAAAAAAAAAAAAAGGTTGCTTTCAGGAGATGGTGAACCATCATCCTCGAGTGTCGTCCTCCCGGGAGGTGGTCACCCGTGGCTGAGTATCGTGGTGTGGGGAAGCCACACAGGTCCTGTTGAAGATGGCACGCACGTTCAGCGGTGTTCGTACTGAGAGCACCTAATGGGACACACCTCCCTCCCACGGCCTCGTGTTTCTGCAGCACTTGGATGCCAGTGGGGGCACACGGAATCTTCCTAACTGAGGTCTGGCTGCGGGAAACTGACTTCAGATGTGCGCTGACCTCAGTCCTGATCGACCAAGTCTTAGGTGTTGAGGAGCACTCCTCCGTCTGAAACATCACTTTTCTCCTTCTGTTTCTCGACTATGTGTTTTGGAAGAAGGAAGACGAGGGTCCCAAGATCGAAATAAGTGTGGCATTTGGAAACGCCATGATGTAGGTGCAGACTTTACAGTTACGTCTTCTGGGGAACCCTGAAGTGACTCGTAAAACAGAGTGCAGAGCGCCTACGTACGTGTCTCTGTGTACTTTTGCAAGCTCTGCCTCCTCAGAGTGCTTTTCCGTTAAGACTTTATTCTCTGGCTCTGGTGACCTCCGTGAGCCTGGAAAGGCGGTGAGCGTGCAGAGGGTGAAGGCAACTGTGTGATGCCATAAGGTCCCCAGAAGAGAAGTCATGTCTTAGTGCGTTGGTGTCCTCCCTAGTACCGCGTACCCAGGGGATGGCCCTCAACGAAGGGTGAACACACGGAAGGTTCATTCCCTCTGAAGTATGTCTTGGCTTCTCTGGCCAGTCTGGAGGACACAAGGGGATGAGCGGAGGGCCCACTCATCTGTGCTGAGGGCTGAGAGCCACCTGATGGGTCCTTGGGAACTTTCCACATCCCTCCTTTGCTCCATCCTAAATCCTGTGTTGGGAAAAGCCCTGGAATCCTCAGCACCCAGATCAGAGCCTGCCTCTGGCTCTCCTCCCCATATCCTGTGGTCACGGGAACGTCAATTACTTTCCCTGGGCTTGGTGCCTTCCCTATAAGGTGAAAATAAGCCTGATCTCGGCTTGCCCACTGGATGAGTCTGGCAATCTAGATGGCTGAGCTGAGGACAAGGGATGGTTTCTGGCTGTCGGTAGTGTGCATGATACGGAAGTAATAAACTAAGTGCATGAAAGCATTTTACCACCCCACATGCTGCCTGTGACGAGATGGGTGGGAAGCAGGGGGCAGACAGATCATGGCGGTCCTTGTCAATGGAGCCGGGGAATTAGGGAGTGGGGAGGAAGCCGGTGTCCAGAGAGCACCTACGCCTCCCCGTGTCATGCCTGCCCACAAAAGCCACTTTGGGCAGGGAGGTGTCTCCACGGCACAGACCCGGAGCCCAGGGCTCAGCCGGGAAACCATCTCAGGAACCACAGTTGGGGGTGCTGATGGGCTGCCGGGGCCGTAAGCTGGAGGGTGGGGGCTACGACCTGCCCCTGGGTTTTGGAGGTGTGGCTCCTTGGGTGTCTGCGGTGGACTCAGGGGTGACGATCCTCCTCAGGTGAATCTCTGGAGAGGTGGATGGGCATATCCTTTGAAAATGTGAAGTGTCTCCCAGGTCCAAGACGCCAGTGGGAGCTGGAAGTCCACAGGCAGATGGGTCATCCCCGCTGGTTGACCTTTTAGAAATACACCACCCCAGAAGTTCAGGCAGACACGCTCCCCCACACCGGGCATCCTCGGGGTAAAAGCAGTCATCGGCAGAGTCCCCACGCCCACAGATACATGTGCACAGATACATACAAGATGGCGGGGCTGCCCCATGTCCAGCCACTGCTGCCCCCAACAGGGTGTCGCTGACAAAGTCCCCAGGGGCCCTGACCAGGAGCTGTTACAGTTTTGAAACAAGTGGTGGGTGACCTGCCTCATCCCTGGGAAGCCTGGGCTGACCACGCTTGGCCTTGTGTCCAGCAGGCTCAGTTGTGGAAAGACATCTCAAACCCAAACTGTCCTCCGTGGGGTGGTCCCCGGTCAGCTCAGCGGGGTGACCCCTTCAGGGGATGGTCATGAAAGAGGGTGTGGCCATGTCATGGGAAGCCCAACAGAGACCCCCCTGAGACACTGCAAACGTCCCCTGTGTTCTCTATTCCCTGATGGTGAAAGAGAGGTACTTGTGTCCCAGGGCATCCCGCCTGGTGGAGGTGAGAGAGGGCTCCCTGGGGAGGCAGCCCACCGGGAGCCCAGACACCCCGCAGAGGGAGCCCCCACCCTGACTGAGTTCTACAAGGCATTCTGCCAACCTGAGGGGCCACCAGCTTTCTCCCTGCCCAGCTTCTCCAGTGCTGTCACCCCCAGGTTCACCGGCCTGATGACCAGTTGACTGTCCCTTGGGTACAAACAGTCCTGTAATTGCTCGGGGACCAGGCCACGTCTTTATCATTCTCTGGAAAACAGGACAGCCTGTGTGCGTGTCCGTTTGTCCACGACCAAGGCTCAGCACTAGACCCGGTGGGGGCCGCAGATGTGCAGGTCAGAACCTGGAATCAAGTCCCTGTGTGTCTGTATGTATGTGTGTGTGTGTGTGTGTGTGTGAGAGAGAGAGAGAGAGAGAGAGAGAGAAACAGAGAGAGAGAGAAACAGAGAGAGAGATGGGAGGTTCCAGGCACCCAAGTCTCCCCCAGCAAAGGGCAAAGCCCCAGGCTTCTCACGTCTCTGGGGGCCTTTTAATCCCTGTTGTCTTCTGCTTAAATGAAGGGACAGCAGAGGAAGAGATTAGTGGGGTATTCAGGGCCCCGAGGGTTTCTGTTGCCAGGTAAACAAGGAGAGATCTCTATCACGGCCTGTCAGTCGTCCATCGGGCACTCAGTTCACCAGGTATTGAAACTGATCCGGGGAGATTTTCAGATTTATCTTCAGGGCGGTCAGGTGGGGGGAGAGGAGGCGCCCAGCTTTGGGAAGTTCCTTGGGGGCGGCAGGGTGCCTCCCACCCCCTGCCCCCCACAGTGTCCTGGGAGGACTGCCTTCTCGCGGTCTTCTTCCTGTCACCTGTGTCCCAGACACCACCCCCCACGCCATGGAGCCCCCAGAATCCCGCACAGCCCCTTACAGCTCCTTTCTACCTGAATGCCTTTCCCTCCCTTAACTGCCTGGCTAGTTCCCGCTGGCCTTCACGTCACCACCTCCTCGAAGCCTTCTCTGATATGTCCCTCCATCCCATCCCACCCTCCTTTTCCCCCAGTGATGCTTCACTTTTCCCTTTTGTTCCCTAAAGGGTAGCAGACAAATCCCACCCCACACGCAGTTCATCTAAGTGGGGGCTCACACACTCAGGCCACAGACCTGCTGCTTCTCAGATTGGGAGTAAGGGACCCCATGACCCTGTCTCAGAGGAAAAATCCACCAGAGTTAACATCACTGCAGCCTACAGGATAACCATGTTTTCAAATTTAACATTTTAAACAAGTTATGCATTTAAGAGCATAGCTGAGACCCTGGGATAATGCGTGTATATACGTGCGTGCACTATGTTATTTTATATTTGCGTATGCAAAAATGGTTTATTACAGCCCATCTGTATCATATATTACCTATATACTTGTACACAATATAAACTTCATATATGTATGAATGTAAATGTAGTACAGGCATGTGATAAGGATGGGCTGCCGGGAGCTCTGGCTTCGAAAACCACAGTTCTGAGGTCTTGTGTTCCGTCACCTAAAAGCCACGTTCTCCGTGGAGCACCTGCTCACCGTGGAGCTGGGGGAGACTCCGCGTCCCCGCATCTTTGGGAAATTCCACCCACTCTTCTCAAACTTCAGTGTCAGGTGCACAGACGGCTTCTGTTCAGCAATTGTTGAGCTCTGTCTCACTCAACAAGTGACGCTTTGCCCGGTTCCTTCTCTCTAATAAGCTTTATTTGGAATCCACCTGCACGGGAAACCGGGAGGCACTGCCCCACCGCACAGCATCTGCCGGGCTGCGTGGCGCCTGGGCTGGAGGGCTGCAGCTCCGCGCCTCTCCCCTGGACCTGGGGAGCAGGAGTCCATCACCCCCACAATCCGCCAGGGCCCACGGTCGGCTCTGGAGCAGCTAACCAGCCACCTCCCAGGCCTGCAGGGCAGACCCGGGATGCCACTCCGCTCCCCGGAGGTTCAGAAGGTGCAGCCCAACCTGAACCAGACCGCAGATCCCCTCTCGTCCCCCATTCACTCCCCTAGCAGCCTCGTGGGCACCAGCCACGCCCCGGGTTGTAGCAGGTGCATTCAGCCCTGGGTCTGCCCTCACGGAACTTAGTTCTAGAGAAGGAAGGTGGAGACGGGGAAGCAGACAAACCAAGAAAGAATGTGCTAGGGGTTCAGCGAGGAGGGGTAAGGGACCGTGAGCAAGTGGGGGAGGTTTCGCAGGTGGGGAGGGGAGGGGAGGTCTGGGAGGAGGCGCATCTGCCCCGAGACCTGACCGGGACAAGCACCCAGCCCGTGGAAGGGTGAGCCCACAGCCTCTGCGGGAGTCGGTCCCCGCATCCCCCCCGGGGCCAGCTCGGTGACCTCTGATAGTCACAGCACATGGATTCGAATAAGACATTGGACTCCAAACAGTGCGGAGAAACACGCAAAGCCAATGCCGTTCCCACGCTCAAGGGTCGAACGAGGATCTGCTCCAGGACTCAGTGCTGGCTCCACGGGACCGTTGTCTTAACCCACCTGTTAATTCCCACCTATTAATTCCAATAAACCAAATACACACGTTGAACATCCAACAGGAAGAACACACACACACACACACACAAAGAACCACCTTCCATCCTACAGTTTCTTTGAGAGGAGGATAATCTCATTTAGAGGCTGATAATCTCCAAGAGCGGCACCTTTATGGAAGATCCCTACTGAGAAAGAATTTCAATGGTCCGTGAGAAATCATTTTTCAAGGAGAAGAAATGTTTCTCCCTCAGGCCCCGGGATGTTTCTGAGCTGACCCCGCCAAAGGCCGCCGGTCAGAGCCTCTTAGGTGAAATGGGTCCTGGGCGATCTGCGCTAATCCCATCAAAGGGGGACCTGGTGGAAGGAGGCGGTGTGACCGCCCTCCACCCCGCCCCTCGAGGCCCAGGAAGGAAGTTTGCTCAAAATGCAAACAGGTCTCCACTCTAGGAGGGATTAAGCGGCCTCAAATTAACCTCAGCTCACACTCACCTGCCTAGGGCTGCTCTGATCTGTTCTAGAAAGACTGGCAACGCCTCTGAGAACATTGCATTCAGGGAAACCCCCAGCTTCAGGAGATTCTTCCTGTTTGCTTTCTTTAAGAGCAATGGATTAATTATAAAACAAGGAGACAGGACGCCTTGACTCCGAGAACCCTCCAGAAGGGCCAAGACACTGATCCCTCCCCCCACCCTGCACCGAACCTGCCACAATCGCTACGGAGTGAAAGCTCGTTCGGAAAATAACCTTGACAACAAATCCTGTCGGCTGGCCGTTCTTCTCCTATTAAGCCCAATAAAATAATCAACGTTTACATCTCAATTTCTACCGCCGGAGAGTTTGCTTCTCCTGGCGATGCCCTGGCTGGCGGGGGAGATCTGTAGCAGAGGGGGTGAGATCTTTGAGGCCGAGCGGCCGCAGGCAGGGGCTTTGTTGAGGGTGAATGTGCTTCTCGGGAGGCAGTGACCTCAGAGGCCAGAGGGCCGGGTACCAGCCGTGGCCGCCACTCTTCAAGGCGGAGGAGAGAGGAGTTGTTATGAACGTCACTATCTGAGATGGACAAAGAGAACGTTCAAAACTGGGTGTGAGCTTCAAGCCACGGGTTCGGAGCGTGCACGCTCAGAAGTGTGGTCTGTGAACCCTGACTGCTCTGTCACTTGTCGTCCGCGGGGCGTAGTGGGACCCGGCCGGGTAGGGGGGCACACCTCCGCTGGGCTGGATGGTGGGAGGCGAGGGCGGTAAGTCCCTGACGGCAGAGCTTTGGAAGTAGCGTGTTGGGCAGGCCGTGCAGGTGAGGAGCCAGCCTACGGAAAGTCGCAGAGGGACAGCCACGGCCTCCAGACTGTCCCCAGGAGCACCCCAGGGGCTGTAACTAGCGATGAGGCTCAGGGAGGTAGAGGGAGAGGCAGACAGGATGGTGACTGGCCCAAACCAGTGTTCAGAGTTGGGGACTCTCGGGTGGCTGGAGCCCAGACGGCCAGGAGGAAGCAGGGGTAGAGGCCACAGGAGGCAGTGACGACGAAGCTGTGGGACCTCGGGCAGGACGAAGGCAGGAGGGCGGCTCATGCCCCTTGAGGGGGTGGGGGGAGGGGAGGGCATGAGACACTTGCCCTGAAAACGGAGGCTGGAGGACGCTGAAAGCTGGCGTGGGAGCCACTAGGTGGGGGAGACATAACGGTTTCGGGAAAGAGGGGGCGGGTTGGACACATCGGGGTCTGTCGGGGGCGCGGAGGTTGGCTCACCTTTCCAAGACTCCTCTGATCTCGACTCGGAGCTGGGAGTTTCTCCGGAGGAACAAGAGGCGACCGGCCTCTGCTTCGGTGGGGATGTCCAAGGAGGTGCAGGAAGGCAGGACGAAGCTGTGGCCAGCAAGAGGGGTCACAGAGGAAGACGCCGGGGCCTCCTGGGAGAGGCAGGCAGGACCAGGCTGGGGGTGGATGGATCCCCAAACAGGAAAGTGGCAGGAGAGAGGCCAGGCAGGGAGGGAAGAGCTTCCCGAGAGAGAGGAGCCGGATAAAGACCAGCTGAGACCCCTGCATGAGGCGGGGTCCGTGCGGCTCTGGGGAAGGGGACCTACCCAAGGGGAGGTCGCCCACGTGGGAAGGGATGAGGGCCTGGAAAGGAGAGCCCAGTGCATCGATGCACACTCCTGCCAGGGTCTGAAGACCACCCTCCTGTTGGTTGTCAACACGCGGGCTGCTTTTGAGCAGCTGTGAGGATGTGTCCCTGCTCAGAGGTAACATGGTTTCAGGGGAAGCAAATGACGTCATTGACGCACGCTTCATTTAATCCACTTACTCTGTGCAAGAAGGATCCAGTGCCGGGACCCCCCATGCTGGCCGGGTGGGTGGGATGACAGTGCCCAAGAGATGCAAACAAAATGCTGAGGGAGTGCAGCACAGGGCGCTCTGGAGGGCTGCATGAAGGAGGTGGCCCGATCTCAGCCCTTGACCAACGCCACGCGGGTGAATTAAATAGCTTAGGTTGTTAGGGGTCGGTGAGTGAGGTTGGGGGTGGGGGGGTTTCCCACACTTAGCCCCTCCAAGGATGTAATAGGCATGGAAGTTAGAAAGGGTTTCAGCAGATGTCAACAGTGGGGTGACAGTCATCGGTGAGGATGGGGCCTCTCGTTGGCCGGGGGTCCACTGTGGCGGGTGACCTTCTGCATCATGGAGGTGTGAGGTGCATCTAGCCGCTCGGTGACATTGCCAGCATGAGGGCAATGGAGGCTTGCGTTTTCTTGGGGCTACATCCACCAACTGCCTTCGTTCTACTGCCGGGGGCCGTGTCCTTGGGCTGCCGGGGATGGACAGGGCCCCCAGCCCCCAGCCCAGAAGCCCGTGGTGCAGCAGGGAGATGGACAGCCTCACGTGGAGAGGAGGGGCCAGGCACCGTGTGGTTTGGGGCCTCTGTGTTTCTTAAGTTACTGTCTTGGGTGATAGTTTTTTTTTTGTTTTTTTTTTTTCAACGTTTATTTATTTTTGGGAGAGAGAGACAGAGCATGAACGGAGGAGGGGCAGAGAGAGAGGGAGACACAGAATCGGAAACAGGCTCCAGGCTCCGAGCCATCAGCCCAGAGCCTGACGCGGGGCTCGAACTCACGGACCGCGAGATCGTGACCTGGCTGAAGTCGGACGCTTAACCGACTGCGCCACCCAGGCGCCCCTTGGGTGATAGTTTTTTAACATTCCGGCTGCTTTGGTCAGTTACCCCCCGTTTCCCCAGACAACTAAGGGACCCCCAGGGATCAGGAGAAGCAAACTCACCCATCGTTATGACGGAGGAGGTCCCAGTACATTGAGAATCCCCGAGCCCCACTCTCCCTCTTAGCGCACACCCCTTTGCCCCGAGTCTGCTCCCCCCTGCTTGGGGAAACCCACTCCCGTTACTGGTAAAGATGGCTTGAAAATGAGCAAGGATCCAACTTTTTAAAAAGGAGCAGCCCCCAGAATGCTAAGTCAGCATTTACCAACGCTTGCTTCGCGGTCGAGGTAACGGTCACACGCACACAGGCTCGCTCAAAGGACCCGAATGTCAACTAAGTTGGAGAAAGGGTCAGTTCAGCTGAATGGGCAGATTTCTTTGTTGCCTGAATTCTTGGCACCTTGAGTAGGCAAATGCGCACCTTGCCTGCAGGAAGGAATGGGGAAGGCAGAACTGTTTGCAGGAGCCTCTCTGAGGATTAGTGTGTCCCCAGAAACACAGCGGGGGGGGGGGGGGGGGCAGGAGACATCCAAATATAGGCAGGTGTCCTTCTGCTCCCGCCTCTGTCTCACAGACTGGAATCATCCCTCCATGGTTTGAACCCCCCGCCCAGAGACTCCTGCCTGGAGCTCAGAACCAGGCCACAAAGGTTCTTGGAGCCCTCCTGGGCCCCGCGTGGGTCAGCGGGTGCTCTGCCCGGGCTCCAGCCGCACACGCAGGCGTATGCTGCCCTCTAGTGGTGTCGCATTGAAACGGCCGCGCTGATGCTGATGCGGAGTCTGGGCTGCGTGTCCCCTAAGGACGGCGTCCCTGCTGTCTCAGAAGAGATGCCCCGGTTTTATAAGAAATACTCTTTAAAATCTCCGTAATGACGTCCATAGAGAATATCACCTGCTCATGCTCCAAATTTCAAAAAGGTAAGCATGATGCCTTTTTAACTCTCATATAAAGAGGGACTACAAGAACTGAAAGTAATTTTTTTCCCTTTTTTTTAAAAACGTCTTCATTTTAATTCCAGTTAACCTACAGTGTTATATTAATTTCAGGTGTACAATAGAGTGATTCAACACTTCCATACGTCACCGGGTGCTCATCAGGACAAGTGCACGCCTTAATCTGGAGATTAACTATTAACCTATTTAACCCATGCCCCAGCGGAATACAGTGTTATATTAGTTCCAGGTGTACAACATAATGATTCAGCAATTGTATTTATAGAAGATATTATAATGGGTATTTCATGCACTCAGCAGACACGCAATCTCCAAATTGCCCGCTAGGAGACAGTGTTGCTCCTATTGAGAAACACTCCTCTAGAACAGGGTCAGAGTAATACTTACGGATTTTCAGGCCAAAAGCTGTCTGACAAAACTATTCAACCCTGCCAGGTGCCCTACGGCAGCTACAGACAGTGCATAAATGCACAGGCATGGCTGTGTTCCAATAAAGCTTTGTTGACAATAGCAGGTGCCTCGCTGGATTTGGCCCACAGGACACAGTTTACTGACCCTTGGTCTGGGGCAGCCCCTTCGGTTTACAGGTAAGGAAACTGGGGCTGGGGAGTGCAGGGGGTGGCAGAAAGTGGCCAAGGCTAGGAAGTGAGATCCTGACCAAGTAACAGCAAACCCACCTACCCTGCCTGGCTCCTTCCCTAGTCCCCAGGCTGTCACTTCTCACCTGTAGGTAGGGGGGATGGGGTAGAGGGGGGAGGACGAGGGATAGGAGGGTGCGAAGAGAAGGTGCGTGTTCAACTCTGACACCTCCAGTTCCCCTCCATCCCGCCTCAACACGCATTCACTCATTCGTCTATCCACTCGTTCATTCTGGCCTTTGTTGACCCTATGCCTGCCCCACCCCACAGCCTTCCCGCTTGGCATGGAGCCTCCCAAGGGCTCTGCCAGTTATCCCAGAAAGGCACCACAACAAGACAGCAAGCCATCCTGGCTTGCCTAACAAGCCACGCTGGGCAGCTCTGGGTCTCTCTTATTTGTGTCTATTGATCCCCAGGGTATCTGCTCCTTGTTTGTGACCACAGGGTGGGCCTACGGCGGACATTCAGCACCAGGGCCAGAGGACAGAGCCCGATGGGGCCAGGCCCTCCAGTCTCAGCACCAGGGACCCCTGGACCTCTGGGACCTGCTTGCTCCTGGGCCTGGATGTGACACCAGTGCCTCCCAGACCTGCGGTTCGGGGCCAGTTTTGTTTCTTTTTTTCAGTTCATCATGGGCTGATAGTTCTGTAAAATACAGTAAATATGGAAGTGGGGAAATGGAGATTAAGAGATGTGTAACGAACATCATTAGATTCAACGGTTATACGCTTGCTCTGCCGAATGACTGTGAAGGCTGACAAACTCTCAGCCCCACTCCCCGCATCATGGTGGATGGAGGCAGCCTGCGCCCCCGAGGCTGACGTGAGCCTGGGTCAAGCCTGCCTCAGTGTTAGCTCCAGGGTCAGCCCAGCTGACTCTGGGGGCCCCCTGGGGTCTGGGGCTTGCCACCTGGGGCTCAGGAGGCTCCCAGGAACCCAGGACCTCGTGTCCGGGACAACACTTCGTGCTGCGGCCATCCTCGACATCATAGTTGCTGGCTCTGCGCCTCCCCTGCTGTGAAGTGTGTCCTCGGGAGTGGCCGTGAGACATCACTAAGCTCCCAGCCCGGGGTCACAGGGACGTCGGCCCTGCTGGAGCTCCCAGGACATACTACAGGAGCACTACTAGGGTGAGCAGGGATCCAGGCTCAGGGTGGAGGAGACTCCTGCCAGATGGAGGCTCATCAAGGACAGGGACCTCATCATGGGGGCCAGGAGGCCCGAAGGTCCCAGCTTCCTGGCTCTTCACACCCTCCTGGTCTCAGGGACCTGGACAAACCCTGGGGCCCGTTTCCTGGGAAGAGAGGGGGCTGCAGGGGACCAGGAAGCACGGAGATGGGTCCTGCAGGGGCTGGGACTGGCTGATGTAGGGAGGCTCCTTGGGGTCACGGGGTGGGCTCCTTCCGCGAGCCTCGGAGCCTCCTAGAAATAATAACCGGTGTCCACAGGCCTGGGGGTACTTGTCTGGACCCTAGATTTAGATGCTGTGATAAGTCTGGAGGCTGAGGGGACTCAGCTCTGTGTCCTATCACTGACAGAGCCTCTCAGAGAGAGAGAGAGAGAGAGAGTGCACACACAAGGGTCTGTGGTAGCAGAATCCTAAGAGCATGTCTCTGTGGCTCTCTGAGGATCCCTGGGTGAAGCCAGGCTAGGTTCATGCAGACTGGGAGTATCCCAGGGTTCGGAGCCGGGGGCAACCTAGAACAGCAAAGGGAGGCCAGACCGAGGTCCAGGACCCCGTGCTCAACAAAGAGAAGGGAGGGTCCTTCTATGACCCTTCCAGCTGCTGGTGGCCCCAGGGGTCCCTTGGCTGTGGCCCCATCACTCCAGTCCCTGTCTTGTTTCCACATGGCTCCCTTCTCCCTGTATGTCTGTGTTTTCATGGCAAGTCTCCTCTGTGTGTGTCTTTGTGTCCAGATTTCTCTCTTCTTATAAGGACACCAGTCATGTTGGGTTAAAGGCCCACCCTGCTCCAGTCTGACCTCATCTTAACCGATTACACCTGCAACGACCCTATTTCCAAATAAGGCCACATTCACAGGTACCCAGGTTAGGACTTCAGCATATCTTTCTGGGGGTCACAGTTCAACCTGTAACAGGGAGGGTCTCACCTAGATCACCCTCGTTGAAGTGTGGCTGGGTTCTACGGCCACTACATCATCCACTAAACCCCGTGGCCTGAGATGTACCAGTTAATTTGTGTGTCTGTTCCTAGATATAAAGAGCATCTAAAAAAAAAACAAAAAAACCTGCTATTTTTCACTATTATGGGCCAACTTTCCATAAGAAACAACTCAGCATCAGTTAATAAATAATTTCACGCTGAAGGCAAGGGCCAGATGTTGTTCATCTTTGTGTGTCCCAACACTTCGCAGACGATGGGGCCCCAGAAAAGCCAGTGGGCCCAGTGGCTCATCCCTGAGGCTCACTGGCTGGTTTCTCAAAGCAAGCAGAGAAAGGAGGGCATCTGGGGTTGGAGGGATCCGAGGCTCCCTGTGGCTAGCCTTCCGGAAGAGGTTATCCGTTGACTTGTCCCTTTTTTTTGGCAACTCTTTCATGGTTCAGCGAAGGTCCGTTTTCTACCGTGATGCAGCGTCTGAAATTCAGAGCACCTCAGCTCCTCTCTGCTTTTCATCCTTTGCCAACAAAAGTAGTAACATTCTCAAGGCTTGTTGGGAGGTTGGTGACATTTGCAGGCCTGGGACGGGAGAATTAGTCGAGTTGTGCTTCAGAAATCTAGACCGTCTGCTCGAGCTGTTCAGACTCGCCATTTTTCACCTGTTAGACAAGGACTTCTAAAATCACCTTGGGAACATACACACGCTTCCTGGGAAATACCAGAGGCGTTCTGAGATCTCTGCATGGATCGTACTCGCTATTGATGTTACTCGTAACATTCTTTTCATGGAAACAGATCAGTGGGATCACTTGTGAGGCTTTCCTAAAGAAGCTTGCTGGGAAAAATAGGGAATGAGAAAGTGGGTTTGTAACCCAGAGAGGGAACCATAGCATCTGGCCTGGGTCAGCTAGGTTTTTTGACCTTGGGTAGCTCAATTTTGACATTTTGACCTCAGTTTGCTCATCTGTTGGGCGGAGGTAGCAACGGCATGGTCTCCGAACTTTCAGGGTGGTTCAATGAGAAATGGAAGAAAAGGGGACGGGGCCACATGGAACAGAATCAAAAGCAGACTGGAAGGGAAATCTGTGCTCACGGTGGCCTCAGTGACACAGGAAGTGGGGGGGGCTGGGATAGAAAGGGGACCTCCACATGTTAAGCAATGTTTTGTTTTATGTGAAAAAATATTAGAAAACAATGTAACAGACTTTTAAAGTAGCTTTATGGAGATATATTGCACATACTATACAATTCACCCACGAACGTGTCCAATTCAGTGGTGTTTAGTGTTTTCCCAGAGATGTGTAACCCTCACTACAGTTAATTCTAGAACATTTTCATCACCTCAGAAAGTGCCTTCGGCGACCACTCCCGATTCTCCTGCACCCCTTCCCCGCTCTGAGCAAACACTTTGTGTTTTTCCTGATTTCCCGATTCAGGACATCCCATATGAATGGTATTACACGGTACATGGGCTTTGGGGTCTGACTTCTCTCACTGAGAATCACGTTTTTAAGATGCATTCACATTACAGCAGGTGTCAGTACTTAATTCTTTGCTTTTTAAGTCTATTTATTTATTTTGAGAGACAGAGAGAGAGAGAGAGAGAGAGAGAACACGCAGGGGAGGGGGAGAGAGAGAGAGGAAGAGAGAATCGTGAGCAGGCTCTGTGCTGATAGCTCTGCCCAACACGGGGCTCGAACTCACGAACCGTGAGATCATGACCTGAGCAGAAATCAAGAGTTGGATGCTCAACCCCCCCACGCTGAACCACCCAGGTGCCCCTGTGGATTCTTTTTTATGGACTGCTAGCATTCCATTGTACAGATGAGATGTATGTTTTGTTTATATGTTCGTCAGTTGATGGATATTTATATGCTTTCCACTTTTTGGCCGTTATGAGTAATGCTGCCATGGACGTTCACATACAGGTTTTCAGTCCTCTTGGAGATAGATACGTATATATACGTGTTGTGACACACACACACACACACACACACACACACGTATACATACGTATCTATATATCAGCGCTGGAACTGCTGGGTTGCGTGTAACTGTTTCATTGTTCAAACAATTGCCAGACTGTTTTTGCAAAGCGGCTGCACCATTTCACGCTCCCGCCAGCACCGCGTGAGGGCTCTGATGGCTCACGTCCTCAGCAACACTCCCTAGTGTCTGATCCCTTGGATTCCAGCCGAGCTAGGGGGGATGAGGGGGTCTCGCAATGCGGTTTTGGTTTGTATTTCCCTGACGAGTAACGCCAGGGAGCAAAGACTTGTAACATTTTAAGTTCTGAGTGGTTAGAGCAGGCACACGCCGCACACTATTCCCTTTGTTTTCTGTGTGTTCATACTAAAACTGTGTTGCTTAGGGGGACACCAGGGGGGCTCAGGAGGTCGAGTGTCCGACTCTTGAGTCTGAGCTCCCTGTTGGGCTGACAGTGTGGGTCCTGCTTGGGATTCTCCCTCTCTTTCTCTCTCTCTCTCTGCCCCTTCCCTGCTCCTGCTCTCACTCTAAACAAACAAACAAAAAAATGAATGAATGAATGAATGAATAAAGGGTCGCTTACTAGCTTGCTTACCAAAGGCTCTATGCACAGCCTGCCCTTAGAAAATGGGGATGGTGCATTCCCCGTGGAGGAGCTGGGGTCCGAGCAGGCTGCCCCCCACACTTGCCCCCAGCAGATCTTCAGTTCCTCACCGAGGAAGGCCAGCGCAGCTCTCCCCGGGGTCTCCAGCCCTGAGAGCCCCCCGAGCGGCTGTCGTCCTGAGACAGAAGGTCATTCCCTCAGTTCCTGTAGCAAGACTTCCCCCGGAAGTCCACCAGGACGTCCTCAAATATAAGGATGAGGCTTTTGTGATGCCCAACGGCACCAGCCAGCTGCATCTCTGCCCTGCCCCCATGGGCCCCGCGGCCTGCCCCAAGCCACAGGCACGTAGGGGAGGACGATCCTTTGGCGGCCGGGGCTTCGGCAATCGGGAGCCAGCACTACGGTCCTCCCGCCCTCCTCAGGCGGCCCCCGCTTGGGCCCCCCCGAGCCCCGGCCCCACCTGGCCCTGTGTCCCGCCCTCCGTCTTTCCCTGCTTCCTTCCGACACAGACCCATCTGCAAACGAGTCGACTGGAGTCTCGCTGATTCACACGAGGAGCTGCTGTGGTTTCTCGTGATCACGTACGGTGGTAACAACGGTCGCGCCACGTCATGTGCCGGCCACGGGCCAGGCCTCCCCGTGGACCGTCTCACGTCACCTTGTCCGACGCACAGTGTGCCGAGGAGGCCTGCCGTTGCAACCTCTTCACAGACGACAAAAGGGAGCCACCGTGGCGGAACACCAAGGGCATCCCTCTGGGACCTGCCAGGGCTCTCGGGGGCAGAGCCAGGGGTCACAGTCAGAGCTGCAGAACCCCAAATTCCAGGCGATCAACACCCACCTCACTGTTTGCTGTATGTCGGTGCCAAAGCTGGCACACGCTTTTTTGAAAATGTCTCGTTTCTCTTTATTTGTTTGTTCCAAACAACACTCTTGGCCCCGCGGTCCGGCTTCGACTGGAGAACCTTGACAAGGCCCATCACCTCCCCCCTGAGCCTCCCCGGAGGGGGTGGAGGGCAAGGCAGTCACTGCACACAGACCCACAAGAGCCTGCCCACTGCGGGGGCCTGCTCCAACTCACTCTGAGCGGGACGTCTGTGGGCGCTGGGGCTCTGTCTGTGGACGCCTGGGGAGGGGGCGCAGAGTGGAGGTGGTCCCTCGGGGCTCCTCCGTCCCGGAGAGCCGCTGTGCCATCTCGGGTCCCGGAGCGAATGCACATCAGGCAGGTCCTGTGGGGAGAGCATTGGCCATCACTTCTTCCCTGCACAGGAGGGGCATGTGGGAGTTGTGGGGCAGTCAAACACCAGCTGTCACGGCCACGGACAGGCCTGCTAAATCTGCCCCTCGAGCCTGGACTCCACTAACCCTAACCCTAACCTTGAAGGGCAGGTGAGCATCATGTGGGGGTGAAGTCGGGCCGATTGTGAACACCCCGAAGTGTAATTGGCACCCCTCCACCTGACGGTAGGTCTTGGGCAGGGAAGCAGGACTGCCTCTAGGAGCAGGTGTCCTCAGTGTCCCCAGGCTCTCATTCATTCACATCTGGGGTGGACAAGCTCTTCCCTGTAGAAAATGCCTCCCTCTGCCACCACCGTTGGTATCGTGGTCCCTCAAAGGCTGTGGCTGTCTTTTCTCATGTCTAGCTGATGGTGACCCAGACATGTAGTCTCCTTCGAAGGCTCTTGCCAGATTTCCTTTCTTCGCGGGTTGGATCCCAGGCAGGCACGAGCCCTGTGCTCTGCCCTGTTCACATGCTCACAGCTCAGACAGGTGGGGTCTTTGCACACGTCTTATCCTTATCACTCTTCTCCTGACCTGGGCACCGACCGCCCTTCCTGAACCCCTGCTGAGTCGTCGGGGAGAGAGAACAGTACCCAGATGTGTTCTAAACCACCCAGGCGAGTCCGTGCCAGCCTCCAGACCCAGGGGATGTGCTGCTAGCCTTCCATCTGCGCATCTCATTTTCTTCTTCCTTCTTTGCTAGAATCTGTCCGTCCCTGGAGGATACGCACCTGAGCTTAGCTCCCTGCCTCTTCCTTCCACTCTACTCAAGGGTCACTGGCCGGTTCACTACTTTCCTGCCCCTGCAGCTACTGACTTTTCCACTGGTGCTTATGGAAAACAGTTACCTCTGAGCCTGTCTTCTCCTCAAGTTCCCCATGGCTCCTTAGGTGAGCGGGTCCTGCCGTAGCCCGCTAAGGCTGCTGCACCAAAGTGTCACAGACTCGGGGGCTGAAACAGCAGACACTTAGTCCTCACAGTTCTGGAGGCTGAAAGTCCAAGATCAAAGTGCCTGAAGGTTCGAAACCCGGCCTAGCTTCCTTAAAAACCCTCTCTGCAGTTCGAGGGGACAATGAAAACAATCCTTTCTTTGTCATCTTCATTTTCTTGCATTTAAAGATAGAAATACAGAAAATTGTGGATTACCTCAGCCTAAAACTAAACTTACTGAAGCCAGAGGCTTCAGAGAACATTCCAGAGCAGATTTCCCTTAAGACCAAATGAAAATCTTGTGCTAGAGGGTCTTTGGGTGAACCTCCCAGAGGGAGCATCTGTTCCAACAGAAAATGACTTGTGATTTTATTTATTTTTTAAAATTTTTTTTAATGTTTATTTATTTTTGAGACAGAGAGAGACAGAGCATGAACGGGGGAGGGTCAGAGAGAGGGAGACACAGAATCCAAAACAGGCTCCAGGCTCCGAGCTGTCAGCACAGAGCCTGATGCGGGGCTCAAACTCACGGACTGTGAGATCGTGACCTGAGCCGAAGTCGGCCACTCAAACAACTGAGCCACCCAGGAGCCCCGATGACTTGTGATTTTAAAGCCTAAAATCAGGTTTCACGTGTGGAACACAGCTTGCTTCTACATCACTAGATATGCTTCCCATGAATTCACGGCAAGTTCCTTAAGACAAAGGAAATATGTTTGAAAATATTTTGCAAAACTACGAATTTTTGTAAAAACACAATGAAGCCCTCAAAGACAAAATTAATTCTAATTTACAGAGCAGGGCCTTGGGTGGTAAACACACAGAGATTGACGACATCATGGAGGCAGACCCACCCACAGACTCGACGAACACCTGACCCACTGGAAATGTTGACTTCCGACTCCCTTGTCGAGGACTCGTGAAATGATGAGTTGGTTTTCTCTAAGCCAGTGACCAACTGTCCAAATCCTCGTTTCACGGACGTATAAACTCTGAGTCATCAAACTAACTTGAATTCTTGACTGCCCTCCATGGATCACCCTTTAGGGAAAGGGTCTTTGCCCAAAGGCCCAAAGATGCTTACCCGCTGGGAATTGGACAGTAACAAACTAAACAGAAGGTTTTCTTAAAGATCTAGAGCCCTTTCAGCTCCTGGAAATCAATCCTACACGGAAACCTCGTCAATGAAAAGACCCAAATCAGGTGTGTGGCCCTTCCTGAATATGTTTTGTCCAGCTCACTTATTCTCAACTGGCAGGGTTTTGACGGGAAATATTAAGGGTGATCCCAGATTCCTGGGGGTTCCTGAGACCCCCGCGTGAGGTCTGCGAGGTCAGGACCACTTTCATTACAACACTAAGATGTTATTTGCCATTTTTACCGAGCCAGTCGATGCTTGGGCTGATGGTGGGAAAGCAACGGTGGATAAAATTGCTTACAACTTAGCGCGAGCCAAGGTGTATGCCTCAAACAGCACTGGGTATCCTGTGGTCTTCACCACCACAGATTGGCAGCGGGGAAAAAAAGGCCAGTTTTCGTTAGGACCACCTTTGATCGAAACAAAGACGCGCTTACAGCCTGTGCGCTGCGTGCTGAAGTGCGTGGTCGTCTCCGGGAACAGCACCGTGGGATTGGTTGAATTGTGAGCTTCTGCTGTCTTTTTCGTGAACTCCATTTTCACTTGGAAGAATGACAAACCAACTATGGTTATTCAGCATGGAGTATTTGGCAACATTTTCTCAAAAAGGAATAAAGTGAGTCTGTCACTTCAAGGAAAACAACCGACAGTATTTGTTGCCAATGATAAAATGTGAGCTTTCAAGTGAAGATTGGAATTTTGGAAAACTTGCAATATCTGTCATCCCGAGCTCCCTGGCTCCCCGATACGCAC